>NC_135901.1:34318481-34918481 GCF_964194155.1 Cetorhinus maximus | reverse complement strand
ACATTTAGCTTCCATGCCCCCCTGCCCACCCTCAGGTCTTCCTCCAAGTGGCAGTCCGCCAGTAGGAGGCAGTGGTCAGAGAAGAACACCGGCTTGACGTCGGTGGATCTGACTGTGAATGCACGGGACACAAACAGGAAGTCTATCCTGGAACGAATGGACCCGTCTGGCCGCGACCAGGTGTATCTACGCTGCGCTCCGTCTGCAGGGTTGCTGAAGACGTCGTGCAGCTTGGCATCCTTAACTGTTTCCATCAGGGATCTGGACGTAGCGTCCAATCTGCTTCCGGCCCTGCCGGATCGTCCAGCCGCATCGATGATGCAGTTGAAGTCCCCGCCCAGAATGACCGGCCTGGAGGTCGCCAGCAGCAGTGGGAGCTGCTGAAAAACCTCCAGCCGCTCAGCCCCTTGTGCCGGGCCGTACACGTTAATTAACCGGAGTGGAGCGTTCTTGTACATTACGTCTGCTACCAGGAGTCGCCCGCCCACCACCTCCTTGACCTCGGAGACGGTGAAGTTGCCTCCCCGCAGCAGAATACCCAGGCCGGAGGAACGAGAGTCGTTTCCGCCCGACCAGATCGATGGCCCGTGGGACCACCATCGTGACCATTGCCTGTAGGAGCTGAGGTGCGGTATCGCACACTCCTGCAGAAACAACAGGTCAGCTTTGACCTTGGCTAGGTAGTCCAAGGTCGCAACACATCGCGTAGTAGATTTAATGCTACGCACATTTATGGATACAATCTTTAAACCCATTTTAAAGCATTTATTCTCCTACCAAACCCACTGTCTCTGAGAGTCCCAGACCTTTAGTCTGCTCCTTCATACCCGTAGTGAGCTCAAATTCCTTCACTTTGGATGGGCTGAGGTAGATCTCCTTGGCCGTGTTCTGCTCCAGTGGCATCTGGAGGTTCACGTAGAGAGCGGGTTTTGAGATGACCTTTGCTGGAGAAGCTTCTCCAAAACTCACCCCCTCTGGGGTGTTGCTGTTCCCGGCTTCCTGGAGCTGGGGTGCGATGATTGCCTCACTGCTCCCAGATTCCAGGGGCTGTGGTGCACTGGCCTCCTCAGGTTGCAGGCAAAGTTGGGGTGCGCTGGTCTCCTTGTTGTCTCCAATTTTCTGGAGCTCGGGTGTCTCGTCCTCCAACGCCCTGGAGCTTTGCCGCCTCTTCTGTCGGTGCCGCTCTGGCACTTCATCATCCGAAGAGCTGCTGCCCTTGTCATCCGTGTCGGATGGGAGACGCCTCTTGCCGCTTCTCTGGGAAACGCCTTTGCTTCTTCTTCGCTCCCTCTTACTTTTCTTGTTCTTCACCGTCCGCCACTCCCCCTGCTGCTTTTCCACTGCTGCCTCCTCCTCCATTGATTCCTGAGGACTGGGAGTTTCAGGGGGTAGTGCTGTTGATTGGCTCTCTGTTGCCTCGATCTCTTTCTCCACCTTGTCTCTCTCTGTGTCCTCCTTTGTCCCGTTGAGCTCCCTGGGGGCCTTGGTGGTTGGAGTGACACGGAACCTTTCTTCTGCTTCCCCCTGGTCGGCTTTGGCTGCCTGTGCGTAAGTACAGCAGCGTTTGGGGCAGGTCCTGTAGAGGTGACTTGCCTCGCCACACAGGTTGCAGCACTTGGCCTGTTTGCAGTCTTTTGTCTGGTGCCCTTCCTGTTTGCAGATCTTGCAGAGGGAGGCGCTGCAGTTGGCCGCCACATGGCCAGCCTTGCCGCATGAGCGACAATGCTTGGGTTGCCCAGCGTAGACCAGGTAGCCACGGTTTCCCCCGATTGCGAAACTGGAAGGAGGGTGGAAAATGGCTCCCTTACCATCGGTCTTTAGCGTGACCTTAAACAGGCGTTTGCCTGTCCAGATCCCCAAGTCGTCTCGAATCTCGGTGCCGCTCCCCACCTTATCGAAGTACCTGGTGAGGAAGGTGACCACGTCGGCGACAGGGACGAAGGGGTTGTACACATGCACCATCACCTCACGTTCCCGTTGCAATGGCAGAGAAAAGTGCGGCTCCGCCGTCAGGATCTTCATCTCCGGCAGGTCTCTCTTCTCCTTGAACACCCTCAGGAGCCGGACGCAGTCTGCCACCCGCTTGAACGTCACGTCGAAATAACCCCCTTTGCGGGAGTCGTGCAGGGTGAAGATCTCCGTAGCTTGGAAGCCGCACGCCTTCAACAGGATCCTCCTGGTGAAGAAGCCCCGATCCATGGGTGATCCTCCTTCGCTGTGGTTCACCGTGACTCGGACAGTGATAGGTAATCCACGGTATGGATTTGGATTGCGATTGGTTATCGCCCTTCCATCCCGACCTTGCCTTGGCAGGACCATGGTGTCGCCCCTGCAACACTACACTTGATCTTAGCCAAAAGGCCGAGAAGCGGGTCACCCCTCAGACTTCTTTTATCGAGAGAATAGAGAGCCAGCCTGTCATTCCTTTCCTGATATGTATACACACACATTTCTATTTATAATATGGTGACCAGAACTGCACACAGTGCTCTCAGTGTGGGTCCAACTGAGGATTAACAGAACCTCCCTACTTCTCAATTCTATCTTCCTAGAAATATAACTTTGTTCTGGGTTAGTGTTTTATTCTGCCCTTCTAACCTGTGGAGTAACTTCTAGTGTTTAACATATTCACACTCGGAGACCCCTTCCCCAGTCCCTCACTGTCAATTATATTATTGCCTCCACCACCACCCCCCAATGTTTTATCAGTGTTGTGAAAGATTTTTCTCACCTGTCTTTATTCGTTCAGACTCTCACTTTATTGTGAAAAGAAATGGTCCAAACACTGTCGCTGGGGGCACCAATCACCAAACTTCCCTATTTCGCTGATACTGTTAATGGTTTTCTTTCTTCAGTCTGAAGAACATCCATTAACCACCATTCCCCGTTTCCTACCCTTTTCCCAACTTCCTCTCCACGCTGCCCCACTCCCTTTAATACCGTAAGCTTTAGTTTTATCGATAAACCTCCTGTCTAGCACCTTATCAAACACCTTTCACAATCCACCCACACAACATCCACTCTATTTCCTTTCTCACTACACTGTGTTAAACCCTCAAATAGTCCCGCTCTCTGCTGTAATGAACTCATTTCAGTAACAAATGTTGAAATGTCTGCTCCACACCCACAGGGTTTCATCTGTTTAAAGTCACAAACAGAAAGGTCCAGTTTTCTCCTGGAATTTGAGAGAAATTAGCTTTCAGAATGATGCAGAGTTTCAGCCAATGAGGGAGATGCTGACTCAGCCCCGCCTCTCATTCACTCCGATTGGTTGGAGCGCCAGCCGCTCCCACTCGGTCCTCCAGCCCCGCCCAGTCTGCCGTCAATCAATTGGGCATTGAATCTCAATTGGTTAAACTCATAAAAACAAACAAACTTCTATTCATATTCCATATCAAAGACAGCTTGTCCTTTAATAGCCCCTTTAATCAGCAAGAGGAGAACCAGAAACCAAAATGGGTCTTCAGACTGTTACTCGGCTTAACTTAGTTAGAAATCAAGAGAAACAAGGAGGAAATCCTGGGGTCTTGTTATCTCTTGGTGTGAAACCGATGAAGTGTTTTAACTGGAGGCCATAGATGTGTTTGAAGATGATTTACAATGGAATTTGTGAACTATGCAAGGGTAAAGTGAAGGAAAAGGAATGGATCTGGAAAGCAGCAGACACTTCATGTTGTGCCAAGAGAAGTGGGGCCTGGTTGTGTGGGTTTCAGGTTTTACACTGCACACAGTCAGCCTGTGGTTTCACCCTGGATGAAGAATCTCTGAATGGTACCATTCACATCACTCGATGGGATTCACAAGAGCCACGTTGTCTGCTGGGAGAGAAATGGTTGTGTTACAGCGATAGAGAAGCAGCACAGTGACTCACATAGAGGGACCCACACATACTAACTCTCTCTCTCCCACACACATACATACGCACATACAGACATCCACACACACGGACACATACATATGGACATCCACTCCAAACATGCACCTGTACATGTACACACAAAAAGACACACGTACACAGACATCCCCCAAAGACACACCCACACCCCCTCACACACACAAATTCACCTAAACACAAACAGACACACATGGGAACACGTCCAGCCGTATCCTGTGGACAACACCAACCAACCTGATTAACACTGGGGATAAAGTCATGGCGCCTACAAGAACTGCGACGGTCGAGAAATTCAGGTAAGCATTACCCTCCGGGGACTGCGGGCAGTTCTGTCCATCCAATTCCACCCCTTTCTCTGAAAGCTAAATAGGTATTGAACAACATCTCGGGCAGAGGAAACATCAAAACATTAAGATTGAGAAGTCCATTGCCATCCTGGGTAATCAGCCCCAGTGAGATATCGTGTAAATTTCAGAAGAACATCCTGGGATAATTACAGCCTCTAAATTCCACATGGAATACCAGAGGATGCTAATTCCCCTCTGGGTGGATGGTCTGGTTGATGAAGAGAATTCTAAAACAGGCCACATGGAGAAAGAATATCATGTTGTTTTGACTCAGTATCCAATATTCCCCTGAGATTGTTCATTGCTGCCCCAATGTCCTGAGACACATGTTACAAGATGTATAGCAGGTACTGTAGATGTTGCTCATCTATATATTTAACGACACTATTCCTGATGTTCATCAGCTGCCTCACCTTCTTTCCCATTAAATCCATTTGCTGATCTATCAGTAATGGACTTGCTGCCATCTCGAACAAAACTGTTTTCACCACTAAGGCTCCGCTGGTATTTAATAGTCTTCATGACATCATCGCACTGGGACTGGATGACATCATAAGAGTCCATTGTTTCTTAATGACCCACATCAATAACAAGAGGAAATATTAATAAACCTGAGCACATTATCTAGGCTGACACTCCAGGGTGACATTGAGGGACTGCTGCACTGTCAGAGACAGCATCCTTCACATGGAACTTGTGGAGGCGCTGGTCACAATCTTCCAGTCCTCCTTATATAGTAGTGGTGTCAAAGGACTGACAGATTGTAAATGTTACACCCCTGTTCAAAAACACAGCAATTCCAAGACAATCAGCTTCACATCAGTGGTGGGGAAAGGCTGGAGACAATAATCCCGGACTAAATCAATACTTGGAAAAGTATGGATTATTATTTCCAACATATGTTTTTAATACCGACACAATCCCTGGATCCCAAGGTGAAGAGAGGTTCTCTGGGAGGCATGGGGAGCTGGGACTTGTCCATGACAGTAACGAAAGGTCTGAGAACAGAAATAATCAAGAGTTAGAAAGGAGAAAAGATTCAAAAATGGAGCAGTAGGTAACAGGACATCAATTAATCTCCTTTTATCCTGGAGGAATCAAGGACTCAACAAACTGTGTGCTTGAAACAAAGCTGATTTATATAACAGGAATCAAGATATTAAGCTCCAGCCCAGTTACAGGGATTATTATCAGTAAAACTGGATCAGTTCTGGATGTGACTAATAGAAGAATCAAGCATGCTAAGGGAAACAGAGGGAACAGAGGGTAAATATAAATTATTTCTGCTGGTTAGACAGTCTAGGAATAGGTGGTGTAGTCTAAATGTTAGAACCAGGCCCTTCAGGAGTGTAATTACATAGAATACATGACACATAAACAGGCCATTCAGCCCACCCAGTCCATGCTGGTGTTAATGCTCCACTAAAGCCTGCTCTCATCTTTCCTCATCTAAACTTACCATTGTAACCATCTATTCCCTTCTCCCCCTTATGTTTCTCTAAGTTCCCCTTAAATAATATTAGATGTGATTCCACGATTGGACAACACGCACTAAACAATCCTGATTGTGCTAAGAATTACTTGAACAACTAATTTAAGATTATCAGTCGGGCTCCCACTGTGGCTCATTCACACGTGCTAGAAGCTACATATAGGCCCACACAGGGCCCTGTCCTTTCCAAAAATTAAAAGAATACACCCACACATTGCATCCTTTTTAACTAAACATAAGCTAAATCTACTCTGGGCCCCATCCACTGACTGTAAATCTTTTTCTATAATATGGCGACCAGAACTGCCCTCTTCATTATGGCTGGTAAGATTTAGGTTCGGGAGTCACAGATTACCCAAAAAGGGGGCTGAGCTCAGAAGAGATTTGAAAGTAGTTTATTCAGAAGCAACAGTTTAAATATGATGCGTAAGCTAAATAGCTGGGAAAAACACATGACCTGTGACAGGTGAGAACGGTTTACCGGTCCCGGAGGACAAACGGACGGATGATGCAGAGTGAGTGCTGGTCTCTGTAGCTGGTGGTGACCGTCTCCTCTGAACGGTTAACTGGTGTGAGCCAGAGTGTGGGTGTTGGGCTGAAGCCAGTGTGGATCACTTCAAAATCTCTGTGCTCTCGAGAGCCTGTTTTAACCTTTACACAGACAGTAGGTTTACGAAAACAAAAACAGAATTACCTGGAAAAACTCAGCAGGTCTGGCAGCATCGGCGGAGAAGAAATCAGTTAACGTTTCGAGCCTTCATGGCCCTTCGGCAGAACTGAAGCATAGTTAGGAGAAGGGAGAAATATAAACTGGTTTAAGGTTGGGGGGGGGATGGGGGGAGAGAGACGTTGAGGGTGTGGTGATTGTGGAGATGGGCAGATAATTAAAAGATGTCACAGACAAAAGGGTCAAAGAGGTGTTGAAGGTGGTGATATTTGTCTAAGAAAAGTGCTAATTAAGAATGGAAGACAGGATATTCAAAGTACAGCTCTAGTGGGGGTGGGGTGGAAAGACTAACAAGGTTTTAGTTTTAGATTTAAAAATAATGGAAATAGGTGGGGAAAGAAGAATCTATATAAATTATTTTTTAGGTTATTTTTAGTAGGTTTACGTATGGGTCATGAGTTCCAATCGTGACAGGGTTAGAAATGGCTTGTCTCAGGACCTGTGCTAGAGACATGTCCCTGGCAGAGATAACAGGCCTGTCCTGTGTTTGTCAGCCAGCAAGCTGCTATGGAAGCTTTCTTCTTAAGAGAGAGAGCTATTTCTGTAATATTCTAAACACTTCTGAAGATTTTATAAGGTTATTAGACAGCGATTTCTTATTGGATTGAACTTGTCTCCATTCCCGTGCCAAGGGGATTTCTGTATCAGGCGGGAGGGGTAACATTCGGGAACTCGCGATTCTCCACCAATTCCCATTCCCCTTCTTTCTGGTAGATAATGCAGGTGTCACTGTGAGTAATGTGCAAGTCAGTAAGAACTGTCAGCAAAGATTAATCAGCACTTGCTAATTGGAGATGTTAATCAGTGGAACCTCTCACACACTGAATTGTAGAGTTTGTACAAAAGATCAATTTAGGATTGAAGTAAAAGTTCAGAATCTTGTTATAAACTAATTTCTGACGAGAGTTCCTGAATTATGGGGAAAGATCAGAGACAGCGGTTCTTAAAGGGACACTGCAGCCCGAGAACACAATCAGCTACAGATCCAGAATATTAAACTCCAGGCCAGTTACAAGCACTGATAACATCATCAGAAACAAGCCCAACTGTCAGAATGAACATGGTTCAGTCCTGGGTGTGATTAACAGCAGCAATAACAGCAGAATCCAATCCCCTACAGTCACTAATGGCTCAGTGTGAGTATCACTGTCCAGGGTATTGTGCGCTTTGCCTGAGTCTATTGCAACTTATTTGTTTTTACAGTTGCCTTAATGGAGGTGTAACTGGGAGTCAGATTAATTAGGGAGTTTAGGAGTTATTATAGCAGTAATTTGTAGACCTATGTATGTGCTTAAAATCTTTTCTTCTATTATTAAATGTTTTATTTAGTTTTGTAAAAAATAAATTCTAAGCCTCGGTGGACTTATTAGTACTGAATTCAGAGCACACATCTCAAAACAAAATACAAATTGAAAAAACAGTTTTGGCAGCTGTTTTCAGTTTCCTTCTGGGATTTGTTCAACGCTCAATGTTTAACTTTCGCTGTGCCATAACAACTTACACGTGCTAGAAGCTACATATATTCATCCACAGGGACTTGTCCTCTGCAGGCATTAGGAACACGTCCAGGTTTGGGGCCTATTATTGAATTAAACAAAAGCATAGGGGACAATAGCTCCCTGCTGTATTCTCCATGGCAACTGACTAGCCAACCAATCTGCACCTTTTTCTCAAGCAGTAGAAATTACTGTTCCCTTTGAAATTTGATATTTTTGTCTGTGTCCTGATGAGTGAAAATCTTCGATAACATGTCTCTTTTTTCAGTAATGCTCAAATTCTGTACATCCAAGTGACTGTTTAAGACTCTCCTTAAAACTCTTTGCCCAAGCTTTAGGTCGCCTGTCCTAATATCTCCTTAAGTGTCTGGATCTCATACTTTGTTTTATAATTTTCCTGTGAAGCTCACTGGGATGATTTATGATGTTAGTAGAAGTTGTTGTTGTTTCTGACTATTACCCTGATCTCCTGTTTACAACAACCCATTGATTACACACCAAACTCTGTCTCTGATTTATTGTCCCTCCTGCGGGTCATTCATCCGGGTCTGCAGCCTCTGTAAACATGGCGCCCACGCATGCGCCCTGGTGGACATTGCCCCTCACAAAGATGGCGGCCGTAAACTCGGGCCTCCTTCCGCAAAAAAGGCCGAAGTTATCGTCCCAATTCGTGAAACGCGGGACCGATTGCTCCTTATTGAGGGTTTGGGGCCGGCACCGTGAGTTTATGAAGCCTCCCAACCCACCCGCCGGCTCTATCTATTTTTACGTTTTTATTTTCGGCTCCGAATCCGCTCTCGGTCTTTGTAAATCCCGCATTTTAAATCCGTTCACTTACCGACTGTCTTCAGGTACTGCGCATGCTCCAGCTGAGAATGATTGACGGCAGCTCCGGACCAATAGGAAGAGGAGGGCGGGGCTGGAGGACCGACGGAAGCGGCTGGTCCTCCAGTGATAAAGGCAAAGAAGTGCGGATGCTGGAAATCCGAAACAAAAACAAAAATACCTGGAAAAACTCAGCAGGTCTGGCAGCATCTGCGGAGAGGAAACAGTTAACGTGTCGAGTCCATATGACTCTTCATCAGAACTAAGTAAAAATAGAAAAGGGGTGAAATAAAAGCTGGTTTAAGGGGGGGTGGGACAAGTAGAGCTGGATAGAGGGCCAGTGATAGGTGGAGATAACCAAAAGATGTCACAGACAAAAGGGCAAAGAGGTGTTGAAGGTGGTGATATTATCTAAGGAATGTGCTAATTAAGGGTAGAAAGCAGGACGAGCAAGGTACAGATAGCCCTAGTGGGGGTGGGGTGAAGGGAAGTGATCGAAATAAGCTATAAGGTAGAGATTAAACAATGGATGGAAATACATTTAAAAATAATGGAAATAGGTGGGAAAAGAAAAATATATATAAATTACTGGAAAAAGAGGGATCGGAAAGGGGGTGGGGATGGAGGAGAGAGTTCATGATCTAAAATTGTTGAACTCAGTATTCAGTCCAGAAGGCTGTAAAGTGCCTAGTTGGAAGATGAAGTGCTGTTCCTCCAGGGAATCGGAGTGAATGAGGAGCAGAGCCGACTGGGAGTGAGATGCGCAGTGCGGGTTCTGGATGGGGCTGAAGGCAATCGGATAGAAGTCCAGCAGGTGAAAAAGAGCCGAGTGCAGGAGAGGAATGGAGCTGGAGGGTGGATTGGGAGGGTTCACAAACACCCGGTGTAGGACTCCAAACCTGGATTAGAAACTCCCGGAGCCGAGTTTACACCGAGTGTTTGGAAACTCCTTTCCAGGGGGTTAGAAGGGGAGGATTTACACACAGCAAACTCAAACCAAGAGATATGTTTGTCTCTCCTCAGTTTCTATCCTGGACAAACAGTGATGGATTTTTTAATAATCTCCTTTTTACAGGATATTCAATGGGAAGGATTTGCAGATGGGGAAACTCAAGCCAAACAGCACATCAAGACCTGATGCAGTCACTTGATTCATCAGAACCTGAATATCACCGGCCTTTGACTTTAGAAGGAAAAAGGTTTTGCCTGTTCTGTTTGTGAGAAAAGATTTTAGTTATCAGTGTGACTGGAAAAGCACTGAGATATTCAAAATCCTGACCCACTAATTATAGCACTGAAAGAGGTCTTGCAGCCTATCGAGTCCATGCCAGCTCTCTAGAGCAATCCTGTCTGTTTCATTCCCCTGCTCTATCCCAAAGCCCTGCAAGTTTATTTCCCTCAAGTGCCAAACCAATTTCCTTTTTAAATCTTTGATCATGTCAGCTTCCACACCTCATAGGCAGTGAGTTCTAGGTTATTACCGCTCATTGTCTAAAAAGCTCTTCCCTGCATTTACCCTGTACCTATTTTCCATAACCATGAATCTGTGTCCCCTAATCCTTGTACCATCATCTAATGTAACACCTTTTTCTTTATCCACCTTACCTAAACCTGTCAAAACCTTGTCCACCTCTATCGAATCTCCCGTCTACTCCGTAACTCCAAGAAGAACTCCAGCTTCTCCAATCTAACTTTGTAACTGAATTCCTTTTTTCCTGGAACCATTCTGGCAACTCCCCCCTGCACCTTCTCAAGGACCCTCACATCTTTCCTAAAGTGTGGAGACCAGAACTGGATGCAATACTTTTGTTGTGACATAACCAGAGCTCTATAAATGTTTAGCTTATTTTCCCTGCTTTTATACACATTGTATCTGTTTATGAAGCCCAAGATCCCGTTTATTTTGCTGACTGCTCTCTCTATGTGTCGTGTCACCTCCAAACATCTGTGCACTTCATCCCCCAGATCCCCTTGTCCCTGCACACTCTTTGCAACACTACCATTAAGTATATTGCTGAAAAAGATGTTTTGTCAAAGCTTTTTGTCTTGCTGTTATCAGGACAATCGCTAGAATACCAATGTCAGGTGAAGCAACAACTTTATATTGTAAGAGAAGAGTGCTGATTGGTTGGCAGGTGGACTCTGATTGGTAGAGGCATTGCCATGGAGAATGCACCGGTTAAAGGTGATTGACAGTTAACTGTAAGACATTGCATATTCTGTGTGCAGACGATCATCCAACCGGGAGAGACACAAGGACACTAGCACTGTGGAGAAACTGTGGAAATGAGAGGACTGTGGTGAAGGATTTGATTATCCATCCAGGCTGGAATACCATCCACGCAATCACATTAGGGCTGAAACCATGGAGAAACCATGGAAATGTGAGGAGTGTGTTAAAGGATTCAGTTATCCATCCCTGTTGGAAAACCATCATCGCAGTCACACTGGGGAGAGGCTATGGAAATGTGAGGAATGTGGGAAGGGATTCAATTATCCATCCCTGCTGGAATATCATCGATGCTGTCACACGGGAACTGGCAGTATGGAGAAATGGTGGAAATCTGAGGAGTGTGGGAAATGATTCAATTTCCTGCTGGAAATTCATCGACACAGTTACACTGGGGAGAAGCTGTTCACCTGTTCCGTGTGTGGGAAGGGATTTACTAAGTCAACCAACCTGCTGAGACACCAATGAAATCACACTGAGAAGCCATTCAGCTGCACTTACTGTGGAAAGAGTTGGGCAGTCATCCAACCTCATTGTACATCAGCGAGTTCACACTGGGGAGAGACCGTTCACCTGCTGTGTGTGTGGGAAGGGATTCACTCAGTCCGCCAGCCTCATGTTACACCAGCGAATTCACACTGAGGAGAGGCCCTTCAGCTGCACTTTCTGTAGAAACAGTTTCATACAGTCTTCCGACCTCACTGCACATCAGGGAGTTAACACTGGGAAGAGGCCATTCACCTGCTCCAAGTGTGGGAAGGGATTCACTCAATCACAACACCTACTTACACACCAGCGAGTTCACAAGTGACTGCAGGGGTTCTATTCTGCTGTTATTGCCCGGTTTATCACACCCATATTTAAACCAATATTGATATTCAGAATCCCTAGAGTTCTCAACAGGAACTCGATTACAATAAATTATGAACTTTAACTTCAATCCTAAATTGGCTAAACCAGTATTTATTGCCCATTCCTAGTTACCCTTGAGAAGGTGGTGGTGAGCTGCACACACATTACCTTTTATTGAGACTTTGTAGTGGTTTGATACAACTGAGTGGCTTGCCAGGCCATTTCAGAGTCAACTACATTGCTGTGGGTCTGTAGCCACATGTCGGATGCAGCTTTTCTTGGTGAACCAAATGGTTTCATGATCACCATTAGACTTTTAATTCCAGAGTTTTATTGAATTCAAATTCGAACCCGGGCCCCCAGAGCATTACCCTGGTTCTCTGGACTACTAGTCCACTGGCAATACCATTATGCCATTGCCTGCCCTGAGAGGCTCCATTGATTAACATTTCCAATTAGAAAGTGCTGATTAACTCTTGCTCACAATTTTACTGACTTGCACATTCTTCACAGTGACACGTCCACAATGGAAATAACTTATCAAGGAACATAAACAAAAAGGTGAAATATTTTACAGGCAGATCAATATAAGAGGAAGTCTGTGATGTGAATTGGACCATTACATGAATAGACAGGATAATACCACTGGTAATAACAGAGAGATGGCAGGAATCTTCAATCATTGTTTTGCATTTTTATTTCCCAGGGAGAAAGAACAGGGACTTTGAACGATGAGGTGAGTAATGAGATGAATGCATTTAAAGTCAAGAACGTACATGTTGGGTGAACTAATATAACCCAAAGGAAATAAAGTGGTCCAGATGGTTTGAATTCACATACTTTAAAAGAATGTATGGAAAAGATAGCACAGGCAGCACTGTTCATAATTCATTCACAAAACGTGTAGTACCAGAGAACTGGAGGATAGCTAATGTCATTCCTAGATTAGAGAAGGGGATAGAACATGCCCAGGGAAATACGGACCAGTCAGCTTAACGTCAATGGTAGGAAAAATAATAGAATCCCTACTATAGGAAAGAATAGAAGAACACCTAGAAATGAGAAATATAACAATGAATAGTCAGAATGGATTTCAATAAGGAAAACCTTGCTTGAAAAACCATACTGAATGTTTTTCGGAGGTGACGGAGAGAGTTGACAATGGTAATATAGTCAATGTAATTGATCTGTATTTTCAAATGGTCTTCCATAAGATGCCACAGAATAGACTGAAGACTAAGATCAGATTGTGAAATCAGAGGATAAGTGGCAGAATGGATTGCTAACTGGCTTCAAGACAGAAAGCCGTGTTTTGGAGTAAAGGGTATTTATTCAGAGTGACAGAAAGTGGTAAGTAGTGTTCCACAAGGATCAGTGCTGGGACCACTGCTGTTCACAATTTACATTAACAATTTGGAATGAAATGCACATTTTCTAAATTTGGGGGTGACAGCAAATTGGGGGGGATAGTCAGTACTGAGGAGAACTGCAACATGTTACAGGAAGACATTAATAAACAACAGAATGGACAAATAATTGATGGAGAGGATGCAGAGAGAATGTTTCCTCTTGTGGAGAGGAGCATAACTAGAGGCCATCAATATGAGATAGTCACCAAGAAATCCAATAGGGAATTCAGAAGAAACTTCTTCACTTAAAAGTGCTATGAACGTGAAACTTGTGACCACGGGGGTTGGTTGAAGTGATTACTGTAGATGTTCTTATGGGAAGGCTTGACATGTCTATGAGGGAGAAGGAAATATTGGGTTACAGTAATTGAGTTAGAAGTGGAAATGTGGGAGGAGGTTCGAGTGAACATAAATGCCAGCATGGACTGGTTGTGCGGAATGACCTGTCTCTGTGCTGTATACCCTGTGTAAAGCTAATCCTATATAAAGCTTCAACTGATTGTACAACCTGGAGAGACATAGAGACACCCTGAACAGGGAGAAACCGTGGAAATGTGGGGACTGTGAGAAGGGATTCAGTTCTCCATCCCAGCTGGAAACTCATCAGCGCAGTCACATGGGGAGAGGCTGTTCACCTGCACCGTGCGTGGGAAAGGATTCACTGAATCACCCAGCTTCCAGAAACACCAGCGAGTTCACACTGGGGCAAATTTGTAAAACGTATCATATTGATGGATTGAAGGGAAGAGGAAGAGATTCAGATCCAGTCGCCAGATACACACGCAAGTTCACATCAGGGTGATGTCACTCATCTGCTCCATTTATGTGAAAGAATTCACTTCTGCATCCGACCTCACTTCCCATCGAGTTGTTTACTCAGATAAGAGACCTTTTAATTGTTCTCCCTGCATGAAGAGCTTTTAAAGCTCTAAAGATCTGATCAAATACCAACTCACTCACACTGGAGAGAAACCATTCACCTGTACTGAGTGTGGGAAGGGATTCACTCAGTCATTCAACCTGCTGACACACCAACAAGTTCACATCTGACTGGATTGGTTGGATTCTGATGTTATCCTGGACACTGTCTGAGCCTGAACCAAACTGTTCATCACTTCAGTGTCAATTTCACCCCGAGCTGATTTTCTGACCCATGTCTGCTCTATCTAGGGCCGACTACTTCTACCACTGTGACAGCTCCTGTCTCTTTTCCTGCTTCAGCCTATTTGCTGCTGAAACCCTCATTCCTGCCTTTTCTCCCTCTTGACCCGACCATTCCAAAGTTCTCCTAGCCTGTCTCTCATATTCCACCTGCTGTAAGTTTTAATGAACGGATGGATGGTTTGATTGATGGATTGCTGGAAGCAAGGTTGTTTGTCTGGGTGTACAGATGGGAGGATGCCTGGAATAGTGGGTGAATGGATGCATGGGTGGATGGAAGGATGGGCGGATGGATGGATGAATGGCTGTAATAATGGATTAATGAATGGATGCATGCTTTATATGGCTGAATGAATGAATACATAGATGGATGGTTGGATGGATGAATGAATGTGTGAATCGATGAAAGGATGGATGGATCGATGCATAAGTGGATGAAAGAATGAATGGTTGGATGCATGGATGGATGGAAATAATGGATGGACGAACAGATGAATGCAGGAATGTTTGAATGGATGAATGGGAGGATGGTTGCGGGATGGATGCATCGTTTGATGGCTGGATGGATGAATGCATGGATGGATGGTTGGTTGGATGGATGAATGGATGGATGGATGGGTGGATGGAAGGCTGAATGTATGTGTGAATGGATGGATCGATGGATGGATGGAGGGATCAATGATTTGACGGATTGATGGATGGATGGATGGATAGATGGATCAATGAATGGATCAATGAATGGACAGATAGATGGATGGGTTAATTGATGGACAGATTGATGAAAGAATGGTTGGATTGGTGAATCGAAGTGTGCATGGATAGATTGTTGAATGGATGGATTGATGAATGAATGGACAGATGGATGGATGGATGTTTTAATGAATGGATAGCGGCTCAATGGATGGATGGAAGAATGGATCGATGAATGGATGGATGGATGTTTGAATGGTTCATTTGGTGGATGGATGGTTGCTTGTGTGGGTGCGTGGATGGGTGGATGGCTGGAATGATGAGTGAATGGATGTATGGATGGAAGGATGGGAAGATTGATGGAAAAATAGTTGAATGTATGGGTGGATGGATGGTTGGATGGATGGATGAATGAATGTGTGAATCGATGAAAGGATGGATAGATGGATGGGTGGATGGATGGATGAATATATTGTTAGATGAATGAATTGGTGAATGCTTTGTATGGCTGGATGGATGAATGGATCAATTGATGCATGATTGTGTTTCAAGTTCAGTTTGAGAGTGAATATATACAAGTATATAAAAGGAAAGAGAGTAGTTAAAGTGAATTTTGGTTCCTTGCAGGACGAGACCAGGGAGTTAATAGTGGGGAACGCAGAAATGGCAGAGACGCTTAAGCAATATTTGGCCTCAGTTTGCACAGTGGAGGACACTAGTACCACCCAATAGTAACAGGTAGTGCAGAGGATATAGAGAAGGGGGAACTTAGAACAATCACCATCTCTAGAGGAAAAGGACTGAGCAAACTATTGGGATTAAAGGGTGACAAGTCCCTAGGGCCTGATGGCCTACATCCCAGGGCCTGATGGAAATGGCAGTGGAGATAGTTGATGCATTGGCTATAATATTCCAAAATTCTCTGGATTTTGGAAAGGATCCAGTGAATTGGAAAAATGCTAATATTCAAAAAAAGGTGGGGAGGGGGGGCGGGCAGAAAGTAGGAAACTCTAGACCAGTTAGTTTAATGCCTGCTGGTGGGAAATTGTTGGAATCCATTATTAAGAAAGTAATAATGGGCCATTTGGAAAGTCAAAATGCAATCCGTCAGAGTTAGCACGGTTTTATGAAGAGGAAATCTTGTTTGATTAATTTGCTAAAGTTCTTTGAAGATGTGACAAGCAAAGTGCATAATGGTGATCCTGCAGATGTAGTACATCTGGACTTCCAGAAGGCCTTTGATAAAGTGCCACACAAAATATTAACACACAAGGGAAGATCACACGGAGTTGGGGTAATAGATTAGCTACGATAGAATATTGGCTAACCAACAGAAAGCAGAGAGTCGGGATAAATGGGTGTTTTTCTGGAAGGCAAGCTGTAACTAGTGGGGTGCCACAGGGTTCGGTCCATGTGCCCCAACTATTTACAGTCTATATTAATGACTTGGATTCAGGGTCAGAAGGTACTATAGCTAAATTTGCATATGACACCAAAATAGGTGGGAAAGCAAGTTGCAATGAAGAAATAAGAAATTTACAAATGGATATGGAAAGGTTAGGTGAATGTGCCAAAATTTGGCAGATGGAGTTTTACGTGGATAAGCGTGAGGTTATCCATTTTGGTCTGAAGAATAAAAAGGCGACTTATTATTTAAATGGAGAAAAACTTCAGCATGCTTCAGTGCCAATGGACCTGGGTGTTCTCGTGCATGAATCACTGAAAGCTAGTATGCAGGTACAGCAGGTAATAAGGAAGGCAAATGGAATTTTGGCACCTATTGCAAAAGGGATAAGAGTATAAAAATTGGCAAGTGTTGTTGCAACTGTTCATGGCATTGGTGAGACCACACCTGGAGCACTGTGCATAGTTTTGGTCCCCTTACTTGAGGATGGATGTAGTTGCACTGGAGGCGGTTCAGAGGAGGTTCACTAGATTTATCCCAGACATGCGGGGCTTGTCTTATGAGAAGAGATTGAGCAGTTTAGGCCTATACTCGCTAGAGCTTAGAAGGATGAGAGGAGATCTAATTGAGGCATCTAAGATGCTAAAGGGCATAGACAAAGTAGACGTGGAGCGGCTGTTTCCCCTTGTGGGGCATTCTAGAACAAGATGCCATAGTTTTAGGATAAGGGGTGGTAGATTTAAATCAGAGATGAGGGGGAATTACTTTTCTCAAATGGTTGTGAATCTCAGGAATTCACTACCTCAGAGTACAGTGGATGCCGGGACACTGAATAAATTTAAGGAGGAGATAGGCAGATTTTAAATTAGTAATGGTTTGAAAGGTTATGGGGAGAGGGCTGGAAATTGGAGTTGAGGCCGAAATGAGATCAGCCATGATCGTATTGATTATTGGGGCATGCTCGTGGAGCTGAATTGCCTACTCCTGCTCCTAGTTCTTATGTTCTTATGTTCTTATGTATGGTTGGATGGATGGTTGAATGTATGAATGAATGGATGAATGCATGGATGGATGGTTGAATGTATGAATGAATGGATGAATGCATGGATGGATGGATGAATGGGTGGACTCATGAATGGATGGTTGGTTGGTTAGATGGGTGAATGGAATGGATGGAGGTCTGGATGGATGAATGGAATGGATGAATGAATGGATGGATGGATTGTTGGTTGGATCGATGTGAGGCTGGATGGATGGATGGATTGATGGATGGTTGGATGGGTGAATGGATGATTTGATGTTTACATGTGTTCATGGATGGATGTACGGATGATGAATGAATGGATAGGAGAAATTATGTATGGATGGATCGATGGATAGATTGATGTATGAATGTATGGATGGATGGATGCATTAGTGAATGGATGAATGAATGGTTGGATGCATGAATAGATGAATGGATGGATGTATAGACCGACGGAAGAATAGATACAGGGATGTTTGTAGGGATGAATGGACGGATGGTTGGGAGGTGCACGAATGGATTGATGAATAGATTGAGGAATGTATGGATGGATTGTTGGATGCATGGATGGACGGGTGAATGGTTGGATGGATGGGTTGTTGGTTGAAAGTATAGGTGGATGAATGGATAGTTGGAAGGATGGATGGATCGATCGATGGATGAATGAAAAGATGGAAGGATGTATGTATGGATGGGTAGATGGATAGATAAATGGATGGATGGATGGATGAATGAATGGATGGATTGATCAATGGATGGATGGATATGTTGGCTGTTGGGTGGGAGCATGGATGTTTTTATGTGTCTGTGGGCGGTGGCACGGATGAATGGATGAATTGATGGATCGACTGATGAATGAATGGTTGGGTGGACGGATGAATGGATGGATGGGCGGACGGATGGACGAACGGACGGACAGACGGATGGGTGAATGGATGCTTGCAAGTGTTTCTGTCAGGATGCATGGAGGATGGATGGTTTCATGTGTTGTAGGATGGATGGTTGAATGTGAGAGCACGGGGCCATGATGCAAGAATATAGCAATGACTGCAATGTTCACATTCACCTGTATATGGAGATGTGCTCGTCAACCCTGCTAACAGCGGAGAGGAACCCCTCTCCACGTCATTGCGGGAAACATCTTTGTAAGAATCCTTCTGAACCACTGAGTGCAAACCTCAATCTGAATCTGGTGCCTGAGGGTCGGTGCTGTTTCGGAAATGAGCATGGAACCAAAGATATGGTTTTTGCAGTTAGGCAGGCTGCTGGAAAAATGACTGGAACGTATGTTGACCTTCCCAAGGCCTCTGTTGCTGCCAGGTATGACGGCATTTGGAATGTAACAGAGAAATTTGGTTGCCCTGAGAAATTCAGCACATTGACTTGCCATCTCCATTGCTACATGCACATGCATGTGCTGAGTCTTCCCACTTATTCCCAGTCATGAATGGATTTAAGCAGGGATGTCTGCCACCTCCAACCCCCTTCATTGTTCTTTCCTCCGCCATGTTCTCTGATGCTTTCCATGAGGGTAATCCTGGAATTAGTGTCAGATATTGTGCCGATGTTTGAGTTTCCAATCCGACGCCACTCCAGGCAAAGACCAAAGTTTCCAGGAATATAATTTGTAATTTTCTGTCCACTGATAAATGTCTGCTGGTCCAGAGTTGGATATGCAGTCTGTTAGGGCCCTCATCTCGAATACATTTGACAAATTCTCCCTCAGGATCAGTGTGAAGAAAACTGGTGTATTGTACCAGCCTGCCGCAGAAAAACCCCTATTTCTATCCCCAGGTTCCAGTCAATGCTCACACCCTGTCAGCAGTGGATACATGCTTTTATCTCGGCAGCACATGCTCTCGAACTGTCTCTGCCAACGATGATGCATATCAAAGATTTACCAAAGATAGTGTTGCCTTTCGGCTGACTTAACGGTGGCCGGGAAATGAAGATGTCTAATCTCATCTACCAAACTGAACGCTGGTACAGCAATCGACCTGCCCCGTCTACTCATGCAAAACCTGGACGGTGAACTAGCATCATGCCAAGAAGCGCAGCCACTTTGACAGAAGCTGCCTTAAGAAGCTTCTGAAGATCATGTAGCAGATCCTAATACCAGACACTGATGTGCTCACTCGGGTACGCATGCCAGCCATGGAATCCAGTTTGAGGCAGTCACAACTGAGTTGGGTTGATCATGTAGTCAGAATTTATTACAGATGTGAATCTCCAATACACAGCTTGAGCCTGAGGTTTGCCCTGATGGCGGTCAGAGGAAGAACTACATGCACTCTCTGAAGGATTCACTTAGGAGTTTGATATCGAACTGTGAGTCCTGGTAGAAAGCCGCCACAGGACCACTGCACCCGGCACAACGAAATATAAAATGGCATATCCTCCATTCAAAAAGGGCATATCAGAGCCACTGAGCAACTGCAAGGAGAGGAAGTCCTAAGCCAGCAGCTCTCCAAATCCCAATTGTCTGCTTGCTGCAGAGCGTTCCAGGCGCAGAAGAGCCTTAACCGTTAGTTGCTTACAGCACAGGATCCCTACCAAACATATCAAATGATAAGCACCTTATAATCACCTCGAATAACGAAAAAGAGCACATTGCGGTCGTTAAGGTCCTTTCGAGATAGCAGACGGTGTTATGGCACAGCCGATGGTAAATGCTGAACTGCTGAAATCCCAAAAGGAAACTTGAAACAACTGCATTAATTATACACATTTGTTGAATGCTCTAGTAACAAGACCACTGAGCCTGATAAGTTTCATACAAAACAAAATTTAAATAAACCTGTACTAATAGAAGAACGCGTTTAAAAACGCACATAGATCTACGAATTATGACTATGATAACTTCAAAATCCCAGTTGCACTTTCGTTAAGGTAACAGACACATAAATATTAAAGGACCCGGGCAATGAATCATGACACGCTGAACGATGCAATTCAAAGTGAGTTTTTTTAGCTTCAGTTCTTTGTAGATAGCAGCTTGAGGCGCAGATGGTGAAGGTGTTATCCTCTGTCTCTCATAGGCTATCAGAAACGGGGGTCTTTCTAACCTTGCTATCCGACAATATGATTAGTTTGGTAGATGAAGACGAACTATTGGATGCAGTCTTCCTGGATTCTCAAAAGGCGCTGGAATACTGTTTGAGATGAAAGACAGTACGTCATGTATCTACGTTTGCTGATGATGCAAACTAGGTGGAAAGGTCAATTGTGAGGAAGGCACAGATATGATGTAAATAAATATAAATAGGTTATTGAGTGGGCAACAAGATGGCAAATGACGTTTGAAGGTAATAACATTGGTCATTAGCGTAGAAAAGTGATATATTTCTAAAAAGAGGTGAAAATTGTAAATGTTGATGTTCAAGTAGACTTGGGCGTGCTTGTACAGGGAACATACAAATGAAGCGCTGGGATTCGGCAAGCAATTAGAAAGGCACATGCATGTTTACTGCAAGAGTATTGGAGCACAGGATTAAAGAAGCCCTGCTAAAATTACACAGGGATTTGTTCAGGACGTGCCCGGAATAGTGCATGCAGTTTTGGTCACAATATTTAAGGAACGATTTACTTGCATGGGTGGCAGAGCAGCGAGCGCTCTCCAGACTGGCCCCCACAGGACTGGCTTTGAATGAGAGGATGACTAAATTGGGTCTAGGATCTCTGGCGTTTAGAAGATGAGAGGCTATATCTTGAAACATAGACAATTTGCAAGGGGCTTGAGGCTGGGTGGGGAATATAATACACCGGGTAACAGTGTCACGACAAGGTGGCGGCCAGTTAGAAAGGAGGCGATGAGATGTGTGTGCTAAATGCAATCACTTTGAGCTGGATATTTCAAAACTAAAAATTATTGAGTTTATCGCTGATGTTCACGAGAACGCCTATGAATCAGAACAGCGCTGACTTGGACAAATTCACAATGATCTTAAACTTGCTGGACAGTGTCACTCCACATTGAAATTAATCATACTGAAGTGGACCTTACCAGACTGAATATTAGCCCCTGTTCGGCGAATGGACCGATTGGTGCTGAAAAGAACAGTGCCGAATTGAGCCAATGCACAATAAATGTAACCCCGCTGAAGTCCCAGACAGTTCGTGAACTTGCTGAAATATCTCTGTCCATAGGCAATATAAGATCGCGGATGTGAAACTCTACACACAGACTGTAATCCTGCAGAACAGAACCAGGTTTACACTGAATTTAAAGAAGCTGAACAGGACCTCTGAATACTGAATATAGCAGTGTGTAACTCGGAATGTTTCCACAGAATAGAACAACGCTGCAACTGGGCCTGTACACGTTGAAATTGTCCTTCCCACACTGAATATAAAGACAGAGAGCTGGCCAAATCCACACTGAAAGTGACGATGTAGAAGTGGCCCTCTGCGCACTGAATGTAACTGTGCCTTGCCACTCTGAGTGTGTTCAGTTGTGTCGAAGATAATGTACAGCCTCAGAAATATTTGGAAACATGTCGCAAGTTTGAGCCCTGTCTCCACGGACTGAATGTTGATCAAGGACGAGGACATGGCTGCGCTTGTCTTGATCATCAGAATATTTTCCGTTAGTGATACTTTGTTCCGAAACCACTTAAATGAGCGGTGAGGTGTTTAAACCCAATAACTCCTCGGCACAATGTTCCCTTTCACTATTGCAGCCGTCTATTTTGTTTTTTCCCATCATTTAGGAAGTGATACAAGCGCTTTATTATTCAATTACAGAATGTGGGCGTCGCTGGGTAGGCCGGCATTCATTGCCCATCACTATTTGTCCTTTAGAAGGTGGTGGTGAGCTGCCTTCTTCAACCGCTGCAGTCCATGTGGTGTGGACACATCAATAGTGCTTTAGGGAGGGTGTTCCGTGATTGTGACCCAGGGACAGTGAAGGAATGGCGATATATTTCCAAGTCAGAATGGTGAGTGTCTTGGAGGGGAACATCCAGGTGGTGGTGTTCCCACCCCTCTGATGCCCTTGTCCTTCTAGATGGCAGTGGTCATGTGTTAGGAAGGTGATGTCGAAGGCGCCTTGGTGAGTTTCTGCAGTGCATCTTGTAGGTGATACACACTGCTGCGACAGTGCGTCGGTGGTGGAGAGAGTGAATGTTTATGGTTGGGCTGCCAATCACGTGGTTGCTTTGTCCTGGATGCTGTCAAGCTTCTTGAATGTTGCTGGAGCTGCACCCATCTAGGCAAGTGTAGAGCATACCATCACACTCCTGACTTGCGTCTTGGAAATGGTGGATAGGTTTTGGGGAGCCAGGAGTTGAATTACACACCGCAGGATTCCTCGCCTCTGGCCTGCGATTGCAACAACGGTATTTGTGTGGCTAGCCCAGTTCAGTTTCTGCTCAATTGTAACTCCCAGGATGTTGATAGTGGGGATTCAGTGATGGTAATGCAATTGAATGTCGAGGTGGTGGCTATATTCTCTCTTGTTGGAGATTATATTTGCCTGGCACTTGTGTAGTGCTAATGTTACTTGCCACTTTGTCAGCCCAAGGCTGAATATTGGCCAGGTGCTTGTTGCATTTGGGCATGAACTGCTTCAGTACCTGACGAGTTGCAAAAGGTTCTGAACATTATGCAATCATCAGCGACCATCCCTAATTATGACCTTATGATAGAAGGAAGGTCATTGTTGAAGCAGCTGAAGATCATTGGGCCTTGAAGACCACCACGAGGAACTCCTGCAATGACGCACTTTGACTGAGATGACTGACCTTCAGCAACTGCAACCATCTTCCTTTGTGTTAAGTTTGACTCCAGCCTGCGGGGAGTTTTCCACTTGATTGCTATTGACTCCAGTTTTGCTCGGGCTCCTGATGGAACACTTGGCCAAATGCAGCCTTCACGTCAAGAGCTGTCATTCTAGCCTCATCTCACTTATTGTCTTTCAAACTATAGACTCTGGGTTTTCAGTTTATGGTGGTACCGTGTCCCTTAAAGAACAGTCCATTCGATCAAAACAAATGAACAGAAAAACAAGATCCCAGCAGGAATTAAGAACGAGATCATCACATCTAATCATCTCCCTGGTGCATTACAACAGTTATAAATGTAGCAATCTTTCAGCGCAGTGCATATTGTGCTCAGAGCTCCTGATACATAATGCATGGATTACCAAAAGGCCAACTGTTTGCCATTTACTATCCCGTCCTTGCAGCTATTGGGGTTCCAGGTAATGTTTTACTAGAGTAACGGGAAACATGGTGAGCTTTACCACTGTTTACATTTACCAATAATGCTTCTTTATTTTACCTACAGTAATTGTACCATTTAATGGAACAATCTCTCCTCTATAATGTTATACTTCTGAGTTTTTGATGTCATTTTTTTTTGCTTAACGGGGTATTTAACTCTTTTGAGATTATTAAATCTAGAATGAAAGATTGAAATGAATTACATTTTCATCCACAATTTCTGCTCATTAGTAACAGTGCTTGTTAATTTTGGCAGTGCCCTTATTCACTTTTAACAACATTCAATATTCACATTATCAGTACATTTCCAACTGTTTGCCTATATACGATGTGCCATTTACTCCACTATCTTTCGCTGTAGGTGAGGTGTTATTGTGTTACTGTCAATGGAGCTGTGGATTAAGAATCGTTCTGTTGCCACGCTTAATGTCCTATTGCATTAAAGACAGTTTCTTTTTGAGTTGGGCATTATCCTTCAATTATCACAGTGTAAAGGCAGTCCTTTGCACTGTCACTGCGGCGAATTCCCACACTGCAAGCAAGTTGTAAAAGCAGTTCTATTGTATAAATGACATTTTTTGTTAATTTTCAATTTATTCTCATGGTTTCAATGTTGATCAATTGTGTTAGTGACGCTATTACTGAGGCAATTATCAGGTTATTATCACTTTTTTAATGCAGATTTATTCTGGTGTTGAGATTTGGAGTGATAGAGTAATTTCCACAAATTATCATTTCATTGACAGTATTGTAACATTGAATAATTTTTGACCATCAACTTTCTTGTAATTTTCCACGCTTATTGCTTGCTGTTTCATCGTCTACCACCTGAAAATGTTTTCTTTGTATTCACTGATGTGCTCTTTTTCTTATCAGAATTTTGACTCCAAGCTGTGATTGAAGCATTTATATTTCATTCTTCTTCTTCGTTAGTTCCCTCATTCCAATGACGTTTTGTAATCTTGTCTTTTATCCGAAGTTATTTGAAGAGCAGATAGAGGCTCCTGTAGTGAAAGTGATAATTTTGCAAATCGGAAAGGAGTCTCAAAGCTGCAAAGTTAACTTGGATCCTGTAAAAGGGGTAATTCTGCTTTGAGTCTCCCTATAAAGTTTCCGTTCTCCCTCCTTGTCTGTTACGCATTCCTACACTTTTCCCCCCTATTTCAGCAACTAACTCTCTCTTTCTCCGTCACTCTCACAGCTAACTTTGCAGTAATTGTGATCCTGTCCCGAGGAAGATGCGGTCTCTCCAGATGTATCACTTGCTACTTGGTGTCCATGGGCGCGATAGATCTTTTCCTCATCATAACTGCTGTGATATTAAACCGGGTTGCTGGGATTTATTTCCCATTGAGCTTCCTGTCCATCACACCAATATGCAGTCTCCGAATTGCCCTAATCTATGCAGTCATTGACTGTTCTGCCTGGTTAACAGTGGCTTTTACTTTTGATCGATTTGTGGCGATTTGTTGCCAGACGCTGAAAATAAGATACTGCACCCAGAAAACAGCTCCTCGGGTCATAGGTGCAGTCTGTACACTGAGCTGTGTAAGGAATACCTTCTTGTATTTTATATATGAGCCGCTGTAT
The DNA here is from genome assembly GCF_964194155.1 of Cetorhinus maximus. NCBI lineage: Eukaryota > Metazoa > Chordata > Chondrichthyes > Lamniformes > Cetorhinidae > Cetorhinus > Cetorhinus maximus. Next base: position 34,893,117 of record NC_135901.1, on the reverse strand, counting down.
ATAATTAACAATGTACCCTGGTTCTGTAGCATAAAATTAATATTTTATACATCACCTGCATGGGCCGCATTTGACTGGACTCTCGTTGTTTTAACCCCTTGTCTCCCATTCTTTCTGATTTTACTGCTCAATGCTTTGACAGTCAGACACATTCTAGCCGCCAATCAAGCCCGCAGGAGGCTCCGGGCCCAGAACGATGGTGATAATCAGCGTGACCCAGAGATGGAGAAGCGGAGAAAGTCCATTGTTTTACTCTTCGCCATATCGGGCAGTTTCATCCTGTTATATTTGCTGTATTTTATAACAATCGTCTATGTCCGAATTGTGAAAGTTACTTACTTCTCAGGCTCCGATTCTAGTGAATCAACATTTAATCTCGAGGAATTTGGATATATGCTTCAGTTTTTGAGTTCCTGTGTCAACCCGTTTATATATGCGGGGACCCAGAGTAAATTCAGAGCGGAGTTAATGATTGGGATCACATATCCAGTACATCTAGCTGTGAAATTAGTTAAATAACGTGGACAGTAAAACTAAAACGTTAATTCTAGGTTATGTCCCGTTCTCTTATTTTCTTGTCCATGGTCAGACGCGACCTGCTCTCCAAATCTGTCATCAGTCCCTTTGGAATATTGAGCACTCTGTGAATTGAAGAATGTATGAAGAAAGATTAAACTATCCACGAGTTATGTCTGTAACGTGTTCTCTGTTAGATTCCCATTCTAATCCCTGTGCTGCAACAACTCAGGCTGGTTGCAGACCCTGCAGCCTCGAGGACTCTGGAGTAATCATGTTTATTTTTTCATTCTTTCATGAGATGTGGTCTTCACTGTCAGAACCAGCATGTTATGCCCGCTCCTGATTGCAATTGAATGAGTGGCCTACTGGCCCATTTCATGAGGCAATTAAGAATCTTCCACAGTTCTCTGTGTCTGTAGTCAAGGATGGCAGAGTTCATTCCCTTAAGGAGAGTAGTGACCTAAATGGCTTCTTAACAGCAATCGATGATAGATTCGTGGTTACCATTACTGAGATGAGTTTTATATTCCAGATTTATTACTGGAAACTAAATCCCAAACGTGGTTGTCGTGGGAATTGAGCCTATTTCCCTAGTTAACCTGGTTCTCTGGATTACTATTTCAGCGACGTTACCATTAAGCCAGCATTTCCCCCTTCCACCTGGGCACTAGAGAGTTCAAACACTATTGTTGACAACAAAGGCCAAATCTATGCTTAACGGACGTCACTATCACACCGTCCAACATAAACATTGTGTATATGTTGAGGCTAAGAAATGGGGGGACATAGTTTTTCTGTTCTCTGCTCACTGTGCACCGTCCCACAGCCAAATATCTCCCTCCATATATATGAAAATCAAGGGACTGCTGTTGGTAAAAACACACACACAAAAAAAAACAAGTTCACCTTCTTATCTTTCGATTGATTAATTAGGGTGACACCCTTAGTGAAATTCCAAATGATGAAACAGATCTATTACAAGTGCGTTTTTGTAACTCCCATATGTTTAAAACTATCTATCTATATATCTATATGTCTGTCTATCTATATTACATCCAAAGTATGCCATTGGTTCCAGAACATGCATTTCCAGTAAACTGTCAATAAAGCATTTTACAAACTCATCTTGGAGAGCGACTTTGACAACAGAATTTTGAACACCTCTGTCAAATATACTCTGCACATTCCCCTCTCCACGGAGAATACTACCGGTTTCTGCCTATACCCGTTATTAAAATTCCTCATCCTTGGAACTATTCACATTATTCCTTTTTCTCTGTATGCAATCGAATGCTGATGCGCCCATTTAAATTTCTGGTCCATTGTAACACACATCTGTATTTATATTTATAAATGATTGTGACTGGCGTTATGGTGGTGATAGGAAAAAAGCCATTGAATGCGAATGAGACTAGTTAATCTCTCTTGTTGTGGATGATGAATTGCAGGATAGTTAACGATGTGAGTATAACTTTCCAAACCTCAATTCAAGCATCATTTGTCGAGGTTACATTGCGTTTTAATGCTGCCTGTTTGAAAGTCTTAGGAGTAGCATATGGTACTTCACATGGTGCCAGCATCAGAAAACTTCCCTGTTTCTGGCGCCATTAATATAGCTGACGAAGCAGCTGAAGATTGTTGGATCCAGGGCCCTTCTGTGAGCAACTTCTTCAGCAATGCCCTTGGAATGAGCTGGTTAGAGTACCCCGCACGAAGCCAAATTTCATTGTGTAAGGTATGATGTCAACCCACGGGGGTCATGTCAGCTTGACCCATTGCCTGCAGATTTAGCAGGGCTACTTTGGAGCACAATAAGTTAAATACTGCCTTAACGTAAATGGTGGTCATAAGGAGCAGGATAGCCCTGCTCCTTATGGAGGTCAAATTGAATATAGTGGTTGATTATTATATAATTGCCACTTTTTATTTTTATTCACTTATGATCTGGGGACATCGCTGGCCAGGCCAGTATTCATTGCCCATTCATTATAGTCCATCAGAAGGTGGTGGTGAGCTGCCTAATTGAACAGCTGCAGTCCATGTGTTCTTGGTATGTCCACAGTGATCTTAATGTGGGAGTTCCAGGATTTTTGCCCATTGGCAGTGATAGACGGCGATGTAGCTCCATTTCAGGGTGGTGAGTGTCTTGGAGGGGAAATTCCAGGTTGTGTTGTTCCCATGTATAGGCTGTCCTTGTCCTTCTAGGTGGTAGTGGTCGTGGGTTAAGAAGGTACAGTTTGAGGAGGTTTACTGAGTTACTGCAGTGCATTTTGTAGATGGTGCACACTGCTGCCCCAGTGCGTTGGTGCTGAAGGGAGTACATTGTTGTGGATAAGTTGCCAATCAGGTGGGCTGCTTTGTGCTGGATGGTGTCAAGCTTCTTGCTGCACGCATCCAGGAAAGTGGGGAGTATTCCATTACAGTCCTGACTTGTACAGTGTCGATGGTGGCCAAGTCATCGAGATACCGGAGGGGAGTTGTTCACCACAGGATCCCTAGCCTCAGACGTACTCTAGTAGCCACAGTATTTATATGGCTCACGCAGTTCACTTTCTGGTCAATGGAAACCTAGGTTGTAGACAGTGGGGGATTCAGAGATGATAATGCCATTAAATGTCAAGTGGCGATGCTAAGATTCTCTCTTGTTGGAGATGGTCAATGCCTGGCACGTGTGAGGTGCCAATGCCACTTGATAGCTGTTAGCCCAAGCCTGGATATTGTCCAGCTCTTGCTGTATTTGGACATGGGCTGCTTCAGTAACTGAGGAGGCGCGAATGGTGCTGAATATCGTGCAGCCATCAGCGAACATCCTCACTTCTGACATTAACGCAGAAGGGAGGTTATTCTTGTAGCAGCTGAAGATGGTTTGGCTGAGGGAACGATGCTAAGGAGCCCCTGCAATGATGTCACAGAACTGAGATGATTGACCTCCAGCGACCACAACCATCTTTCATTGATGCCACTCTCCACAGAATGGCCAAACTCGGTCCTCTGCGTGTCGCCATTCATTCATATGGCTGGTCCGAGTTCAGTTTCTGGTCAATTATAACCAATTGGATGTTGGTGGCTCAGGATTCAGCGATGGAAATTCGCCTGAACGTCAAGTGGAGATGGTTGGATTGTCTCTTATTGTGGACGGTCATTGCCTGCCAATTGTTTGGGGTGACTGTTGCTTCCCACATATCAGCCCAACCCCGAAGGTTGGCCAGATCTTGTTGTGTACGGATACGCACTGCTTCAGTATCTGAGTGGTCACAAATGGTGTCGAACATTGAGCAGTGTTAAGAGAACAGCCCCACGTCTGACCTTGATGAAGAGAAGGTCATTACTGAAACTGCTGAAGATGGTTGGGCCTTTGTATTGTGAGCTCATCCAAATGAGTCCTTGAGTGCTTGAGCAGGCTCAAAGGGCCGAATGACCTTCTCCTGTTCCTAAGGCGTGTGTTCATCTGTTCCTCTGCTCCTAGGATACTGTCCTGAGGAACCTTAACAGTGATGCCCTTGGATTGAAATTACTGACCTGCAGCAACCAATATGGCCTTCCATTCTTTACTTATGCATACTCACTCATGCAATGGAGAATGTTCAACCCAAATTTCATTGTTTTTGCTCACGTTTTTGGTAGCAGGATCTGTCAAATGCAGCCTTTCAGTCAAGGACATTCACTCTCCTGTCATCTCTTGATTTTAGATCATTTGTCCATGCTTGTATCAAGGCTGTAACGAAGTCAGAATCTGAGTGGTGTTGGCAGAGCTGAAACTGAGCGTAAGTGAGCAGGTTTCTGAGCAACTAACACCTGTTCGCACTGTGGATGAACCCTTCCATCACTGAGAGGCCAGCTAGCAAAACTACTGAGTCAGCTGGTCGAGTGTCTGCGGCAAGTGGTGAGGGAACCAACAAGAGGGAACACGCTATTTGACCACGTTCCGACTGATTTAGCTGTCGATAGGCATCTACCCAAGACCATATTGTTAAGCCCACAACATGACCCTCACTGGAGACGAATCCATCAAAAGTAGAGGATTGACTGATGGGGTGGCAATGGGCTGGCTTGCATATGCCATACTTCTTATTGACAAGGCACAACAGGGCAATTATCCACGTGGCTTGGTCAATACCAGTACTGTTCATATACTAGAAGAGCTTAGCTGGTGGCATGTAGTATACACTGAATATTGTCAGGGCCCATTGTTCTGGCCGTATAAAGTACTGTCAGCCATTTCTTGATATCACATGGAGTGAATCTAATTGGCTGATGTATATCATCTGTCATAATAAAAGCGGGGGGGTAGGTAATAGGAGTATGATTTCGCTATTTGTGCTTTATGGACTGCTCTGGCATTCAATTATATCATGGATAATCTTCTAACTCAATGTCATTTCTCCACAGAATCCCCGTATGCCTTAATGGCTTTGATGTCTCTGCCATCTCAATCTCTGCCTTGACCGTACTCAATGACTGAGATTCCACCTCCCTCTGAGGACAGGGGAAGGGGGTGGTGGTCGTAGTATTCCTAAGATTCATCACACTCTGAGTGAAGAAATACCTCTTCACTTCAGTTATAAGTGGTCTGCCACTTGTTCTGAGAATCTGTGCCCTGCTTTTTTCCCCCATTCAGGGGAAACATCGTTCCTGCATCTAACTTCCTTCATCTAAGAATTCTGTATGTCTCAATAAGATCACCTCTCATTCTTCTAAACTCTAGAGAATCTAGGCACAGTCTCCAAAATCTCTCATCACCAGGCAGAAACGCAAGAACTAGTCTGGTGAACTTCCACTGCACTCCCTCTAAGGCAAGATATACCCATCCTTAGGGAATGGGAACCAAACTGTACACAATAGTTGAGGTACGGTCTCAGCAATGTTCTATGGAATTGCAGCAAGATGCCTTTACTCCTGTATTCATGTATTCTTGCAGTAAAGGCCAACATAAAATGTTCTTTCCTAAAGGCTTGCTGCACCTGCATATTAGCTCTCAGTGACCCATGAAGAACAGAAGTCAGGTCCCTTTGGAAATCAACACTTCACAATCGCTCAGCATTTAAGAAATGCTCTGCACTTACGATGTTTTCCTACAGAAGTGGATAACTTGAAATTTTTGCACGTTGGAATACATCTGCCTGATCATTGGCCTCTCACTTAGGCTGCCTACATCCTCTTGAAGCCACTTTGCATCCCCCTCACACATTACACTCCCACCCAGTTTTATGCCATCAGCATCCTTGTAAATATTGCATTTGATCCCGGCATTAAAATAATTGATATAGATTGAGATAGCTGCCGCCCAAACAACATTCCTTGTGGAACACCACTAATTACAGCCTGCCAACCTGAGAATGATCCGTTTATCCATATCTGTTTTCTTACCATTAAAGAATCCTCAGTCCATGCCAGTTTATTGCCACCAATCCCATGAGCTCTAATTTCGCTGACTAACCTCTTGTGTGGGACCTTATTCAAAAACTTCTCAAAATCAAATTACATCACATCCAGGGTTACCCTTATCTATCCTACTCGTTACAACCTAAAAAAAAAATTCCAAAAGCCTTTACAAAACATGATTTCTCTTTCACAAATCCCTGTTGACTTTTCCCAATCCTACCATCACTTGTTAACTGTCAAGCTATCACATCCTTTATTATAGATTCAACCAACTCCCCTACAACTGATGTCAGGCTAACAGTTCCATATTTCCAGGTTTACTCTCTTCCTCCATTATAAAATAGTGGTGACCATTTGCCACATTCAAATCTGCTGCAACTGTTCCAGAATCTGCAGAATTTTAGAAGATGACCATTAGCCTAACCACCTCTTTCAATGCTCTGAGATGTAAATTATCAGATCAAGAGATTTATCAGTTATCCATTTTCAATTCCATCAATTTTCCAGTAACTCTTTTATGTTTTACGAAGGCGAATCTCTTTCAGCTCCTCGTGTTCACTCGTCCCTTGGTTCTCTAGTAACGTTGGGATGATGTCTGTATCTTCCTCCGTTAGGAAAGTCACTGGCCTGGATTTTTGAGCCCCGCCTACTGCTGGGATCTTTGGGCCAATGGACCTTTAGCTGAACAGCTGCATCCTCTGCAGGACTCGAAAATCCTGGCCACGGTGTTTGATTTGCTTTTCTGCCATTTCTTTATTCGCAATTATAAATTATCCTGTCCCTGCCTGTAGCAGATATGCATTTGTCTTTGCTAATCATTACATTTTTACATTCTTATGGAAGCTTTCTTTGTTTATTTTAAGCCTCTCACCAGTTTAGTCTCATATTCTATGTTTTCCTTCTTTATAATTTATTTACCCTCCAAGGCCGATTTTTAAAATGCTCCAAATCCCCACACTTAATTATTTTTGGCCACTTTATAAACCTTTTCCTCTGTTCAAAAGAAATGTTTAAGTTCTCTTGTTCGCCAGATTTTCTTCCATTTTCATTTTTGGGTTTTGGTTCCTGGAAGGATTGTATATTTGTGGTGAATCACGTATTAGTTCCTTAAATGCTAAACATTTCCTTTCTGCTGCCATGCCTTTTTATTTCGTTCCCCAATCTACCACAGCCAACTTGCCCTTCATTAGCTCATAGTTTCCATTGCTTGGATTTTGCTCATTCAATTCTCGGGATGCGGGCTTCGCTGGCTGGGTCGGCATTTATTGCCCATCCCTAGTTGCCCTTTAGAAGGTGGTGGTGAGCTGCCTTATTGACCCGCTGAAGCCCATGTGGTGTAGGTACACCCACTGTGCTGTAATGAAGGGAGTTTCTCATTTTCAGCTTGAATTATTTCGCTTTCAAACCAAATGCAACATTCTAATCTATTGTGGCCTTTCTTTCCTAAAGGCTTCTTTGCAACCTGATTATTTATTAGTTCTTTCTCATAGCATAACATCAGCTAAAAACCAGTTGGTTCCTCAAAATACCTGCTTCAGAAAACCAGTTGGTTCCTCAAAATACCTGCTTCAGAAAACCCTCACGTGTACTTTCCAGGAATTTGTCCTCCACAGCATTCATGCTAATTAGCTTCGCAAGTTCCACACGTATATTGAAGTTCCCCATATTTACTTCATTACCCTTGCTACATGTACGTTTACTTCCCTGATTTATACCAGGCCGTATATTGCCACTATTGTTTTTTAGCCTATTAGCAATGTTTACAACCTCTTGCTGCTTTGAAACTTCACCAAAATTGATTCGACAACTTGATGCTCCACTCTAATATCGCCTCTCGCTAGTGATGCCGAGTACCTTAGGAAGAAGCTCAGGTGTATCATCTGCAATGCATTTCTGTCTGAAGGTGCTGGAAAGAAGCTTCATTTTTGTCTTTCACTTTGATGCATTGTTCTTCATTGAGGATAATTGTATTTGTCGATCCTCCTCCCCCAGTTATTTTCCAAATTGTCCACCACCATTCACGATTGTATGTGGCAGGACAGCAAAGCTCAGATCTGATCCGTTGTTTGTGGGATCGTTCAGCTTTTTCTATCGCATTCTGCTTCCACTGTTTTAGCTTCAGCCAGGTTGATGTCTCATTTTTGAGTACCCTGGCGCTTTCCCTGAAATGCCCTCTTGAATTGTTAATTGAAACGTTGTAGTTGACCGGGCTTAACAGTAATGGTAGTGTAGGGATCATGCCCTGTCACAAGATTACAAATTGTGTTTGAATACAATTCTGCTGCTGCTGATGTCCTACAACGCCTCATGGTTGCCCAATATTTAGTTGCTAGATCTGTTCGAAATCTATGCCACTTAGAATGGTGGTAGTGTCAAATACATCCTCAAGGCGAAGACGAGACTTCATCTCCACAACGATTGTGCGCCATGGTGTCATGGGCAGATGCAACTGCAAAGGCAGGCTGGTGAGAACAAAGCCATGTTGGGTTTTCTATCATGTTGACTCTCACCACCTGATGCAGACCCACCTTAGCAGCTTTGAAAGCGGCCAGGTCGGTCAGTAGTGGTGCTTTTAAATGGATATTGAAGTCCGCCACAGTGAGAACATTCTGTGTTGTTACCCCCAGGTGCCATTAACATGGAGCACGATTGATTCATCAGCTGAGGAGTGTGGCAGGTGGTAACCCATAGGATGCTTCCTTGCCCATGTATGACCTGATGCCTTGGGAAGTCATGGGGTCCAGAGTGGATGTTGAGGAACCCAAAGTCGACGCAGCTCCCTCCTTACTGTTTGCCAGTGTGACACCCGCTCTGGCGACTCTGAATTGCCGGAGTGAAAGGGCATTAATTGGGTAGGTGATGGCGGAGCATTGGGCATTGTCTATAAGGTATGATTTTGTAAGTATGATTACGTCGCGCTGTTGCTTGGTTAGTCTTTGGACGAGCTCTTCCAATGTTTTCACGAGCCTCCACATGCTCATGAAGGACACTTTGCAGCATCAGCAAGGCTGTCGGTGCCATTGTTGACTCCGGTCTGTCCAGTTTCATTCAATATGTCTTGTTGGCTGAGGCTGAGGAGGTGTTCGTAGGTGAAACACAGCGTCATAACACTTGTTATCTCAGCATGACTCTCAGATGAAAACATTTACAATGAACACAAGGTCTAATCACATTGCAGGGCATAATGGTGGAAACCTGAGAGATCCTGGTCATTGAACACAGCCTAACCAATGTTCTGTTGAAGGGTCATTCGGACTCGAAACGTTAACTGTTTCCTCTCCGCAGATGCTGCCAGACATGCTGAGTTTTTCCAGGTATTTTTGTTTTTGTTTTGGATTTCCAGCATCTGCAGTTTTTTTGCTTTTATCTGCGGATTTGGGAATGTTGATTTAAACACACAATGTAATTGATAACCGGAGAGCATTAACTCAACTAAAGAATGATTTCAGCTGGAGCAGGAGGCTTTTGTGACTTTACAGGAGCATTCATGGCATACAATAGGGGATAATAGATCTCTTCAATGTCACATCGTGCAGACAGGATCCGATAGCTTTTTGGAACATATCCGTGCATTCATTCACTTTCTTTGAGAGGCAGCACCGGGCAATGCTGGCGGCGATGTGCTGACAGAATGAGGCACAGTCTTCTTGGAGCAGATATTTTAAAGAGTCCCATGTCCTCCGGTGAATTTCTTAGCGGACACAATAAATATCATTAAGCACAATCACAGAACAAACGAACTTGGCTTAACCACTTTCATCCCAGAACGTTTCATAATAAACCTTTATCAATGAGTATAGAAATGACAGCTTTTAATACACTCATCATGAAACATCAATATTTGAAAGGCACTTATTCAGAGGCATTATTTAGATTACCTCCACTTTCATGGCATGTGGCCATCACTGATAAGGCAAGCATTCAATGGCCATACCTACTTGCCCTTAAGTAGTTCTCTTCAGCACCTTTCCTGAACCGTAAGAGTCGATGCGCTGATGGTTTCCTCGCTGTATGGATAGAACTGACTCATTCATATCTGGGGACGTGAGATAAAAAGGGGCGAACATTCCACACACAATGCCAAAAACAGCCTGGTATAGTCAAGTTGGCCAAGTCACACCTTACAACCACAGTCACGGATTCCTCCATTGTTATTCCTGGCTCTATCCTGTTCAAAAGACAAGACAGACCCATTAGAGCTAGCAAGGCAGTTATATGCAGTAGGTGGGGTTTTGATCCTGTGAGTTCTCAACATTGGTTCTGAATCGCAAAGAAGTCTCATGGCATCAGGCTAATAATGCGGATGGAGAACGTTTATGATTATCATGTACTGCCATCCCTCAGCTGATAAATCAGTGTTTGTCCATTTTGAACACCACATGGAAGAAGTATTGAGGTTATGGAGGCCACAAAATGTACTCAGGTGCAGCAGCATCACTAAATACGCAATTAGTCTGGTCCTGAAGGACATTCCCGCTAGACCGGGACTCCGAAATGTGGTGAGATTATCAATGAGAGGGAGAAACAAGCCTAATGGACATCGTCCTCAACAATTGACGGACCTCCCCGATTCCCTAATTGTAGGAGGAACCAACGCTCAGACCTGGCGGAATCAAATATCGCCTTAGCTCTGAAGATGCCCCCCATCATGTTGTCTCCCACCACCACTGTGCTAAACTGACTAGCTGCAGGACAAATCCAGCAGATCAAAGCTGGGCATCTATGAGGCGTCTTGATCCATCGGCAGCAGCAGAAGTAACCAGAATCTGCAACTTCAGGGGCCAATATCTCCCTCACTCTACCATTACATTGAAGACAGGTGACCAACACTGGTTCAAAGCATAACAAAACCAGTGCAAACCATATCCAAAATATATCCTCCAAACTGCTGAAGCTGCAATGCGGGACTTGTGGCATGCCTCCGAATAGAGAGCCTTTGGAATTGGCTGGGAAGCTACTCAACCCACAATCGAGTAACCTGCCTGTTCTCAGTCTAGGATTACGCAATGGAGAGGAACTGACCAGGAAAATGCTCCCAACCGAGGAAGAATTTGTTGGAGAAGAAATCAAAAACCGATTGGGTGATTAATGTCCAAGTGTGCCTTCATTCAGTGCAAAATATTCATATAACACAGGGCATGACGACTTTGCATAATTGAACAAGCGTGTTCGGAGAGCTTATATTTAGTTCTGAATCTTTCCTGGTGTGGCAAAATTATGAACTCAGTTGAGGCATTGTTATTTCATTCTAAAACACAAACTTTGTATCCCAGGAATCAGCCTATTGAATCTCTTTTGAACTGTCTCCAATGCCAATTTATTCTACCCTAAATACGGAGGCCAAAACTGTACACATTACTCCAGGTGTGGCCTCACCAGGGCACAGTTTCAAACTCCAACCCCCTAGCAATACAGGCGAAAATTCAATTTGCATTCTTAATTACCTGCTGTACCTGTATGCTAACCCTTTTGTGTTGCATGCACTGGAACATCCAGATCCCTCCGCACTGCGCATTTTTGGAGTCTTTCTCATTTTAAATAATAGCCTGCCTTTTGATTTTTCCCTCCAAAGTGCATGCATTCACACTTTCCTAAATTAAACTCCACCTGCCATTTTTCCCACACACTCAACCTGTCTATATCCTCTTCCATATCCTTTAATTCCTCACCACAACATGCCCTCACACCTATTTTTATTTCAGCAAATTTTGATAAATTACACTCTGCCTCCTCCTCCAAGTCATTAATATAGGCAATAAATATCAGAACAATTGCGCATCAGTCACAGCAAGTAGAACATTGACTGAAAAGTTGAACCATCTAAATGATAAAATTATAGAAGCAAACTCAACCAAGCTAGGTCCGCATTTCAAAATTTATCAACTTCAAACATCAGGGTTCTCTATGATTTATTCAGATAGATGACTTAAGCAGGAACATATATTTCAGGTGACTCAGAGCAGTTGGTTGAGTGCAGAATTAAAACCAAGACTGGTGAACTGTGACAGCTTCTTCGTGCAGCGAACCATCAGAGGCCTGAACTCCGATATGTTTTGGAGAACAGAAAGAGTGAGATATATGGTATGGAAGAACAGATTCTGAATTTAAAAGCAGATCAATGAAAAATCAGCAAACAAAAGAAGATTGAGGATAGAATAAGTGAATTGAAAACGTCTAAGGAAAAGTCAACGATCAGGAGAGAAAGATTCCGAAATGAACTGAATGCCCAAGCGAAGCTGTTAACCTAGTTCAGGAGTTTCACAACTGGTTCTGAAAGAATGACAGCTGGAATCACAGGGGAAGTGTGTGAGCTGAACGAAAACATTAACAAAGAATTGGGAAAGAGGAGGTTAAACAACTACTTGTATAAAATTGGGAAAGAAGTGAAAATAAAGCTTGCATTTCTGAAAAGTCAACGGGAAACGTGTGGACATGTGCAGAAAATGAAATAAAATGCATATTCGGATCTACCAAACCAGGGCTCACTTGGGATCTCTCTTCTCCAGTTTTAGCATCATCTTGGATCGTAACAACATCAAACATAACCAGCAGATAACAGAGGGAGGACTCTCCGCCAGTCCATTCACTCCGGACCAGAGGGTAGAGGTTGGCACTAAAATCAGACGTCACCAGCAAATTACCGAGAGAGGATGAAAGAGCAGCTCATTCACTTCATTATCAGCAGGTTGAGATCTTCCAAAATGATGTAGCCTTAGGCTGCGTACTCATTGTTAAATATGCGAATGCATGACATTTCCAGCGGGGACTATTCCAGTAGAAGCCGGTTTGCCTATTCGATAAATCATGCTGAATGTCCAATTTTTGTTTGTCAATAAAAGCTGCTAATATCTTAAAATGCACAATAGATTACAAATGTTGTATCTAAGCATTTGATATCCGCCAGCAACCTACTATACAAAGTTTGTGTTTTAGAATGAAATAACAATGTCTCAGCTGAGTTCATAATTTTGCCACACCAGGAAAGATTCAGAACTAAATATAAGCTCTCCGAACACGCTTGTTCAATTATGCAAAGTCGTCATGCCCTGTGTTATATGAATATTTTGCACTGAATGAAGGCACACTTGGACATTAATCACCCAATCGGTTTTTGATTTCTTCTCCAACAAATTCTTCCTCGGTTGGGAGCATTTTCCTGGTCAGTTCCTCTCCATTGCGTAATCCTAGACTGAGAACAGGCAGGTTACTCGATTGTGGGTTGAGTAGCTTCCCAGCCAATTCCAAAGGCTCTCTATTCGGAGGCATGCCACAAGTCCCGCATTGCAGCTTCAGCAGTTTGGAGGATATATTTTGGATATGGTTTGCACTGGTTTTGTTATGCTTTGAACCAGTGTTGGTCACCTGTCTTCAATGTAATGGTAGAGTGAGGGAGATATTGGCCCCTGAAGTTGCAGATTCTGGTTACTTCTGCTGCTGCCGATGGATCAAGACGCCTCATAGATGCCCAGCTTTGATCTGCTGGATTTGTCCTGCAGCTAGTCAGTTTAGCACAGTGGTGGTGGGAGACAACATGATGGGGGGCATCTTCAGAGCTAAGGCGATATTTGATTCCGCCAGGTCTGAGCGTTGGTTCCTCCTACAATTAGGGAATCGGGGAGGTCCGTCAATTGTTGAGGACGATGTCCATTAGGCTTGTTTCTCCCTCTCATTGATAATCTCACCACATTTCGGAGTCCCGGTCTAGCGGGAATGTCCTTCAGGACCAGACTAATTGCGTATTTAGTGATGCTGCTGCACCTGAGTACATTTTGTGGCCTCCATAACCTCAATACTTCTTCCATGTGGTGTTCAAAATGGACGAACACTGATTTATCAGCTGAGGGATGGCAGTACATGATAATCATAAACGTTCTCCGTCCCCATTATTAGCCTGATGCCATGAGACCTCCTTGCGATTCAGAACCAATGTTGAGAACTCACAGGATGAAGTGTTTGAATCATCAATAACGCCTAAATAGGGTTTACCTTCATTCATTAGAATTTAGAAGAATGGGGAGTGATCTTATTGAAACGAAGAAGATTCTGAGGGAGCTTGACCGGATAGATGTTGAGAAGGTTTTTCCAAGAATGGGCGAATCGAGAACGAGGGGGCATAGATACAGAATAAGGGGCCATTCATTTAAAATTGAATGAAAAGAAATTTCATCTCTCTAAGGGCAGTGAATGTCTGGAATTAACTACCCCCGAAAGTTGTGGAGACTAAATCACTGAAAGTATTTAAGGTCTTTAAAGAGGTGGTAGATATTTTTTTGAAAAACGAGAATTTAGTGTAATGTTGACTTGACGTGAAAGAGGATTTAAGAACAGGGGCAGGTCAAACAAGGTCTTATTGAATGGCAGGACAAGCTTGAGGGGCAACTTGGCTTACTTCTTGTTCTATTTCTTATGTTGTTATGTTCTAAATTCTCGTGGCCTTAATGGCTGCAGCAGTAGTCGAGGATCCTCCGTCTGTTATCTGCTGGTATTGTTTGAAGTCGTTTCCATGAAAGCTGATGCTAAATCTGGAGAAGTCAAACCCGGAGTGAATCTTGGTTTGATAGATCTAAACAAGCATTTGTTTTTCTTTTTCTGTGCATGTTCATATGTACACTGGCCAATTTCCAGAAATGGAAGCTTCATTTCCACTTCTTTCCTAATTTAATCGAAGTAGTTGTTTAAGCTCCTCTTTTCCAAATATTCTTTAAGCTTTTCATTCACCTCAGAAACTTCTCCTGCGATTCCAGTTTTCATTGTTTCAGAGTCAGTTGTGGAACCCTTAAACTTCGTTAGGACATTCAGTTCATTTCGGAATCTTTCTCCCCTGGTCACTGACTGCTATTTACACTTCTTTAATTCTCTTACTAGTTCTTCAAACTTTATTTTTCTCAAGTATTCTTCATCTGCTTTTAAATGCTAAATCTGCTCTTCTATGCCATTTATCTCATTCCTTTGGTTCTCCAAATTTTCTCGGACCTCTAGAATCTCAAGGCTCTCATCACGAAGGCTTTCTCACAATTCATCAGCCTTGGTTTCAATTCTGCAGTCAAACAATTGCTCTGAGTCGCCAGGAAAGTATGTTCCTGCTCAAGGCGTTTTTCACAATAATTCATAGAGACTTCTGATGTTTGAAGTTGATGAAGTTTGAAATGCAGATCTAGCTTTATTAATTTTGCTTCTATGAGTGTACCATTTAGATGATTCAAGTCCTCAGTTACGTGTTCTACTTTCTGTGAGTAATGCGCAACGGGTCACATTGATTCTACATTTTCTTTGGCAAACTCATCTTTGTGATGTGAAAGTTGGTTTTCTGCACTTAACAGGTTTTCATTCAATTTCTCTTTATCGTCAATAACCTCTGGAATTTGTCCACAATATTTTTTTAGGAATTTGGTGAGGTTAGTATGATCAATCACCTGCTGTATTACAGACTGCGCCATATTACTCTCGCCGTGAGCCAAGTCATTACCCAGAATAAAACTTACCTCTTCAAATAGTGAACGAGGGACAATTGATACCGTAAAAAATAATTTAATAAGTCATTTTGTGAAATGACTTTACACAATTGAACATTTTTGTAAATTCCATGAATAGCCCCTATTAATACCATTTTGCTTCATCGATCTTTCTGCATCACAAATAGCATCCTCAGTCACCACTCGTAACTGGTCTGCCCGAGTCTCTCTCACTCAATTACCTTGTTTACTTATTTTGTTGGAGAAGTGAGCAAACGCTTCTCCCTTCCAGATAAAACTTCTAGAACTTCTAGCAGCCTTAATCGTTTTGGCAGTAGCCGAGGACGCATTCTTTTGACTACCCTGAGCCATAGCTCCCTTCCTAGTAGTTTCTTGCGCTTCATCTCTATCACTGCCACAGTTTTGAAGCCCATTTTCCTTTGCTGGTAGAGACTTTAATGAAGGTTCACTAACCATTCCTGCTACTGCAATAGAATTTCCAAATAATTTCCAGCTAATAGCTTTAGTGTGAGCAGTTTTATTGCAATGGAAGCTCACTATTTTTATTTGCTGCCAATCGAGGGAGAGATTGTGGCTGGTAAAAAATGGTTCCAGTGTTGTGCTGACGTAAACCACGTGCAAGCCCGGGCAAATAGTATGAAGATACTGAGTTTTCCCTTAAGTCATAACCCAACCTCTGCATTGCTAGAAATGCCAGAGGAGAGGAGAAATACAGTACCTCTTGGTGCCAGCTCAGATGCAGGCTTTCCCGGGAAGCTTCCTGATAGATGACGGTTTACCACCTGTGGGACCCAACTACAGATTTTCTATCAGGCTTTGCTGCCTCAACTTTCCTCTCTGCTGCGACGGCCAGAAGGCTGCCAATCTGTTTACTGGTCACTGGAGATGTGTTTCCCGGACACCAGCGCAGATGCAAATGCTGATTTGCCTGCGCTCCACGCATTTGGGGGCCAGGACTCCTCAGGCTCCCCCAAGTCATTTATATGCGTCTAATAAGCAGTTGTCAAATACGAAACCCTGTGGAACACCAATTATAGCAATCCAGTTTGTTAAGTAATAGTTCTTCACTATTCTTTGTTCACTATTTGACATGCTTTTATCCATTCTGCTACTGCCTCACTGATCGCATGTGATTGGATTTTGCTCAAAAAAGAGATTAATGCGGGGAAGCTCTGGGTGCAGAGGGATTTGGGGGTTCTGGTGCGAGAATAACAAACGGCTATTAAGCAGATGTAGCAATTGATTGGGAAATCTGATAGAATGTTAGGATTTGTGAGGAGGGGAGTTGAATAATAGCAGAGGAAGAGTATGATTCAGTTATACTGGGCGCTGGTGAAACCACATCTGGGGCCTTGCGCAGAAGATTGGCCTCCTTATTTAAGGAAGGCAGAAAATGCACTGGGAGCAGTTCAGAGAAACTTTATCAAACTAATGCCTGGATTGAGAGGGGTAGTCGTTTAACGAATGGTTGGGCACGCTAGGCTTGCATCCGCTGGAGTTTATGAGGGTAAGAGGCGACTTAATTGAAACACATGAGATCCTGAGGGGTCTTCACAAGGCCGATGTGGAGAGGATGTTTCCTCTTGTGGGGAAACCTGGTTCTGGGGGATACTGTTTTAAAATGAGTTGCTGCCCTTTTAGCAAAGAGGTGAGGGTCCTTTTTTTTGTCTCAGGGGATTTTGAGTGTTTGGATTTATCTTCTCAAACTGCGGTGAAACTAAAGTTTTTGAAATATTTTTAAGGCAGTGGTAGACAGATTCTGGATAAGCAATTCTGTTAAAAATTAGCATATGTGGGCGGGAATGTGGAGTTGAGGTTACAAACAGATCATCCATGATCTCTTTGAATGGCGGACCAGGCTTTAAGGAGCCGAGTGGCCTATCCCTGCTCCTAAATTATATGTTCGTATGTTCATACTAATCAAACACCATACACATATGAACCTCACAAACTTCATCAAAACACTTCATCCATCTGCTCAATCAATTTGTCCAACACGAGTTGCCTTTACATATTCCTCTTCACTGTCAGTTATTGATGCATGTACTGCAAGTTACAGTTACTTTTGTTTCGGATTTTGCACGTGAGAGCTTATCCTGCCAACAATTTTAGTCTGACAGCCGCGTATTAATGGGTGCATCCCCTGTCACTTTTTGAATAGTGGAGTGGAATTTGGAACAATCCAGTCTGCTCAGGTATCAATGGAAATTTGGAAATATGTGGTTCGTGTCTCCAATATTCCCAATCTTACTTCGTGATATAATTTATTCTCCCTCACATCTGCACTGGTAAGCATTCTGCTTTGAGCATTGACAAACTGTGTATCAATTTGTTTCTTAACCAATTGCTCTTTCCATCATTCATCACTTAGCTATTGGCATGGTTCTCCTCCATTGTGAAGACAGATTCAAATTAATCAAGTATTATCTGCTTTTAGTTTAAGTGATTAATTAATTTACATTCAAAATCAAGGAATGTTGAGACAATGTTCTGGTAACTATGAAATTGTCTGACATTATTCACACATTTTGTTTGCCTCAACAAGCATATCCTTAGTCAGTGACCATAGGCTGATGATGGGAATGCTTGCAAGCAACCAAGAAACTGAAAGCTATGCTGCAAGGACTTGATCGGAAACAAAAACATGAAGAAAGGGCACCGAGTTAAGATTGATTTAACAGCAAAGACATGCTTCGAGATGCAGACATAGAATGTAATTTCAGGTTTCCTGAGGAAAATGGTTCATGGCCCAGCATGTAGTGTCAATGGGTTCAACGCGTGAAGGAATTCCTAGAGCGAAAAACGTGACAACCATTCTAGGAAAATATCAATGAAGACAAGTAGCCCTCAAAGGACAAGCTCTGAAATTGAGGAAAAAAAATAATTTGAAGAGAAAATGAAATAGATGCAGTTGTATTGCTTGACAATAATTTGAAGCTATCACAACAATGAGTAATGCTAATTAGACATTGGGAAGCAGTAAATGGTGAAGACCTATCAAGCCAAGGCGCTTAAATAACCCTGTCACTTCACAAAACATTGGTGCAACGGCAATTCGATCATTTTTGTTTACATTTCTGCACGTCACAGGAGCCGGAACACAATGAAGAGAACAATCGGAATGATTGAGGGAGTAAATGGAGTGAACTGTGAGGAATGACTTTTGATGAAAGAATGATGCATGTTATCGAAGCTTTTCCTCTTGCAATCATCCGAGGCCCAGATGCAAGAATTTGCAATTGTAAAGGGAGAAAGAATTTGTATTGTATCTTAAAATGCAGTCGATTTGTTGGCTTGTCTACCCTGAATTACCCAGTTGCATAACTATTGTCAACCACAATTCTGTTTAATTTAGGATAGCGACAAATCCAATGTGTGCATTTTCCATGAACAGCATGCGGCCGTCAAGACAAAAGATATCCTGTGTAATTGACAAATGAAGTCCCTGGATGGGTCTCCATTAGGGGAATAAATTACAGATTCAAGGAGCAAACCTTGTTTGTAATCCAGTGTCTATGCATGGATCAAGATTATAAAAGAAAAATAAAACAGTAAGCGCTGGAAATTCCCAACAGGCCTGGAAGCATCAGTGGAGGGAAATACACATTTAAGTTTGAAGATGAATACAACTCTTATCCAGAACTGGAGGTGGATAGAAATGTGATGCGGTGCATTAAGTAGGTGCTTTAAGTGTAGTGACACTGTCAGTCACGAAATGTATCACTTGATCTCCTCCACCTGTAGCCTGGCAAGGTTAGTTCGCCAAACAACGATGTTCATACAGTGGGAGGTGTGTAATTTCACTCAGCAGTACCACTCCATTCAGGCGCCACACAGGGATAACACATCATGGATCATGTACACTATTGACACTCACAAATTGGACTTGAAGTGGCTCAGTGGGTAACTCACCTGCCTCTGGAGGAGATTCTGTTCCACGAGCGATGATCTTCACTGGAACACTGTGGCAGGCCGCAGGGGGAAATGTGAGTGTGAGGGCAAGGTGAAGAATTAAAATATAAGGTAACCAGAAGCTCATGGTCATATATGCGGATTGAGTGGACGTGCCCCGCAAAGGAATCACCCAGCCTACGTCTGGTCACGCGGCTGTGCAAGTGACTGTATTGTTCACGGCGGATACAGTGTACTAAAGTGAAAAGAAGTAGAATTAAATCGCTGCTGCCCCTGGAAGGAGAGTCGGACACTTGTCAGCGAGGGAAGGCGAAGTGAAAGTGCAGATGTTACACCTCTTGTGATTTCATTGGAGTTCACTTGGGAAGAGGACATGGTGTTCGAGTGAATGAGGAATGGACCAGGCTGTTTCAGAGGGAACATTCCCTTCGCATTCCTGGCAATGGATGGGAGGGGGCAATGTTTACGATGGTAATATCATGCTGGAAGTGTCGACAATGACAGAGGGAAGGCAGTTGACAGTGGAGGCTTTTGGAATGGAAAGCAAGGACTTTGGGAACCCGATCGTATATCATGGAGGGACGGCAAATGGTCAGAGAAGAAATACCAGAAATGTTTGGGGCAGCACTGAGGGGCGTATTACCCACTGTAGGGGAAGCACTTCATTGAGGAATGATGAAGAAATATCATCAAAGCTTTTGTGGATGGTTACATCATCTGAACAGGGGCAATGAAGACTGAGAACTGCGTGGAATGGAGGCTTTAGGGGAGACAAATGGTGAGTAAATGCGAGAATGGTTTGAAAGGCTGTGAAATTAGAATGAATATTGATCGTCAGCCTGTCCACAGAAACGGAGGCAAAACATTGGGGAAAGAAAGGGAGATGTTGGTGATGGACCACGAGAAGTTGAGAGATAGACAGGAATCGGAAGGAAATTTGATGAAGTTTTCCACTTCTGGTAGAGAGCAGGAGATAACACTGATACATTCATCAGCGTCCTGTAAAAGAATTGGGGCAGCTGGCCTGATTAAGGCTGGAGGAAGGAATGATACATATATCGTACAAAAAGGCAGGTATGACTCGGACACATGTCGGGATCCATAGCAACTCATTGTATTTAGAATTGACGCAAGTTGAAGGAACAGTTAATCAATTAGAGAACAAGCTTAGCCACGTAGAGAAGTGTGGTGCTGGTTGGTGTCTGGTTTGACCTGTGTTCAAGGAAGAAGCGGAGTGCACTCTGCCCGGCCTGCTGAGAGATGGAGTTGTTTACAGGGATATTCCCCATGCTAGGAGCATAAGAATAAATCAAACTGAACAGTTGTCATTTCAGAATCATATGCAGCTGATAATGTGGAAGGAGAGAGCTGGAAAGTATCAGCGCAAGTTAGAGACTGAGAGTGGAAATACTACATCCTGTGAGTTTGGGGGGAACAAGTGGATCACCCACAAAATGGCCATTGCTATATTGTTGGCATTTCTGTAATAACACAATATTTTCCCATCCAAAAATACATGTATTAAATACATCAGGAATATTCAGTACCTTAATGCAATCACGCATTGGAGTGAATTACCCTCCTACTATTAATTGCAGCAAACATAATTCATCAAAATTTACACTATAACATGGATGTAAGAATTTACCCACAGTAACAAGTGGCATAGCAGAATTGATCTGTAATGTCCGTGTGATAATTCACTCACAGTAAAAGTACTAATAAGACAACAGAGCATCATTCAGAACAGAATAGCAGAATGCTAATTCACTTACAATATCCTATTCATGATACAATTAATGCCGTAATAAGAACATAAAAATTGGAGCAGCAGCAAACCGTGTAGGCCTGTGACACTGCCCCGCCATTCAATATAAATATGGCTGATCATCGGCCCAGAAGTGACTTCCGACCACTCGCTCTATAGCTTGATTTCCTAAAAAGAAAAAGAACATAGATTTGGCACTCAAATATCTAAGATGATGTTGCATCAACAATATTCTGAGTAAGGGTAGAAATAAGGGAGGAGGAAAAGAAGGAATGGAGGGGAAGTGGGAGGGAGGAAGAGAGGAAAGGACTAAGGGAGGAAGGGAAGAGAGAATGGAGCAAGGAAGGTAGGAAAGAAGGGAGGTACGAAGGGTGGAAGCCAGGTAGGAAGGAAGGAAGGAAGGAAGGAAGGAAGGAAGGAAGGAAGGAAGGAAGGAAGGAAGGAAGGAAGGAAGGAAGGAAGGAAGGAAGGAAGGAAGGAAGGAAGGAAGGGCATAAGAACATCAGAAATTCGATCCATGGGCATTGGAAGTACTACATTGGAAAGAGGGGACAGTTCTGTTTGAATGATTTGCAGGTAAACTGCGCTGACATTAGCGTTCCTGACTGGAGAACTATGGCTGATTAAACAATATGGTGTGGGTTAAGTGGAAGGAGTTTTATAAATTTCAAAAGGGTAAAAAAACAGTTTTAATTGTATTTGAAACAGTTCAAGGAATGTTCAGTCGACTCATTGCTAGGATGAGGAGCGTATTTTAGGAAGCATGGTGGGCCAGGTTGGGCTTATAGGCGTTGGCATTCAGAAGAATGAGAGGTGACCTTTTTGAAACATATAAGATCCTGAGGTGTTTTAATAGCGTACTACTGGGTGGATGTTTCCCCGTGAGAGACTAGAACTGGTGGACTCAATTTAGGAATAAGAAGCTTACCGTTTAAAATGGCGTTTAGGATTTTATTCTTGTCTAAAAGGGTCCTTCTTATCTGGAACTCTCTTCACAAGAAAGCAGTGACATCTGAGCCATTGAACTTAATCCATGCAGAGTTATTCAGGTTTTCGATTGAAAAGGGAGTCGAGGGTTATATGGGGCACACAGGAAAGTGGAGCTGACATCACAACCAGATCAGTTAATGGTGGAGCAGTTGAGCGGCCAACTCCAGCTCTTAAGTCATGTGTTTCTATGTGTGGACACCAGCCAGGAATTTTCTCAGAGGTGGCAGGAGTGTTTACAAATGTAAAAACAGGAGAAAAATTGGTGAACTTAATGATAGCCCATTAAAGATAGAAACAAGGGATATCATAGTAGAACATAAGAAACTGACAGGGGAAATTGGAAAAAACTATTTAGTATCAGTCACCACAACAGAAGACACAAACTACATGGCAGAATTAAAGGTTACGCCTGTGTCCCATATACATCAGCCTGCCTACTTTATATAAATATTTCTTTCTTTTTTTAATTCAAAATGGGAAATTTAGTTGCTGGGATGATGAACAAAAATGGCTGCAGCTGATCACGTGCTTGTTTCTGGAAGATTCTGTGTTGTTCCAATTATCAAAGGTTACCTGATCATCCTGGAATGTGACTTGTTTTGTATAATCATTCCAGCCAAGACAACACAATGGATGCATAGGCGATATGTCTGCACCAGACAGTCATAGACAGAGGTACAAATATTCAAGACTCCCAATCTCCAATGAGGTGCCGCTGGCCTCACCGTTACCTGCTGCAAAACACAATAAATTTCAATGAGGCACCTCAATAGCTGAATAGCTCGACCCGAAACCACCCTGTCACATTACCAGGGCTTGAGCTGTTTGAATTCTTTTAATTATACAGCTCCTGAATTTTACCTTCAGCCCCTTTTTGACGGCAGAAGGGAAGCAGCATTCCTGGATGGCAGCCTTCGACTCTCTGTCATTTTACCATCCAACAGGTAGCAGCGGAAAGAGCTCTGTGCATGTAAATGGCCTGGTTCTCATCCACACTGTGAATTACTGGAACCTTGGAATTCCTGTTTCTGCGCCTTCAAGGTTAATTCAGCAACATGTCCCTTCACCCACCATTGAAATCCTCACTTCCGGAAATAGATTGCAATAGATTCAACCTCTTAACCTCAGAAGGAATACATCACTGGACTTTCAATTCTGGATCTGGTCTCACGTGACACCATAACACATTTACCATGGTGTTTGTCGTGTACCCCTTTCATTCTCTTATCCTTCTTTTATTGCGTGAGGGCTAAAAGGGGTGGACATTGTCAAAACCCTTTCCCACGTTCTGTGTGTGTGTAGAATAAACCAAACCTCTTAATTCATCTCACCTCGAGTTTGCTGTCGGGCTATTAATAGGGGATAGGATAACTCCGAAACTGAAGGTTTGAGGAAAATACGTTGCCATTGATAAAGGGGAAAATGAAAAACTAAATAACACCTTTTGTTTCATGGATGGATCGTGAGAGAAAAAATCCCCCTCATGTCCATAACACAAGGGTCCACTAAGATTGGGAACGTAAGATAATTAATTTCACCACAGTGAAAAAAAACACACATTGGATCGATTTCGGGGATTAAAATATCATAAATTATAGGACCTCGTAACCTATAGCCTAGGGACATAGAAGATATAAACTTCAGAGGTAATGTATCCTCATGGAATTAAATTTAGAATATTATATGTTATATAACTTCAGCTTTAAAGACGATTCATATAAACTCCAAGCAGTATGTCTCTTTCTCTCTCCACAGATGCTGTCAGGCCTGTTGAATTTTTATAGATTTTCCTGGTTTTTTTTTTTCAGATTGCCAACAATGACAGTATATTGCTTTTAATTTAGAACACTGCCTTGATTCCTGGACATTCCCAGTGGATTCGAAGTTATCAAGTCTAACATTGCAATTCAAGAAAGGAGAGGGAGAGGGAAGGAGTCAAAAGGAGAACCATAGGTCAGGCAGTATGAAGTCAGTGTTTGGAAAAGGCGAGGAGGTTTTCGTAGACTTGGAATTCTCTTCATGGAGAAGTGAAGGTTGGATCATTGATTATGTCCAGGGCTGAATCAGACATTCTGGGGGTGGGGTGCAGACAGGGTTACAGCCAAAAGGCTATGTTAGATCCCCAATTGTTTTGTAAGGTGATGGAGCGGGCTCGAGAGGCTGAAACTATTAATCCTCTTCCTATTTCTTATGATCTTATAAGAAATAAGGGGGGGATACGGAGAGAGAAGGTAGAGAAGCGCAGGGAGATAATGTGATGGAGAGAGAGAGAGAGAGAGAAGAGGCTAACGGGGCAGACAGGGAGATAGAAAGAGGAAACTGCCCTGTAATAGCGAAAAATTAATAAGTGCAGGATAGAGATAGAGAGACGGAGGGGGAGAGAGAGAGAGAGAGAATGAGGAAAATAAGAATGAAATCTGTGAAATGCCAAATATTTTTGAAGATTTGTTAACAAGACTATTTAATGAATTCTGTGTTATTAGATTTTATGGCTCTACAAGGAACCTATATTTTATATTAACTCAGCTGAGTCCAAAATGTCTCAAGCTGTGAACAGGCACTTGATGGGAAACTGAATATTCTTTGGTTCATCTTTTCCTTCATTCGAAACCAAACTACCTGTAACTGTGGTGATTTAAAGTTAGCCTTACAATAGATTACATGACAGACAGAGCACCAGGGAAACGGAGGCATGGCCGAATTCAGAAGTAAATATAAGATCCCTGAAACCTGTTTTTCAATGATACAAATTCATATGTGTTATATGAATATTTTCCACTGAATCAAGGCAACGTGGCTAGGAACTTAGAGTTTCATCTCCAGGTCTGTATTGCATTCCCTCTACAGCACTTTCTGCCTCAGGTGGGAGCAGTTTCCTGGACTCGAGTGGCCAGTTCCTCTCTACTGTGCAATACCATACTGAGTACAGGCAGATTATTGGATTGTGGATTGAATGGTTATCCAGGAGCTTCCAAAGGCTCCTTATCCAGAGGCATGCCAAAGGTCCCCCGTTGTAACTTGAGCAGGTTGACAGCGAATTTTACGATATATTTGGCACTGATTTAGGTATTCTTTGAAGCACTCATCATCGAACAATTTTTGCCCCCTCTCCTGATATAATGGTAGGGTGAGGAATGTATGGGGCCCTGAGGTTGCAGATTCTAATTGAACCCACTTCTGCTGCTGATGATGGAGGAAGACACTTCATGGATGCGCATATTTAAGCTTCTGCATTAGCTCTGCAGCTAGTCAGTTTAGCACAGTGGTAGATATAGACAACACGATGGAATGCATCTTAAGTGTAAAGATAGGATTTAATTTCCATCATGTCTGCTGTGCGTTGGTGCCTCCCACCAATATTGTTATAGCCAGATTATTTGATTGGTGAGGATGGTGTACAGTAGCTTTTTGTTCCACTTGTTCATTCTCTCACCATATGTTGGAGTCTCAGCCCAGAGGTAATGTCCTTCAGGACTCGGCCAATGATGTCTTTAGTGGTACTGCCGAAACACTGCTGATGATGGGCATTCATGTCCTCAACCCGAAGTCTATTTTGTGCCCTTGATAGCCTCAATAATTCTCCCTAGTTTTGTTCAGCATGACAGAATATTGATTTTTCAGCTGATGGATGGTGGTACATGGTAACCAGTAGGAGTCTTCCATCCCCATATTTGATCCAATGCTGTGAATCTTCACGCGATTCAGAGTCAATGTTGAACACTACAAGTTTCAACCCTCAACCCGCCCCCGCTCCACATTTACAGTGTTTCCTATGATGGGTCTGCTCTGTCAGTGGGGCAGGACATAACCAGGGATGCAAAAGGAGGAACCTTTGACTTGCCTGTAGGGCATGGTTGTGTGAATTTGAATATATCAGACTGTTGGTAGCTGCGCATTTTGGACAGCTCTCGCATTTTTGTCACACATGCCCAGATTTTAACGTGTCAGTTGCATCAAAACTGTAAGAAAACCAACAGCGCATGGACGACGATATTTTTAAAAGGTTACTCATCAGAACATCTAAAGGACAATTAGAAAATTAAATTGTGGGCTATCCTTGCCAGCGATGCCATCATGCCCTGAAAGCAGAGCAATTCTAAACAATGTCCCTGAATAGACAATTTTAAAATGTTGATGTTTTCTCATCTAAGAGTTAAAAGCTGAAATTTCCAACAGTATTGGAGGACAATGTTTTATCGTTAAAAGTTACGGAATTAAAGTGGTTAACCTCAGCTTGTTTGTTCAGTGATTATGCTTAATGTTGTTTATTGTGTCCTCTAATAAAGTGACTGGAGGATTTCCTGCTCCTTCAAATATCGGCTCCTGA
Source organism: Cetorhinus maximus (assembly GCF_964194155.1). Lineage (NCBI taxonomy): Eukaryota > Metazoa > Chordata > Chondrichthyes > Lamniformes > Cetorhinidae > Cetorhinus > Cetorhinus maximus. Next base: position 34,866,746 of record NC_135901.1, on the reverse strand, counting down.
CATGATTCTGCCTCATACCGTCAGGACATCACCTCCAGCATTGCCAGGTACTGCCTCTCACAGAAAGTGAGAATGTGTTCCAATCAGCTATCGGATCCTCTCTGCATTATACAGCATCGAAGAGATCTATTATCCTCTATTGGCTGCACTGGGTGTCCTTGGTGAGTCACAGCAACCTCTTGTTACGGCTGAAACCTATCATTATTGCTCTCTTCATTTATGCCTTTAAGTTCTTCTATCAATTATATTTTGTGCTCCAATTCTCTTTCACACATCTGCACATTGGTTGAACTGGATTCAATGACGACAATCTCTCGGATTTGCACTTTTTGTTGCGCCATTTAAATTAAATACAATTCGACCGTGTGCTCATTGTAAATGTTTTCACCTGAATGCCACGCATGGATCACAAGTGTTATGATACTGCTGTTTGACTCATCAACACTTCCCCTCAGCCTCAGCAGACAAGACAAAATTAATGAAACTGGACGGACTATGCGGCTTAGACCTTGTCACCAGAATCGACAATGGCACAAACAGTGCTGTTGATGCTTCCACGTACAACTAATGGCATGTGGATGCTTGTGCAAAAGCTAGTCATACTCACCAAACCTTACAGACAATGTTCTGGCCGCTTTAATCACTCTCACTTGTTATGCCCTTTGCCACCGACTGGATATACCCGCCAGACGGGGCGGCAGTGTGGCGCAAAGTCGGGAGGGAGTGGCCTCGGGGTGGTCAAATCATCTCTGGACCCCAATCAAGCCCCATGGCAAATGTCGGCAAGAAAAACTCCTGCTGGTTACCTGGTCCCTTCGCCTGTCATCGGATGAATCTGTCTCCTTCCATGTTCAACACAAATTGGAGGAAGCACTAATGGTGGGAAGGGCTTGCAATGTCCTCTGGGGGAAAACTTCAATATCAGCAAGAGTAGCTCCACAGCAAAACCACTGGCCGAGCTGGACGAATCTCAATGGTCAAATCTGCGAGTTTGGTTTTGCAGTTTCTGGTCAGTGGTGATTGAGTTGAATGAAGAAGGATGGGAGGAGGTTTTTGTGGAGCAGAAAAAACTGCACCAATAAATTAAGTGGAATTCCATTTTTGATATATAGAGATTTCTATGCAAGTCTGTGTTACATTCATGCCACCAGGATTCCTTCCGCCTAACTCCATATGGAGTATTAATATTTGAGAAGATGTTTTGACACGTTATTAAGTGTCAGGAAGATATAATAATTTTCATAATGTTATTGGAATTTATTGTAAAATATATTAATTTTGGTGTCTGTGCCTGCGTGTGTTGTGTGTGTGTGTGTGTGTGCATCAGACTTAATTGGATTAAATGCAGCTGGGCTGCAATTTATCCAATTAAAACATTGTAAACATGGGCGAAAGTTAGAATGTAAGGTGTAAAAAGTCATTTACATTTTTAATAAACCAGATTAGATTGTTTTCAAAGGAGGGGTAAAATGTGTCACCTAGTGAGGAGAAATTTAGAAACGGTGCACATATTTTCCCCAAACGTTCCTTGTAGCACTTAGTGCTATGACAGGTTTTTATTATCAAGAAGGTAAAGTCCAAAGACATAGTGAAACAATGGGTATTTGCATTTAAAGGGCAACATATGTATGAAGGAGCGAAGACTGTGTGTAATGGTAGGCAGTCTAAGATTCAACAAGTGTGAAACGCCTTCAACCTGTAAGTACCAAGATGCTGTCTTCAGGGACTGAAGTTAAGAAAACTCACTTTGATTTCTATTGTTCAGGATGTCGTTTACTTTGCCTGGGTCTTTAAGATTCCATGTGTTTTAATGTTAACGAAGGTGTAATTGTGATTTATATTTACCAGGGGAATTAATAGCTTTGTAGCAGTAATTTGTCGAAATGTGTATGTGCTTGCAATATTTTCTTTTATAAATGAATTTTTAATTTAGTTTAATAGAAGCCTCTTAATAATCAGTGGCCTTATTATTAGTGAATTCAAAGCTCACATCTCGAATCATACAAATGGAAAATTAGTTGTGCCAGTTGTTTCAAGTTTCCAACTGGGATTTGAACAGCTGAGCATTTACCATCTGCTATGTCATGAATTAAGAAATGCAATTCATCTTTGACAAATCCCTCATGTTGCACTAAGTCTGATAGAAGTTCAAAAACAATGTATTGGAGTTGTTGGAGAAATGACATGATGAAATAAGTTTAACCTACGTGTTTTTTTTTTTCACCTCCCGCACAGCAAATATAGTGACTATCGTGATCCTTTCTCGAGGAAGGTGTGGTCTCTCCAAATTTATCACCTGTTACCTAATGTCTATGACAACAGCGGATCTACTCGTCATCATAACTGACCTAATATGCAGACAGATTCCTATCCATTATTGGGCTCAGTTTCAGTTCGTGTCGAGGACTAAAGTGCGTAACATCCATGCCATCATACTTTATGCAGCCACAGACTGTTCTGTCTGCTTCACAGTCACATTCAACTTTTAATCGGTTTGTGGCCATTTGTTGCGAGAATCTGAAAGCAAATTACTGCACGATGAAAACGGCAGGCGTTGTTCTGGGAACAGTGTGCGTGCTGAGTTGCGTCAAAAACATTTTCTGGTACTTCATGTATACAAGTGAATACAGCACTTTCAATTCGCCATGGTTTTATATAGTAGAATTAGTTTTAGTACATCACCGATATGGACAGTTGTTGAATTCCTTCATTATGTTCTAAACCCCGTGTTTCCATTTGTCCTGATTCTGGTCCTCAATGCTTTAACTGTCAGGCACATTTTAATATCGAAAAGAGCCCGCATGAGACTACGGGCTCAGAATGGCGGGGAGCATGTCAGAGACCCAGAGATGGAAAAGCAAAGGAAATCGATCATTTTATTATTTCTTATATCTGGGAATTTTATCCTGTTATGTTTGACATTTATTGTTTATTCAATATGGAGACTATTGTGGTTTCTGGTAAGTCTTCCAGCCAATCCAGCATATTTTGTGCAGGAACTGGCATTCATACTTCAGCTCCTGAGTTGCTGCACCAACGCGTGTATTTATGCAGTGACGCGGGTTAAATTCAGGGAAGAGTTAAAGAATGCAGTTAAATATCACTTTGCTGTGATTATTAGATTAAGCAAGCAATGTGAAAAACAGAGGGCGTCCCACAAGTAGAATTAATTTCACCTGATATTCGCAGCATTAAAACACCAGTCAGCCGAGGTTGCATGGTTCTTCTTATCGCTCTGTAGTTCGGTTTATCATCCGTTATTTTCAACTAAATTTTCAAAATACAATCTGAAGCAAGCACTCTGCAGCTAAATAATCCGCAAATTCACTGTTCTAAATGTTTGCACGAGGTTCACACTTTTATTTCAAAATAAATAAAATGGGAACATAGCCAATGACATTGTGTAAATGTATCATTAAGATCGTAGCCTTAAGAAAAGGGTGCACCCAATCTGCTTTGAAGAAGTCCTATCAGTTTCGCCTAGATTAACATGAAGGTGATGGGATGTGTCGTCGACAGTAACACTGCTCCTCAGGGCAATGTACTCAGCCCGGGTTTGATGATCAGTTGAAGATTCGCCCACATGCACAATGTGTGTATGCCGCTTCTCTGATGTCAATGGCATGATGTATTTTCGAGCTTTGTAACTGGTTGTAACGCTTTACACAGTCAGTGCGCAGGAAGACTCTCACCCTGTTGTGCTTGTCTCGCTGTTTTCCAGGAACCTAAGAGTTTTGAACTATTTTCCCAAGAACAGATCGTATAAAAACACTGTTACTCTCAGTCGATTCACTTATACATTCCGGAACTGTCCTCTATCTCCGTCCCTGAAGCCACTGGTTCAGGCACCTTTAAGTTATATATTGATTCGTACTACCCTCTTTCTGGCCCTAAAATCACTGACTGTGGTTCGTCAACTTCAGCATTGGCTGGTGGCCAACTCGTCGCTGCTCCCTGAATTTGCCCAGGAAGACACCCAGTTCAAAGGCAATTAGGGATGGTAAGCAATGTTAACCCTTCTAGCGATTTACATATCTCATTAAAGAATAAGGAATTTTAGAAAGACCTCTCTACTCTTCCCCTTCCTCATTGAAGAGGCTGACCCTAGCTGGGTATAGTGCTGTAATCATCTGTTCTCAAATATCCCCGTTTCCACTCAAATTACTGCCTCTAGTTGGGCTCACTCCCACGTGGACTGACAACACACTTGCTCCCCACTTGATAGTGCTGACTTATATGAAGAAACCTTGGTACAGGAGTAGGTCGTTCAGCAACTCTGGTCTATCTGACATTCAATTCTATCATGGAGAATCCGCATTTTTTTCTATATACTCGCCGTACAGATGACCTCGAAATCAATGGTACTTTCGGGGAGAATATTAAATGGTTGCATAGTCATTATCTAGATAGATTATTAATCCAGAATGCTGGTGATTTTAAAATAACTGCAATGAAAATTATGAAATTGCTAAGAAATGGAGAAATTCAAAATGCACAAATTGTACGTTTTACTAGCAAGCAAATACACATTCACGTGCACACACACACACAAACTCTCTCACTATCTCTCTCCCTCTCTCCCTCTCTCTATCGATCTACTCATCTCTCTAAAACACACACACTCACACGCACTCTCTCTCTATACACACCCCTCTCTCTACCTACCCATGCCTTTTACACACACGGACGAATACACGCACGTAGCCTCTCTCTCTCTCTCACACGCACACACACGCACAAACACACATCTACACTCAGATATATACGCACACACACACACAAACCCCCAATCTCTCCGACACACACACATCTACACACTGATGTATGCACACACACGCACACACACTCAAACACTCATACGCACATACTCTTTCTCATACACACACATACCCTCACGCAAGCGTCAACACACAGATACAGACGCACACGCACATACGCGCTCACACACACACGCACATACGCGCTCACACACACAGGGAGAGAACGCTAACACTTGTATTAAACAGAAAAAAGAGAGATATTTATCGTATGGTCAGGGGTCAATTTACCCTTTTCCCAGTGGAAATTATTGGCAGTGATAGATCATTCATACTTTCAAACATGGGATACCAGAATTGGGCCAGTAAATCCATTCATTCTTGATCATTGATTCAGCAAAAGTCAGGAGCCATTACATCTATACCTTAGTCGACTCATTTGAAAGCACTATGCAATTAATTCCACTCATTCCTGTTCTTCCCACATCATAATGCATTTTTATTTCCATTTGCATTAATTATCAATTTCCTTTCAAAAGCTAAGCTTGTATCGACTTCTATGAGATTTTGGGTTTTTTGTCCCCACCAGTGCATGCCAGATCAGAAGAACTCGTTTTGCCTGTATTCCTCTTCTCACTTATGGTTTTCTTCCTGAAATCTGTATCCAGTCATTGACCGTTCTGGCACTGCAAACAATTCTGCCTCGTCTTCTCCATACAAGCCCTTCATGATTGTTGATTAACATGAGGGAATTTTCCCTTAAGCTCCTCATTTCGAAAGTCTGATGGAAAATTCGCCAGGGACGACGAGAAGTCCCCAAATGCACCAATTCAACCTGTCAAACACTTCGAATCACACCACGTGTTTTCAAGGTAGGGTTAAATGCATTGGATCCTGCAAAGTGTTCGCCTTGACAACATCCCGCTGGTCGCACTGAAATCTTGCACTCCAGAACTCGCCCGCACATCGATGTCCAATTTACTCACCTACAACTACAAAATGGGCATCTACACGTCAATGGGGCAAATAGCCCAGGTAATGTAAAATACGTTATATTTGTGATAAATGTGGGAGCACTATTCATCAAATTTTTGCTGTAACTTTTGGTGCCATCCAAAACCAGAACTTGCTAGTTTAAATTAAGTTTAAAAATGCATTTGACTGTCAAAGATGCAGGGCTGACTTGTTTCAGTGCAGGCAAATGGAGACAGTGCTCACACTTTCAAGCATACAATGTGGTGAAATGTTCGAAATTAGTAGACAAGCATATTTATAAACTCTGATGTCCGGTCGGAATAATGGAAAATTTGAAACTGGTTGAAAGAGAAACCTGGAGACATTATTCTAGCATATCTATTTTTAAGAATGCGAACGCGATTTGTCACTGTGTTTTGAAGGGTAGGGAGAACAAAAGCTGAAGGTATTTCACGATATTTCATTTTGAATTGCATTTTAAAAACTGGCAATTATCTAAACAACAGTTTTCCAGAAGTCAGTAAGTTAAGGAACTTGAATAACATTAGTGTTCAACCGTGTCCGGCCCATCTCCCGGGCATCCGCCCTCATACCTTCCTCTCCCTCCCAGAACCATGAAAGGGTCCCCCTTGTTCACACTTATCACCCCACCAGCCTCCGCATTCAAAGGATCATTCTCCGCCATTTCCGCCAACTCCAGCATGATGCCACTACCAAACATATCTTCCCTTCAGCCCCCCTGGCGGCATTCCGTAGGGATCGTTCCCTCCGGGACACCCTGGTCCACTCCTCCATTACCCCCTACTCCTCATCCAGCCTCCCACGGCACCTTCCCATGCAACCCCAGAAGGAGCAACACCTGCCCCTTTATTTCCCCTCTCCTCACCGTCCAAGAGCCCAAACACTCCTTTCAAGTGAAGCAGCATTTCACTTGCACTTCCCTCAATTTAGTCTACTGCATTCGTTGCTCTCAATGCGGTTTCCTCTACATTGGAGAGACCAAACGCAGACTGGGTGTCTGTCAGCAAGCATTACCCTGACCTCTCTGTCGCTTGCCATTTCAACACTCCACCCTGCTCTAATGCCCACATGTCCATCCTTGGCCTGCTGCATTGTTCCAGTGAAGCACAACGCAAACTGGAGGAACAGCACCTCATCTTCCGACTAGGCACTTTACAGCCTTCCGGACTGAATATTGAATTCAACAATTTTAGATCATGGACTCTCACCTCCTTCCCCACCCCCTTTCCGATCCCTCCCCCCCCCCCCCACCACCCCCGCCCCCACCTCCCCACCACTTTTTTCCCAATAATTTATAAATATTTTTCTTTTCTCACCTATTTCCATTCTTTTTAAATGTATTTCCATTCATTGTTTTATCTCTACCTTTTAGCCTACTTCGATCCCTTCCCTTTACCCCACCCCACCCCCGCTAGGGCTATCTTTACCTTGGTTGTCCTGCTTTCTACCCTTAATTAGCACATTCCTTAGATAATATCACCACCTTCAACACCTCTTTGTCCTTCTGTCTATGACATCTTTTGGTTATCTCCACCTATCACTGACCCTCTATCCAGCTCTACCTGTTTCCGCCCCTCCCCCCCCAACCCCCCCCGCCCCCCCTCCCCCAGCTTAATCCAGCTTATATTTTACCTCTTTTCTATTTTTACTTAGTTCTGTTGAAGAGTCATACGGACTCGGTATGTTAACTGTGTTCCTCTCCACAGATGCTGCCAGACCTGCTGAGTTTTTGCAGGTATTTTTAATTTTTGTTACCTATATGTGAATTCCTTTCCCCTTGCATTAAGCAACAGCATTCCAATTGCCATCCTCATCAATTGTTGTATCTGGATTCCAGCTTTCCTTTTGTTATCCATGTAGCAGAACACAAAGCTCCCTCTGTACAGCAGAATTCTGAAGTATCTTTCCATTTAAATATAATAGTGCTTTTTGTTCTCCACTATCCTGCCAATGTGGACACCGCAACAGTTCCATGTGCCCTAAATTCCCACTTAATTAAAAGTCCCTATGTATCCTTACTGACCATTCGTTCATCAGTTCCCATGTTTCTGAAATGTAATTTCATAATTGCTCCAAATGTATCCTTGCTGACCAATGAATTAAGAGCCCCATATGCCTGGGCTGCCGATTCTTTATTAGTCGTCATATATGCTTGCTGACCACTGCATTGTTAGCCCTGGATGAGTGAACCCGTTATTATCACTTTCCATATCTCGGATTTTCCCATGGGATTCTTCGTCTCCATGTAAGCTTACTGCCAATTCAGTGATCATACCAAGTATCCTGACGGACCATATAATTTTCAGTCATCATATACCCTTATTGAAAGTTCGATAGTCTGTATTCATGCATTCATAGAAAACATTTTATTTCTGCTCCCCATCTATTCTTACTGAGCATTTAATTCTCAGTCCCAAAGTACCCTTCCAGACCATTGTATTAACGTTTCTCATCCATCATTCCAGGCCATTCTATTGCCTCGCCCCATGTATCCATCCTGATCATTCAATTTTTAACATGCGTAATTTATCACTGACTATTGCTTTATCAATCACCATGCATAACTACAGGTCATTAAGTTGACAGTTCCCATGTTCCTTTACAGACCATTGCATTTTCAAACCTCACGTTATTATTAGCCCCCTTGTGTCCTTACTGATTTATGTATTCGCAGTCCCCATTTATCCTTACTAGCCATGTATTATCAATTCCCGTTTGTCCTTATTAACCATAACTTGATCTGCCTCTTTCAACTCTGTGAAGTTGTTAGATAATAATTTAATTTGGAAGCCTGATATTGCATGGTAACATGTTATCACATGGATACTGATTACCATGTACATGAATCTGTTCCATTCAGACCAGTTTCTGTGAGATTGCATTGTTCAGCTAATTTGCCTTCCAAAGTTGCTTTTTTAACGTTATTTTATTCATTTTGGATAAATTGACTCGGTTTGCATGGCACGTTATCTTTGATGTATTCTAAAATAGAAAGTCATGGGATAAAAGCATTAATTCACGTTGTTTGTTCCTTAATTAATGTAAACCAGTGTGTAGTTTTATTGCCTCACTGGGGAGTTCGTATGTATCATAAATAGATACTATTTTTGCTGTGAGTACCGGTGTTTAGCTGACTGTTGTTCACGTTACAAGCCATAATATTTGGATACCACAAACAGTCAAATAATTTTCTGGAACCTTCCAATTCGAGTCCAGAAACTTTGGACAATTTATGATTTAGAAGAAATGTATTACCCACTCCTTGCTACACTAGGTGTTCCAATTGAGTTATCATTTCAAAAGTTATTTATGGAAACCGCACTTCACTACACATAATCAAATTTACATCAGATTATTACTTGTTTACTGCATAATCCATGTGCTCTGTTTAAGATGCTTCTGACGTGTAATATTTGATCTTTCGCTGATTCTGTCTTGTATTTCAGTGAACATTTTGAGTTTCTCATGACCTGCATCAACTAACAGTCTCTGAAGTCTTGAACAAAATCCCTTCATATTTCAGGTCCCTTCAGTTCGCTTTCTTTCCACCGTCTCCTGCTCCTTCATGTCATCATTGATTCTGGATTGACAGTGTAGATGAAAACCTGTAACACATGTTCTCGTAAAATGTTTATTCGACTGATAGCTGGGATGGGGTGTGAGGTTTATTTTATGAGGAAAGTTTGGTCAGGCCTGGGACTGTAACCATTGGAGTTTAGAAGATTGAGAGGTGAACTTAGTGAAGCATATAAGACCCTAAAGGGACTTGACAGGGTGGATGCTGAAATGAAGATTCCCTCTGTGGGAGGGACCAGAACTAGGAGAGAGAGTTTAGAATAATGGGCCTCCCATTTAAGAGGGAGATGAGAATATTTTCCCTTTTTTTCTCTCGGGGGCCCTGAATGTTTGAAACTCTTTTCTGTGGAGACCGCTTGAAGCACGATCATTCAATGTTTTTAAAGTAGAGATAGATGCATTTTTGACTAACAAGCGAGTCAAAGGTTATCAGGTGGAGGAGCGAGGTACACAGAATGCGGAGTTGAGGCCACACTCAGATCAGCTATGACTTTATTTAAAGATAGACCAATCCAGAGATGCTGAATGGGCTACTTCTGCTCCTAATTCATATGTCCGTATTGCCCAATTGAACTGATATTTTGCACTGTTCAACCACAGTTCAGGAGATGTTGATGAGGTGAACACAGGCTACTCAGCATCTCGAAACTGTTCAAGCTGGTTTGAAATAGAATACGTTTCTTTAAGACGTGTTTAGCCCAATAACCCACCAGCAATTTGACAGCTTTGGTTCATTTGTCAGAAACAGTTGCGGAGCAGCAGGTTAAAACCTCTGCCTCTGCATTTCGACACTGTAATATATCCCGAATAAAAAAAAAACACTGCCTTTCTTTCAATCTTTCCTGAATAACTTAAATCCTGGGATATGAAGCATTGAGCCCTCCCACTCTTTGAGCTCGATTTTAATTATTGACACCAGATAATATTCTCACTTGGCTTTATGTGCCCCCAACCTGCTTAATGACCCATTGTACATGTGCAAATATAAACGACAAAGTAAAGTTAGAGATGGTGGTGTTTTCTAAAATCCCGAAAATGCCATGCTGTTTCTAATTCTAACTTTTAGGGTTAAAAAAACATGGTGGATCTGGAAACATGCGTGTTGAAAGCACGAGGGCTAATGTTTCAAGTCCAATGGTTCTACTTTGGAACTTCATTTCCTATGTTGCAAAATAGAAGTCATTCGATTTTCTTTCTCCACAGCTCCTTCCAGAACTGCTGAGTTTATATTTCGTGCAATTTCTGTTTTTATTTCAGATTTTCAGCACCCCGGTATGTTGCTTTCATCTAGCTGTCTCCCCCTTCCTGCGTTCACCTTGTTTTATATTTTCTACTTAATCTAACACGTTTCTCCCCACCCTGCGTCTAATTACTTTACTGCAGCCCCACTATCATAGTTATCCTTCCTACGAAGAGAGCGTTCGGCCTTCTCAGTTGTCACCCATAAACCTTGAGTCTTTCCTCCTGCTTTTCAGCTGATCCGAATGTCTCAGGAACCTCAAGCTCCCCCTGCTGCATCATGCCTGCAACCGTGTATTAATCTGCCTTCTACGCCCATTTGTACTCTCGTTATTGCGTTGCATTAGGACTACTTGAGTAATTATTCATTTTGAATTGTAACCGCCTCAGTTCCTTACACTCCGACTGAATGGTCTCTGTCAAATTTCCCTTTATGTAGTTGGTTCTGATATAAACGACAACTACGTGTTCTTTCCCAACACACATAGCGCTCTGCACCTTCTCCATGATGCCCCTTAAACAGGCATCAGGAAGGCAATATACCATAGGTGTCACATATAGATAGCAGTGAATTGCACTTCTGCATCCTGCCTACTGAGTCCCCAAATACTACTATGACCTCATAATTTGCGGTATGGAAGGATATCCCTGGCTCCTGTGCAGTCCTTCGATTCGCGTTGTCAGTTTCAGGAAACTATTTTTTTTCTACATCTTGTCATCCTGATACAATACATGCACATAGCATCCTCTTATACATTCATTCCTCTCACCACAGCCACACAGCCTATCCACTGCTCCATTTCCCCATTGCTTTCCCAGGCTGCCAGCTACTCACACTAGCTCATTCACTCTTTATTCTTGGAGCTTCCCCTGGGCTGAATGCTCTAAGTTTTTTATTCAATTCATTCGTTCATGCTCCTGCTGCTAACCCCTTCACATCATGCAGATTCTAGCCGTTCCTGAAAGACATATTAACGAAAAAATATGTCTCTGATTTTCCATCCAGGAAGCCAACTGTCTTAAAATTTGAAACATTTCCCATTCGTTGGGATTTCCATCCCTCTACAAATATCTGTATCAACAGTCAACACGTGCAAATTGAACAGGGTCACAAGTTAATGAGCAGGGCTGCAAATTCTGAGCTGTTTATATAACTGAAGAAATTACTGAGGTGCTGCCCATAATCGTTCAGTCCTCCTCAGATAAGGGGATGGTGGGAGATCTGGAGAATTGTGAAATTCACGCTATTGTTCAAAAGGAGGCTGTGAGTACAAACTAAGTAAGCACAAGACATTTTGATTCTCAACGTTGGTGGGAAATATATAGAAAACGTTGAGCTGGAAAAATTTTTTAAAAAGATTAAATGGCTTAAGCCTGGCGGGATTGTTCAATGCAAATCGTCTTTAACTAATGCCACAATCTAAATATGGACCAGAAGCTTTAAAGCAGCGGATGATAGTGGTGAATTGGTAATGTCACTTGACTAGTAACCTTGAGGCCGACACTAAAGCACTGGGGACACGTGTCCATTTCCCACCATTGTGTCTAGTGAAATAAATTCATGAATCTGAGCTCTACAGCCAATCCCACTAATGGTGATATGGAAATTCCATTTGTTGTCGTTAGAATATAAATCTGAGACACTTATGCCCTTTAGGGAATGAAATTTACCATTCTAACCTGATCTTGTCTGGCCTATATATGACTCCACACCCACAGCAATCTGGATGGTTTTCAACTTTCATCTGAAATATTCAGTTCAAGAGCAATTCTAGATGAGAAGCATGTGCCACATTTGCCTACATACCATGAAGGAACAAAGAACTATGGAACCATGGCTATTTATTAAAGCATCTATAACAGTTATGTATGTTTCCCCTAAGTTCCCACTGTTTAAAATAGGAAAGAGAAGGCTATACAAGAGTCAACTAAGCGATCTATCTGTCTTACACCCTAATATCAAAAATTAAAATGAGTTAAAAATGAATTATAAGGTAAATTGATGTTGAATGCAAACTATAACTTCAACATTAAAAGATCAATCTGGAGTGCACTGCCTGAAAGTAGGGTAGAGCAAGATTCATTTATGAGATTGACAAGTGAATTGTTAAGCTACTGAAGGGGAAAATGAGGTGGGGGGAACAGGGGTCTGGGGAAAAGGCACTGGTTTGAGCTGAGATATGCTTATAGATGGTAAAAGCATATAATTTATTTGCCTTATGAATTGCCTCAGCAGTGCATTCAGATTGTAGTGATCACTTTCAGTCAGAAGGTCCATCAAGCTCTGTGTTCCTCACGAGGAATTTAAGCCCCTTCATTCTAGGAGCAACTCTGATGCGCACCCGACAGCAGAGCACAACCAAACTGAGTTTCTGGGTACAGTCTTCATCATAAAACATACACGTATGCAGAACCTATGCAACTCAGTCTGGATGGTGCAGATCGACCAAGGTTACCTTAAAATAACAGAACCAACTTGAGAAGCTAACTATTTGTTCATTCTCAGCTTTTGGATCCAGCCTCCGTCTTCCTCAGCCCTCTGAAGGCTACGTCAGCTTTGCTATACTGCACCAGTGGACGCATTCAGCTTCCATTGCTCATTCCATTGGACTAATCAGTGCGCTTATCAATCTATAAAACAGGTCCACTGTGACAAAAGTTTTGATTTATAAACCTCAGCTTGTTTTTTTCTTTCCTAAGAAGCTGGGAGCGTCAGTTTCCCTTCTATGTTCACCTGTTCTGCTTGAACATCTGTTCGTTTTCAGTTTAGTTTCTGTTTTAGTTAGGGTTTGCCTCAAAAAATAAGTACAACTGAAATAATTAAAAAAAAACACTCGCTCACCACAGTAAATTGATTGTTTTTTTTAATGAAGTAAAAGAAAAAGACTAACGAGGGTAATGCATTGGATCGTGTACATGGGCTTTGAAAAGACATTTCATGCATGGTCACATAGTAACCTTTCCAACAGAACTGAAGCCCTTGGTATAAAATTAACAATAGATGCATGAATTGTAGTCTGGTTAAGTGACAGCAAACACTGAGTAACGATGAACCGTTGTGATTTTTTGCTTCAGTTGGGAGTACTGTACTGTAGGTTCCCAAACATTGGTGTTCGGGCTTCTTTTGAAAAATCTATATTGACGACATGGTCTTGGTGTAAATGATGCAATGTCAAAATTCGTCAATGACGCATAGCTTGGCAGTATTTTGAAATAAGAGGAGGATAATGATTCACATGAGAAATGACTTAGATAGACATGGAATGGGTGGATCCCTGGCAGGCCAGGGGTGTACGATTTTTAATTCTAAAGGGAGTGTCGGATCGGTAGGAGCTGGAGATATATGAAGATGCTAGGGCAGGTAGAACAAGTCGTTTAGAAAAAAAAAACTTTACTTATACTCTTCTTTGAGAATAGAGGGGCAGACTGCAACAACACTGAAGCTGGAGAAAAACTGAGTTTGGAACTGAATTCAGCCAAAGTCATCACCTTCAGGGGAAGAGCGAGAGAGGGCGGAACGTATGTCTAGAAATTAATGCAGCCAATTTCAAACATTTCAGGACAAGAAAAAGTGGGAGAATATCAATGTAGAAGAAAACACAGCAATGATAAGCAACTTCAGGGAAAAAGAGAGAAGGATAGATTGACATTGGGAATAAAAACAGCAAGAATCAAAAATGGCAGGAGAGTAACGGGAGATGTAACTGTGCATGACAAATTTAAAATAGCTAGAGCAGCATAGTCAGGATCGAAGAGAGCAAGGAGGCATTGAGATGTAAACTGCACCAGGCCGAGGTCAGCCACGTCGGTGCAGCAAAGAGAGAATGGAGAGAGAAAGAGAGATGGATAAATGAGCTTAGAACAGGTCCCAAGCAGGAGTCAACGCCTTGAAGGCAGACCATAAAGAGATGTACCAGTGGGTGTAGAATTGAACTCAGTCGAGGCCAACATTCCATGCCCTTCTCTTCCTGTGCCTCCTTTAGAGTTTATTTATTTATTTTACATTGTCCCTCCATATTATTCCTGCCAATATGAATCAAATTACACTTCTCAGCATGGAATTTTATCTGCCACTTGTCTGCCCTATATGTATATATATACACCTATCCCAGTCTCTATTTAGATAAGTGACGTGCAACATTATAATTACTGTATGATTCTTGCACCTCTCTAATTTCTTCACAAAATTGTTTCTCTGCATCCTTTCAACTGGTTAGTTGTCTAATTACTACACTGATTAATGTTTTTGCACCTTTTTCACATCTTACCTCGAGCCAGAGAGATTTTTTTCCTTGACCCCTCTGGAAGATCACTCTCTCCAGTATTGTAACATCTTTAATCGCAACTCCCATACCCTCCAACCTTCCTATTCTTCATTTCCAGTCTCTCCAAAGCACCTTGTATCCAGGAATATTTAGTGTTCAGCCCTGCCCTTTTTGAGCCAAGTTTCTGTTATACCAAAAATACCATAATTACATTTGTCAACCTGTGCCTGTAGTTCACCAATCTTTTTAACCACATACCATGCATTCACATACATGCACATTAATCCTGATTTAGGCATTTAAATTCTTTCCTCCCTACTCTGACCTCATCTAATGACTTAACATTACTTTCTCTGACACTATCACACTATTCAATTGTTCTATTTCCCCGTGACAATACTCCCTGATATATCTTCCTTATCAGTTCATGTTTCTCTCTTCCTTCTGCTAGTTTTTCTCCCTTCCACTTTGAGATTAGACCTGTAGTTCCCGGTCTCGGTAATCTTGTTTAAATCCTCCCCAACAATGCTTTTCAAGATAAAAGCAAAACACTGCGGCTTCTGGAAATCTGAAACAAAAACAACATTGCTGGAAAATCTCAGTAGGTCTGACAGCATCTGTGGAGAGAAAGACAGAGTTAACGTTTCGAGTCTGTGTGACTTCTTCAGAACACTTATCAAAACCGCTCATCTCACTGAGCAGGCTTCAAAAGAATTCTCAACCAACAGCCTGCTGAGAAAACTGTTCACCACGGATTACACCACGGGCCACAATGTCCTGATGTTGGAACTTCAGTTAGATGGAATGGCCGGGGGTAGATAAGTGGGGAGGTGCTATTCTCAAGGCCATTTAATTAAGGGCCAATAGATGGACGAACCGTCCAGCTTGAAGCTGTGGGCGGGACACTAAGAATATCACATTATGGATATGGATTTAAAAGCGTGTGCACCTTGGAAGCAGACCTATGTGACAAGGACAAGAAGGGCACATGGTGCAATATAAAGTACAATTCATGTTCAATTAGCCTGTTCGCAAAACTTAAAAATTGTAATAAATAGGCTCAGTGGATATTTCACCCCATTCTTGATCTCGTCTCTGATTTTGCTCTGGGTCCAGGCATAAATAAATGGGTTGATGCAGGAACTCAATAATTGAAGCATATACCCACTCTCCTGGAGGATAAATGTTGGATTACTGAAATTGGAACCTGAGAAATAAGGAACATTCGCAATTAGAAAATGTAGGTCAATTACAAGGAATAAAACATATGACAGGATGAAACTTCCCAAGATGGCAAAGAGTAAAACAATGGACTTTCTCCGCTTCTACATCTCTAGGTCACTCTGATTCTCTCCATTGCTCTGGGCCCGGAGTCGCCTGTGGGCTCTATTGGCCGCTAGAATATGTCTGACGGTCAGAGCATTGAGCAGTAAAATCAGAATGAATGGGAGACAAGGGGTTAAAATGGGACGGAGCCAGTCATATGTGGTCCACACAGGTGATGTATAATATGTCACCTTTATGATGCAGAACCAGGGTATATCATTAATTGTGTACATAGGTTCAAAAATAAAATAGAGGAATATATTCGTTAGACAGGCGAGTGCTGACATGATTCCTGTGACTCCCGCTGCCAACTTCTCAGTGCAATATTTTACTTTCAGCATTGGGCAAGAAATGGCCACAAACCGATCAAAGGTGAAAGCGACTGTTAACCAGACAGAGTTAGCAATGGCTGCAATACTTAATGCAGAATGAAAACTGCAAACTGGTGTGATGGACAGGAAAGTGAATGGGAAATTTATCCCAGCAATCCGGTTTAGTATTACAGCTGTGATCATGACCAGGCGATTCGTCACCGCCATGGGCACCAGGTAAGAAGTGATACATCTGGAGAGACCACATGTTCTTCGAGACAGGATCACAATCACTGCCACGTTATCTGTAATAGAGAGAGAGGAGATCGAGTATAGGAACGTTACTGCTTGAACTCCAAACAAAATCACTCGTTTTGCAGGTTCGCTGCGAATTGTAAAGATTTGAGACGCGATCTTAAGTTTGAACTTATCTTTGACGCTAGGGAAACGTTTTTGCTGGGTTTAAAATATCCTTCCGGATTAAAGAAACGTAAGGCGAGTCAGGGCCATAATAATGTAAGATACTCCAATGACATATAATAGAAGACATGAAGAATCAAAAACGTAACAAATTAAACAGGATACATCGAATACACAAAAAAATCACATCAGCAACCATATAGAAAATATTGAAGTAGGTAAGTAACAAAACAGCTAGGAAAACGTGTGGAAATAAACAGAAACACGGGTTATAATTCACAGAGGATCCTAGTGGCTCATTTCAATGAATTATTTTTTAAATATTGACCGTTGTAAAATTCAACATTCGGCTTGCTCAAACATATCATCAGGCGTGGGGTGGGGGGTGGTGGGGAGGTGGGGAGGTTCGGGGCAGGGGGGTGGTATTGGCAAGTGGATAGTTCTTGCTTCTCCGGTTGTGTGAAGGATGTTTTGAGTATGATACATTGTTAAATCCGAGCTCAGATAACCATTGGGACCTTCGCTGTCAACCTGATCCAGTCGCAGATGATGATTTCTCTTTCGAAGAAAGACCATCCATGTTGCAATGTTCGGTCAGAATAAATGACAAGTTATTCATGTAGTGGATATTTAATTTAAAAAAATCTGATGTATAACAGGCGAGAGATGCCACCAGTCATGGGGATTCACTCTATCTGGAGAAAATACTGAGACTTGGAACAATCCGAGACATTGCTGGATGCGAGTAGCAGAAGATAACCCCGCACTCACCAGTCATCAATTTAGACTCATCAGCAGCACCGAATGTGCGGAGGGGAACCTGACTGAAGCAGAGAGTGTTAAAGACTGAGTTTAGAAACAGAGTTCTGTGAATTAAAGGCAAAAAGCAACCATCCGTCAAAGGACATCTATAACATTGCTTTCATATCTATTAACATTTCGCTGCCTGATAACATTATTTAAATAAATTGATTAATTATAATCACTCGGGATTAAGCAAATCTTTTCAATCAGTGAATTACTTGCGGGAATTATTCTGCCGCTGTCGAAGTCAATAGGACAAAAATCTAGAAGTACACTGTGATAAACAGTGTAATAATGAACTTCAGGTAACAGCGCATAATTCAACTTAACTTACGCTGATATCAGTGTGAGAATTGACCAGCAGGGACAGTATCAATGCCACATTAGAGAAACATTTACAGCACAGTTTACACCATTTTTTGTAATTCACCCACAATGGCGTTGTCAATAATACAATGGGATTGCATTGACAGCTTGATCACAGTATGCTCATTCACCTGCTGTAATAGTGCAAACTGCACAATATAAATTCATTTACATCGTGTGATGTTAGTGGTAAATGGGAGAAATTATATAATTAAAGTGACGAAATTGCACCTGTCACAGGAAGATAGAATACCGTTAACGACATCAAATTAATTAGGTAATATGAGGTAACTATGCTGGTAAATAGGCGAAAAACAATGTTAAAGGGGATAAATTATAACATGTATATCGTGATTTTATGTCAGTCAGTTGCACAATTCATAATTTAATAATGGAGAGTTAATACCGTTAAAGTAGAAAAAAATGTATATACATATATATACTGTAATAGACGAGAAATCATGCCAGTTAAACGAAACACATTAAACAGGTGGAAGAAGAAACTATCACCCATTGATTTGGAGAAAGGCTACATTTAACAAGCGCTACTGGTAAAATGGGAGAAATGATGCAGCTAAACAATCATTAACGCAGCTACTAATTAACTGCAGTACTTTACCTGGAACGCCGATAGCTGCAAGGACGGGATAATAAATGGCAAACACAAGACCTTTTGGTATTGCGATGCATTTCTATCAGAAGCTCCGATTGTGTTCTGAAGTTCACTGTAAAACGCTCACATTTATAGCTGGTGTCAGGCTCCAGGGAGATAACTAATTGATTTGATATCTTGCATGAATTCTATTAATTGTAACAAACAGATTCGTGCAGTGCTGCACGGCTGCTTTTTATGTTTTAATAGAATGAAATGTTTTTCATGAGATCTGACAGGGCTCTGAATTGAAATACCCAGAGACTACAGAATGATCCCAGTTACATTTATAACAACGATAACTTCATGGGAATTGGGGTCTGGCCAAGGCACTGCTTTTCACTATTCACCGCGCTGGAAAAAGAAAAATTGCCCCAGGTAAACAGCCACGTTTTCGCTCCTGGTAATTATTCAGTCCATGTGATGTTTGATCAAGTGCAACGTGGCTGAAAACCACATGAAGACATTGGGACATAAGGCTTAGGAGCAGGAATAGGCCGTTGCATCCTTCGGGCCTGCTCCAACACTCGATAAGATCGTGACTGATCTGTTTATGGTCTTTCTCCGCTTTCCCCGTTGCCCCGCCCCCCATTAAGCTTGACTCCCTTGTATGCCAGAAACCTATCAGGCTGGCCCGTTCCTCCATCCATCAGCCCTTCATTAAACGCCCTTGAATGTGTCACCTTCACACGTATGCGCCCGCGGCCATTCCACCTCATTTGACTACAGACATCGGGACATTGTGGCCACCGGTAAAATCCCGGCCTCTTTCATCACCAACTGCGCCCTGTAGATGGAGAATTGTGAACATTGAATTAAGTCCATTTTCCTCTGGGAATAGCTTCGTGTAGCTCACCGGCCTGGTGACCACTGTTGGGCTCATTTCGACGCGAAGCCACTCCTCTGCTCAGTGCGCATGGGGAGGGATTCACCCAGTCTCCCAACCTGCCGAGGCATCAAAGCAAGAGTTCAGGTTGCCTTTGGTCTGCACGCAGTGTGCGCAGGAGTTCATTCAGGTCTTCAACATATTGACTCACCCAAACTTCCACAGCCGTGACCAGCCCTTTATTTGCTCCAAGTGCAGCAATGTCTTTAACTGTACCTCTCACAAGCTGATCCACCGGCAGAGTCACATGGAGGAGAGGCCGTTCACCTGTCCAACCTTCCGCTAAGATTTAGCCTGCTTCTGCTCACTGCTCGTGTGCCACAGGATCCACCCGAGTGAGAGCTGATACACCAGCCTGATATGTGCCAGGGTTACAGCCTGCACACACAATGGTGAGACGGGCTTTGACCTGTTCGGGTGCAGTAAGGGATATACCCGCACATTCAACGTGCTGAAACACCTGCACATGCATTCTGTAGGAAGGCCTTTCACCTGTTCCATGTGCGGGATGTGCTCCAGACAGTTCTCCTTCAAAATGAGACATCACCGTTCTGACCTTTAATGCAATGCAAAAAGAGAATGTTTTACTGTCTCAAGCAGAACAAATGTGAAATATAAACTCCACTTTTTTTTTTAAAGATTTAGGCATTTTATTGAACTATTTCAAATTTATCTCATGGGAGTTTTTAACTGTTATTGTTCTGTAAATTGAATTCACTGTCAGGGATTTTGCCGTAGCCACCTGTTAAAATGGTTTCAGATCTTTATTCCTTCATCAATGAAAATAATGTAATTGATTCTGAAATTAACCTGCTCTAATGGCAAGTTTGGTTCCACAATAAATATCAAGCCCCAGAGGTTAAGAAAAATTGTCTGTTTAGCATTGAACTTACTCTGGCAAATCTCGCGTGGACTCCAGAGTGGCGACAATCATTGAACATGTAATGCTGACTTTCATCACCACAAGGCATATAAGAGAGAAATGTAACCACCGCGTGTGTTTGCTTTCTGAATTGTTAAGCCGAAAAGCGGAGTGGTTTTGCATCCTGGTGGCCTCGATGTCTGAATGGTGATGTGTGCTTGTTAAGTCAATATGAACTTGAACTGTTTGAGAGAATGGCTGCAGCTCCACCACTGGAAGCAATAGGTAGTGCTGGCGTCACATGTGCTGTGGGCTTTGCCCAGCTCCCGCCTGCTCACACCGTTTACCATTGTATACCTTCCTAAAGTCATATTTCTACATGTCGAACATCAAATCAGAAGGCAGCTTGCAGAATATTATTACATCGTTGAACCAAGTGGAGGGGAAAAAACATACGCACAGGCACCTGTCCATGACAGTATTGGTAGGTGTAATCACCGCACAGTCCTCGTGGAGACGAAGTCCCGCCTTCACATTGAGGGTACGCCTCACCGTGTTATGTGGCATTTTCAGACTGGTAAATGGGCGAGATTTCGAAGAGATCTAGCAACTCAAGACCGGGTATCCACGAGAGGTTGAGGGACGTCAGTAGCAGCAAACATATCCTCGAACACCATCTGTAACTCATGGCCCGCTGTATCCCCCGCTCTACCATTATCACTAAGCAAGGGGATCAATCCGAGTTCAGTGAAGGGTGCAGGAGGGCATGCCAGGAGCTGCTCCAGGCATGCCTAACATGAGCTGTCAGCCTGGTGAAGCTACAACACCGGACTACTTGCGTGCCAAACAACATCAGCAGAAAACGATAGACAGAGCTAATCGATTCCACAAACAAAGGATCAGAATTAAGCTCTGCAGTCCTGCCGCATCCATTCGTTACTAGTGGGGGACAATTATAACAACTTACTGCAGGAGGAGGCACCACAAATACCTCCATTCTCAAGGATGGAGTATCCCAGTACATCAGTGCAAAAGATAAAGCTGAAGCATTTGCAACAATATTCAGCCAGAGGCGCGGAGTGGATGACCCATCTTGGCTTCATCTGGAGATCCTCAGCATCACAGATGCCAGTCTTCAGCCAATTCTATTCACTCCACGCAACATTAAGAAACGACTGAATGCACTGCATACTGAAAAGACTATAGGTCGTGACAATATTTCGGCAATCGTGCTGAAAACTTGTGCTGCAGAATGTGCCATACTCTTAGCAAAATTGTTCCAGGACAGCTACAACACTGGATTCTACCGGGCAATGTGGAAAATTGTCCCGGTGTGCCCTCCACACACCGGGTTGGACAAATCCAGCGCGGCCGATTACGTCTCCATCAGTCTACTCTCCGTCACCAAAATATAATGGAAGTGGTCATCAACAGTGTTGTCAAGCGGCACTTGCTTAGCGTTAGCTGTTCAATGAGACTCAGTTTGGGTTCCACCAGCGCCATTCAACTCCTGACCTCATTGCAGCCTTGGTTTAAACATGGACAAAAGAGCTGAACTCCCGAGGTGAGGCGACGGTCACTGCCCTTGACATCAAGACAGCATTTGACTGAGTGTCAAGGAGTCCTAGCACAATTGGAACCAGTGTGAACCGGGGGAAAATTGTCAGCTAGCATAAAGGAAGATGGCTACAAGAGCAGGTCAGAGGCTAGGAATCCTGCGACAAGTAACTCACAGCCTGACTCCCCGAAGCCTGTCCACCATACACAAGGCACAAGTCCGGAGTGTGATGGAATACTCCCCACTTGCCCAGATTGTGTGCAGCTCCCAACTCAAGAAGTTGGACATCATACAGGAAAGGTCAGCCCACTTGATTAGCACCACATCCACAATCATTCATTTCCTCCACCACCGACAAACAATGGCAGCATTGTATCATCTACAAAGGAACTCACCAAGGCTCCTTAGACAGCACTTTCTAAAACCAGGACACTTACCATCTTAAAGGACAAGGGCAGCAGATAGATGGGAACACCACCTCTTGGAAGTTCCCCTTCAAGCCACTCACCAACCTGACATGGGGCTATATCGCCAGGGCCCAAACCTTAGAACTCCCTCCCTAACAGCACTATGGGTATATCTACACCACATGGACTGCAACGGTTCATGAAGGCAGCTCACCACCACCTTCTCAAGGGCAACTAGCGATAAGCAATAAATGCTGGCCTAGCCAGCGACGCCCACAGCCCATAATTGAATACAGTTTCCCCTCTGACACTAACCTAAGGGGCCGCCTGCCCTCTCAATTGAATGTAAAAGATCCCAGTGCACGACATAGAAGAAGGGCAGGGGCGTATTCCCCAGTGTCTTGGCCAATCGTTATTCCTCAAGCACATTCTCAAAAATAGATTGTCTGTTAATTATGACATTGCTATTTGTGGGAGGGTGCTGTGTGCAAAATGGCTGCCGCATTTCCAGCATTGGGAAAGTGATCGTGAAAGATGCAATGTTTTTTTTTTAATTGGTTTCGTATTTGAACTCTAGGTGCTAAAAAAAAGTGTTGGATTGATGTATTAAGTCAGAGACGTCTGGAATCGCCCTAGGCGCCAAGCTGAGAAGGAGATCGTTCAGCTCCTCAACAATATGCCAACCGTTTAAATGAGCTCTCCAATCCACCCAGAGACCTCGCCCCACATATTCGCACTCCACCCGCCCCCATTCTCCCCCTCCCCCCCCCCCGCCATATAGGTTTACATTAAACAGTCATCTCTGGTAACAGGTACATGCATCGTATGCCCCTATTTTCCAGGCAGGGACCGCCCTTCCTATCTAAATTAGGACCATCTGTTCTTTCCCTATCTGCTGTAAACAGGCACAATCTTAGTGTTTTTTCAACTTGAGTTTCCAGTCTGGCTCTTAGGATTCCTAATCTATCTTGTTTGCATTCCTCTATGTCCAGCCTGGCTCCCAGGACCTTGCTGATGATCACAGGCCCTCAGGGTGTAAAAGGTTCATGTGGTGGTTTTTACCTGTTTATGTACTCGCAGGCACTGGCTGCTTGGAGATTAAAACAGTATCATGCCCTTACAATAAATTCTTACTGTACTCCTATATTCCCCCCTAACAATCAGCTTGCTGGAGTTTTTTGATGAGGCAGCAGAGTTATTTGATGAGGGTAATGCTGTCGATGTAGTGTACATGAAGCTCTAAGAGACATTTGTTAATGAGCTGCACAAC
Organism: Cetorhinus maximus; assembly: GCF_964194155.1. Lineage (NCBI taxonomy): Eukaryota > Metazoa > Chordata > Chondrichthyes > Lamniformes > Cetorhinidae > Cetorhinus > Cetorhinus maximus. The sequence continues at coordinate 34,843,051 of NC_135901.1, read as the reverse complement.
GCACTTGTGAGAAAAGCTGCAGTTCGTGGGATAAAAGGGATGGTAGCAAAACGGATACGAAATTGGTTTAGTGTCAGGAAACAAAGATTAGTGATGAACAGCTATTTTTCGGACTGGAGGAACATTTATAGTGAAGTTCTGCTGGGATTGGTGTTCGGGCCCCTGTTTTTCCTACGATATATTAAGGCCCTAGCACTTGATGTACAAAGCACAATTTCATCACTTACGGATGGTACGAAACTTGGAATAATTGTGAACTGTGACGATAATGGTGCAGAACTTCAAAAGGACACAGATAGGCTGTTGGAATGAGGGGACAAGAGGCAGATGCAAATTAATGCAGGGAAGTTTGAACTGATTCATTTTTGTAGAAAGTTCCCAGTGAAGCAATATAAAATTAATTGTCTCAACACAAGGTGGAGCAGGAGCCGAACGACTTAAGTCATTGAAGATAGCAGGACAAGTTGAGAGAGGTGTTAATAAAACATACAGCATCCTGCCCTTTATCAACAGTGGCATAGAATGCAGAAGCAAAGCAACTATGTTAAACTTCTATAAAACACTGGTTTGACCTCAACTGGAGCGTTGAGTCCAATTCTGGATACTTTAGGCAGGACGTGACTGCATTAGAGGTGGTGCAGACAAGATTCACTAGGCAGTTCCAAGGGGTAAGGAATTTCAGTTACATAGAAATACTGGAGAAGTCGGGACTGTTGTACATGCAGAAGAGAAAGCTGAGAGGAGTTTTGCTAGAGGTGTTCAAAACCATGAGGGGCTGGGCAGAATAGAAATGGAGAAACTCTTCCCATTGGTGGAAGGATCGAGAACCAGCGGGCACAGATTTAAGTTAATTGAGGGAAAAAACAATGGGGGCATGAGGAAAAACTTTTTCAAAGAGTGAGTAGTTAGGATTTGGAAGACAATGCCTAAGAGGTTGGTGGAGCTAGGTTGAACTGACACTTTTAAAAGGGAACTACATCATTATCTGAAAAGGGAAGTTTGCTGGACTACAGGGAAAAGAGTGGCGCTATGTGAATTGTTCCTGCAGAGGGCCAGCACGTACACGACTGGACGAATGGCATCTAATGCTGTAAGTATTCTATGATTAATCTCAGAAACAGTAAATGAAATCGGCATTTTCATAACATCTGCAATAGCAAAGTTTGACCAGTGGATGGCAGTAAAACCGTGATTGTTTACATTATAGGAAGCAAACACTATCCCCATTATTAGTCTATTTGCCAGTCTATGTTCATATTAAACTAGACACCGATTCTGTTTCTATTACCCTGGGGCATGTCTCTGATCGCATTACAGAAACTCATCTCTCAGTTGTTTCTGGAAAAGGCTCCACTTCAGTTGTTCATATACTGGAGAAGGGCCGTATTACAGTCGGCACTACCTCAATCATGACTGCACTGAAGCAGGTCTCGGCTAAAATTATAATAGGCCATGCCTCGGTTGGCACTGCACTAGAGCTTGTCTCTGGTTATGCTAAACGAGAACACATTTATATTTGCATTTCACAAGGCTCTGTCTCAGTTATTACTCCAGCAAGGCCTGCCACGTGTCTACCAAACTGGAAGCTGCCTCAGTTAATGCTGCACCAATGCATGCCTTCATTCATATCACACGATGCCCTGTTTCTGCTGTAGTTGCCCAATACCAAGGCTCTGTTATTGCTGTACTTGTCCATGTCTTTGTTTTTATTAGCCTAGTACCTTTGACGGTATTTACTTCACCAGGCACTGTGTCAGCTTATATTAGAGAGTCCTGAATTAGGTAAAGCTCCAATAGACCCTGTGTCTGTTTTCTTATACTGGATCCTGTCTGTGTTATTAATACACTCGACCTGTTCGTATTACACCAGACCTTGTCTCAATTATTCCTGCACTCGGCAATGCCTCACTTTATGTTCCACTAGATCACGGACCTGCTTAAAAACAGACTTAATCATATCTGCACTTATATTCCGCTAGATCATATTTCAGAACAATTTACACTAGACTCTGTATCAGCCTGTATCACACTCGAGCTTGTCTGTCTTTTTTTTATTAAAATGGATCCTGGTTTTGCAGGGACGTTGCCTTTGTACCTCTGTCTCTGCTTCTATTCCACTCTCCCTTTCCCTGATTTTATTCAACGAGATCATATCTGTCTCTCTTACACTTGAGGCAGTCTCTGTTATTATGGCCCTAGACTCTGTCTAGGAAGCTATTACTCTATGCCCTGTGCCTGTTATTAATACCCTCTTTCACTTCATCTTGATCCACGCTCTGTTTCATTAATTACTGCATTAGCCCCGTCTCCTTTATTACAGCAATAGGCCATATCTATTAACATATTGCAATCATCCCCGTCCCTGTTATTAGTGTACTAGGACACATTTTTGATTAAATAACATTAGATGCTGTCTCTATTCTTACTGCACTCCTAAAGTCCCTGGTTAAATTGCACTCGGCCCTGTCTCAGTAATTAGCACACCAGACTCTCTTTCGATTTTTAGTGCACTAGTCTACGTCTCTTTAAGTTGGCGTTTATCTAGAAATGGGCCTCTGACTTTGGCCTTGTAGGTGGTGGGGGTGTTCTGGGGAGTCAAGAGGTGAATTTCTCTCCACAGCATCCTTAGCCATTGATCTGCTCTTGTCGCCACAGTATTTACATTGCTAGTATAGTTCAGTTTCTGGTTAATGGTAACGCCCAGAACGTTGATAGCGGGGTATTCAGTGATACGAATTCCTTTAAATGTAAAGGGGAAGTGGTTGGATTCTCTCTTGTTGGAATTACTCATTGCCCAGCATTTGTGTGGTGAGAAGATTGCTGCCACTTATCAGTCCAAGCCTGATATTTGTCCAGATTTTGTTGCTTTTGGACATGGTCTGCTTCAGTATCTGAGGAGTTGTGAATGGTTCTGAACATTATGCAATCATCAGCGAACATTCCCACTCCTGACCTTATGAATGAGGGGAGGACATTGATGAGGCAGCTGAAGATGGTTGGGCCTAGGGCACTAACCTGAGGAACTCAGGGGTTTGAATCACATCGCCAATCACGAGAAGCTTATTGGCAAACGATCAGCTCATCATCTGACAGAAGCTTGTGATATTTACCTCGAATGTATCATGATTTATGCGAGCGATGGAAAAAAATTGACCCTGTAAATTTACGTGACATGAGATTGACACATGTGAAGCTCTCCGGCTTATTATTCCAATTGTTGGAAATGATTGAAACACTTGTTGTTCTCCAGGGGTTGTTTTGTTATTACGATTTTCTATGGTTTTTAACTGTGAGCTTTACAAATTCCATCCCGACCATTCTAATCATATTTGGACTCAATTTCCTGTCTTTGTAATTTGTAGAATGTGTGTACTCTTATCTGAAATGGGTCAGGGCCTGGCGCAGCGTAAGGAGATAAACGACCTGGTGTAATACAAAAGGAGATATGGGCTAGTGCAGCAAAAACGTAGACGAACTCTACTGTAATATAAACAGAGATGCCACCTAGCACAGTCATAGTAGAGACATTACCTGTGCAGTAATAACATAGACATGATCTGGTGTAATATAAATACAGATATGAGCTAGTGAAGTAAGAATAGAGACAGGATGTGGTGTAATATTGAGAGAAATATGGACCAAAGCAGACAAGGCAGTAACAGTGGCTGGTACGTTACAAACAGAAATATGGGCTAGTTCAGTGATTAGAGCGATAGGGCCTCCTGTAACATAAACAGAGATAAGGGCTTGTGCAGTGAGAAAACTAACTGGCAATGGAATTAATATAAAAATGAGATACGGACTCGTTCAGTGATTGGAGAGACAGGACCTGCTGTAACATAAACAGAGACATGAGTTTGTACGTTGAGAACACTAACTGGCCCTGGATAAAATATGCAAATGAGATATGGGCCGGTTTGGGGATAAGAGAGACAGGCCCTGATGATATATTCAAAGAAGCAAGCCTTTGTATCAGCAAAATAGAAAATAAAAGCCTTGTATAATAGAACATGAAAGAGGTCATAGTGAACGACTAACAGCAGCAGCGTCAACTTCAGCATTAAAATAAACAAGTTTCCATTGAAAACTGACAGGTGCAGGGTTTCAAGTAATAACAATGATAGACGGCTACATTAGAAATTGAATGACAGATGGCCTCTTAGTTCAGCCATTGCAGCGATTACACCTCAACAAACAGGAAGCGGACCAGTGCCGATTGGCTCATGATACCACCTGAAATATAATGGGTGCTGTTCTCTCTGATTCTAAGTGCTACGGAGCCACACAGGTCGTCAAGATAGGAATATTAATTTGAAATTATTTATGCCGGCCTTTAGCGCAAGATGCCATATTGGCGTGTGTGTGTGTCTGTGTATGTGTGTGTGTCTGCGTGTAAGTTTGTGTGTGTGTACGTGTGTGCGCACGTGTGTGTGTCTGTGGGTCTTTGTGCGTGTGTGCATGTATCTCTGTGTGTGCCTGTGAATGTTTGTATCTGTGTGTGTGCGTCCGTATGTAGCTTTGTGTGTGTGTGTGTGTGTGTGTGAAACACGTCATGTTTCTTGCAAGTGAATTTCACAACGATCACCGTCATCCTTCCATTCAAGAAAGATGACGGACACACAACAAACATATTTCAGTTGGGGTCTCTCCACATGCTGCACCTTTTCTGATGGCTGAGGGGGTCAAGCCTTGAGAGGTAGTTTCTGTCACAATTGCCCCACGTGAAGCTCCGAGTGGTGTTATGAGTTGTTCTATCCATTTTTGGCGTCTGTTGCCAAGGCGCTAAAGCCACTGGACATCATGGTGATGCACAACAGCCCACAGGAAGCGTCGGAATCTTCCTCTTTCGTCAGCTAGTGAAATTCATGTCTGATAATCGATATTCAAGGCCATCATTTCACGCTTGTAAGCGTCCTAGAACTGGAACTTTGGGCGTCTCACTGGCCGCCTCGCCTTTAGCTTTGTGACCACCTTCCATCCTGTAGATCGGCCCGAGCCATCCAACCTCCCTCTGTTTGATGAGTTCAACAGACTTGGGAGCTCTGTCTTTGAGAGGACTGCCGAATTCCTGATTGTGTCCCGCCAGGAGATACCCATAACCACCGCACACTGCGCAGATGGAAATTGCGGAGCTTCTTTTCTTGATAGCGGTAAGTCCTCCATGTTTCACAGCCAGACAACAAGGTACTGAGGATACAGGCCTAATACACCATCATCTTGGCCCCAAGGGTCAGCTTGATGTTAATCCATGCACGCTTCATGAGTCCGGTAATATCTGCTTTCCACATACGTCTATCAGGAGCAGGTACACATAAACAGACACAAGAGGAGCAGACTGTCTGTCACCGTGGAACCTGGGGAGCAGTATTTACTGACCGCTTCCAGCCGGTTGTCATCGAGTTTGAACAGTGGCGGAAATGCAACAGCTTGCACTTTAAACATGGTTTTCTTGACGCTTTTCGCCATTTATAACAAGTTACAAGCAAGGGAGAGATGGTAAAGGAGTCGCTGTTGATCTTCCAGATTTCTTAAACCCCCCCCCCCCCCCACCGTGTAAGAGAATTTAATAAACCAGTCCGGGGGACGGGGGTGCGATTATGCTCTGTCCTTGCAGGTCTGTTGTAATGCTGTCTGCTGAAAACCGTGCCAGTAATTCTAGAATCAACTATACAAATGTGGCTCCAGTAAAACCTCTACTCCAGGTGAGACTCGAACTCACAACCTCGGCATAGCGCCCTGACTACACTGCTCGAAAAGAGCTGTGCACTAACCAATTGCGCCACTGGAGGATGCGTTTGACCGGGTGACATTTTTCACAGATCACTGGGGTCAGACATGATACCTTGGTGGCAGATTGGTCAATGTGATCTCAATAAATTTTAATGATATTATATGAACTGCAATATATTTTGAATAAAATAAAATGCCTAAAATGGGTCAGGGAAACTTTGTTAATTTTCACACACTGAGCACGGACACTGTCGAAGCTCCTGCGCCTTTTTCAATATTGTTTTTCTTAACTCAGAGCTTTCAAAAGTTTTCAAATATTGGAAATGGAAAAGCTGCTGGGTTATGAAGAAAGAAAAAGATGTTGGAACTAACTCGGCAGCTCTTTGAAAAAAGCTGGCATGGGCACGATGGGTCCTAATGAGCTGTGAACTTTTACGATTCCATTGCAACATCAATTTCTCTACGCTGTTCCTAAATATCTCAGCCCAATCCTATTTCTGCAAAGCATAATCCAGAACTACCGCATGGCGACATAGTTTGAAATTCTATACAGGTCCCTCTGGCTAACTCGCTGCGCGGTGTTTCTGTAGTTTACTGGTTGTCATATTCGCCCAACAGACGCACAAACCCCCGTTTAAAATGGGGCAGAAACACCACCAAACACATTTAATCTCCGAGCCGCCAGAAATCAGTAATTTGCGTTTGTGGTTGAATATTAACTGAATACAGCATCTTACACTGTGAAAAAGAACAGACTTATGGAACCCTGCAGGATAACAGCTCTGATCAGAAATGAACAATTTCGATTCCGGAGTTCTGATTATTTCTGAGATAAAGTGATACCAGCAAATTGAGCCTTTCAATTCATTTCTCAGGGGATGAAGATAGCACAAGTGTCACAGGATGGACAGGAGCAGTCATAGTCCGAAAGGATGAAAGGGTATTCATTATGTAATGATCAAAAAGGAAACTTCAGAATTGATAATAGGTTGATAATTTTAAACAGTTGTCAGCTCTAACAGCTACCTTATAACTAAGACAATTGTCTGACAGTGATTATTGAGCTGATAACCTAGTTTAACATTAAAGCTGCCCTTGTAAATGCTACTCCGGTGTAACAATAACCTTGCAATTGATAACCATTGAATATTGGTGTCCATGGAAATGTTGGCCTGTTCTAAGAATGGCCTGGCCATTTGATGAACCGATCCAAGTGATGTCACCGTCAAACTGTGACCATGTGATTGAAATGTGGTGTATTACTGCTCTTGTACCCGACACTCCAGCCCAACAGTGACCTTGTAACTTATATCACGATCTACAGTTGACCCTGTATCTGACAGTCCGGTCCAGCAGCCACATTTAACTTTAACTTGAGGCCAAGAATAAATTTCTACCTGATATGCCGATCCAATATTGAACATGCACCTGACACTTCGGTCTAACAGTAACTTTGTGTTATATGTGCCTAATGTTCATATGTTTTAGAATAGTAGGTTTACTTTCAGTAATGGGGAGAGAATTCCACTGATTAATGAGCTTTTGGGAGAGGGTCAAGTGTTCTGAATTTATGCCCTGAAGATGTTCTAGGAATCACTGGCGACTTCCAATGTGATGGGACAGACCAGAGGATAACTGTTCGACATTTCCTTCTAGCATTCTGTGGGAACCAGCCGAGATCATTCTCCTGCATCAGAAACTACAGTCCAAGGGGCTGCACTTGTATGTGTTTGTTCAATGGCCGTAATTAATATGAATGGGTGATGCAACCTCACTTGTTTTTTCAAAGTTAGACAAGCACATTCTAGGCTCCCTAATTGTGCCTCTGGGGGGTTAAATCTCGGGTATAATAATGCCTACTTCAATACTCGAACAGAGCTTGGGTGCTTCTCGCCGCTGCTCCTCTCAGAAGATGCACTTTCCACCAAGAGGCCCTCTCTATGCCATTTACTACACCGCCCTCGCCGCTGTCGCAGTGCCAGGTAAAACGTGTCTCAGTTTTCTCCGCTTCTCAGTTTATGTCCCTCTTTCACAGGAGTTTGGAATCGCTGGCGAGTCCACCCATGTATTGGCCATCCCTAATGAAGGTGCTTTTGGACCGTCTCCTTGAACCGCCGCTGTCCACGTGGATTGTGAGAAGCTGGGGAACTTTCCTGCCGCTCCGCCTCACTCATACCGAACTGTTTCTGGTCAATTCTGCAGAGCCAGCAATTATAGATTTTTCATCATCTATTATTATTGTTAGTGTTACTCGATCATAGGATTGGAGTGAAGCCGACTGGGCTGACATATATCGCCCCTCGCTAATAGCCCTTGAGGACTGAGTGTCTTGCTGGGCCATTTCAGGGGGAAGTTAAAAGAGTCAACCACATTAGCGGTAGGTCTGGAAGCACATGTAGGGCTGACCGATTATGGACGGCATATTTCCTTCCCTAAAGGGACATTAGTGAACCAGATGGGTTTTTACAACAATGTACGATAGTTTCATGGTCACCATGACTGAGGCCAGCTTCATATTCCTGGCTTTTTAATTGAATTTAAATTGGAGCGAGGTTGTTTAAGGTCAATTGCCAGGGATTACTTCCCTTATCTTCATTTTTTCTCGGGTTGTGGGCGTCGCTGGCAGTGCCAGCATTTGCTGCCCATCCTTAAATACCCTGGAACTGAATGTCTTACTCGGCCATTTCAGAGGGCAGTTAAGAGTCGACCATATCGCCGTCGGTCTGGAGTCACATGTAGGCCAGATCGGGTAAGAAGGCAGATTTCCTTCCATAGGGATATGAGTGAACCAAACCCACTCTCCAGGTTAAAGTTGTGACTGTGCACGTTAATAGCGACTTAACAATTACACTATCCCACTGTAAAATTCCGCACTTGTCCATCAGTGACAGGAATGTGATAACCACAATAGAACATGCTACCAAAAACTTATTCCCTTGTTTCAAAACCCCATGTTTCAAGTCACGTGACTCGAGGACTCTTACAGAGTCGAAACAGTAACTCTGTTTTTCTCGCCACAGATGTTGTTAGACCTTCTGAGTTTTTTTTCCAGCATTTTCTGCTTTTGTTTCAGGTTTCCAGACTCCTTAGTGTTTTGTTTTTATTTCAAATTAAAGATTGAGGCATTGTTGACAATTTGGAACAATGAAATAAGAATATTTAGGGCTTCTGCCTCATTTTGAAGCTCCTCAATTAATTCCATCTGTTCCTGTCCCTCCACATTCGCTGCCCCTGACAGATTTCCATCAAATATCCCTCAAGCCATCTTCCTTCTTTTCTCCTCCTGAAGGTTTGTTATTTAGATTTGTATAGTTGACTATTGCAATCCATTTGAACCTCACACAATTCCTTGAATCGTTTTTCTTTTTTTTTTCCTGGTGGATTCCAGTTCGAAATGTTATTAATGATTAAATATTAACTTGTTTCACCCGAGCTCCCAGACTTATTCTACTATATCTTTGGATGGTAACAAGGGTTTCATTATTTCAAACATCAACGCTGCAAAATGTAAAACACTGATCAATAGAATGCTGTTTCTTCGAGATTATCCCCTACTTTTCTTTCACATCTTTCTCTGTTTCTTACAGTTAATTTAGTGGCGATTGTGATCCTGTCCCGAGGAAGGTGTGGTCTCTCCCGATGTATCACTTGGTACTTAGTGTCCATGGCGGTGTCGGATCTCCTGGTCATCATCACCGCCGTGCTTTTGAACCGGATTCCTGGTATTTATTTTCCAGGCAGCTTCCTGTCCATTACTCCTGTGTGCAGTCTGATCATTGCTTTCATTTATGCGTCCAGAGACAGTTCTGTCTGGCTGACAGTTGCTTTCACCGTCGATCGTTTTGTGGCCATTTGTTGCCTGAAGTTGAAAACAAATTACTGCACCGAGAAAACTGCAGCGGTGGTAATAGGGATGGTTTGTTCCTTGGGCTGTTTAAAAAGTGCCCCATGGTACTTTATACATGAACCCGTGTACGTAATTAACAATGTGCCCTGGTACTGCCGCCTGAAGGATCTCCGTTACACTTCTCTGGCATGGAGGGCATTTGACTGGTTTGACCGGATCTTGACCCCGTGCCTCCCATTCCTCCTGATCCTTCTGCTCAATGCTCTGACCGTCAGGCATATCCTAGTGGCAAGCAGAGCCCGCAGGAGGCTCCGGGACCAGAATAATGGCCAGAAGCACAGTGACCCAGAGATGGAGAGCCGGAGAAGGTCCATTGTCTTACTGTTCGCTGTCTCTGGCAGCTTCATCCTGTTGTGGATGACCTACGTGGCACAGTTCCTGTACGAGAGAATTATGAATGATTATCAGATCCTTGGGTTCGGTGACCCAAAATTCATTCTGCAAGAAAGTGCCAATATGCTCCAGCTCTTGAGCTCTTGCACCAACACATTCATTTACGCGGTGACTCAGAGAAAATTCAGAGAGGAGTTGAAGAACCTGATCCAATACCCGCTCAGTCGACCGGCTCAATTAGTCAAATAACGGGTTAATCCTTCCTCTCCAACATGACCCAGTGAACTGCTTCAGAGCACCGGGCACATGTCAGGCGAATTAAATGACTCGTTTGTAGGCAGGTGCAGATGAGATCTCCTGAATGATTGATAAAACGCCCAGTCATTTCATTAATGCAGGAAGGGAAAGTGTATCTCCCTCAGTTACACCATCTGGTCCAGGTGCACTTGCGTGCCACAGGGCACAGCAGGAACCTCCGCCCTGCCCAACATGCAGGCGGGACCAGCCATTGTGGCTTTGCCCATCATCGCCTTCCTCACAAGAGCAAGCGCGTCTTACAAATTATACTTGCATTTCAAACTCGAGAGTCACAATCTGGACTGAAAGGGTGAGCTGTGGTCCAGGACACTTAAGCACAAGGTTGAATGAGATTGGCAAGGTGGTCATTTCCAGCCTTTAAAAACATCCACTTTGCTGATGTGGGACCTCTTGCAGCAGTGACACTAATACCTGAATTAAGTGATAGATGTCTATCCCATACAGGGACACAAATGCTACATGCCTCTATCTACCTCTCTCTATCTCCATGTCTGATTTTCAATATCCCTCTCTCTTTCTCTGCTCTTCGTTCACTACACACACACACATATACACACATACATTTTCCTGTTCCCTCCCCTGTCTATATTCTGTCTTTTCTCTCTCTTTTCTTTCTGTCCCCCTCTCGTCTCTCCTCTCCTCATAGCCCTAAACTCCCAGATATTTCAAAAATCTATCTACCTCCTCTTTAAATACTTCCAGTGATCTAGTCTCCACAGCACCTTCCAAACCCACGACCGCTACCATCTAGAAGGACGAGTGCAGCAGACACATGGGAACACCACCACCTGGAAGCTCCCCTCCAAGTCACTCACCACCCTGACTTGGAATTATATCGGCCATTCCTTCACTGTCGCTGGGTCAAATCCCTAAAACTCCCTCACTGCATTGTGGGTGCACCTACACCACATGGAATACAGCAGTTCAAGAAGGCAGCTCACCATCACCTTCTTCAGGGCAATTAGAGATCAGCGATAAACACTGACCCAGCCAGTGAAGCCTGCCTCCGGTGAATGAATAAAACATATAAAAGTTGACAGGCATTGCTGCTGAACAGAGTTAGGAAGCACACACTGACCTGAGAACAGTGAACCATGGGCTAAGTCAGGAATTTGTTCCAAGGGGGAAAGAGGTTGCTGCAGTTTGTTTTTCCAGCAGGTGGGGGGTAACATATTAGAATGGACTGATGATTAGTTAATACACAGAAGACAGTCAGTGGTGAGTTCCTGCAGTGCATCTTGTAGATGGTACACACTGCTGCCACTGTGCGTCAGTGATGGTGGGAGTGAATGTTTATGGATATTTTTAGAGAGCTTAAAACAGACAGCCGCTCCAGGTGATAATAGTTAAGTCAGCTCCCTGCTGTACAGATTTACATTTATTCAGGAAGTCACTTCCATCTGATAGACCAAAACTAAAATGATGGGTGGTCCCAACATGAAAGCCGTGCATCGATGAAACACGACTGAATACTGCACCCGTACCCTGCACACATTATCCAATCGTGTTTATGTTTAGACTAAGGCTGCAATGCAATTCGAAACCGTGTTATAAGGAAGGAATTAGTCAAAATAAATTGAAACCTACCACCAGCAGATTGTTACTGAAACTGCTTCTGACTGCAGTAATAGCAACCTGTCTCACCAGTTAGATTCTGTGACCACTGAAATAAAGCTGAAGTTAAATTAATACCCAGTTTTATACCTCATTAAAGTAAAAGTGTTTCTCGATGCAGTTTCTGCAAACTCAGTTTGATACAAAATAAAATCAACAAATACAATCAGCCTTTTGTAAAGAAGGTGAGAGACTGGTTTGAAAGGGGAAAACTTATCAATTGCAGTTGGTAGACAATGTACTTCATTTACAGCAGGTGTAGAAAGTACAATGTATTCAACTGAAAAATATATTTAGGGCCGGATTATTTAAGCTTCCAATACGGATTTGTACTTGGCGATGTGCAAATGTACCAATTATTGAGAAAACAGCACGTGGTTTTGGGGGGGAGTGGGGAGTATGGAGGGGGCAAGTATTAAAAGGAATGTGTCAGAACAGATTTATGATTGCTGAAGATTTAAATCCTAAGCGTAGCAGAATATATTGTAAGAGACATGGCAAAACCTCCCTTACTTTTTCCACGGGATGTGGGTATCACTGGCAAGGCCAGCATTTGTTGCCCATCCCTAATTGCCCTCGAACCAAGTGGCCGGCTCGGCCATTCCAGAGGGCATTTAAGAGTCAACCACTTGCTTTGGGTCCGGAGTCACGTGTAGGCCAGACCATTTAAGGATGGCAGATTTCCTTCCCGAAAGGGACATTAGTGAACCTGATGGTTTTTTTAAAGTTGTGGTTAGTTATAATTGTGCTGGTCACCATTATGGAGACTAGCTTTATAATTCCAGGTTGTATTAATCAATTCCAACATTACCATGAGGACACTATCGCACCACGCCCCACCCACCCACCCCCCCTCCCCCTCCCCCCCCCACCCCCCCAACCCCCGGCCCCAAAACATGCTAAATGTTAGGTACAATAAATCATCGATATCCGACATTCAATGTCGCTCAGCCCTGTTGACTTTGACTCTAAGTCAGGGTCACTCCAACTCTTACATTAGGGTCTCGCCGATCCCCAACATCGAACACGATGGCCCCTCACCAGGGAAAATGATCGTTCCTGGCTTCAGAGAGAGGCACGAGTGTTAGGCCAAGTTAGTACAGTGGAGAATCAGTTCATTTTTAAACCTTCGACACACCCTCCTCTTCCCTCCTGGAGTCAGTCCTTTATGCCCCAGCGGAAGGCCATTCAGCCCACTGTCTATGCCAGCTCCCACAGAGCAGCTCCACTCATTCCCATGCAGCTGCTATAGGCCGGAGAGCTGCCTTGCCTCATGGGACCAGTTTCATTCAGAAATCAATCATTTCCACTTGGATCACCCTGGTGAGAAGCGAGCTCCAGGTCATTACCACTTGCTGTGTCAAAACACTCATCTCCCCACCTCACCACTCCGCTGCCATTCGTCACTCAAGAGGCAATGGGTACTGTAAAGCCTATGGGCCCTGACAATATTCCGGCAATGATACTGAAGACTTGTGCTCCAGAACTCGCTATGCCCTGAGCCAAGCTGTTCCAGTACAGATACAACACTGGCAACTACCCGGATAAATGGCAAATTTGAGCAATACACAAAAAACAGGACAAAGCTAAGCCAGTCAATTACCACCCCATCAGTCTACTCTTGATCATCAGTAAAGTAACGGGAAGGGGTCATCAGTGCTATCAAGCGGCACTTGTTTAGTCATAAAATGCTCACTGATGCCCAGTTCGGGTTCTGCCAGGCCACTCAGTTCCTGACCTAATTACAGCCTTGTTTCAAACATGGACAAAAGAGCTGAACTCCCGAGGCGGGGTGAGAGAGACTGCCCTTGACATGAAGGCAGCCCCAGCAAAACTGCAGTCAATGGGAATCAGGGGGAAAACTCTCTGCTTGGTGGAGTCATAGCTAGCAGAAAGAAAGATGGTTGTAGTTGTTGGAGGTCAGTGATCTCAGCTCCAGGACATCACTGCAGGAGTTCCTCAGGGTCGTGTCCTCAGCCCAATCATCTTCAGCTGCTTCATCAATGACCCTCCTTCCATCATAAGGTCAGAAGTGGGAATGTTCGTTGATGATTGCATAATGTTCAGCAACATTCGCGACTCCTCAGATGCTGAAGGAGTCCGTGTCCAAATGCAGCAAGAACTGGACAAAATCCAAGCTTGGACTGACAAGTGGAAAGTAACAATCACGCCAAACAAGTGTCAGGCAATGACAATGTCCAACGACAGAGAATCCAACCATCGCCCCTTGACATTCATTGGCATTACCATCACTGAATCCCCCACTAATCAACATCCTCGTGGTTACCATTGACCAGAAACTGAACTGGACTAGACATATAAATACTGTCGCCACAAGAGCAGGTCAGAGGCTGTGACTACTGTGACAAGTAACTCACCTCGTGACTCCCCGGAGCCTGCCCACCATCTACAAGGCACAAGTCAGGAGTGTGATGGAATACTCCCCAATTGCCTGGATGAGTGCAGCTCCCAAAACACTTAACAATCTTGACACGATCCAGAGAAAGAAGCCACTTTATCGACAACACATCCACAAACATTCACTACCCCCACCACCGACGCACAGTGGCAGCAGTGTGCACCATCTACGAGATGCACTGCAGGAATTCACCAAGGCACCTTCGACAGCACCTTCCAAACCCACAGCCACTGTCATCTAGTAGGACAAGGGCACCAGAGACAAGGGGACACCACCACCTGGAATTTCCCCTCCAAGTCACTCACTATCCTGAGTTGGAAATATATAGCCGTTCCTGCACTGTCGCTGGGTCAAATTCCCGGAACTACCCAACAGCACTGTGGGTGTATCTACACTTCATGGATTGGTTTCATTTGCCCTTTAGGGAAAGAAACCTGCTATTCCCATCTAGCCTACGGACCCCAGACCCACAGCAAGTGTGGTTGACAATTAACCGTCCCCTGACATGACCCTCACAATTAGGGGTGGACAGCAAATGCTGACCTTGGTTCAAGGCAATAGCTCATCACCACCTTCAAGGGCAATAAGGGATGGGTAATAAATGCTGGCCCAGCCAGTGAAGCCCACATCCTGCAAACAAATAAAAAACTTACCCTGTCTCATGGTTCTGAATTCCACCTTGGGGAGTTGGAGGATTAGTGGTAACCTCACGGGACTAGTAATCCAGAGAGCCAGGCTAATGCTCATTGGTTCAAATCCCACTACAGCAGTTCGTGGAATTCAAATTCACCAAGTCTAGAATATTAAACTCATCTCAGTAATGGCGCCAATGAAACTCATCGATTGTTGTAAAAACCCATCTGGCTCACTAGTGTCCTTTCGGGAAGGAAACTTGTTGTCCTTACTCGGTCTGGCCTACATGTGACTCCGACCCACCACAAATGTGGCTGACTCTTAAATGCCCCATGAAATTTGCCCCAGCAGGCCACTCAGTTCAGTGGCAATTAGGAGTGGACAGAAAATGCTGGCCTTGCCAGTGATGCCCACATACGATAAAGAGAAAAACCAAATAAAATGGGACACCTGCAAGAGTGCAGTGCTCAGTGCTGCACAGCCCTATTGGGCCTAGGGTGGAGCTTCAATCCGGACATCATCCTCGGCAGAATACCTAATGCTAAAGTGATAATTTAAGGGCCTGACAGACTATTTCACACTCACATTGCGCTGAGTAAAACATTTCAGGATCTAAAGACAAGACACACTTTGGGTACATTTCAATGAAAATCTTTAATATTTAGAAAAGATTAAAACATTTCAAAAATTCCAAAATCTCATGTCTCTCAAATGGCTACAGTGGCCCAGGATGAGCCCAAAGTAATGGGAAATGTGGGAACAGATTGAGGCAGTGAGAGGAAGAGAGCAGGTGAGCAATATCAGAAACGATGGACATGGTCATTCAGATTAGGCCTTCGCCATTCAAGTCATTTCAACTGGTCAACTTGACCGAAAATAGAACAAAGGGACAAATGAAGGGGAGCAATTTAAGAAACTTTTAAAAATATGAACTGACCTGGTGACAAATATGAGCTATGAATGCATTAAGGAGAGAGTGTATGGTACTTTGCAAACGCTCGGCTGTTAGCAATATTTGACTGAGAACAGTTTATGTTGGTGGGCGAATGCCGATGGGGCAGAAGACATTCCATTCTGCATTTCACCAGCAGTCGCTCAAGGACAAGTTCAAGCACAAGTGAGTGGTGATGAATTCGAAGACAATAAGATGGCAGACACATTCGTTCAGGATAAATAGAGGCTCACTGGTCTTCAGGTCCTCCTCTTTGCCAGGAATCAGCCCACCTCACTGATAAAGGGGAACACGGGTGAGAAAGAGTTCATTCTCAAGGGGGTTGAGATCTGTCAGGCTAACCTCTCATCCCCCTCAGTCTGTCCTGGACACAACTGAAGGGGAGCCCCCTAGCGATAGTCAGTCAACTGGAGCTGCGATCCTGATATTCATAAGGAGGCTACAAAAAGACATAGAAAGGTAAAGTGAGTGGGCAAAGGTCTGGCTAATGGAGTATAATATTAGAAATTAGAAATTGTCCATTTTGGCAGGAAGAATAAAAGAGAAGCATATTATCTAAATGGTGAGAGATTGCAGAGCTCTTAGATTCAGTGATCTGGATGTCTTAGTGTGTGAATCAGAAAAGGCTAGTATGCAGGTACAGCTAGTAATTAGTAAATAGAAAGTTATCATTTATTGCAAGGGGAATTGAATTAAAAAGTAGGGATGTTATGCTTCGGTTATACAAAGCACTAGTGAGACCAGATCTGGAGTACTGTGTGCAGTTTTGGGCACCTTATTTAAGGAAGGATGTAAATGCGTTAGAATCAGTTAAGAGAAGGTTTACCAGACTCATACCTGGAATGGGCGGATTGTTTTATGAAAAAAGGTTAGACAGGCTAGGCTGGAGTTTAGACGAGTTACAGGCGACTTGATTGAGACATGTAAGATCCTAGGGGTCCTTGACAGGGAGGGTGTGCAGAGGTTGTTTCCTCTTATGGGAGAACCTGGAACTAGTAGTCACTGTTAAAAAATAAGGAGCTACTCATTTAAGCCGTGGATGAGACGATTTCTCTTTATCTCTGTGGGTCGTGAGTCTTTGGAACTCTCTTCCTGAAAATATTGCTTAATACATTTTACTTGATCCATAAATACCACTTCTTGGAAACTCGTTAGGTCAGGCTCAATTGAATACTCCATTATTATAGATCAAGAATTCGGAACGTAGATATTTTAAATAAAATGGTTTTAGATCTCAAATCTCCTAAGCTTTACAGGCCTCCTCCTGTGCTGCAAGCATTCCGTGAGTCAATAATTTCCATCACAAGCATTAACTGAAATTGGCATTTACACGGCATTGACAATAGCAACGTTTGTCCAGCAGATGGCAGTGAAGCCGGGTTTGCTTTACATTAAACAGGCATTGTCTCAATTGTTACCGGAATGGGCGCTATCCCTGTTCAAATTAAACTAGACTCCGTCTCTGATCATATCACAGGGTCATATTTCTGATCATTTTACAGCAGATCATGTCTCTTTGTTTCCTTACTCAGCCCAATCTCTGTTGTTGACATACTGGATCCGGGCCCTCTTTATATTATATCAACCCTTCTCTTAGCTATGACTGCACTGAATCATCTCTCGGCTAACATGACATTAGGTCATGTCTCAATTGTTACTGAACTAGGCCCTGTCTCTTTTAATACTAAACCAGAACATGCTCACGTTTGCATCACACGAGGCGGTGTCTCAGTTTTTACTCTGCCAAGTTTACACTAAACTTGACAATTTCACAGTTAATTCTGCTCATATCGATTTCTCTGTTTATATCACGCAATGTCCTTTCTCTGTTACTATTGTACTATACCATGTCTCTCTCATTGCTGCACTTGTCCATGTTTCTATTTATATTAATCTAGGTACTTGGCTGGGAGTGATTGCACTAGGCCTTATTTTAATTTATATTGCACAAGGTACTTTATCAAGTTAAACTGCACTAGACCCTGTGTCAGTTTCCTTACACTAGATCCTGTCTCCTTTATTACTTCGTCAGTCCATGTCTCTGTTCAAATTACACACGCTACTGTCTCATCTGTTACTGCACCCAACACTGCCTCACTTTATAATCCACGAGATCACATTTCTGTTTAAGTCACTCTAGATCATTTCTCTGTTGATATCAAACTAGATCATGTCTCTGCTTACATTCCGCTGGACGTTTCCTTGCATGTGTTTATATTGAAATAGGCTTGTCTTTGTATATACAGTGCAGGCCATGCCTGTGATTATATTACACAAGGCCACGTCTATTACTAATACACTGGACCTTGTCTCAGTAATTATTGAACTTGACCCAGTTTCCTTTTATATTATTGAAGATGTTGTAGCAATAATTTGTGCACTCCGCCCTGTCTTATTATTACTGCACCTGACCCTGTCTCGGTTTATATCCAAATGGATCCTATCATAATATGACACCAGTTCCTGCCTCAGTTATATCAGTACTTGGGCCCATCTCAGTTGTTCTGGGACTATACCATGTCTCTTTTTGTATTACATACGGCAAAGTCCCAGTTCTTACTGCGCTGGACTAAGGCTCAGTATACAGCACTAAGCTTTGTTTTAGTTGTTGCTGCACTACTGCTTGTCTCTGCTTATATTACATTAGCCCTATCTGTTTATACTCTACCAGGCCATGTTTCACAAGCTACAGAAGATGCAGTCGCAGTTATTGCACTAGACCCTGCCTTTTTAACGCTAAACTAGACCCCTTTTCTGTTTATATTGCACGAGTCCCGATCTCTATTACTACTTCAGAAGACCATGTCATAGCTTAAATTAAGCTAGATCCAGCCTCAGTTATTACTGCGCAAGGCTGTGTCTTTGTGAAATAGAGAGATAATATAAATAAAGGTAATGAGCTAGAAAATGGTCCCTGGCCTTGGCCAAAGGTGGGCGGCATGATATCGGCGGCCAATTCAACGCAGCGCCTGATATTCAGTTTCATAAAAGTCGACAGTATCATGTGTCAGATACCACCTGTTCTGTACGTTTTCACGAAGAGAATCATCCTTCATACTTGTAATGTAATTCCTCAAAAATAAATAATTCATCGTCACCATTTTTTGGCATTTCATGTTCTCTTATTCAAATTATGGCTGCCGATCTTTTAATGCAGAAAAAAAAATATTGGTCGCATTTTCTATTCTGTACCATTGTGCAGAAATTCATGGCATCCTGGCCATTTCATTACTAAGATGAAGGTGCCAATCACCAATCTCTCGCTCGGCCCTCTATCTGATGCAGAGCATAACTCACTGTCCGTCTGTTTGCCTATCTCTCCGTTTCTCTCTCTCTCTCTCTCTCCCTCACACACACACCTCACGGTCTTTCTGCAACTTCAGTGAATGTGTTAACACCCCAAAAAGAACAATTCATGTATTTCAACTGAAGATCGTTTAATATTGTAACTATTTATTAATAACCATTCTGCTGTGTGTTCTTGTTTATAAAGTGATTTCAGACTGTCTATGTCATTTCCCAGCTAGAGTTATCTGTCTCAGGTGATCAGGTGGAATTGCATCACCTCGAGAATAAGGGCAGCTTATTGGCAAATGATCACTTCAGTATCTCACAGAAGTCCCTGTCTATACCATGAGTCTGTTGATCATTTGTGGAAGCAATGTGGACAAATTGAAACTGTACCTGTTGGGAGGTTAATACAACTGTAATTCTTTGAATTATTACACCGAGGGATGGAAAGGGTTGAAACATTCCTTGGTCTCCAGGGAATTTTCACTCTTTTGTTTCTGCAACCTTTGAGTGTTACTTCCACCCTTTCCACTACAACTGCACTAATCCTTTTTGCACTGAATATTCTGCTCCTATTCTGTATAATCTATGGAAAGAATCAGGCCCTTTGTATCATAAACAGATGCAGTGTCGATGTATTACAAACAGAGCTATGGGCTAGTGCAGCAATAATAAATATAGGACCTGTTGGAAAAGAAACAGAGATAATCTAGTGCAGTAATAACAGAGACAGGACCTGGGGTAATATAAACAAAGATATGTACTACTGCATTAATAGCAGAGACAGAACCTAGTGTAAAGGCAGAAGAAATAAGTCTTTATTTAATGATAATGGATACAATACTTTGCACAATGATATCCGAAAAAGGCACCAGTGTATCACTAAGTGAGGACTGCCAAGTTCATCAATGTTAGAAACATGTTATTGTTGAAAATAGACGGGAACAATGTTCCCATAATAATAGGCGTGTATTAAATTGGATCGAGAAGCAGGTTATTTTCTGGCTAGAACAGTGGCGGGAGTGGAGTGTAATAATTACCGAAGTAGGAGGCAATGCACTAAGAATGGACTCAGAGCCCAGTGTGACCACAGCAAAGGCATTGTTTAATTTTAGTGTAACGAGGACAGTGTTTGATCCAATACTATCAGCCGCAGGTTGCAGTGTATTACTGAACACATCACTGAATCCAGTGTGCTGAGAGCACCGTCGGTCTCTAGTGCACCAAAACCGAAGTTAGGGTGTCATACATTAGTGCATGTGATTCCGAAAACGTTGCAAATGGTTTGCTGAATAACAGAATCAAGGACCATTGAACTCTGAATGGAATAAGGTTTGCGATGTGAACTGTGAACAGGTCATGTCCATGTTGAATATTTGGCAGCACTCTCACTCCTGGGTCAAAATATTTAGGTTCAAGTCTCCCTCCAGATAAAACCCTAGAACTCTCTCTAGCAACACTGCGGGTGTACCGACACCATATGGACTGCAGTGGTTCAAGAAGGCAGCTCACCACCACCTTCTCAAGGGAAATATGGGATGGGCAATAAATGCTGGCCCAGCCAGCGAAGCCTGCATTCCGTGAATGAATAAAAAAAAGAGACTGGACTCCATAACCTGGGTGGATTCTACAGGTGACAGTGTAAATTCAAGCTTAATTGCTTTTACGTCCTTTTGCCCAATATTTTCTTACACAGAATCGGTGAGGTAATATAGCAGACAGAACAATCCTACACAGTGTCCCTATCCAGCCAGCCAGGGGTTCCTGCGATACAATCACACGTTTGACGTGCTCCAGTGTAAGGAAACTGATACAGGGTCTAGTGGAGCTTCACATCATTCAGGGCTCTTTGTAATATAAACTGACGCAGTGTCTGGTGAAGTAAATACCGCCAAAGGTACGAGATTAATAAAAACAGAGACATGGACAAGTACAGCAATAAGAGAGTAATGGTATAGGGCAATAACAACAGGTACAGGGAAATGTGTGATATGAATGGAGGCATGCATTGGTGCAGCATTAACTGGGATAGGATCCAGTTTGATAGACACTATCTGGGCAGGTTCTACTGGAGTAATAACTGAGACAGAGTCTTGTGAAATGCAAATAAAAACATGTCCTAGTTTTCTATAACCAGAGACAAGCTCTTGCGCAGTGCCAACTGGGGCTTGGCTTATTGTAACTTTAGCCTAGATCTGCTTCAGTGCAGTCATGACTGAGATAGTGCCAACTGTATTGTGGCCCTAGTCCAGTGCATAAACAACTGAAATTGAGCCAATTAGAGAAACAACTGATAGATGACCTTCTCTAATATGATCAGAGACATGTCCTAGTGTAATAGAAACAGAAACGGCGTCTAATTTAAAATGAACAGAGACAGTGCCAAATGCAGTAATAATTGAGACAGCGCTTGCTTCATGTGATGGAAGCAATCACGGTTTCACTGCCACCCACTGGTCAGACTTTGCTACTGCAGGTGTGAAAATCTCGATTCTATTTACTGTTTCTGAGATCAATGGCTAAAATCAGAAATAATGGAAAACGTAGTCGGCAGGATTTGAACCTGCGCGGGGTAACCCCAATGGATTTCAAATCCATCGCCTTAATCACTCGGCCACGACTACAGACTTTGGTAGGAAGCATGTATTATTTATATGAAGTCATAGAATGGTTACAGCAGACAAAGAGGGTCTTCTGCCCGCCCTGTCTCTGTCACAACCCAACCTTTTCCCCGTAACCCTGCAATTTATATTGTCCCTCCTCGTTCTCCTTCCAAAACTGGGAATGAAAGAGTGAGAATGAAAGAAGAAGAGAAGTGACGGGTTTTGTAGATCCCAGGGGAAAGAGACTTCAGGATGAGTTCATTGTGACAGTTCACACAGCAACAAGAAAACAACATTCCCTGATGAGGGCCAAACCCGGGCGGCAGGAGTGGGAGTGCCGAATAATAGCATGTTTAGTTCAAACACGGAAGACTTGTTCAGCCAATAACAGCATCGAGTGTGTTAGACATGAACATGAAGTGAACAGTGAGGTGAAATAGTGCCACAAGCTGCGGATGTACAACTTCCAATTTCCAAAACCCACCAACCTCATCAATGCGGCTCCTCTGAAACTTTCAAGGCAAATATTGATCCTTTATAAGGTGCCGTTCCCAGAACTATACACAGTCCTCCAGGCATGATCTAACCAGGGCTTTGTATAGCTGTAGCAAACCTTTCCCTCTTTTCTATAACAGCCTCTGTAACAGGTTGTACAGCAAGGGGAATTAGATTGTATATATCGGCTAAGAAAAATAAGGAGATGCTTCATCAGACTAAAATTCCTTTTCAAATTCCATTTGAAATGAACTTAATTTTTTGGAAAGCTGGGTAAGAATCCCCAACCTAACTCTTCATGTCATTGGATCAGGGAAACTTTGTTAATTTTCACACTCTGGGCATGGACACTGCAGCAGATCCTGCACCTTTTTCAATATTGTTTTTCGTAACTCAGAGTTTTCGAAAGGGAATTGGACAATGACTTGAAAGGGAGAAAAATGATCAGGATTATGGAGAAAGAGAAGAAAATTGAGACTAATTGGAAAGAACATTGTAAAAAGCTGATAATGATACGATGGGCTGAATGGTCTCCTCGCGCACTCTGCCATTTTATGATGACATCATCAGATTAATTTGACGACAACATTTCTAAATCTGCCACCCGAATTCAATTTCTGTAAAACAAGGACCCAAAGCGCTGCTGCAGGACCTCACAGTTTAACATGATGTGCAGGTGCCTCTGGCTTTGTCGGGTATTGTTCTGTAGTGGAGTGGTAATCACATGTGCATGAATTCTTCTTAAACCAATTCTTCTTAAACAGAACCTTCCAAGCCCACGACAATTACTGTCGGATGGGAACACGACCACCTGGAATTTCCCCTGCAAGGCATTCACCATCCTGACTTGGAAATATGTCGCTGTTTCTTCACTGTCGCTGGGTCAAAATCCTGGAACTCCCTTCCAAACAGCACTGTGGGTGTACCTACACCGCAGGGACTGCTGCGTTTCAAGAAGGCAGCTCAGCAGCACCTTCTTGAGGGACAATGGGATGGGCAATAAATGCTGGCCCAGCCAGCGAAGCCCACATCCCGAGAATAAATAGCACAATGTCTGCAGAATTAATCATAAATCTTCTTCTCATCCGTGTTACTAAAAGTTATTTCAGTTGCAAACATTCACTAAATTTGGAGTCTGAAATGGAACAATCATTGGCCAAGTTGGTGGAAATGTTCATATTCATATTTACAAACCAGGTTTCAATGTGAAGAAAGCAGAGCTGTGAGAAGCCTATATTGTTCAGCAGATGTACTGCAAGAAGTACCTTGAATAACAGG
Organism: Cetorhinus maximus; assembly: GCF_964194155.1. Classification (NCBI taxonomy): domain Eukaryota; kingdom Metazoa; phylum Chordata; class Chondrichthyes; order Lamniformes; family Cetorhinidae; genus Cetorhinus; species Cetorhinus maximus. The sequence continues at coordinate 34,819,478 of NC_135901.1, read as the reverse complement.
CTGATGATAACAGTGAGCTCCAGTGAAGGGTTGGCACCATTAATGAATGTTCAATAAATCTTGTGCTAGAAATGACAAGAAAACTCGTTGAATTTGTCTGTGTTTTGGTTTCAAACGAGCCGAATACAAGGTAAGGAAGTACATCTCGCTCGAGTGGGTTATAAAGTGTCAGAATTACTGTGAAAGAAGCGTATTAGGTGTTGGGAAACATAAAATTATAGAAAGTTACAGCATAGAAAGGGACCATTTGTCCTGGCGCGCTGCTGTCAAAGAGCAGTTGTGATTGATTGATCGATCAGGAGTAATGTTTGTGTCGGTGCAAACACGACGCAGCAAAATTTGCCTTTCTCTCACGCATATTTTGCCTGGCGGCACCATCTCTGTGGTCAGTGCTTTGCAACCAGCCCTTCTCTTGTCCTTCTTTCATTCCACCGTTGTATTTGTTTCTATCTTCCAAATGTGACATTTCCAGCTCGGAGGCAAAACTTCAACTGTCACCCAACTGATACTCCTGGAGCTGTTAAATGTTTTCAATCTATAAGAAATTAATACTCGTTTCAACAATTTCACATGATCAGTAAATCGACGTTCCCTGACCGGGAATCAAACCCAGGCTGAAATGGTGAGAGCGCCGAATCCTGACCACTAGACCATTAGGGAAGCTGATGAGCTGTTATCAGCTTGGTTTATCGACGCTGCTTTTATCCATGTTTCCATTTTAAATGGAATGAATTCTTCAGTCAATGACAACAACAGTTGCTGTGAGCTGGAACAGGAAATTGACAATGAGGTGAAATATCCCCACAAGCTGCTCATGTGTAACTGTCAATTCCCAAAACCCACCAACATCATCACTGCGGCTCCTGTGAAACTGACAAGGGAACACACGGCAGACATTCATCACTGAAAGTAACTGATACACATCAAATTCTAAACACTTTCATGTCGCATCTGTTTCTGCTTCTGTCTCTGCCTCGCCTCCAGCTCCCTCTGCGCGTCCAGCTCCCAGGTCAATTAGCTGCTTGATGCAGACAGTCAGTTCATAAACCCAAGCTTTCCCTGGAAATCGGGGATAGGGAATGTGGGACCCAAGGATTTTTGAAAGAATGAGTTTGCAGATGACCTGGTAAAGATAATCTGGGATCTCATCTTCCTGATTCTCCCAGATACTGATTACAGGAATATGCACAGTGCCTATTATCCACAGTCGCAGTCTCCTCCCAGTCTTGTGCACGTTGTTAAGCTTTGAACCCACTCGCAAGAGTGGATTATACAATGGCAGAATGACTGTGAAAGAAGTGGTGTTGGGAAATATCAAATTATAGAAAGTTACAGCAAAGAAAGAGGCCACTCGGCCCTGTGTGCTGCTTTCAAAGAACTCTGAAGAAGAGTCATACGGAACCAAAACGTTAACTCTATTTCTCTCTCCAGAAATATTGCCAGACATGCTAAACTTTTTCCAGCATTTTTTGTTTTCACTTCAGATTTCCCGCATCCACAGTATTTTGCTTTTATCTCTGTATTTCTAGCCCAGTGACAATGCCAATACGCCATCTCCTGAATGCTGACAAATGAATAAGAAAACACGGGTGTGTTTGGGTGGGTTTTCTCCTATTTAAAATGATAAATCCTCAGGTTCGAACCCATGTGTTCATTCTTAACAACAAACGTAAATTATCGAACTTTCACTCACACTCAAATAAACAAGCTTGAATGATGCCTTTGCCAGGTTTCAAACCGCAGCTCTATCACATGTGAAGCGAATATGACCCCACTCGCCTCTATAAACCCTGCGCTGTAAAGATCCCAATGGAGCTGTCTGGAATGTTAAGCGGTGACGTCATGCAGCAGCACTTTGGGTCTTTGTTTTGAAGAAATGGAATTCGGCTGTTCTCATTAGGAATGCTGGAGACAGACTGATCAACAATGTCATCATCAAATGGCACAGCGCAGTAAGAGGACCTAAGATGGAAGCAAAATACTGTAGATGCTGGAAATCTGAAATAAAAACAGAAAGTGCTGGGAAAAACTCATCAGGTCTGGCAACATCTGTGGAGAGAGAAGCTGAGTTAACATTCCGAGTCCGTATGTGTCTTCTTCAGAGTCATGCCGACTCGAAGCATTAACTCTGCTTCTCTCGCCACAGGTGTTGTCAGAACTGGTGAGTTTTTCCAGCATTTTTTGTTTTTATTACAATAAGAAGCCCTTCACCCCATCGTATCAGTGCCAGCTATTTTTAAAGAGCTAACCAACTAGTCTCAAATTCCTTCTCTCTTTCCTTAAACCTGAATTTTCCCCCTTTCAATCATTGTGAGTTTTTCCAGCATTTTTTGTTTTTATTATAATAAGAAGCCCTTCACCCCATCGTATCAGTGCCAGCTATTTTTAAATAGCTAACCAACTAGTCTCAAATTCCTTCTCTCTTTCCTTAAACCTGAATTTTCCCCCTTTCAATCATTGTCCATTTCTCGCTTGAAGAAGGAGTTTCTGCAGAATCCATGCACAGTTTGCCTTAGTTAACAAACTTTCCCTGACCCAATGACATGAAGAGTTGGTCTAGGATTCCTCATATATTTTTGATACAATCATTATTTATTTATGCAATTGATTTCATATCGAATTACAAAAGAACTTTAGTCTGAGCAAGCAGGTCATCATTTCTGAGCTGATATCTACAATCTAATTCCATTTGCTCTACAAACGGGAGAGCTGGATTCAAGTTCCAGTCTCTGGAGGAGTGGGTCCGAATCCCACCGCTCCCAAATTTTCAGTTGCTTCCCACTTTCGGGCACGTTAGGAATTCCATTTGGGTGAGCAAAAGACAAGTCCAGTTTAATACAGGGTGGATGGGGTGGGGGGGGGGCGGTGTTGTGGTCCTTTATTTTGACATGGTGAACGATGAGAGACAATGTAACTATAAACTGTTTTTTTTTGCAAAAATATACTTTATTCATAAAATATCTTCAATCACATTCCAATCCATTTCAAAAACACCATTACAAGGGTACAATCCGGTTCAACTTTTACAAAATGTATCACCAGGTGCATCAGTACAAACAATATTACAATCGTTTACAGCCTTTCATTTTGAGCTGTACAGCCCGAGGGGGTTTAAACAGTTCCCAGCCCCTCGGTGCGCTGTGGCAGAAAGGTCTTAGACAGCGACCCTTCCCCATTGCGCCTTTGCAGCAGCTGCCCCAAGCTTTAGTGCATCCCTCAGCATGTAGTCCTGGACTTTGGATTGTACCAGTCTGCAACACTCGGTCGGGGACAACTCTTTGTGCTGGAAGACCAACAAGTTTCTGGCAGACCGAAGCACGTCTTTCACCGAATTGATGATCCTCCAGCTGCAGTTGATGTTTGTCTCGGTGTGTGTCCCTGGGAACAGCCCATAGAGCACAGAGTCCTGTGTCACAGAACTGCTCGGGATGAACCTCGACAGCAACCACTGCATCTCTCTCCAGACCTTCTTTGCAAAGGCACAATCCACAAGGAGGTGAACAATGGTCTCTTCCCCACCACAGCCACCTCGAGGGCAACGTGCAGAGGGGGTGAGACTCCTGGCATGTAGGAAGGATCTGACGGGGAGGGCCTTTCTCACCACCAGCCAAGCCACGTCTTGGTGCTTGTTGGAAAGTTCTGGCGATGAGGCATTCTGCCAAATGACTTTGACAGTCTGCTCGGGGAACCATCCCATAGGATCCACCTTCTCCTTTTCCCTCAGGGCCTCTAGGACGTTACGTGCTGACAACTGCCTGATGGACTTGTGGTCAAAGGTGTTTTTCTGCATAAATTTTTCCACCAGGGACAGGTGGTATGGCACGGTCCAACTACTTGGAACGTTCCGCGGCAGCGTGGCCAGACCCATCCTTCGCAACACCAGGGACAGGTAGAACCTCAGCACATAGTGACACTTGGTGTTTGCGTACTGAGGGTCTACTCACCGCTTGATGCAGCCACACACAAAGGTGGCCATCAGTATGAGGGCGATGTTGGGCACGTTTTATCCCCCTTTATCTAGAGGCTTGTACATCGCGTCCCTGCGGACACGATCCATTTTTGACCTCCAGATAAAGCGGAAGATGGCTCGAGTGATCGCCACCACGCAGGAGTGTGGAATGGGCCAGACCTGCACCACGTACAGCAACAGCGAGAGTGCCTCACACCTGATGACCAGGTTCTTACCCGCAATGGAGAGGGAGCGTCGCTCCCACATGCCCAGTTTCCTTTTGACCATAGACAATCGCTCCTTCCAGTTTCTAACGCTTGCCCTGGTCCCTCCGAACCATATCCCCAGCACCTTCAGGCCGTCAGCCCTGACAGTGAAGGGGACAAAGGATCGGTCAGCCCAGTTCCCTAAGAACATGGCCTCGCTCTTCCCACGATTTACTTTGGCTCCCGAGGCCAGTTCGAACTGGTCGCAGATGTGGATCAGCCTGCGCACTGACAGCGGATCCGAGCAGAAGACGGTGACATCGTCCATGTACAGGGAGGCTTTTACCTGAGTGCCTCCACTGCCTGGGATCGTCACTCCTCTTATGCCCGGATCCTTCCTGATGGACTCGGCAAAGGGTTCTATGCAACACATGAAAAGAACAGGCGAGAGAGGACAGCCCTGCCTGACTCCAGATTTAATCGGAAAGCTATCTGTTTCCCACCCATTGATTGAGACTGCGCTACTGATGTTAGTGTAGAGCAGTTGGATCCAATTTCGAATTCCCTCCCCAAACCCCATTTTGGAGAGCACATCCCCCATGTAGGTGTGCGATATTCTGTCAAAGGCCTTCTCCTGATCCAAGCTGATGAGGCAGGTATCCACACCCCTGTCCTGTACATAGGCAATCGTATCCCTGAGCAGCGTGAGGCTGTCAGAGATCTTCCTGCCTGGCACAGTGCAGGTCTGGTCAGGGTGAATCACCAATTCCAGAGCGGATTTGACCCGACTGGCGATGACCTTGGACAGAATCTTCTAGTCCACATTCAACAGTGAAATGGGTCGCCAATTTCTAATTTCCTCCCTTCCCCCCTTGTGCTTGTAGATGAGGGTGATGATGCCTTTCCTCATGGATTCTGACATACTACCAGCCAGGAGCATACTCTCATACACTCCTAGCAGGTCTGGGCCGATCAAGTCCCACAGAGCCGAATACAACTCCGCCGGCAAGCCGTCGCTTCCGGGAGTTTTACTCTTCTCGAAGGACCCAAGGGCCTTAGTCAGTTCGTCAGGAGTTAGCGGTTTGTCCAGGCTCTCCCACGTACTGTCGTCTAAGACCTCCGTGATAGAGGACAGGAAGGACTGGGAGGCCGTGCTGTCCGTGGGCTTCACATCATACAATCCGGCATAAAAGGATTTGCTGATCCTCAAAATGTCGGACCATGATGACTTTACTGAGCCGTCTTCTTCCTTCTGGCTGCTGATCACAGAGCTCTCTCTGTGTACCTTTTGGAAGAAGAAACGTGAGCACGTCTCATCCTACTCCACGGAGTGGACTCTGGAACGGAAGATGATCTTGGAGGCCTCCGAGGCAAAGTGCGAGGCTTGCTGGCTCTTCACCTCTTGGAGCTCCTCCTTGACATTGACCCCCATCGACTGCAGCCGGAGCAGATTCTGCATGTTTTTCTGGAGTCGGGACATTTCCCTCTGTTCCTTTCTAGCTTTCTGGGCGCCTTTGAGGATGAAAAAACCTCTTGATGTTTCCCTTGATCGCTTCCCACCAGTGTGTCAGGGACTCAAAGAGGGGTTTCACTGTTCTCCAACCTTTGTAATCCCTCTTGAGCTCCTCAATGTTCTCTGGGGTCAGCAGTTGCACATTTAGCTTCCATGCCCCCCTGCCCACCCTCAGGTCCTTCTCCAAGTGGCAGTCCGCCAGTAGGAGGCAGTGGTCAGAGAAGAATACCGGCCTGACGTCGGTGGATCTGACTGTGAATGCACGGGACACAAACAGGAAGTCAATCCTGGAACGAATGGACCCGTCTGGCCGTGACCAGGTGTATCTATGCTGCGCTCCGTCTGCAGGGTTGCTGAAGACGTCGTGCAGCTTGGCATCCTTAACTGTTTCCATCAGAGATCTGGACGTAGCGTCCAATCTGCTGTCGGCCCTGCTGGATCGTCCAGCCGCATCGATGATGCAGTTGAAGTCACCACCCAGAATGACCGGCCTGGAGGTCGCCAGCAGCAGTGGGAGCTGCTGAAAAACCTCCAGCCGCTCAGCCCCTTGTGATGGGCCATACACGTTAATTAACTGGAGTGGAGCATTCTTGTACATTACGTCTGCTACGAGGAGGCACCTGCCCACCACCTCCTTAACCTCGGAGACGGTGAAGTTGCCTCCCCGCAGCAGAATACCCAGGCCGGAGGAACGAGAGTCGTTTCCGCCCGACCCAGATCGATGGCCCATGGGACCACCATCGTGACCATTGCCTGTAGGAGCTGAGGTGCGGTATCGCACACTCCTGCAGAAACAACAGGTCAGCTTTGACCTTGGCAAGGTAGTCCAAGGTCACGACACATCGTGTAGTAGATTTAATGCTACGCACATTTATGGATACGATCTTTAAACCCATTTTAAAGTATTTATTCTCCTACCAAACCCATTGTCTCTGAGAGTCCCAGGCCTTTAGTCTGCTCCTTCATACCCGTAGTGAGCTCAAATTCCTTCACTTTGGATGGGCTGAGGTAGTTCTCCTTGGCAGTGTTCTGCTCAAGTGGCATCTGGAGGTTCGCGTAGAGAGCGGGTTTTGAGATGACCTTTGCTGGAGAAGCTACTCCAAAACTCACCCCCTCTGGGATGTTGCTGTTCCCGGCTTCCTGGAGCTGGGGTGCGATGATTGCCTCACTGCTCCCAGATTCCAGGGGCTGTGGTGCACTGGCCTCCTCAGGTTGCAGGCAAAGTTGGGGTGCGCTGGTCTCCTTGTTGTCTCCAATGTTCTGGAGCTCGGGTGTCTCGTCCTCCAATGCCCTGGAGCTTTGCCGCCTCTTCTGTCGGTGCCGCCCTGGGACTTCTTCATCCGAAGAGCTGCTGCCTTTGCCATCCATGTCGGATGGGAGACGCCTCTTGCCGCTTGTCTGGGAAGTGGCTTTGCTTCTTCTTCGCTCCTCCTTCCTTTTGGCATTCTTCACCATCCGCCACTCCCCCTGCTGCTTTTCCACTGCTGCCTCCTCCTCCATTGATTCGCTGTCCTGAGGACTGGGAGGTTCAGGGGGTAGTGCTGCTGATTGGCTATCTGTTGCCTCAATCTCTTCCTCCACCTTGTCTCTCTCTGTGTCCTCCTTTGTCCCGTTGAGCTCCCTGGGGGCCTTGGTGGTTGGAGTGACATGAAGCATTTCTTCTGCTTCCCCCTCGTTGGCTTTGGCTGCCTGTGCATAAGTACGGCAGCGTTTGGGGCAGGTCCTGTAGAGGTGACCTGCCTCGCCACACAGGTTGCAGCACTTGGCCTGTTTGCAGTCTTTTGTCTGGTGCCCTTTCTGTTTGCAGATCTTGCAGAGGGAGGCGCTGCAGTTGGCCGCCACATGACCAGCCTTGCCGCATGAGCGACAATGCTTGGGTTGCCCAGCGGAAACCAGGTAGCCACGGTTTCCCCCGATAGCGAATCTGGAAGGAGGGTGGAAATTGGCTCCCTTACCATCGGTCTTTGGCGTGACCTTAAACTGGTGTTTGCCTGTCCAGATCCCCAAGTCATCTCGAATCTCGGTGCCGCTCCCCACCTTATCGAAGTACCTGGTGAGGAAGGTGAGCACGTCGGCGACAGGGATGAAGGGGTTGTATAGATGCACCATCACCACACGGTCCCGTTGCAACGGCAGAGAAAAGAGCGGCTCCGCCGTCAGGATCTTCATCTCCGGCAGGTCTCTCTTTTCCTCGAACACCCTCAGGAGCTGGACGCGGTCTGCCACCCGCTTGAACGTTACGTCGAAAAAACCAGCTTTGGGGAAGTCCTGCAGGGTGAAGATCTCCGGAGCTTCAAAGCCGCACGCCTTCAACAGGATCCTCCTGGCGAAGAAGGCCCGATCCATAGGTGATCCTCCTTCGCTGGCCTTCACCGTGACTCAGACGGTGTTAGATAACCCTTGGTATGGGTTTCGATTGGTTATAGCCTTTGTTTCCCGACCTTGCCTTGGCAGAACCATGATCATGGTTCTGCCAAGGTAAGTAACTATAAATTGTTGTGAGGGAAAGGCGGGTGTGTGGAATTGGTTTAGTTGCTCTTCCTGAGGCCAACACAGGCACGACGGGCCGAACGACTCGCTTTATAGTCATCTCGGATTTAATATGAAAGTGTTTTCCCTCAGGAAGTGCTATTAGTCGCGGGCGAGTTTTGAGAGCGATGGTTCTGACATCCATCGGGATTTCCCTAATGTTCGTTCTCATTTTTCCCGATTTTAACCAGATGCCAACAGAATTAGTTATCGGGTAAATAGAATCAAACAAAAACTCCCGCGCTTTCTTATTTCCATTCATCTGCAAGGATTTGCGAAATCTGCAGACAGAAATTGAACAAAACTGAGCCGGTTTGGTGACATCCTTTCTTTCTGGGTGTTTATCTCTCCTTAGCCGTCTGTCACTCTCGGTGTATTTGTCTGTGTGTGTTTCTCTGTCTGTGTCAATGAGCTTCAGTTCCTCATTTTTACCAAACCACACTTTATTCACCTTAGTTGTTTGGCATCATATTAAAATCGTAGAGAGAAAATAAAAACAGGTTTAAAAGGGTCAAGAGGAATTTTCTTTCTGTATTTCTGAGTGGAGACTGTTCAGTTATTAAGTGTCCGTATGTTACAAAGCGGAGGGCGATTGAAATTTTCACTGAGCAACATTTAAACAGACACCGGGTCCTTGTGGTCGAGTGTTTAAGGCAATGGACACATCGAGAGAATGAATGTGCAAATACAAATTGTCCAAACTGATACTCCTCGGGCATTAGGAACTGTATTTCTTCTCGAAGCTGTTCCACGTGTGATATTTGCAGCTCTGATGTGAAACTTCAACTCTCACTCCACTGATTCGGGCAGAGCTGTTGTGCGTTTCGGTTTTCAATCAATAAGTAAATCAGGCTTGTTTTAACAGTTTGTACCAGATCAATAAACCTTCATTGCCTGGCCGGGAATCGAGTCCGGGCCACGGCGGTGAAAGGGCCGAATCCTCACCTCTAAATCACGAGGAAAGCTGTCGATAACTCTTGCAACGTGCTTTATCTCCGCCGCATTCGCCATTTTTCAGAAATTTTCACCACAGATAAGTTTCTCCCACAGAATTTTATCATAAATGACATCTTCGGGCAATGACAGCCACTGTTTTTAAGGGGTGAGCCGCAGTGAAGGATTGGCACCAATAAAGTGTCGTTCAACTGGTCTGGTTCCAAATCTTGTGCTGGAATTAAAGAAAAACTTTGAAATTGCTCAGTGTCTTGACTTCAAAAGCGAGGATACAAGAAAGTACGTTCCCATAGTGTGTAATAAAATGTCGGAATGACTGGGAAATGGTGCTGGGAAACATAAAATTAGAGACAGTTACAGCAAAGAAAGAACGTTGTCCTATTCCTCGTTCCACTAGGATACTTGCTGTGACGGTGAACTAATAGCTGGCTCCATAGCTCAGTGGTTAGAGCACTGGTCTTGTAAACCAGGGGTCGTGAGTTCAATTTTCACTAGGGCCTATAATTTAAAATTATGAATTTTGGTAGCAAGGTCACCTTAAAAAGATATCGGAAAGTCATTTGAATGGGCAACAAGATGGCAGATGGAATATAATGTAGGCAGCTGCGAATTTCTTCTCCACCGTTAACCCAGAAAGCTAGAAAGGAACAGAGGGAAATGTCCCGACTCCAGAAAAAGATGCAGAATCTGCTCCGGCTGCAGTCGATGGGGGTCGATGTCAAGGAGGAGCTCCAAGAGGTGAAGGGCCAGCAAGCCTCGCACTTTGCCTCGGAGGCCTCCAAGATCATCTTCCGTTCCAGAGTCCGCTCCGTGGAGCAGGATGAGACGTGCTCACGTTTCTTCTTCCAAAAGGTACACAGAGAGCGCTCTGTTATCAGCTGCCTGAAGGAAGAAGACGGCTCAGTAAAGTCGTCACGGTCCGACATTCTGAGGATCAGCAAATCCTTTTATGCCGGATTGTATGACGTGAAGCCCACGGACAGCACGGCCTCCCAGTCCTTCCTGTCCTCTGTCACGGAGGTCTTAGACCACAGTACGCGGGAGAGCCTGGACAAACCGCTAACTCCTGATGAACTGACTAAGGCCCTCGAGTCCTTCGAGAAGAGTAAAACCCCCGGAAGCGACGGCTTGCCGGCGGAGTTGTATTCGGCTCTGTGGGACTTGATCGGCCCAGACCTGCTAGGAGTGTACGAGAGTATGCTCCTGGCCGGTAGTATGTCAGAATCCATGAGGAAAGGCATCATCACCCTCATCTACAAGCACAAGGGGGAAAGGGAGGAAATTAGAAATTGGCGACCCATTTCACTGTTGAATGTGGACTATAAGATTCTGTCCAAGGTCATCGCCAACCGGGTCAAATCCGCTCTGGAATTGGTGATTCACCCTGACCAGACCTGCTCTGTGCCAGGCAGGAAGATCTCTGACAGCCTGGCGCTGCTCAGGGATACGATTGCCTATGTACAGGACAGGGGTGTGGATACCTGCCTCATCAGCTTGGATCAGGAGAAGGCCTTTGACAGAATATCGCACACCTACATGGGGGATGTGCTCTCCAAAATGGGCTTTGGGGAGGGAATTCGAAATTGGATCCAACTGCTCTACACTAACATCAGTAGCGCAGTCTCAATCAATGGGTGGGAAACAGATAGCTTTCCGATTAAATCTGGAGTCAGGCAGGGCTGTCCTCTCTCGCCTGTCCTTTTCGTGTGTTGCATAGAACTCTTTGCCGAGTCCATCAGGAAGGATCCGGGCATAAGAGGAGTGACGATCCCAGGCAGTGGAGGCACTCAGGTAAAAGCCTCCCTGTACATGGACGACGTCGCCGTCTTCTGCTCGGATCCGCTGTCGGTGCGCAGACTGATGCACATCTGCGACCAGTTCGAACTGGCCTCGGGAGCCAAGGTAAATCGTGGGAAGAGCGAGGCCATGTTCTTTGGGAACTGGGCTGACCGATCCTTTGTCCCCTTCACTGTCAGGGCTGACGGCCTGAAGGTGCTGGGGATATGGTTCGGAGGGACCGGGGCATGCGTTAGAAACTGGAAGGAGCGAGTGTCTATGGTCAAAAGGAAACTGGGCATGTGGGAGCGACGCTCCCTCTCCATTGCGGGTAAGAACCTGGTCATCAGGTGTGAGGTACTCTCGCTGTTGCTGTACGTGGCGCAGGTCTGGCCCATTCCAGACTCCTGCGCGACGGCGATCACTCGAGCCATCTTCCGCTTTATCTGGAGGTCGAAAATGGATCGTGTCCGCAGGGACGCGATGTACAAGCCTCTAGATAAAGGGGGAAAAAACGTGCCCAACATCGCCCTCATACTGATGGCCACCTTTGTGTGCGGCTGCATCAAGCGGTGCGTAGACCCTCAGTACGCAAACACCAAGTGTCACTACGTGCTGAGGTTCTACCTGTCCCCGGTGTTGCGAAGGATGGGTCTGGCCACGCTGCCGCGGAACGTTCCAAGTAGTTGGACCGTGCCGTACCACCTGTCCCTGGTGGAAAAATTTATGCAGAAAAACACCTTTGACCACAAGTCCATCAGGCAGTGGTCAGCACGTAACGTCCTAGAGGCCCTGAGGGAAAAGGAGAGGGTGGACCCTGTGGGATGGTTCCCCGAGCAGACTGTCAAAGTCATTTGGCAGAATGCCTCATCGCCAGAACTTTCCAACAAGCACCAAGACGTAGCTTGGCTGGTGGTGAGAAAGGCCCTCCCCGTCAGATCCTTCCTACACGCCAGGAGGCTCACCCCCTCTGCACGTTGCCCTCGAGGTGGCTGTGGTGGGGAAGAGACCGTTGTTCACCTCCTTGTGGATTGTGCCTTTGCAAAGAAAGTCTGGAGAGAGATGCAGTGGTTGCTGTCGAGGTTCATCCCGAGCAGTTCTGTGACACAGGACTCTGTGCTCTACGGGCTGTTCCCAGGGACACACACCGAGACAAACATCAACTGCAGCTGGAGGATCATCAACTCGGTGAAAGACGCGCTTTGGTCTGCCCGAAACTTGTTGGTCTTCCAGCACAAAGAGTTGTCCCCGACCGATTGTTGCGGACTGGCACAATCCAAAGTCCAGGACTACGTGCTGAGGGACGCACTAAAGCTTGGGGCAGCTGCCGCAAAGGCGCAATGGGGAAGGGTCGCTGTCTAAGACCTTTCTACCACAGCGCACCGAGAGACTGGGAACTGTTTAGAGCCCCTCGGGCTGTACAGATCAAAATGAAAGGCTGTAAATGAATGTAATATTGTTTGTACTGATGCACCTGGTGATACATTTTGTAAAAGTTTAACCTGGATTGTACCCTTGTAATGTTGTTTTTGAAATGGTTTTGAATGTGATTGAAGATATTTTATGAATAAAGTATATTTTTACAAAAAAAAAACTGAGTTCTTCTCCACCGATGCTGCCAGACCTGCTGAGTTTTTCCAGGTAATTCTGTTTTTGTTTTGCGAATAAGTTCACTTGATTGTAAAAATTAGAACAACAGAATGCTTCTGAAAGGTGAGAAATTTATAAGTTCAGAGAGACCTGGTTATGCTCGTACAAGGAACGTAGAAAGTTAGCATGCAGGGGCAGCAAGAAATTAGGAAGGTCAATGGCATGTTGGCCTTTATTACAAGGGGATTGGAGAGCAAGAATAAAGAAGTCTTGTAACAGGGTTTTGGTGAGGCTGCATCTAGAATCCATTGTGCTGTTTTCATCTCCACATTTATAAAAGGAAGTACTGGCAGTGGAGAAGGTGCAGGCAGGGAAGGTTTACTAAATTGGTCTCTGGAACGAGGTGGCTGTCCTGAAAGGCTGAATAAATTGGGCTTTTATTCTCTGAAGTTTAGAAGAATGAATGACAATCTAATTGAAACCTGTAAAATTCTGAGAGGGCTTGATAGGGTGGACACAGAGAGATTGTTTCCCCAGGTCGTGGAATCTAAAACACTGGAGCACTGTCAAATCAAATGGAATAATTCACCTGGGTATAGTTCAATGGAATAGTTCAAACTGCTATACTTGCAAATTCTAGTGAAAGTCAGGAAAGTTGCAGTAGGTGGGACCAGTAAACAGGGATTTCTCTTGGTGATGTTTCTGTCCTTGCGTCTGTATTTAGAAGAAACTGAATTTGATAGTCTGGCCACTCTCCAAGACTCCAGAACCAGGCAGGGTTAGATCGGCAAAGATCTTCAGACACCCCATTGATATTTTGATAAGATCACCTGAAAGGCCAAGAGTAGCTTGCATAGGTTCGCACATGCATGATATTGGGATACAGCGTGAGTGTGCAGATGTGATATGATCCATGTGGTGTAATTAACATGTGGAAATGCATGGTGACCCTGTACTGAAGAACAGGTCTCAGCTACTTGACAACAGAACAACATGAAGTGATTATTGTGGAAAATTAAATGAGACATTTTAAATCATCAAGACATTAACACACACTCCATAGTGTAACTAATTATAAAACAATCAGCATTGAATTAAACACACTCATATCTATCAGAGGGAATGAAGTTAAATTGAAGGGGGAAATAGAATCTGGATTTAGAAAATATCCACAAGGTGGATGCAGGTGAACAAAGCTGGAGAATCTTAAAAGTCCGTGCATGAACTTTTGTTTGAACCAGATGTATTTACAACATGCTAATAATTTAGAATTGTGAGAGATGATTGGCAGGTGGGGAGCATGAATCTAAGTCAATAGTTATCACATTTTAGTGGAAAAGTTTTGACATTTACTCTTGGTGGCAGCTCAAGTGTTTGTGTGGCTGATTCTGATCATTCTAGTAGCTTTAGTGTGTTATCTATGGTTTGTCATCAAGAAATTAGGAAAACAAGCTCGTAGCTTAGAAATAGTGAGGTTAGTCAGAAATCAGTTGTGAGAAGTCAGTAAGGATTTTCCCTTCTCAAGCCGGGGAGATCTGTGAGAAATCACTGTCTAATAACCTTATAAAATCTGCAGAAATGTATTGAATATTGTAGGAATAGCTCTCTCCCTCTTGCTAAGGAATAAATATTCCTGGGTTGACAAACATATCCCAATGCTACCTCATAGGGATGGACTCGGTAGTTAGGGAACGGAATTTGTAGTGGTGACTGAAGACAATGGCTTTGGTCTTCCCAATTCTTAAAAGGAGCAAATTTCAGCTCATCCAGTACTGGATCTGGGATAAGCAGTTTGATAATTTAGTAACAGTGGAGGAATGGAGTGGGATGGTGGTGAGGTAGAGCTGGGCTTTGTCAGTTTACATGTGAAAACTAACACGATGTGTTTTGGATGATGTCACCTCATGACTGCACTTGTGTTGAATAAGGTCCCTTGATGGCCTGAACCCAGTCCCACAGTGAAAACATCTGAACGCTCTCTCGTCAGTGTGAACACGTTGATGGGACATCAGAGTTTTACAGCACGGAAAGAGGACCTTCGGCCCATCGTATCCACTCTGGTCATCAAGCCCTGATCTACTCTCATCCCATTTTCAGCACTTGGCCCGTAGCCCTGTAAGCTGTGGTGTTTCAAGTGTTCATCTAAACAGTTCTTCAATGTTGTGAAGGTTCCTGCCTCTTTCACACCCTCAGGCAATGAGTTCCAGACTCCAACCATCCTCTCAGTGAAAGAAGTGTTCCTCAAATCCCCTTTAAAACTCCTGCCCCTTCCCTTAAAACTATGCCTTCTGGTTATTGACCCCTCCACTAAGGGGAAACGTTTATTCCTATCTATGCCCCACACAATTTGGTACACCTCTATCAGGAACCCTCCTCAGTCTTCTCTACTGTAAGGAAAACAACCCCAGCCTATCGAGTCTCTCTTCACAACTGAAACTCTACAGCCCAGACAACATCCTGGTGAATCTCCTCTGTACCCCCTCCAGTGCAATCACATCCTTCTTATAGTGTGGCGACCAGAACTGCACAGTATTCCAAATGTGGCCGAACTAACGTATTATAAAGCTGCATCATAACCTCCCTACTCTTTTATTCAATGCCTCGGTTAATAAAGGCAAGTATCCCATTTGCCTACTTAATCACCTTATCTACCTGTCCTGCTGCCTTCAAGGGTCTATGGACATGCACACCAAGGTCCCTCTGATCCTCTGTAGTTCCTAGGGTCCTACCATTCATTGTGTATTCGCTTGCCTTGTTAGTCCTCCCAAAACACATCATCTCATACTTTTTGGGATTAAATTCCATTTGCCACTGTTCTGCCTATCTGACCAGCCCATCTATATCGTCCTGTAGTCTAAGGTTTTCCTCCTCGCTATTTACCACCACCAATTTTTGTGCCATCTGTGAACTTAATGATCATATCTCCTACATTCATGTCTAGATCATTAATATACACTACAAACAGCAAGAGACCCAACACCGAACCCTGCACTACACCACTGGACACAGACTTCCAGTCACAAAAACCGCCTTTGACCATTACCCTCTGCCTCCTGACACTGAGCCAATATTGGATCCAATTTTCCAAATTGCCCTGGATTCCATGGACTCTTAACTTCTTGACCTGTCTCCCATGCGAGACCTTGTCAAAATCCTTACAGAAGTCCATGTAAACTACAGCAATTGAACTACCCTCATCTACACACCAAGTCACCTCCTCGAAAAATTCAAATTTATTAAACATGATCTCTCCCTGACAAAGCCATGCTATCCTTGATTAATTCTTGCCTCTCCAAGTGGGGATTAATTCTTTCCCTCAGAATGTTTTCCAAAGGTTTCCCTACGACTGATGTTAGACTCACTGGCTGATAGTTCCCTGGTTTATCCCTACCACCCTTCTTGAATAATGATACCACATTAGCTGTCCTCCAGTCCTCTGGCACCTCTCCTCTGGCCAGAGAGGATTTGAAAATTAATGTCAGGGCCCCTGCAATCTCCTCCCTTGCCTCCCACAGCACCTGGGATACATCTCATCTGGGCTTAGGGATTAATCCACTTTTAAGGCCCAATAAATACCTCCTCCCTCTCAATGCTAAGTTGTTCAAGTATATCACAGTCCCCCTCCCTGATTTCTATATCTACATCGTCCTTCTGTATAGTTAATACAGATGCAAAGTACTCATTTAAAACCTCACCTACATCTTCCAGCTCCTCACACAGATTGCCACTTTGGTCCCTTATGGGACCTACGTTTTCCCCTGGTTATCCTCTTGTCCCGAATATACTTACAAAATGCCTTTGGATTTTAACTTATTTTACCCAGCGGTATTTTTCATGCCCCCTCTTTGCTCTCCTAATTCCTTTTTTTTTAAGCAGCCTCCTGCACTTTCTATACTCCTCAAGGGCTCCTGCTGTTTTGAGCCCTCTGTATCTACCATAAGCTTCCTTTTTTTTTCCTTATCTAATCCTCTAAATTCCTCAACATCCAGGTTTATCTGAACTTGTTGGTCTCACCTTTCACCTTTACAGAAACATGTTGGCCCTGCACTCTCTCTATTTCCCTTTTGAATGACTCCTACTGCTCTGATGTAGATTTTATTACAAGTAGCTGCTCCCAATCCACTTTGGCCAGATCCTGTCTTATCATATTAAAATTGGCCTTCCCCCAATTCAGAACCTTTATTTCGGGTCTATCTTTGTCCTTTTTCATGACTACCTTAAATCGAACTGAGTTATGGTCACTATCACTGAAATGCTCCCCGACTGACACTTCTACCACTTGCCCAGCTTTGTTCCCTAAAAGTAGGCCCAGCACCGCCCCCTCTCTTGTAGGACTTTCTATGTGCTGGCTTAAAAAGCTCTGCTGGATACATTTTAACAATTCAGCCCCCTCTAAGCCTTTCACACTTTGTCTATCCCAGTTAATATTGGGGAAGTTGAAATCCCCTACTATTAGTACCCTATTATTTTTACACTTCTCTGAGATTTGCCTACATATCTGGCCTTCTATCTCTCCCTGACTGTTTGGGGGCCTATAGTAGACTCTCAATAATGTTATTGCCCACTTATTGTTTTTAAGTTCTACCCACATGGCCTCATTTAAGAAACCTTCTAAGATACCATCCCCCCTTACTGCAGTAATTGATTCCTTGATCAATATTGTGACACCACCATTTTTTTAAAACCCCCACCTGCACCCCCTCCTCTTTCGCCTGAAGATTCTATACCTCTGAATATTGAGCTGCCAGTCCTGCCCCTCCCTTGACCATGTCTCTGTGATAGCAATGATATCATATCCCCATGAGTTAATCAACATCCTCAACTCATCTGCCTTACTTGCAACACTCCTTGCATTAAAATAAATGCCATCCAGTATTGCTGTGTTCCCTTGTTCCTTAACTTGACGATGTACACTCTACCTTCCAGACTGACTTGTTTTTTTCTTATATACCTATCTGTACAAAAACCTCCTATTATACCTCAACTCGGTATCCCACCCTGGTGCCAAATTAGTTTATACCCCACCAACAGCTCTAGCAAACCTCCCCGCTAAGTTCCCCACACCTTTTAAAGCACTTCTCACATCCTGGTCCTTCAAAAGGTCTCTCGCCATTGTGAATGGTGTCCCAGCAGGTGGGATGATGTGCTGAACCTCTTACCACACTGAGCAACTGAATGGCCTCTCCCCAGTGTGAATTCACTGTGTTTCAGGTCAGTCTGGGACAGAAATTGAGGTGAGACGAACATTTCTCTGGGTTTGAGTTTGCTGTGTGTAAATCCTCCCCTTCTAACCCCCTGTAAAAGGAGTTTCCAAACACTCTGTGTAAACTGGGCTCCGGGAGTTTCTAATCCGGGTTTGGAGTTCGACACCGGGAGTTTGTGAACCTTTCCCAGTCCAGCCTCCGGCTCCATTCCTCTCCTGCACTCGCCCCTTTCTCAGACTCTCGCTGGACTTTCAACCCGACCACCTTCATCCTGATCCCGCACTGCGGTTGCTCCACTCCCGCCCGGCTCCGCCCCTCATTCATTCCGATTGGCTGGAGGACCAGCGGCTCCCACTCAGTCCTCCAGCTCCGCCCCCTCTTTCTATTGGTCCGGAGCTGCCCACAATCAGTGTGAGTTGGAGCATGCGCAGCCCGTGGAGACAGACAGGGAGGGAGCACGAACGAGCGGATTCAAAAAGAGCGAGTGCGGATCCAGTGCCGAAAATAAACCCGTGAATAGACATAGGGCCGGCGGGTGAGTTTGGAAACTTCATAAACTCACGGTGATGGCCCCAAACCCTCAATAAGGAGCCATCAGTCCCGCGTTTCCTCGGATTTGTGTGAGAAAGGCCCGAGTTAACGGCCGCCATCTTTATAGGGTCAATGTAGTGAGGGGCGCATGCGTGGCCGCCATCTTTATAGGGGCAATGTAGTGAGGGGCGCATGCGCGATCTCTGTCGCTTTCGGAGTAACAGAGAGAGTGAGAGAAGGAAGGAAGGAAACCCTGGGAGGTTTGGAGAAACCACCTTCATAATCACTCATTAAATCTCCACACAGTGAGTTTTGGACACAAGGTTAACATCTGCTATTCTGTATGCTCGGTCAGGGTGTTTCAGATTAATGATCTCTCACGAATAATGACAAGTGAATGATCAAACATATTGTTATCCAGTTGTACAAATTTGTTAAAAATATACGGAAGAGGAGGGAGAGTGTGTGGGATGGGGATTTGCAGCTTTGTGGGAACAAGAGAGGAAGAAATGTTCCACAAAAACTAGAATTGTGTGTTCTGAATTTCTATCCTGTACCGACAGTGATGACTTTTGTAAACTCCTTTTACAGGGTACTGGAAGGGGAGGATTTGCAGACGGGAAACTCAAACCAAACATCACACCAAGATCTGACAGAGTCACTCAATTCATCAGGACCTGAATATCATCGGCCTTTGACTATGGAAGGAGAAATGTTTTTCAGTTCTGTCTGTGGGAAAAGATTTCAAACATCAGTGTGAGTGGGAAAGCACCGAGACACACACACACCCGAGTGAGAGTGTTCCAGTGAACTGACTGTGGAAAGAGCTTTAACCAGTTACACAGCCTGAAATAACATTGCACCATTCACAGTGGGGAGAAACTGTACACGTGTTCTCTGTGTGGACGAGGCTTCAACTGACCATCCAATCTGGAGAGACACAGGGATACCAGCACCATGGAGAAACCGTGGAAATGTGAGGAATGTGGGAATGGATTCAATTACCCATCTCAGCTACAAAAGCATCAGCGCAGTCACACTGGGGAGAGGCCGTTCACCTGCTCCGAGTGTGGTAAGGGTTTCACTCAGTCAGCCAACCTGCGAGCACACCAGCGTATTCACACTGGAGAGAGACCATTCACCTGCTCTGAGTGTGGGAAGGGATTCACTCAGTCATTTGACTTGCTAAGACACCAGCGAGTGCACAGTGGGGAGAGGCCGTTCACCTGCTCCGAGTGTGGGAAGGGATTCAGTCAGTTATCCAGCCTGCTTATGCACCAGCTTTGTCACACTGGAGAGAGGCCGTTCACCTGCTCCGAGTGTAGGAAGAGATTCACTAGGTCATCCCACCTGCAAACGCACCAGCGAATTCACACTGGAGAGACACCGTTCACCTGCTCCGAGTGTGGGAAGGGATTCACTCAGTCATCCGACCTGTGGAGACATCAACGAGTTCACACTGGGGAGAGGCTATTCACTTGCTCCGAGTGTGGGAAGGGATGCACTCAGTCATCTGACCTGCTGATACACCAGCGGATTCACACTGGGGAGAGACCGTTCACCTGTCCTGTATGTGGCAAAGGATTCACTGCGTCCTCTGCACTGCTGAAGCACCAGCGAATTCACACTGAGGAGAGGCCGTTCAGCTGTACTTCCTGTGGATCGAGATTCAGGTCTTCAGCCCAGTTCAAAGCACACCAGCGAGTTCACACTGGGGAGAGACCATTCACCTGCTCTGAGTGTGGGAAAAAATTCACTCACTCATCCCAACTGCAGAGACACCAGCGAGTTCATAGGTGACTGTAGGGGTTGGATTCTGCTGTTATTGCTGCTGTTAATCACACCTAGGACTAAACCCTGTTCATTCTGATAGTTGGGGTTTGTTTCTGCTGATGTTAATAATCCCTGTAACTGGGCTGAAGTTTAATATTCTGGATCTATAGCTGATTGTGTTCTTGGGGCTGCAGTGGACCAGGAGGCTCCACAATCCCCATCCTCAATAATGGAGGAGCCCAGCACATCAGCATGAAGCATCAGCAATAATCAGCCAGAAATACCTAGTCAATGATCCATCTCAGCCTCCTCCAGTGGTCCCCAGGATCACAGATGCCAGTCTTCAGCCAATTCGATTCACTCCACGTGATATCGAGAATCGATTGAAGGCACTAGATACTGCAAAGGCTGTGGGCCCTGACAATGTTCTGCAATTGTACTGAAGATTTGTGCTCCATGCTGTGCCCCTAGCCAAGCTGCTCCAGTACAGCTACAACACAGGCATCTACCCATCAATGTGGAAAATTGCCCAGCTATGTCCTGCACACAAAAGCAGGGTCAGTCCAACCAGGCCAATTACCATCCCATCAGTTTACTCTCGATCATCAGTAAAGTGATGAAAGGGGTCATCAACAGTGCTATCAAGTGACAATTGCTTAGCAATAACCTGCTCATTGATTCCCAGTTGGGTTCCGCCAGGGCCACTCAGCTCCTGACATCATTACAGCCTTGATTCAAACATGGACAAAAGAGCTGAACTCCTGAGGTGAGGTGAGAGTGACGACCCTTAACATCAAGGCAGCATTTGATCAAGTATGGCATCAAGGAGCCCTGGCAAAACTGGAATCAATGGGAATTGGGGGGAAACTCTCCGCTGGTTGGAGTCATACTGCGCACAAAGGAAGATGATTGTGGTTGTTGGAGGTCAATCATCTCAGTTCCATGACATCACTGCAGGGGTTCCTCAGGGTAGTATCCTAGGCCCCACCATATTCAGCTGCTTCATCATAAGGTCAGAAGTAGGGATGTTCGCTGACGATTGCACAATGGTCAGTACCATTGGTGACTGCTCAGATACTGAAGCAGTCCATGTCCAAATGCAGCAAGCCATGGACAATATCCAGTCTTGGGCTGACAAGTGGCAAATAACATTCGTGCCACTCAAGTGCCAGACAATGACAAATTCCAACAAGAGAGAATCTAACCATCGTCCCTTGACATTCAATGGCATTACCATCGCTAAATCCTGTACTATCAACATTCTTGGGGTTACCATTGACCAGAAACTGAACTGGACTAGCCATACAAATATTGTGGCTACAAGAGCTGGTCAGAGACTAGCAATCCTGCAATGAGTACTCACCTCCTGACTCCGCAAAGTCTGTCCACCATCTACAAAGTACAAATCAGGAATGTGATGGAGTACTCCCCACTTGCCTGGATGAGTGCAGCTCCAACAACACTCAAGAAGCTTGACACCATTTAGGACAAAGCAGCCAGCTTGATTGGCACCTCTTCCACAAACATTCACTCCCCCTACCACCGACGAACAGTGGCATCAGTATGTACCATCTACAAGATGCACTGAAGAAACTCAGCAAGACTCCTTAGCAGCACCTTCCAAACCCATGATGACTACCATCTGGACGGACAAAGGCAGCAGATACATGAGAACACCACCACCTGGAAGTTCCCTTCCAAGCCACTCACCATCTTGACTTGGAAATATATCGTTGTTCCTTCTCTGTCACTGGATCAAAATCCTGGTGCTCCCTCCACCCCAACAGACTGTGGGTCTACACCACAGGAACTGAAGCGGTTCATGAAGACAGCTCACCACCACCTTCTCAAGGGCATTTAGGGATGGGCAATAAATGCTAGCCTTGGCAGTGACACCCACATCCTATAAATAAATTCATGTATACATATATAATATATACACACACAAAGTGACAAGAGGTCTAAGGAGAGACAAATACCAGAATGAAATTATGTCACCAACTTGTCTCAGTTTTCGTTCCATTTCCGACTGGAAATTTGGGGAGGGCTGACAAATGAACAGAAATAAGAGAACATGTGTGTGTTTGGATGGTTGTCCCTCTAGTAAAACGATAATTAGTTCTGTCAGCACTCGGTTAAAGTTAGAAACAACGAGAAGCTTAGTCGGTCGGATTCAAGCCTTCGTGGGGAGAACCCAGTGGATTTCTAATCCATCACCTTAAACACGACTACAGACCTTGCAAGTATATTAATATTATTTGTATGAAATCATAGAATGGTTACAGCAGGGAAAGAGGGCCGTCTGCTCGTCCTGTCCCTGAAATTACCCAATCTTTTCCCCGAACACTGTAATTTGTACTGTCTATCTTCGTTCTTCCTCCCAAACTAGGAATGAAAGAGTGAGAATGAAAGAAAAAGAGAAGTGATGGGTTTTATAGATCCCAGGGGAAAGAGACTCCAGGTTCAGTTCATTGTGACAGTTCACACAGCAACAAGAAAACAACATTCCCTGATGAGGGCCAAACCCGGGTGGCAGGAGTGGGAGCGCTGAATAATAGCATGTTTAGTTCAAACACAGAAGACTTGTTTAGCCAATAACAGCATCGAGTGTGTTGGACATGAACATGAAGTGAACAGTGAGGTGAAATAGTGCCACAAGCTGCGGATGTACAACTTCCAATTTCCAAAACTCACCAACCTCATCAGTGCGGCTCGTCTGAAACTTTCAAAGCAAATATTGATCCTTTATAAGGTGCCGTTCCCAGACTTTACACAGTCCTCCAGGTGTGATCTAACCAGGGCTTTGTATAGCTGTGGCAAACCTTTCCCTCTTTTCTATAGCAGCCTCTGTAACAGGTTGTTCAGCAAGGGGAATTAGATTGTACATATCGACTGAGAAAAATGAGGAGAAGCTTGATCAGAATAAACTTCATTTAA
Organism: Cetorhinus maximus; assembly: GCF_964194155.1. Taxonomy (NCBI): domain Eukaryota; kingdom Metazoa; phylum Chordata; class Chondrichthyes; order Lamniformes; family Cetorhinidae; genus Cetorhinus; species Cetorhinus maximus. The sequence continues at coordinate 34,796,516 of NC_135901.1, read as the reverse complement.
AAATTTAAATTGAAATCAAAAGCTAAGGTACTTTTTTTTGGTTCGAAATGGTATAATAATCCCCAGTGCAACTCTTCGTGTCATTGGATCAAGGAAACACTGCAGAATTTAGCAGACTGTTCCTGCTCACCTTTCAATATTATTTTTCTTAACTCAAGAGCTTTCAAGAATGAATTGGACAATTGAGAGGGAGAAAATCAGGGTTATGGAGAGAAGGAAACCAGGACTAATTAGAAAGCTCCCTGCAAAATGCTTAGACATAGAAATGACTGGTGGAAGGGCCTGTTCTTGTGCTGTGACTTTTGATGATGACATTGTTGATCAGTCTGTCTCCAGCATTCCTAATGAGAACAGCCGAATTCCATTTCTTCAAAACTAAGACCCAAAGTGCTGCTGCATGACGTCACCGTTTAACATTCTAGCCAGGTGCTTTTGCAGTATTAGGCTACAAGAAACACCCAGAAATAGCTGTTAATCAGCAAATGGAAGGGAGGGAGGACCTGCAGAAAATCACAATCACTCGGGAAATGGTACTGATAAAATTGTTTGGAGCTGCGGGCTGACAAGTCCCCGGGTCCGATAGACTTCATCCTAGGGTTTTAAAAGAATTGGCTAGTAAAATAGTTGATGAGTTGGTTTTAATTTTCTAAAATTCTGTAGATTCAGAGAAGGTTCCATGAGATTGGAAAATAATGAATGTAATTCTTTTACTCAAAAAGGGAGGGGGACAGGAAGCAGGAAACTACAGGCCAGTTAGCTTAAAATCTGTCATGGGGAAAATGTTAGACTCTATTCTTGATGATGCTTTAGCAGGACACTGAGAAAAATTCAAGGTAATCAGGCAGAGTCATCATGGTTTTGTTAAAGGCAAATCATGTTTAACCAATTTGCTACAGTTCTTTGAAGTAACATGTGCTGTATATCATGGGGAACTCGAGGGGCTGAGTGGCCTACTCTTGATCTTAATTTGTATGTAATTTGTGTTAGAGATATTAAAAAGGCTCAATACATGTGTTCTGTACTTAGATTTCCAGAATGCATTTGATAAGGTGCCACATCAAAGGTTCTTGCAGAAAGTAAAAGTTCATGGTGTAGGGAGTAACATATTGGCATGTATATTAGATTGGCTAGCTAACAGGAAACAAAGAGTAGGCATAAATATGCCATTTTCTGTCTGGCAGGGTGTGATGAGTGGTGTGTCACAGGGATCAGTGCTGGGCCTCAACTTTTTACAATATATACAAACGACGTGTATGAAGGGACCAAAGATATGTTTGCTAAATTTGCTGATGACACAAAGATAGGTAGGAAAGCAAGTTGTGAAGAGGACATAAGGAGGCTGAAAAGGGATATAGATAGGGTAAAGTGAGTGGGCAAATATCTAGCAAATGGCAGAGAATGTGGGGAAATGTGAAATGGTCCATTTTTGTAGGAAGAATAAGAAGCTTCTTATCCAAATGGTGAGAGATTGCAGAACTCTGAGATGTCGAGGATCTGGGTGTCCTAGTGCCTGAATTGCAAAATGTTAGTGTGCAGGTACAAGTGGTTAGAAATGCTAATAGAGTGTTATTGTTTATTGTAAGGGGAGTTGAATATAAGCAGGGAGATTATACTTCAGTTATACATGGCATTGGTGAGATCACATTGGGAGTACTGTGTACAGTATTGGTCTCCTTATTTAAGGAAGGATGTAAATGCATTTTGGAAGCAGTTCAGAGAAGGTTCACTGGACTAATATCTGGAATGATCGGGTTGTTTTATGAGGAAATGTTGGAAAGGTCAGGCTTGTATCTGCTGGAGTTTAGAAAAGTAAGAGGTGACTTGATTGAAACATATAAGATCCTGAAGGGATCTTGTGAGGGTGGATGTGGAGAGGATGTTTCATGATCTTTGGAACTCTCTTCCCCAAAATGCAGTGAAAGGAGAGTTTTTGAATATTTTAAAGGCAGAACTAGATAGATGCTTGATAAGCAAGGGGGTGAAAGGTTAATTGGGGTAGGGGAGAATGTGGAGTTGAGGTTACAATCAGATCAGTCATGATCATATTGAATGGCAGAGCAGGCTCGAGGGGCTGAGTGGCCTACTCTTGATCTTAATTCGTATGTAATTTGTGTTAGAGATATTAAAAAGGCTCAATTCAACATGTGTTTAACACAAAGCAAATTTATTTCACTTTAATCCACAATATTAACCCCTATAACTAGGCTGGAGTTTATTAACATCAGCAGAAACAGACCCCAATGAATATGGTTCAGTCCTGGATGTGATTAACAGCAAAAACTCAATCAGTGTGGTTACTTGTGAACTCACTGCTGTGTCAGCACCTGGGAATTCTGAGTGAATCCCTTCCTATACTTAGGTCAGATGAATAGTCTCTCCCCAGTCTGAATTTACTGGTGTACAGTGAGTTGAGATGATCACCTGAATCCAGTCCCACAATGACAGCATCTGAATGGTCTCTCATCAGTGTGAACACGGTGATTGCACGTCAGTTCCAGGGAACCCTTAAAGAACTTCCTGCAATCTGGGCATTTAAAATGTCTCTCGTCATTGTGAACTCGCTGATGTTTCAGCAGGTCAGATGACTGAGTGAATCTCTTTCCACACTCGGAGTTGGTCTCTCCCCACTGTGAGTGCGCTGGTGTTTAATGAGGTCAGATGAATGCTTGAACCCAGTCCCGCACTGAGAGCACCTGAGCAGTCTCTTGCCATTGTGAACACGTTGATGGGACATCAGGTTCCCAGAACTTTTACAGCACTTCCCGCAGTCTGGACATTTAAAAGGTCTTTCATCACTGTGAACTTGTTGGTGTCTCAGCAGGCTAGATGACTGAGTGAATCTCTTCCCACACTTGGAGCAGGTGAACGGTCTCTCCCCAGTGTGAGTGCGCTGGTGTTTAATGAGGGCAGGTGAATGCTTGAACCCAGTCCCGCAGTGAGAGCACCTGAACGGTCTTTCGTCAGTGTGAACACGTTGATGGTACATGAGTTCACTGGAACTTTTATAGCACTTCTCACAGTCTGGGCATTGAAAAGGTTTCTCATCAGTGTGACCCCTCTGGTGTTTCAGCTGGTTGGATAACTGAGTGAATCCCTTCCCACACTGGGAGCAGGTGAATGGCCTCTCCCCAGTGTGACTGCGTCGATGAATTTCCAGATAAGATGGGTAATGGAATCCCTTCCCACAATCCCCACACTTCCACGGTTTCTCCCCGCTGTGACTGCGCTTGTGTCTGGACAGGCCAGATGATCGACTGAAGCTTTGTCCGCACACAGAACACGCGTACAGTTTCTCCCCAATGTGAATGGTGCTTTGTCCTTCCATGTTCAAAGTCCAATGATATTCAGGTTACGATAAACTGGGCTACCCCGTCAGATCCTGATGTGATGTTTGGTTTGAGTTTCTTGACTGCAAATCCTCCCCTTCGAATACCCTGCAAAATGTATTAAAGACAGGAAAAAGGGAGTGAGAGAGAACCCACAAAAACACAAAGGCAGGTTGTGAAATTGAGCTGAATGAATCTGGTAATTTTTGGGGCCAGCACGAGGAAAAAGTGACCATGGAAACTGCTGGATTGTCGTAAAAACCCAACTGGTTCATTAATGTCCTTCAGTCTGTCACCCTAATGTCACCCAGTCTGGGCTGACACAAGACTCTGGACTCTATGTGAGCAGGGGCGGTGGGGGAGAGAAGGGGGGTTGGTTGAGAGAGATGGGAGCAGAAGGGGTGAAGGAGAGGGATTTTATATAGCAACAGTGAGAAAGAGTCTCCCAAACCCACAACCTCCACCATCTAGAAGGGCCAGGGTAGCAGGTGTATGTGAACACCATCACCTCCAAGTTTCCCTCCAACTCACACACCATCCTGACTTGTCTGACACCCAGTATTGAGTGAACAGAAATTTCCTCCATTTAAATATTGTGAAGGCTGAAGCCATTGTCTTCAGTCCCCACTACAAATTCCACTCCCTAGACACCGACTCCATCCCTCTGCCTGACAACTGTCTGAGGCTGAACCAGGCTGTTCATAACCATGGTGAAATATTTCACCCCAAGATGAGCTTCCAACCACATATCTTTGTCATCTCCAAGAGGGGGTTTCCATCTGTGAGGGGACTGGGACCTCACATTGTATATTTTTTAGAAATAGATATTGATATTCCCATGGCTGTTTCTAACACTTTAAAAACCAGACAAAGACCTTTTAAAATGGCTGAATCTGTCTGTGACACCTGAACAAAAGGAGCTGTCTGGCAATATTGGAGAATTTTGGAACCATTATCTCTGAAGAGACACTTTCTGTACTGATAAACCTCAGTCTGCCATTTTAACATCTACAAGCAGCAAACAGAAAAGGTGTTCTGCCCAGATTTAATACCTGGCCACATGTACACTTTCTCCTGGAACTTCTGTGCAGTCGCCTACAAGACTGATTTATCTCTGCATAGTTATCATCGCGTGAAGTCAACTCCACCGGAAAAGTGATTTGTACAGCGTAAGTTTTCAGTCTGCCAACCTTCATGAAGGAATACCTCAGTGGACTTTCATTCTGGACTCTGGAACCAACGTGAAACACCATTTTTCATTGCAGTTCCTGCCCTGTAAATCTTTCTTTTCTCCATCCCTCTTTTACTGTATGAATGCAAAAGGGAGCTACATTGCGGGCCACACCCGTCCCACACGAGTTTTGAGTGTGTGTAAATAAACTAACCCTTTGAGTTCACCCCATCCTGTGTTTGCTGTGCGGTTATTAATGAAAATGGATCACATCAAAATGGAGGGGTTGGGAAATAGGCCACTGCTTATAAAGGGGGAAGCAAATCAAGAACACCTGTTTGTGGACTGGAGATGAGAGAAATCAGTGTGGTTTAAATTAATTCCCCTCCTGTTCTTAATACATTGCAGTAACATCATTCGACTTGGCCCTGTCTCAGCTCATGTTTCTCAGTTCTCATCCAGTCCTCAAGACTTGACTGGTTGGCCTCCCACATTCAGCCCGTGATAAACTTGAGTTTATCTAAATTTCCGCTGTCTTTGTCCTCTACACTGAGTCCCATTCACTCACCCATCACCCTGTCCTCACTGACTGACACAGGCTCCCGGTTAAACAGCAACTCAATTCAAAATTCTCACCCTTATTTTCAAATCCCTCCATGGCTTTGCTCGCCCCTATTTCCAGTCACACAGGTGTTTGAATCTTTTTCCACAGACAGACATACTTTCAGGCTCTGATGAATCAAGTGACTCTGTCAGGTTTTGATCTGATGTTTGGTTTGAGTTTCCCGCCTTCAAGTGCAGTTCTTCTACTTTCCTTTTTAAAAAAATCATCCCTGTCAGTCCAAGAAGAAAATTGAGAAGAGACAAACATTTCTCTTGGTCTGAGCTTACTTTGTATAAATCCTCCCCTTCAAAACCCCTGGAAAAGGAGTTTCCAAAATCCATCCCTGTCAGTCCAGGATAGAAATGCACAACATTCTCTCCTCCTGCTACCTGGACCAGGATGACCGCGCATGCGCCCTGCTGCACATTGCCCCTATAAAGATGGCGGCCGTTAACCGGGGCACCTCAGCGGGAGTCGCAGCCACCGCCCTTATTACCTCGGGCCTCCAACCTGTAGGCGCGGCCCGTTCGGTGCTAACGCGGGCCTGATAGGCTCTTATGCAGGTTTTGAGGCCTCCACTGGGTGTTCATGAAGCCTCCCCACCCATTCGGCCGCCTCCATTACCCTCCTACACTCGGCCGTTTCCGTCCGGTTGTGGGGTCCAGATGTCCGACTCCCTGCAGCTGCAGCACCCACACTGCGCATTCGCCTTCCGAGTGCGCACTGCGCATGCTCCATTCACAACAGTTAGTGCGCCTGCGCAATCGCTCATTCAGTCAGAAAAGGGCACATTCTGTCTCCCGCGAATGCTGGGTAAGAGCACCGCCATTGAAATTAAACATTGTTCAACCGAAAAATACGTTCTGTGATCCGATTATGATTGGAGGCATAGAGCCAATGTATAAAATTATTAAATAAATTGATGCAGCAACCAAAGTGCACGAACCCTCCAGCAGTTCTTTACTGGGTGTAATTAACAGCAGAGCAAACCCTTACAGTTAGATGTGAACTCACTGGAATCTCAGCAACGATGTGAACAAGTGATTCCCGCCCGCCCATATACGAATCCGTGTTTTGCCAGAATGCACCAAATGTGGGTCAAATCCTTTGAATTTTTAAAGCTGGAGTGTCAGCTGAGAAACTGAGTAAATCCCTCCTCACACGTGAAACATCTGAATGGTCTCTCTCCATTGTGACTGTGCTGCAGTCTCAGTAAATGGGACGCCGAATGACCGCCTTCCCATTTTCAGCTGGTGAGTTGCCTCTTCACAGTGGGATTTTACTCATGGGTTTCCAGCTCACACATGGATCTCAAACCATTCTGGTTACGAGTTCCAGATTCTCACCTCTCAACATTGAAAGAAAAGCAAAATGCTGCAGATGCTGTAAATCTGAAATTAAAACAGATAATTCTGAAATTCTTATCACATTTGGTAATATATGTGGAGGCAGAATCATAATTTATAATTCATGTCTGTAAACTTTCATCAGAACTGTATAACTGGATCAAAGTTCAATGATCTGTAACATTCACTCTGTTTCCGTTTCCAGAGATACTGCTGAATGTTTCCAATATTTTCTGTTCTAAGTTTGGATTTCCAGCAGCTGCAATATTTTGGGTCACTTACACTTTCACTTACACTCATTTTCTCACACTTAACGTTACCTGGTTCGATAGGTAAAAGATCGAGGTTTTAAATAATGAGACAGCAGTTCTGTCACCCTATTCAACGTGAAATTAAACAAAATGTCAATTGCTCATTTTAAAAAATATTCTTTCATGTGATGTTGGTGTCGCTGTTGTTGCCCATCCCTAATTACCGTCGAACAGAGTGACTTGCTAGGACATTTCAGAGGGCAGCTAAGAGTCAACTACGTTGCTGTGGGTCTGGAGTTACATGTAGGACAACAGGCTGGGTAAGGACGGCACATTTCCTTCCCTAAAGGATATTAGTGAACCAGATGGGTTTTGATGACAATTGAAGAAAGCTTCAATTCCCCATGACCGAGACTAGCTTTCAATTCCAAATTTACTAATTCAATTGCCAACTCACCAACGCTCATTCAACAGCACCCCCCAAACCTGGAACTTCTACCACCTCGAATGACAAGGGAAGAGGATGCATGGGAACACAACCACCTGCAAATTCCCCTCCAAGCCAAACACCATACTGACTTGGAACTATATCGCCGTTCCTTCACTTCACTGGGTCATAATCCTGGAACTCTCTCCCTAACAGCACTGTGGGTGTACCTACACCATATGGACTTCAGTGATTCAAGAAGATGACTCGCCACCGCCTTCTCAAGGGAAAATTAAGGATGGGCAAGATATATATTGGCCAAGCCAGCTCCACTCACATCCCATTAAATAATAAAAAAAACTAAATCTCAAGCTGTGCTGGAATCTGAAGCCTTGTGCCTGGGCCTCTGGATTAATTCTCACTGATTTTATCACTGTGCCACCTCCATTCGGAAGCAATTGAAGGGCAAATCTTCCACCTGAGGTCAAACCAGGTAATTTCACATTTCAAGAAAACATTATGACCACCACACTCGGGAAATCCGTGCCACACATTCCGGACAGAGGGGAAATGACCATACAGTTGTCACTCTCATCCACAACCAGAAATACTCAGCAGATCAGGCCGAGTCGGTGGAGCGAGAAACAGTTAATGGTTCAGGTCGCTGAACTTTCATCAGAACTGGAAAGAAGTTACAGGTGTTACAGATTTTACGAAAGTTCACAGACAAGAAAAGGTAAAGGGTGAATGAACAGAAGAGAAGGTCTGTGATCGGGTGGAAGGCATGAGAGAGTAAATAACAAAAGGGATGAGCACATAAGGGAAATCTTAATGAAGAAGCTAAAGGTGGGAGAGTCATTCTGTATCTGCCATCTATTTATGCTCTGATTGGAAAAGTGTTGCTTCTCTGTTGACCCATTTCACTTCTGTCCCACTGAAAACTCTCAATCCTTCTGCACCCTTACCTTTTACCAAGATTTTATCGAACAAACATGCAACAGACACATGGGGGAGCGGGTGAGGATGATCATTTTGAAACTTTGAGACAACGAAAACTCGAAATCTTTATGTGGCCGAAGGAGGCCATTCGATCCATCATGTCAATGCTGGCAGGAAAAAAATGACCTAGTCTAATCCCACCTGTAGATCCTGTGGGTTACAACAACTTAAATGTTTTCCATGTGTTCTTTTTGTTAAATCTATTGAGATTTCTGTCTCAACCAACAGCGCAGGTAGCAACGCCTCTAATAGTTGCAGAATGGTTAAGGCGATGGTTGTGAAAATCATTGCAGTCTCCCTGAGCAGGTATCAATTCTGCTAACTACACTCTTCATCATTTCTAATTTTAACCCAGTGCCAGCAGAATTAATTATCAGATAAATGAAACAGAAATCACCCCAAAACTCTTATATTTTCTTATTTCCACCCATCTTCAAGAATTCTTCAAATTTCCTGTCGAAAATGGAACAAAAACGGAGCCAGGTTAGTGTCATTCTTGCTTTCTGGGTGTTTGTCTCACCTTAGAGACAAACCCTTCCCCTCTGTCACTCTTGGTGTTTATGTCTGTGTGTGTCAATGCAGCACAGTTCCCCATTTTTACCATCCAAACATTATCCACATTAGTCAGTGTAGCCTCATATTAAACTCGTAAGAAGGAAGAAAAAACAGCTTTATAACATGCAAGAAGAGATTTATTTATTTATTGATTAATTTTGGTGAATCAACGAACTTCCCTCCTCCCTAACTTCCTCCTCTTCACCATGGACGTCCAATCCCTCTACACCTCCATCCCCCACCGGGATGGTCTGAGGGTTCTCCACTTCTTGCTCGAACAGAGGCCCGAACAATCCCCATCCACCACCACACTCCTCTGTCTGGCTGAACTGGTTCTCTCGCTGAACAATTTCTCCTTAAACTTGTCTCACTTCCTCCAAATAAAAGATGTGGCTACGGGTACACACATGGTCCCCAGTTATGTATGCCTGTCACTTAATGGGGTATGTGGAACATTCTTTGTTCCAGTCCTAGTCAGGCTGTCTCCCACAGCTCTTTTTTCAGTACATCGATGATTGTTTTGGTGCCGCTTCATGTTCTCATCTGGACCTGGAAAAAATGATCAATTTTGCTTAAAAATTCTACCCCTCCATCACCTTCACATGGTCCATCTCTGGCACTTCCCTTCCATTCCTTGACCTCTCTGTCTCAATTTCTGGTGATAAACTACCAAAAATATCCATTACAAGCCCACCGACTCCCACAGCTACCTCGACTGCAGCTCCTCACACTCCGCTTCCTATAAGGACTCCATCCCATTCTCTCAGTTCCTGCGCCTCCCTCACATCTGTTCCGATGATGCCACTTTCCAAAACGGCGCTCCTGATATGTCTTCTTTCTTCCTTAACCAAGGTTTCCCACCCACTGTGGTTGACAGGGCCCTCAACCGTGTCTGACCCATCTCTCACGCCTCTGCCCTCACACTTTCCTCTCCCTCCCAGAACCATGATTGGGTCCCCCTTGTCCTCACTTTTCACCCCACCAGCCTTCACATTCAAAGGATCGTCCTCTGCCATTTCTGCCAACTCCAGCATGAAGCCACCACCAAACACATCTTCCCTTCACCACCCCCCGCCCCTGTCAGCATTCCGTCGGGACCGTTCCCTCCAGGATACCCTGGTCCACTCCACCATCACTCCCAACACCTCATCCCCCTCCTGTGGCACCTTCCCATGCAATCACAGAAGATACAACACCTGCCACTTTATCTTGTCCCTCCTCATCGTCCAAAGGCCCAAACACTCCTTTCAGGTGAAGCAGCACGTCATTTGCACCTCCTTCAATTTGGTCTTCTGCATTCGCTGCTCCCAATCCGGCCTCCTCTACATTTGAGAGACCAAACACAGACTTTTGGTCTGTCTGCAAACATGACCCAGACCTTCCTGTCGCTTGCCATTTCAACATACCACCCTGCTCTCATGCCCACATGTCCGTCCTTGGCCTGCTGCAATGTTCCAATGAAGCCCAATGCAAACTGTAGGAACAGAACCTCATCTTCCGACTAGGCACTTTGCAGCCTTCCGGACTTAACATCAGCCCATGAATTCTCTCCTCCATCCTCACCCCTTGTTTGTCCATTTTTTCAATATTCATTTTTATATTTTAATTTTTATTTTTTATTCACTTATTTTAATTGTTATTTATTTTCATTTTTATTCATTGTTTTATCCCCACCTTTTATCCTATTTTCAATCATTTTTCCCACCAGCGTCCCCTCCCCCACCCCATGCCCACAAGGGCCATCTGTCACTAATTCATGTTGCTCTTTCCAGAGTGCTTACCCTTGTCCTGCTAATACCACATTCTGCTTTCTAACCTTAATGCCACCATCAGCACCTCCTTTAGCCAGTATCACCACCATTAACACCCCTTTATCCTTTTGTTCATGACATATTTGTCAATCTCTCCTTTGCCCCCGCCTATCGCTGGCCTCCTATCCAACTTCACCTGCTCCACCCCTCTCAACCAGTATAAATTTCATCACATCTTTACTTCTCTTCAGCTCTGAAGAAGAGTCATACAGAGTTGAAGTGTTAACTCTGTTTTTCTCTCCACAGATGCTGTATGAAATTGCAGATGCCGGAAATCCGACCTCAAAACAGAAAATGCAGGAAACTCTCAGCGGGTCAAACAGCTTCTATGAAGAGGGAAACAGAGTGAATGTTTCAGGTCGGTGATCTTGTATCCAAACTGGAAGAATTTAGAGTTTACAAACAAGTACAGGGCAGGGAAAAGAGACAGGAGAGGATAAAAGAACAAAGGGTCTTGTGATAGAATGGAAGGCTGGAGTGATTAAATAGCGAAGGGGATGATGGTGCGAGGCAACATTGGCTGATAATGAGACAGGTGAAGAAACATAAGACAGGTCCAGAGGAGGTGTAAATGGTAACAGCAAAACCATTACCAGCACCTACTGTCTGAAAAAATAGGAGCAGTGATTATGATCTGAAACTGTTGAAATGAATGTTGATTCTGGAAGGTTGTAAAGTGTCTAATCAAAGATGAGCTACTGTTCCTCGAACTTCCATTAAACTTCATTGGAACAGTGCAGAAGGCCTAGGACAGAGAGATCCGAGTAGAAGTGAGCAACAGATTAAGCCGATAGCTGTCCAAAAGCTCAGTATCACACTCGCAAGCTTAATGGAGATGTTTCCCAAGCAGTGACCCAATCGGGATTCAGTTTCCACAGTGGAAAGGAGACCATATTGTGAGCAGTGAATAGACAATAATAAATGGTAAGAAGTACAAGAAAATCACTGCGTCGCCAGGTGAGTGTATGAGGACCTGTAATTTGGAGACAGAGGAGGTAAAAGGGCGGGTGCTGCATCTGCTGTGCTGGATGGAAATGATTCCCAGTGATGTTCATAAGAACACAAGAAATAGGAGCAGGGGTAGACAAAATGGTCCCTTGATAAAAGCGACATATTGGGGATGCTGGAAATCTGAGATAAAAACAGAAAATGCTGGAAAAATACTCAGCAGGTCTGACAGCTATTGTGGGGAGAGAAACAGGGTTAGTGTTTCGAGTCCGTGTGATCCTTCTTCAGAGCTAAAGGGAAGTAGAAATGAGATGAAATGTATACAGTTTAAGGGGGTGGAGCAGGTGGAGCTGGATAGAAAGCCAGAGATAGGTGGTCCCTTGAGCCCGTTCCACCATTACACGATCTTCCAGCCAAACTGCACTTTCTCACCAAACCCCAAATTCATTGATTCCCTGAGTGACCAAATATTTATGGCTTTCCATCTTGAATATACTTAAGATGGAGAACGATAGGTTTAATTCAAGTTTTAATCTGGAGAATGTGCAAACAAGGTGCACATGAATTGCAAATTCACCTCCTCACTGCTTGGTAATCATGTTAACTGAGTTTTCCACTGGCCCCGTGCTGAAATCTAGTCATTCTCTGACAGGTATTCTTAGTGGTATAATTGGCGGATTTGTAATAAAAACCGCCTCCGCTTCACTCTAACGGTGAGAGACAACTTTGTGGATGATTCAGAATGTTACAGACCGGCTCATTGGGTCTGCTCATTTGATCTCATCCTATTTTCAGCGAATGGGAGAATGGCTGAAATAGAGGATAGTGGATAACAGTTCGAAACCACAGTCCTCTCTCCCACTGCAGTACTGATCCTTCCAACATACAGGAATTTGGGGCAATAGTGACTTTGATACTCAGATTAGCTCTGTTTCCATATTATAAAATGGTTTGAGAATCAATGGAGAAGATGCAAAAAATATTTACTGGAATGATGCCAGAACTGGAAAGTTATATCAGCCCTAAAAGATTGAACAGGTTGGAAGGACTTCCTCTAGTATAGAGAGTGAGGGATAACCGGACAGAGGCCTTAAAGATAATGAAAGGGTTTGATAGGATAGACAAGTGGAAGAGGTTGCAATTGTGGCTGGTTGGGAATAAATACAAGTTAATTACTAATCAATCTAATGTGCAATTCAGGAGCAACTTCTTTAACCAGAGATGAAGTGGAACATACTGGAAACACTCAGCTCATCTAGGAACATCTGACGATTGATAAGCAGAGTTAAGTTTTCAGGTCTGTGCACTGATGCAGTGCAGTTCTAATAGAAATCCATAGCCCTGAAATGTAAACTATGTTTTTCTCTCCACAAAAGCTATGATTCCCCTCCACAGATGCCAGCAGGTCTACTGAAAATTCCAGTACTTTCTGTTTATATTTCAGATTCCCCGATTTTCCCTGACTGCAGATGGTTGAGGATCTGGAACCCATTATCAGAAGGGTTTGAGATTCCAGTGTGAGCTGGAAATTTATGGGTAAAATCTCATCATGAGAAGATAGTTCACCAGCTGAATTAGTACATGCTTACTGACAAGACGGAGTTTAAATGTTAGGTGAATGTGAAGAAAAATCGCTTGTTCACACTACCTACTGACACTCCAATGAGTTCAGATCTAACTGTAGGTGTTTCTTCTGCTGTTCATTAACCAGGGCAGAACTATGGCAGATGACCCATGCACTTTGGTTGTCATATAAGTTGAATTAATTATCTTATATATTGGCCGTGGGCTCCAATCGTCATCGGATCAAAATTTTCTATTCCATTACATTATATTCAATGGCGGCAGGGCTACCCAGGATTCAACGGGGGACAGAATGTGCCCTATCCTCACTACGAGAGCTACACGTACATGCGCATTGTGGTCTGTTTCATGAGCATGCGCAGTACTGGTCTGTGACTGAAGCTGCTCAGAGCGGGTGAGAGAATGTCGAGTGGAGCAAACCAAGAGAGTTAGTGATAAAAACACAAAGACCCAGACCTCCCTGTCGCTTGCCATTTTAACACTCCACCCTGCTCTCTTGCCCACATGTCTGTCCTTGGCTTGCTGCATTGTTCCAGTGAACCCCAATGCAAACTGGAGGAACAGCACCTCATCTTCCGACTAGGCACTTTACAGCCTTCCGGGCTGAATATTGAATTCAACAACTTTAGATTTTGAACTCCCTCCCCCATCCCCACCCCCATTTCTGTTTCTTCCCCCTCCCTTTTGTTTTTTCCAATAATTTATATAGATTTTTCTTTTCCCACCTACTTCCATTATTTTTAAATCTATACCTTTAATGCCCTGTTAGTTTTTCTACCCCACCCCCAATAGAGCTGTACCTTGAGTGTCTTGCCATCCATTCTTAATTAGCACATTCTCTTAGATAATATCGCCACCTTCAACACCTCTTTGTACTTTTGTCTGTGACATCTTTTGATTATCTGCTCCTATCACTGCTTGCTTGTCCCTACAACCACCCCCCCACAACTTCTCTTCCCCCCCACCTTAAACCAGCTTATATTTCACCCCTCTCCTAACTTTACTCAGTTCTGTTGAAGGATCATGAGGACTCGAAACGTCAACTCTTTTCTTCTCCGCTGATGCTGCCAGACCTGCTGAGTTTTTCCAGGTAATTCTGTTTTTGTTAACAGAGTTAGTGGGTGTGTGAGGAGGAATGGAGCCAGCGGAGTGGGCAGGGAGGCTTCATGAAGACACAGTGCAGGCCGCAGACCCCAAATAACAAGGTACCGGTCTTGTGTTGCAGAGAAGGGTTCGAAAAAGTCTGGATTTCCCCCTTCGCCAGGCCCGGGGTAACGGCTGCCATCTTTATAGGGGGCAATGTGCAGCAGGGCGCATGCGTGGTCATCCTGGTCCAGATAGCAGGAGGAGAGAATGTTGTGAATTTCTATCCTGGACAGGGATGGATTTTGGAAACTCCTTTTACAGGGGGTGAGAAGGGGAGGATTCACACACAAACTCAAAGCAGGAGAAATGTTTCTCTCTTCTCAATTTCTACTCTGGACTGACAGTGATGGATTTTGTGAAATAAAAGCAAAATATTTAGTATGCTGCTAATTTGAAATAAAAACAGAAAATGCTGGAAAAGCTCAGCAGGTCTGACAGCATCTGCGGAGAAAGAAACAGAGTTAACGTTTCGAGTCCTTCTTCAGAGGTATGAAGAAGGATCATATGGACTTTGTAAACTCCACTTACAGGATATTAGAGGAGGAGGGAGACGAGAAACTCATAGCAAACATCGCATCAGTATTTATAGAACTGGAACAGCTAGACAAATACTGTGGCTTCAAGTGCAGGTCAGAGGCTAGGAATCTGGTGGCGAGTAACTCACCTCCTGACTTCCCAAAACCTGTCCACCATCTACTAGGCACAAGCCAGGATCTGCTCTAGCCTGGATTAGTGCAGCTCCCACAGCATTCAAGAAGCTTGACAGTGCTCAGGACAAAGCAGCACGCTTGATTGGCACCCCTTCCACAAACACTCACTCCCTCCACCTCCGACGAACAGTGACAGCAGTTTGCACCATCTACAAGATGCACTGCAGAAACTCCCAAGGCTCCTTAGTCAGCACCTTCCAAACGCACGACCTCTAGCATCTAAAAGGACAAAGGCAGCAGACACATGGGAATACCACCGCCTTGAAGTTCCCCTCCAAGCGACTCACCATCCTGATTTGGAAATATATCGCCGTTCCTTCACTGTGGCTGGGTCACAATCACGGAATTCCCTCCCTAACAGCACTGTGGGTGTACCTACACCACAGATACTGCAGTGGCTCAAGAAGGCAGCTCACCACTGCCTTAAGAGCAATTAGGAATGGGCAATAAAAGTTGGCCCAGCCAGCGACGCCCACGTCCTGTAAATGAATTTTTAAGAAAACTGAAAGTCACTTGATCCATCAGGACCGGAATATCATCAGCCACGGAATGTAAGCATTGAGTTCCAGGTCATTACCAGTCACTATGTAAAAAATCTCGTCCTCACACCCCCCTTGTGGATCTTGCCTAAAACCTTAAATCTCTGTTCCTTAATCCTTTTACAATCAGCTATTGGGATCAACTTTTCTTTAACTACCCTATACATACGTTTCATAATTTTGTACACCTCTATCAAATCTCCCCTGAATCTCCTTTTCTCCAAGGAGAACAACCCCAGTTTCTCCAACGCAACCTTACAATTAAAATCCCTCATCCCTCGACCCATTCTGGTAAATTTCCTCTGCACCCTCTCAAGGATCCTCCCATCCTTCATAATGTGTGGTGATCACTGGTTGACACAGACCCAGATGTTCTGTGTTTGAGCCTGTGACATCATCACACATCGACAATTACACTGTGACATCATCACACATCGACAATTACACAGTGACATCATCCTGCTCCCCGGGTATTTCCTCAACTGGGAGATTTTTCTCTGACTCCAGTGTTTCTGATATCTTTCCAGCTGCAGGGTCCAGCAGGAGAGTTTAAAGTTAAAAACAGTGAACTTGTTTCAGAGATGCCAATTCTTAACCATTCATCTACAATTTAAAGCTTTTAGTGTTGTGCTTTGTTTTCTGTGAGAGGTTCCATGGCTCTGGGGCTGGTGTGACTCCTTTACCGTGGATCTGAATCCATGTCCATCTATTGCTCTGTTTCACCTCTGCCCTCCCTGATCACCTCTCTGCCATTTTTTTAACATACTCTGCCTCTAATACTGGATGTACTTTAGCTCGATTTAGTATTTTACTGCTGCTTCTACCGACTGAGTCTCAATGAGGTTTCCACTGCTGCCCATTCCCTGACCATGTGCTGCTGTCTTACCAGCTTTATATTCCCAGTTTCTTTCATAGTCAGGAATTGTTTTTCCTGTGCTATCGTCCATTTCTCTTCCACTTCTGAGCTTATATTGACCATCAGATTCTGCAGCATTTTTATTCCCAATAATTCATTCTGCACACCCTGAAATGTTAACTCTGTTCCTTTCTCCACAGATATTGCCTGACCTGCTGAGTATTTCCAGCATTTTCTCTTTTTATTTCAGATTTCCAGCAGCTGCAGTATTTTGCTATTATTTTATTGCAGGCGTTGCTCACAGAACCGAGTCTAGAAACACAGACGGACCAATTAGGAGCCGGTTTGTATCAGGGTGGGTGTTGGTTACCGAAGCTGGTCCCCAGCCGCCAGTGTTGGTCCTTTTTAATCGAGTCACAGAATCATTGTGTCCGTGCTGGCTCTCTGCAACAGCAAGTCAGCTAGTCCTACTCCCCAGCCCTTTCACTAACAAGACCAGCAAATATTACCAATCCCCAGTTACCTGTGGAGCAGATGATGTTTGGCCTTCTTGAACCACTGCAGTCCGTGTGGTGAAGCTGCTCCCACAATGCTGCTCGGTAAGGAGTTACAGGTTATTCACCCAATGATGATGAAGGGACTGTGATATATTTCCAAATCAGCAACAACAATTTGTATTTGTATAGTGTGTTTTCGTGTATTAGACTTTTCCAACCAGTTTCCCGGAGCTCCTGTTATAAACCCTGAGCCTTTGTAGGTCGGTGAGCACAGGGGTGATGGGTGAACAAGACTTGGTGCGAGTAAGCACACGGGCAGCAGAGTTTGGATGACCTCAAGATTACAGGGAGATTGAATGTGGGAGGCCGGCCGGGAGTGTGTTAGGATAGTTAAGTCTAGAGGGAACAAAGGAATGGATGAGGTTTTCAGCAGCAGATGAGCTGAGACTGGGGTGGAGTCGGGCGATGTTACTGAGGTGGAAATAGGCGGTCTTGGTGATGATGTGGATATGTGGTTGGAAGCTCATCTTGGGGTGAAATATTTCACCATAGTTGTGACAGTCTGGCTCAGTCTCAGACCTTTTTCAGGGAGAGGGATGGAGTCGGTGTCTAGGGAGTGGAGTTTGTCGTGGGGACTGAATACAACGGCTTAAGTCTTCCCAATAATTAAATGGAGGAAATTTCTATTCATCCGGTACTGGATATCAGACAAGTCAGGACGGTGCGTGACTTGGAGGGGAACTTGGAGGTGATGTTGTTCACATACACCTGCTACCCTTGTCCTTCTAGGTGGTGAAGGTTGAGGGTTTGGGAGATTCTGTCAAATTTCTGGTTGAGTTGCAGATATATGTAATGCCTCTCCTTCACCCCCTTCTGCTCCTACTTCTCTCTCTTTCTCTCTTCCACCTCCAGTAGAAGCCAGGGTTTTGTTTATACTCAGACCGTGGTGCCAGGTTCCCTTCCCTGAAGGACATTAGTGAACCAGTTGGGTTTTTACAACAATCCCCACAAATGACCAGATTCATTCAGCTCAATTTCACAACCTGCCTTTGAGTTTTTGTGGGTTCTCCCTCACTCACTTTTTTCTGTTTTAAATCAATTTCACAGGGTATTAGAAGGGGAGGATTTGCAGTCAGGAAACTGAAACCAAACATCACATCAGGATCTGATGGAGTCGCCCAATTTATTGTAACCTGAATATCATCAGATTTTGAACATGGAAGGAAAAGGCACCGTTCACCGTGGGGAAAAACCGTACACGTGCTCCCTGTGTGGACGAGGCTTCAGCCAATCCTCTGGCCTATCGAGACACAAGCGCAGTCGCACTGGGGAGAAACCATGGAAGTGTTGGGATTGTGGGAAGGGGTTCCATTCCCCGTCTGAGCTGGAAACTCATCAACGCAGTCACACTGGGGAGAGACCGTTCACCTGCTCTCAGTGTGGGAAAGGATTCACTACCTCCTCCACTCTGCTGTCACACCAGCAAGTTCACACTGAGGAGAGACCTTTTCAATGTCCAGACTGTGGGACATGCTTTAAGAGGTCCAGGAAACTGATGTTCCATCAACGTGTTCACACTGATGAGAGACTGTTCAGGTGCTCTCAGTGTGGGACTGGGTTCAGGTGGTCATCTCATCTCACTGTACACCAGCAAGTTCACACTGGGGAGAAACCATTCAGGTGCTGTCATTGTGATACTGGGTTTGTGCGATCATCTCAGCTCACTGTGCACTGGTGAATTCACACTGGAGAGAGGCTGTTCACCTGCTCCCAGTGTGGAAATGGATTCACTCGTTCATCCAACCTGCTGTCACACCAACGCATTCACACTGGGGAGAGACCATTCACTTGCTATCAGTGTGGGAAGGACTTCACTGGTTCATTTCACCTGTTGAGGCACCAGCGAGTTCACACTGGGGAGAGACCATTCACCTGCTCCCTGTGTGCAAAGGGATTCACTCAGTCATCCCATCTGCTGAAACACCAGCAAGTTCACAAGTAACCACTGGATTTTGCTGCTAATCACATTTGGGACTGAACCATGTTCATTGGGGTCTATTTCTGCTGATGTTCATCAACTCCAGCCCAGTTTTGTGTTAATTCATGTTTATACATTGCTTTCTGTTTCAGTGTGTCAAGTCTTTTGAATATCTCTAACACAAGTCAGTTCCTTTTGAAGGGCTCTCCATCTCCCGTCTCCTCCATCCTCACCTCCGACAACAAATGTGAAGAGCTCATGGAGCTTCTTTGTCACTAAGCTTGAGACAATCTGATCAGCTGCCTCTGCTGCTTCCCTCCCTTCCACTAGCCCATTGGGTCAAACTGTCTCTAAAGTTCCCCCTTGTCTGGGCCCTGAACTTGCATCTCTCTCAGTGCTCATCTTGTCCATGAGACCCACCTCCTGCTCCATCGACCCTATTCCCACTAAATTGCTGATCTCCCAACTTCCCCGTGTTCACTGATATTGTTCACAATTCTCTCTCTTCGGGGACTGTCCCTGTCTCCTTCAAATCTTCCATCATCACTCCCTCAATAAACAAATCCTTTAACCCATCATCTTTACAAACTACTGCCCATCTCCAACCTCCCTCTCCTCTCCAAACTCCTTGAAGATGTTGTCACCTCCCAAATCTGTGCCCAACTTTCCCAGAACTTCATGTTTGAATCCCTCTAATCAGGTTTCTGCCCTGCCACAGTACTGAAACATCTCTGATCAAAGCCACCAATGACATCCTATGTGAATGTGACGAAGGGAAACTATCCCTTCTCGACCTTCTTGACCTGTCTGCAGCTTTTGACAGGGTTGGCCACACCATTCTGCTCCAACACCTCTCCACTGTCATCCAGCTGGGTGGGTCTGCTCTCTCCTGGTTCCATTCTTCTCCATTTAATTATAGTGTTACAATCCCAGCTGATGTTAATACTGGACAATTCAGATCCCTGGCTTGATAGATCCTAACATTTTTTAGAAACTGTGGAGGAAAATTACTGAACAAATTCACAGGAGTCTGCTTATGAACTTCTAACATGAAGAATAAAACTTTTAAAAGAACAAAAGTGAACTCTATCACACCAGACAAAAAGGTTAGAAAGATCTCGGTACAAACATAAGAAGGCAATTTAAATTCACACTATTCCTTTACCCCATCAATATCTTTACACACACACAAACCAGTGAAGAGTTACCTCTAGCTTGACACAAAGGCTTCTCCCTTGGGACTGGCATTGCTGCAAATGGTTTTCTTCCAGTGAATTACTGAGCATTCACTTGATGCTTCTGACCCAACATGTACCTCTCTCCGGGACACCCAAACATGCACTCTAAAGTCACGGTTTCACCAACTGCAGAGCAAGCAAATGAGTTCCCTGAACTCAGCATTCCTGTAGGACCTCTGCTAAACTGATCACTTTACTGAGCCATACAACCAATTATTCAGTTAACTACTGCCCCAATACCTTGTGTTCTCAAGAGAGTTTAAAATCCTTGTCCTTTCTCTGAAACACACTGTCAACTCCTGTCTTTTTTTGCCTGTGTCTGTGTGACTGCAGCACTGTTGCTCAGCAACAGTAAAGGTTTTCCACTTTGTGTTTTCTTTTTCTAGAATCACTGAACTTTCAACCCCTTTTGACCCATTTGTTTAACTTCAGGGGTTGTAAAGCATCATTAGAAATGTTTAAATGGAAACAAACCCAAAAGAGCTGAAACTTTTTAATCAGAGTCTGTCCAGACTCCAAGGCACCAAGGTTCATAAACAAAACTTAAATGAATCTGCAACCATTTTTACTTTTCTTAAGAGAAATATATACAAATTTAACTCAAAATTACACATTGTTCATAACAATAGCCAGGGAGTCATTTGTAATGTCTTCGCTTCCCACACCCAAGTTACCTCTCGTTTTCCCAAAGGATACAGTGTTTCCCTCCTCTTATTTCTCATCAACACACTCCCCACAACGACATCATCTGCAAACACAGTGTCAGTTATCACATGTACACTGACAGCGCCCAGCTCTACCTCACCACCACCTCTCTCCACTTTTGTTAAATTATCAAACTGTTCGTCCAGTGGTGGATGTGCAGAAATTTCCTCAATTAAATATTGGGAAGACTGAAGCCATTGTTTTAATTCCCTAGATACCAACTCCATTCCTCTCCCTGGCAACTATCTGAATCTAAACCAGACTTTGTGCATGCTTGATGTTAGGTTTGACCCTGAGATGCAATTTTGACTCGGGTATATGTGTGTCCTGGTGATTTTACAGCCACACTGATGATTTAAGTCTTTCCCCACAGACAGAACAGACAAACATTTCTCCTTCTATAATCAGAATCAGATCATTTATGAATGAAATGATTCCATAAGATGTTGTTGAGATTTTTGGTTTGAGTTTCCCCATCTGAAAATCCTCTCCCTCTAATTCCCTGTGAACAGAGTTGGCAAAAGTCATCACTGTCAGTACAGGATAGAAACTCAGAACAGACAATTCTAGTTTCTATAGAATATTCATCCCCCTTTCATTCCCCCAAATCTATAAATCCCTGTTCCACACATTCCTCCCCCTCTCTGCTCATTGTTCCAGATTCAGTGCCTGGTCTCCTATTAATTCTTTTCCCCTCTCCAGATTCTCTCTCTTCCTGTCCTTAAAGTGGTGACTCAGGCTGTGGGTCAATCCCACTTCTTCACTCTAATTCTACCAAATAATTGAGCTCACAAGAACAAGTCATCTTTAATGACTTTATCAGTCATTTTATATGTTTGGAAAGAATCACCTTTTCCCAATTGTGAAGAACAGAAAATCCAGTGGTTAGTTCGGAATTTCCTTCTCCCAAGATCTGTTCAAATAAGCTGTGTCTATCGGAGTTCCATTTATACAGACTCATTCACAGAGGAGTATAATTACATAGAATACATGACACAGAAACAGGCCATTCGGCCCGGCCAGCCCATGCTGGTGTTTATGATCCACTGGAGCCTCCTCCCATCTTCATCCAAATCTTTCATCGTAACCATCTATTCCCTTCTCCCTCTTGTGCTTGTCTAGCTTAGCCTTGAATACTATTAGATGTGATTCCACGATTGGACAACACTTACTGAACAATTCTTATTTTGCTTAGAATTATACAAAACCAATTTAAGATTATCAGTCGGGCTTGCAGTGTGGCTCACTTACACGTGCTAGAAGTTACATATATTCACACACAGGGCCCTGTCCTTTGCAAAAAAAAGGACACATCCACGCATTGCACCTTCTTCAGCTAAATAAAAACTATATGACACACTTTAAACACTCCTGGCGGTAGTGAGTTCCAGTTTCTCATCGCTCTGTGGGTGAAATTTTTTCTGAATTCCCTATTGGATTTCTTGTTGACTATCTTATATTGATGGCCTCTAGTTATCCTCTTCCCCACAAGAAGAAACGTTTTCTCCGTATCCACTCGATCAAAGCCTTTCATCATTTTAAAGACCTTGATTAGCCTCTGTCTTATTTTCTCAAGTCTGTCAATCCTTTCCTGATATGTTTACCTGCACATTCCTGGTATCATTATAAATCTGCTCTGGGCCCCATCCAGTGACACGATATCTTTTTCTATAATATAATTGTATCCAGAATTGGTTGAGTGGCAGGAAGCAGAGGGTGATGGTCAAGGGGTGTTTTTGTGACTGGATGCCTGTGTCCAACGGGTTCCAGAGGGATCAGTGTTGATTCCCTTGCTGTTTGTGGTATATAAATACGATTTAGATTTGAATGTAGGAGGGTTGATCAGTCAGTTCGCTGATGACACAAAAATTGGTGGGGCGGTAAACAGCGAGGAGGATAGCCTTGGATTACAGGAGGATATAGATGGGCTTGTCATATGGGTTGATCAGTGGCAAATGGAATGTAATCTGGATAAGTGTGAGGTGATGTACTTGGGCAGGACAAACAAGGCACGGGAATAAACGATGAATCGTAGGACCCTGGGAAGTACCAAGGATCAGAGGGGCCTTGGTGTGCATGTCCACCGGTCCCTTAAGGCAGTGGGACAGGTAGATTAGGTGGTTAAGAAAGCATATGGGATACTTGCCTTTATTAGCTGAGGCATAGAACATAAGAGCAGGGAGGTTATGCTGGAACTGTATAAAACGCTGGTTAGGCCACAGTTACAGTATTGCGTGCAGTTCTGGAATCCGCATTATAGGAAGGATGTGATTGCACTAGAGAGAGTGCAGAGGAGATTTACCAGGATGTTGCCTGGCCCTGGAGCGTTTTAGTTATGAGGATAGATTGAGTAGGTTGGGGTTATTTTCCTTAGAGCAGAGGAGATTGAGTGGGAACATGATTGCGGTGTATAAAATTATGAGGGGCATAGATAGGGTAGACAGGAAGGAACTTTTCCCCTTGGTGGAGGGATCAATAACCAGGGGGCATAGATTTAAGGTAAGGGGCAGGAGGTTTAGAGGGGATGTGAGGAAGAATTTTTTCACCCAGAGGGTGGTGGGAATCTGGAACTCACTGCCTGAAAGGGTGGTAGAGGCAGAAACCCTCATAACATTTAAGAAGTATTTGGATGCGCACTTACAATGCCATGGCATAGAAGGCTATAGGCCATGTGCTGGAAAATGGGACTAGAATAGTTAGGTGCTTGTTTAACCGGTGCAGGTTCAATGGGCAGACCTCTATGACTCTACGACTATGACACCCAATAAACTTACTGGCTGCAGAGAGAAACAAGCATTCGGCTCCGCATCGCCAGCACCCGCACTGCGCATGCACCAAATATTGCAATGAATTGCAGATGTGCACTGCTCCCCTGCAGTGTGGAGAGGGGACATTCTCCACCGATAGGAATGCTGGGTACAAGACCTCCAGGTTCTGTAGATGTTGCTCATCTTCATCATTTACAGCATTCAGGACAGACAGCAGGGATTATTAGAGGGAATAAACACAGTGTAGTGAGAAAGGAAATTCAGGGTCAGGTTTGAGAAGGTGGGACTTGTAACCGAAGGTTTGAGAACCGAAATAATCTGGAATTAGAAAGGAGAAAATGACAACAAACTGAATAATCAGTAACAGGACATCAATGAGTTTTCTTTTATTAAAGAGGAATCAGAAATTCATCACAGCGTGTGTGAAACAGAACTCATTTATGACATATATCCAGAATTTTAAACCCCAGCCCAGTTAGATAGAGATTATTAAAATCAGCAACAATAACAAAATAGGAGGAGTAGGCCATTCAGTTCTTCAATCCCACTCTGCCATTCATTGACATCATAGATGATCTAATTCAGCACCATTTCCCTGCACTATCCCTGTATCCCTTGATGTTTTAAGATATAGAAATCGATTGATCTCAATCCTGAATATACTCAACAACTGAGACTCCACTGCCCTCTGGGACAGGGAATTCCAAAGATTCACCACCCTCTGAGTTAAGAAATTCCTCCTCATCTCATCCTAAATGGCCTGCCCCTTATTATGAGACTGAGTCCCCTTAGCCAAGGGAAATATCTTTCCTGCATCTACCCTTTCGAGCCCTGTAAGAATTTTCTATGAATAGGATCACCTCTCATGCTTCTGAACTCCAGAGAATAAAGACCCAGTCTATTTAATATCTGCTCATGGGACAATCTCTCCATACCAGAAATTAATTAATGAACATTCATTGCACTCCCTCAATGGCAAGTATATCATTCCTTAGGTAAGGAGACCAAAACTGCACACAATACTCTAGGCGTGGCCTCACCAAGACTCTATATAATCGCAGTAAGACCTCTTTACTCCTACCTTCAAATCCTCCTGTTATAAGGGTCAACATACCATTTGCCTTCTTAATTGTCTGCTTGCTAAAACTGCAATAAACTCCCACTGTCAGAATGTGATTAACAGCAGCAATAACAAATTGCATTTATATAGCACAGTTAACAGTCAAACATCCCAAGGTGCTTCACAGGAGCGTTATCAAACTAACCTCAACACCAAGACACAAAAGGAGATGGGAAATATTGTGGTGAGAAGAGCAGGTCAGGCGCAAGGAATCCTGTGGTGAGTTACTCACCTCCTGACTCCCCAAAGCCTGCCCACAATCTACAAGGCGCAATTCAGGAGTGTGATGGAATGCTCCACCTTCCTGGATGAGTGCAGCTCCCACAACACTCAAGTAGCTTGAGACCAGCAGCAGTGTGTACCATCTACAAGATGCACTGCATAAACTCACCAAGACTCCTTAGCAGCATCTTCCAAACCCACAACCACTACCATCTAGAAGGACAAGGGAAGCAAATATATGGGAACACCGCCACCTGGAAGTTCCCCTCCAAGTCACTCACCATCCTGATTTGGAAATATATCGCCATTCCTTCCCTGTCACTGGGTCACCACAGGGACTACAGGGGTTTAAGAGGGCAGCTCACCAACACCATCTCAAGGACAATTAGGAATGTGCAATAAACGCTGGCCTAGCCAGCGATGCCCACATCCCATAAAGGAATTTTTAAAATTAGGACCGGTGACCAAACACTGGGTTGAAGAGGTGGGTTTTAAGGAGCCTTTTAAAGGAGAGGAGAGAAAGTTAGAGAGGTGGAGATGATAAACGAGGGAATCCATAGCTTAACACAAAGGTGGTTGAATGCACGTCCAGCACTGGTGGAGTGATGAAAATCAGGAATGTGTAACAGTCCAGAATTGGAGGAGCAGAAAGATCTTGGAGAGATGTCAGGCTGGAGGTGGTTACAGAGATAGGGAGGGTGAAACCAGGGAGTGATTTTAACAAAAAAGCACCTACGAATTGTAAAATCAATGCATTGCCAGAATGGAAACCAATGTAGGTCAGTGAGCAATGGGTGAAAGTGACTAACTGCCAGTTTGGATACAGGAAGGTGGAGGCAGAGTGACAACATCACTGTACTAGTAATCCCAAGGCGCAGGCTGACCTTCTGGGTTCAAATCTCAGCATCGACTGGTGGAATTTAAATTCAAGGAATAAAGTCTCAAATTGAAAGCTCGTTATCGGACCATGAACAAAACATCGATTGTTGTAAAAACCCATCCAGTTCACTAAAGCCGTTTAGGGAAGGAAATCTGCCATCCTCACCTGGTCTGGTCCACATGTGACTCCAGACCCACAGAATGTGGTTGGCTCTTCACTGCCCTCTGAAATGGCTGAGGCAGCCACTCAGTTCAAAGTACAATCAGGATGGACAACCAATGTTGGCCTCGTCTGTCCTACATCCCATGGAAGAATTTTGAAAAAAGGCATGAGTGTTCTGGATTGACACTGGCGGTTGGGGGGAGGTGCGGGAAATATGTGAGGAGGATTAGAATAGTTTTGGAATAGTTGGATGGAGAAAAGGCAGGAATGAGGGTTTCAGCAGCAAATTGGCTGAAGTAGGAGAAGAGATAGGAAATGTCAGGCAGGAACTGAGAGAGAAAACTGTTAACAATATGAGCTCACCACCACCTTCTCAAGGGCAACTCGGGATGGACAATCAGCCCACATCCCGTAAATGTATAAAGACGAAACAGTGAACATGTGGATGTGGGTGATCAGCTGTTGAGTGTGAATATGGATTTAGAGGCAGTTTGGCCCATTGGGCTAGTGGAAGGGAGGGAAGCAGCAGAGGCAGCTGATCGGATTGTCTCAATCTTAGTGACAAAGAAGCTCCATGGGCTCCTCATACTTGTTGTTAGAGGTGAGGGTGGAGGAAATGGGGAGAGGGAGAGCCCTTCAAAAGGAACAGATTTGTGTCAGAGATATTAAAAATACTTGACACAGTGTGTGCTCAACAGAAGGCTGATTTATTTGAATTTATGCAGAATATAAACACCTCTAAGTGGGCTGGAGTTTATTAACATCAGCAGAAACAGACTGCAATGACTATGGACAGTGTCCTGGATGTGATTAACAGAAAATGCTATCACAGCAGTTACTTGCACACTCACTGGTGTGTCAGCAGGTGCAATGTGGCAGTGAGTCCCTTTCCACACTTGGAGAAGGTGAAGTCTCTCCCCAGTGTGAATTCGCTGGTGTTTCAGCAGACTAGCTGAGCTGGTGAATCCCTTCCCACACTCAGTGCAGGTGAATGGTCTCTCCCCAGTTGAATTCATTGGTGTGTTGAGAGGTGGGATGACTGAGTGAATCCCTTCCCACACTCGGAGCAGGTGAACAGCCTCTATCCAGTGTGAATGCGCTGGTGTTTAGTGAGGTCAGATGATCGCCTGAACCCAGTCCCACACTGAGAGCACCTGAACGGTCTCTCGTCAGTGTGAACACGTTGATGGGACATCAGTTCACTGGAACTTTTATAGCACTTCCCACAGTCTGGGCATTTAAAAGGTCTCTCGTCAGTGTGAACTCGCTGGTGTCTCAGCAGGGTGGAAGAAAGAGTGAATCCCTTCCCACACTCAGAGCAGGTGAACGGCCTCTCCACAGTGTGAACTCATTGGTGCAGAGTGAGCTTACATGATAACCTGAACCCGGTCCCGCAGTGAAAGCACCTGAACGGTTTCTCGTCCTTGTGTACATGTTGATGGTACATCAGGTCCTCTGAACATTTAAAGCACTTCCCGCAGTCTGGGCAGTGAAAAGGTCTTTCATCTGTGTGTACTCGCTGGTGTCTCAGCAGGTCAGATGACTGAATGAATCCCTTCCCACACTCGGAGCAGGTGCACTGTCTCTCCCCAGTGTGACTGTGTCAATGATGAATTTCCAGTTGAGACGGGTAACAGAATCCTTTCCCACATTTCCACAGTTTCTCCCCTTGTTGAATGCATTTATGTTCCATCAGGTCAGAGGATTGGCTGAAGCCTCGTCCACACAGAGAACACGTGTACGGTTTCCCCCCACTGTGAATGGTGCTTTTTCCTTCCATATTCACAATACGATGATATTCAGTCAACGATAAATTGGGCAACTCCATCAGCTCCTGATGTGATGTTTGGTTTGAGTTTCCCGACTGCAAATCCTCCCCTTCCAATACCCTGTGAAACTGATTTAAAACAGAGAAAGAGGAGTGAGAGAGAACCCACAAAAACACAAAGGCAGGTTGTGAAATTGAGCTGAATGAATCTGGGAATTTGTGGGGCCGGCACGAGGAAAAAGTGACCATGAAAACTGCTGAATTGTCATAAAAACCCAACTGGTTCACTAATGTCCTTCAGGGAAAAGTATCTGCCACTCAGTCTAGGCCTACACAAGACGCTGGTCTCTATGGTTGGAGAGAGACATTATTTTCAAATCCCTCCATGGTCTCTCCCTCTCTATTTCCATTCACACATATGTTTAAGTTCTTTTCTCACAGACAGAGCAGACAAACCTCATTCCTTTCGCATTCAAATGCCAATGATAATCAGGTTCTGATGAACGGATCACGATTGGAGCCACTGGGATAAGATATATAATTATTAAGTCAATTGATACAGCAGACAAAGTGCACGGGCTTTCCACCTTAGTTCTGTCCTGCTTGTAATCAACAACATAACAAACAATTAGATCTAAACTCACTGGAGTCTCAGCAGGTGACGTGACAAATTGTTTTTGCTGTACATTGAACATTAAAACTGTGCCTTGCCAGTAAGAATGTGTCGATCATGGATTAAATCCTTTGAACTTTTAAAGGTACATAAACTTGCGGGCAACTGAAGTAAATCCCTTTGCAGACGTGAAGTTTCTGAATGGTCTCTCTCCCGGGTGACTGTGCTGCTGTGTCAGTAAATGGGATGACCAAGTGAATCCCTTTCCACTTTCAGCTGGTGAACATTCTTTTTATAGTGGGATTTTACTCATGTCTCCAGCTCAGACGGGGATTTCAAACCGTTCCAGTATTGAGATCCACAGTCTCAACACTTTCCAGTTAAACAAAAGCAATTGACTGCAGATGTTGGAAATCGGAAGTCAAAGAGAAAATACTGGAAACACTCAGCAGACCTTGTCGCCTCTATGTGACTTTTCCTCAGAACTACATTGCTTCAGCGCTTGAGCATAAAATATTAACTCTATGCATTGATGCTGCCAAGTCTTCTGGGTACGTCAAGAATGTCCTGCTTGTATGTATCAATAAACAAGATGCTCCTGAAATGCATATTAGATTTATCAGTGACTACATTTTGTGAGTTTTCCCTCTCAGACCAAAGTGAAACTAAGGTGCGGGTTAATTAGATTTCCTGGTTATGGCACCACTCGATTCCGAGAAGTTAAACACTGTGAAGTTGATATGTAGTTGAAGCAAAACGTAAACAGGCAGCTAATTAGGATATCAAATTGCAGCTTGGTTCTGCAGGGGGAGTAGGATACAGTTGCAGAAAACAAGGACACTGGCACAGTTCCTCATTAAGAAGGAGGGAGAAGACTCTGAGAATAGGACAAGGACTGTAAGGCACTATAAGGCAGCTGAGGAGATAAGTCATGGTAGCTAGTGAAGGAGAACAAAAAGACAGATTCCATGAGCTTACCAGTGAAGCCTGGAAAGACGTGCCTTTTGGGGGCTTGTGGGAATCAGGTGTGGTGAGACCGCTGTCTGAAGGGAGTTTAGGCCTATCTCCAGCATCAGTAAAGGATCTAAATCTCCTGGGGAATGCAGGGGGTTGTGGGACTTGGAGGCTGGGTTTAATACCATATATAGTGAGTAGGGAGTGCTTTAATTTCTGTTTGATGCATCTTCATTGTAATGACAAGTTAAAGTGAAACTTTTTTCTTTGAAGTGTCACTTGCCGTGTTTGAATTAGGTTGATTTTAGTTTCCTTGTTACAGTAAATGTTTTAAAAAGTAAATTGTCATCCCTTCATTTTTAATCCGTTAACGTTGTGGGAATTCCTTTCTATTAAGAAGTTATTGGTCTCTATGGGCTCATAACATAATTCAAGGTGGAAATGCAGGAATATTTGGATGATCCGGGAATCTATGGTTATGTGGATAGGGCGGGAAAGTGGAGTTGAGCTGGCAGATTATTTAATAGTGGAGCAGGCTCATGGGGCCGTCTGGTCTACCCCTGCTCCTATTTCTTGTCTTCTTATGAAGATCACTGTGAATGATTTACATTCAAGCACAGTGGATGCAGCACCCGCCCTTTCACCTCCTCCTACCACACATTCCAGTGTCACAAATACACTCTCTAGGTGACACAGTGATTTACTTGTGCTTCTTGCAACTTAGTTGTGTCTATTCACTGCTCACAGTGCGGTCTCCTCTACACTTGAGGAGACTAAATACTGATTGAGTAACTGTTTTGTGGAATATCACCTTTCACACTGTGAGTGTGATCCTGAGTTTCGAACCATTTACCAGTTTAATTCTCCACCCACTCCCGCTCTGACCCCTCTGTCCTCGGCCTCCTTCACTGTTCCAATGAAGCTCAATGGAAGCTGGAGGAACAGCTGCTCATCTCTGATTAGACACTTAACAACCTTCCGGACTCAACATTCACTTCACCAATTTCAGATCATAAGTACCAATCCCATTATTTCCCACAGTCGGTGCTGGTAATGGTTTTGCTGTTACCATTTATCCCTCCTCTGGACCTGTCCTTTGTTTCTCCTCTTGTCCCATTAGTTAATTTCCTTGTCTCATTTTCACCCAATGTTGCCTCGCATCATCATCCCCTTTGTCATTTAATCGCTCCAGCCTTCCATCCTATCACAAGTCTGCTTGTTCTTTCCTCCTCTCCCCCTCTCCTTTCCTGACTCTGTACTTGTTTGTAAACTATTAAATCTTTAAATTCTTCCAGTTTGGATAAAAGGTCACCAACCTGAAACATTCACTGTTTCCCTCTTCATAGAAGCTGTTTGACCTGCTGAGTGTTTCCAACATTTTCTCTTTAGAGCTCGGATTCCCAGCATCTGCAGTATCTTGTTTTGGGTTCACAGTGGATCAGTTTTCTCTGACTTATCGTTCCCTGTTTAAAGGTGAAGAAGGAGCTTTTAAAGAATGAGACAATAACTGTCCCCCTGTTCGACATGAAACTAAACTCACTGTTAATTCCACCTCAGTAACAATTGTAAACACAAAGTTTCCAGCCGGGATTGAACCGGGGACTTTCCCATGGAAAGTAAACGTGATAATCAGTGCATTAGGGAAATGAGTGTGAATCCCCCCCCGCCGGACAGAGGGGAACTGACCATCCATCTCTAGCTCTAATTCCCAAACAGAAAATGCTGCCAAGAATCAGCAAGTCAGGCTGAGTCTGTGGTTGGTCTTACCATTTGAAACCATCACAATGCCCGGCTGATTGATGGCAATATAGTAAAATCTGACAGAATCACTCAATTCATCGGGACCTGGATAGTATTGGCCTCACAATGTAAGCATTGAGTTCCAGGTCATTACCCCTCACTGCATAAAATATGTTCCTCACATCTTCCCTGCATCTGTTACATAAATCTTAATTTGTGACGTGTAATTCTTTTGCAATCAGCCAATGAGAACGTGTTTTCTTTATCTGCCTGATCTAAACCTATCATAAACTTGTACACCTCTATAAAATCTCCCCTCAATCTCCTTTGCTCCAAGGAGAACAACCACAGTTGATCCAAACTAATCTTACAACTAAGTTCCCACATCCCTCGACCCATTCTGGTAAATCTCTACACCCTCTCAAAGACCCTCACATCCTTCATAAAGTGTGGTGATCACTGGTTTGCACAGACCCAGATGTTCTGTGTTCATGTCTGTGACATCATCACACATCGACAATTACACGGTGACATCATCACACATCAACAATTACACTGTGACATCATCACACATCGACAATTACACTGTGACATCACCCCACTCCCCGAGTATTTCCTCAACTGGGAGATTTTTCTCTGACTCCAGTGCTTCTGATATCTTTCCAGCTGCAGGCTCCAGCAGGAGATTTTAAAATTGAAAACAGTGAACTTGTTTCAGAGATGAGTATTTTTCAACATTCATCTACAGTTTGGAGCTATTAGTTCTATGCTCTGTTTTCTGTCAGAGGTTCCATGGATCTGGGGCTGATGTGGCTCCTTTACTGTGTCTGAATCCATGGCCATCCATTGCTCTGTTTCACCTCTGCCCTCCCTGATCACCTCTCTGTTATTCTCGAACTTACTCAGTCTTTAGTACTAGGTGTAGTTTAGCTCTGTTTAGGATTTTACTGATACTTCTGCTGACCGTGTCTCAATGAGGTTTCCACCGCTGTCCATCCCCTGACCATGTGCTGCTGTCTTACCAGCTTTATCTTCCCACAGTACCTTCCATAGTCAGGAATTGTTTTTCCTGTGCTATTGTCCATTTCTCTTCCACTTCTGAGCTTATATTGACCATAAAATTCTGCACCATTTTTATTCCCAGTAATCCATCCTGCACACTCCGAAATGTTAACTCTGCTTCTCTCTCCACAGACATTGCCTGACCTCTTTCTTCTTCTGCTTCCCCCTCTTCTCTCTCACTCTCTGTACCCCTCTCTCTCCTCCAATTGAAACCAGTGTGTTGTGTGGGCCCAGACCGGGTGGCAGGTTCCCTTCCCTGAAGGACATTAGTGAACCAGTTGGGTTTTTATGACAATCCAGCAGTTTTCATGGTCACTTTTTCCTCGTGCTGGCCCCACAGATTCATTCAGCTCAATTTCACAACCTGCCTTTGTGTTTTTGTGGGTTCTCTCTCACTCCCTTTTTTCTATTTTAAATCAATTTCACAGGGGATTAGAAGGGGAGGATTTACAGTTGGGAAACTCAATCCAAACATCACATCAGGATCTGATGGAGTCGCCTAACTTATCGTAACCTGAATGTCATCAGATTTTGAACATGGAAGGAAAAAGCACCGTTCACCGTGGGGAGAAACCGCACACGTGTTTTGAGGGTGTGGACGACGCTTCAGCCAATATTCTGGCCTGTCATAACGTAAGCTGAGTCACAATGGCGAGAAGCTGTTGGAGTGTGGCAAGGGGTTCAATTACCCATTTGAACTGGAAATTCATCAACACAGTCACACTGGGGAGAGGCTGTTCACCTGCTCAGAGTGTGGGAAGAAATTCACTCGGTTATCCCACCTGCTGAGACACCAGTGAGGTCATCCTGGGGAGAGACCGTTCACCTGCTCTGACTGTGGGAAGGGATCTATTAATTTATCCAACCTGGTGAGACACCAAGGAGTTCACACTGGCTAGAGAACATTCAAGTGCTTTCACTGTGGCACCGGTTTCAAGCAGTCATCTGACCTCACTGAGTTCACACTGGGGAGAGGCCGTTCACCTGCTCCGAGTGTGGGAAGGGATTCACTCAGTCATCCCAGCTGCTGACACACCAGCAGCTTCACACTGACCAGAGACGTGTTTTAAATGCCTAGAATGTGGGAAGCATTTCAAAAGCCTGGAAACCTGACATACCATCAAAGTGTTCACACTGACGAGAGACCTTTCTTGATGCCCAGACTGCGGGAAGTGCCATAAAAGTTCCAGGAACCTGATGTCCCATCAACACGAGAGACCGTTCAGGTGCTCTCACTGTGGGACTGGATTCAAACATTCATCTGACCTCACTGTACACCAGCAAATTCACATTGGAGAAAGGCCATTCATCTGCTCCAACTGTGGGAAGGGATTCACTCAGTCATCCAACTTGAAGACAGAATAAAGAGTTCACACTGCAAGAGAACTTATAAATGCCCAGAGTGCGGGAAGTTCAATAAAAGTTGCCAGGAACTGATGACCCATCAACATATTCACACTGACAAGAGACCATTCAGATGTTCTCACTTGGGATTGGTTTCAAGCGTTCATCTGAACTCACTGTACACCGGCGAGCCCACACTGGGGAGAGGCCATTCACCTGCTCCAAATGTAGGAAGGGATTCACTCACTCGTCCCACCTGCTGACACAGCAGTGAGTTCACAAGTAACCACACTGATTAGGTTTTGTGTTAATCACATCCAGGACTTTTATCATCAGTAGGGTAAAACTAACCTGTCTCACAACAGTCTAAACCCAGCTCATGTTCCCTATAAGTGGGTGAACAATCCAACGCTTGGTGAATTCTGCTTCACAATGAAAGGAAGAGGCGACATAGGATCAAAAAGCGACTTCGCTATAAGCGCTTGACCGCCACAAGCCAGTTATCCCTGTGGTAACTTTCCTGACACCTCCTGCTTAAAACCCATAAGGTCAGAAGGATCATGTGGCCCCACTTTCACAGTGTGTATTCACACTGAAAATCTAGATCAAGCGAGTTTTTGCCCTTCTGCCCCACAGGGAGGCAGTGGCGTAGTAATATTGTCACTGGACTGGTACTCCAGAGACCCAGGGTGATGCACTGGGGACCTGGGTTCATTTACCACCAGGGCAGATGGTGAAATTTCAACTCAATAAAAGTCTGGAATTGAAAGTCTGGTGACCACAAAACCATTGCCGATTGTTGTAAAATCCATCTGCTGGGCTTGTCTGGTCTGGCCTACATGTGACTCCAGATCCACAGCAATGCTCTCTGAACAAGGGCAATTAGGGCTGGGCAATAAATGCTGGCCTAGCCAGCGATGCCCACATCCCATGAACAAAAACAAAATCCACGACTGAGCTATGGCTTATTGAGGTCTGTTTCAGCTGATGTTAATAAACTCCAGCTCAGTTTATAGGGGTTGATATTGGTGAATGTGAAATAAATTAGCTTCCTGTTAAACACACGGTCTGTGAAGTGTTTTCTGATATCTCTAACAAAAATTACATATGAATTAGGAGCAGGAGTAGGCCATTCGGCCCCTCGAGCCTACTTCAACATTCAATAAGATCATGGCTGACCTGGTTATACCCTCAAATCCACATTCCTGCCTAGCCCAGATAACCTTTCACCTCCTTGCTTATCAAGAGTCTATCTTGTTCTGCCTTAACAATATTCATAGACTCTGTTTCCACAGCCTGTTGTGGAAGGGAATTCCAAAGACTCACGACCCTCTGAGTGAAAAAAAAACTCCTTATCTTTGCCCTAAACGGGTGACCCCTTCTTTTTGAACAGTGACCCCAAGTTTTAGATTCTCCCACAAAAAGAAACATCCTCTCCACATCCACCCTCGCAAGACACCTCAGGATCTTAAAGGTTACAATCAAGTCGCCGCTTACGCTTCTAAACTCCAGTGGATACAAATCTAACCTGTCTAACCTTTCCTCATAAGACAACCTTCTGATTCCAGGTATTAGTCTAGTAAATCTTCTCTGAACTGCTTCCAAAATGCATTTGCATCCTTCCTTAAATAAGGAAACCAATACTGTACACAATACTCCCGATGTGCTCTCACCAATGCCCTGTATAACTAAAGCATAACCTCCCTACTTTTGTAATCAATTCCCCTTGCAATAAACAATGACATTCTATGAACTTTCCTAATTATTTGCTCTATCTGCATGCTAACCTTTTGCAATTCATGCACTAGAGCATCCAGATCCTCTGCATCTCAGTGCTCTGTGTTGTGGAGATTCAGTAGAATCAGCACACGCAGTCTGTGTCTCGCGTTCAGGAGTCTTTATTCAGCATATATGCAGGAGATCAGAATTACATACAGTCAGCACCCGAGGCCTGGCAGGGCTTAGTCACACATTGTATTTATACATTTGTAACTAGGTCAATGATGTAGTCAAGTTTACAGAGAAAAACCACATAAACCATTAGTGCCTCACATCGTCGCGTCTGACATTTGACTGCAGGCTTCTGACATTACTGTTCCACAATGTGGTCTAACCACATGAACATCCTGTCCTGGTTAGCTGGCTCCTGCTGTTGCTAAGGCCAAATAGATATCTTAAGAATATGTCAGGTATCCCAGCAGCACCACACTCACCCTGACAATCCCTCCTGTTGGTGGAGTTCATCAGGCAACTCCAAGCCACAGCATGATATTCTATCTTCCCCTCTCCAGTGATCAGTTGATGGGTGAGGCGGTGATATCAATTACCTCTCCCCCTTACACTGCACTTATCTTGCAGGCAGATAAGTCCAAGCTGTGGTCATATAGTAAGTGCTGGCTCAGCTGCACATTTCCATACTAAACTGACAAGCTAAATTCTTCCTCCCCAAGAGGTGGCCTCTTCCTCAAAGGTTTCATTTCCACACTCTTCAAAGATTTGGCCAGTATTAGAGCCTTCCGCTACCTCCTCAGACTACACACGGGGCATGTCAAGTACAGCAGCAGTACTAACTGCGCTACTCCGAAAACATGGGAGATAATCCTGATTCCTGGTGGATCTGTACATTCTGGCCCCAATCCCAGGAGGTCCACCCACCAAGTGGTTGTGTCCACTTGGCCTATGCCCTTGCTCTTCTGTTACAGTGTGCAGTAAGCCCTTTGCACCCTCTCAACTTCCTTTCATATCACCGTGAGGTGTTCAGGCAGAGGTGGGATTGGGTAGGAGAACTGGCTAATGTATTGTGTCAGGTTGCCCTTTATATCATCCTTGACCTGCACGTTCACCATGTTCCAAAGATGGGAAATTACAGGCCGATTAGCCTGACCTCGGTCGTTGGTAAGGTTTTAGTGTCCATTGTTAAGGATGAGATTTCAGAATACTTGGAAGTGCATGATAAAATAGGGCAAAGTCAGCAAGGTTTCATAAAGGGGAGGTCATGCCTGACAAATCTGTTAGAATTCTTTGAGGAGGTAATGAGTAGGTTAGACAAAGGAGAGCCAATGGATGTTATCTACTTGGACTTCCAGAAGGCCTTTGACAAGGTGCCGCACAGGAGGCTGCTCAGTAAGATAAGAGCCCATGGTGTTAGAGGCAAGGTACTAGCATGGATAGAAGATTGACTGACTGGCAGGAGGCAGAGAGTGGGGATAAGAGGGTCCTTCTCAGGATGGCGGCTGGTGACTAGTGGAGTTCCGGAGGGGTCAGTGTTGTGACCACAGCTTTTCACTTTATACATTAATGATCTAGATGAAGGAACTGAAAGCATCCTGGCTAAGTTTGCAGATGATACAAAGATAGGTGGAGGGACAGGTAGTATTGAGGAGGCTGCAGAAGGATTTGGACAGGTTAGGAGAATGGGCTAAGAAGTGGCAGATGGAATACAATGTGGGGAAGTGTGAGGTCATGCACTTTGGTAGGAAGAATAGAGGCATAGACTATTTTCTAAATGGGGAGAGAATTCAGAAATCTGGAGTGCAAAGGGACTTGGGAGTCCGAGTCCAGGATTCTCTTAAGGTTAACTTGCAGGTTGAGTCAGTAGTTAGGAAGGCAAATTCAATGTTGGCATTTATTTCGAGAGGACTAGAATATAAAAGCAGGGATGTGTTGCTGAGGCTTTATAAGGCTCTGGTCAGACCACATTTAGAATACTGTGAGCAATTTTGGGCCCCGTATCTCAGGAAGGATGTTCTGGCCCTGGAGAGGATCCAGAGGAGGTTCACGAGAACGATCCCAGGAATGAAAGGCTTAACATATGAGGAACGTTTGAGGACTCTGGGTCTATACTCAATGGAGTTTAGAAGAATGAGGGGGGATCTGATTGAAACTTACAGATTACTGAAAGGCCTGGATAGAGTGGACGTGGGGAAGATGTTTCCATTAGTAGGAGAGACTAGGACCCGAGGTCACAGCCTCAGAGTAAAGGGAAGACCTTTTAGAACAGAGATGAGCAGAAACTTTTTTAGCCAGAGAGTGGTGAGTCTATGGAATTCATCGCCACAGAAGGCTGTGGAGTCCAGGTCATTGAGTGTATTTAAGACCGAGATAGATAGGTTCTTGATTGGTAAGGGGATCAAAGGTTACATGGAGAAGGCGGGAGAATGGGGTTGAAAAACTTATCAGCCATGATTGAATGGCGGAGCAGACTTGATGGGCCGAATGGGCTAATTCCTGCTCCTATGTCTTATGGTCTTAAACATTTCTCTGGGTTTGAGTTTGCTGTGTATAAATCCTCCCCTTCTAACCCCCTGTAAAAGGAGTTTCCAAACACTCGGTGTAAACTGGGCTCCGAGAGTTTCTAATCCGGGTTTGGAATCCTACACCGGGTGTTTGTGAACCCTCCCAGTCCACCCTCCAGTTCCATTCCTCTCCTGCACTCGGCCCGTTCCTCTCCTGCACTCGGCCCTATCCTCTCCCGTTGGATTTTCAGCCTTCATCCCCATCCAGTTCCCGCGTTGCGTAAGTTTTAGTCGCAGCCCGGCCCCGCCCCTCATTCACTCCGATTGGCTGGAGGACGAGCGGCTGCAGCTCGGTCCTCCAACCCTGCCCCTCACCTTATTGGTCCGGAACTGCCGTCAATCATTTTGAACAGGAGCATGCGCAGTCTGTGGAGACGGACGTGAAAACAGCTTGAGCGAGCGCATTTAAAATGCGGGTTTTACAAAGACAGAGTGCGGGTCCGGAGCCGAAAATGAACCCGTGAACAGAGATAGGGCTGACAGGTGAGTTTGGAAGCTTCATAAACTGACGGTGCCGGCCCCAAACCCTCAATAAGGAGCCACCGGTTCCGGGATTGCTCGGAGCTGCGGGAAAAAGGCCCGAGTTAACGGCCGCCATCTTTATAGGGGCAGTGTCGAGACGGGCGCATGCGCGGCCGCCATCTTTATAGGGGAAGTCGAGATGGGCGCATGCGCGACCCCATCCTCACGGGGACAATGAACAACATCGCCCGAGGGAGACATTCATAAAATGTGTGTTCACCAGGAGTTTAGATCAGCAGCAATAGAATTGTAAACCCAAAGTCACTAAGTAGTACGTAATTTAAGTGTTGCTGAAAAGAGACATACTGTTGTGACTTCATGTTGCACTCATCCGGACAGGTGCAAGAAAACCAAATTTCTGAGCAAACAACAATTTATGCTGCACGAGGAAAGGGCGTTGACTGGTTTGGCCAGTGAGCTCTGATTGGTCAAGGCATTGCCATGGAGAATGCACCATGAAGCTATCATTCAACAAAATGCCCCAAGCCTGGACATGCTCATTCTGCCTGCAGTGGACAGTTCCCTGTGTATGAATATATGTAGCTTCTAGCAAGCATAAGTGAGCCACATTATGAGCCCGACTGATAATCTTTGAAATTCGGTGTTCTTGCGTCTGTCCTGATGAGTACAAGATAAAAAGTTTCGACAGAATGTCTCTTTTTTAGCAATACTCAAGTGTCTTAAAGGGGGAAAGTGTGGTCGACAGAAGGAGTGGTGCAGGGAGAGAATTTCAGAGCTTGGGAACGAAGGAACTTAAGGCATGGTCATTAATGGTGGAACGATTAAAATGGAGAATGTACAAGATGCCAGAATTCGAGCAGTGCAGATATTTCAGAGGACTGTGGGGCTGGAGGAGATTACAGAGATAAGGAGGGGCGAGACCATGGAGGGATTTGAAAACAAGGATGGGAATTTTAAAATCAAGTTGTTGCTTGAACGGGAGCCAAGACAGCTCAGGAAGCAGATGGGTGACAGAGGAACAGGACTTGCTACGAGTGAAGACGTGGACAGCAGACCTTTGGATGGCTTCACATTTACAGAGAGTAGAATGTGGGAGACCAGCCAGGAGTGTGTTGGAATAGTCACTCGAGTCTGGAGTTAGCAGCAGCAGGGGTGAGGGTTTCAGCAGCAGAAGCACTGAGACAGGGGTGATGTTAGGTGATGTAACGGAGGTGGAAATAGGCCATTTTAGTGATGGCACAGATATGAGGTCAGAATCTTATCTCGAGATCAAATGTAACACCAAGGTTGTGAACACATCTAACATCTCAGACTGTTCCCAGGAAGAGGGATGGAGTTGGTATCTAGGGAATGGAGATTGGAGCAGGGACTGAAAACAGTGTCTTCAGTCTTCTCAGTGTTTAATTGGAGTTAATTAGTCATCAGGAAGAGAAGCAGGAACGAGAATGGGCCATGAGACTGATCCCAGGTTTAACTTAGTTAGAGAGGGAGAGAAGGAAGGAAGGAAACCCTGGGAGGTTTGGAGAAACCATCTTCACGATTGCTCAATAAATCTCCGCATTGTAAGTTTTGGACACAAGGTTAACGTCTGCTATTCTTTATGGTCAGTCAGGGGGTTTCAGATTAATGTTTTGTCACGAGTAATAACTAAAGTGAATGATCAGACATATTGTTATCTCCAGTTGGACAAATTTGTTAAAAAGATGCCAGAAGAATTATCCGAAACTCAGGATTTCAGCTCAGGGAGGAGGGAGAGTGTGTGGGACGGGGATTTGTAGCTTTGGGGAAAGAAGACAGGAAATAATGTTCCACAGGAACTAGAATTGTCTGTTCTGAATTTCTATCCTGTTCTTACGGTGATGACTTTTGTGAACTCCTTTTACAGGGTATTGGAAAGGGAGGATTTACAGACGGGAAACTCAAACCAAACATCACATCAAGATCTGACAGAGTCACTCGATTCATCAGAACCTGAGTATCATCGGTCTTTGAATACGGAGGGAGAAATGTTTGTCAGTTCTGTCTGTTAGAAAAGATTTCAAACATCAGTGTGACTGGAAAAGCACTGAGGCACACACACCCGAGTGAGAGTGTTCCAGTGAACTGACTGTGGAAAGAGCTTTAACCAGTTACACAGTCTGAAAAACATCACCTCATTAACAGACGGGAGAAACTGTACACGTGTTCTGCGCGTGGACAAGGATTCAACTGATCATCAAACCTGGAGAGACACAGAGACATTTGAACCATGGAGAAACCGTGGAAGTGTGAGGACTGTGGAAAAGGATTCAGTTACCCATCCCAGCTGGAAATCCATCGACGCAGTCACACGGGGGAGAGACCATTCACCTGCTC
Source organism: Cetorhinus maximus (assembly GCF_964194155.1). Classification (NCBI taxonomy): domain Eukaryota; kingdom Metazoa; phylum Chordata; class Chondrichthyes; order Lamniformes; family Cetorhinidae; genus Cetorhinus; species Cetorhinus maximus. The sequence continues at coordinate 34,756,059 of NC_135901.1, read as the reverse complement.
CGAGTGTGGGAAGGGATTCACTCTGTCAGCCAACCTGCGAACACATCAGCGAATTCACACTGAGGAGAGACCATTCACTTGCTCTGAGTGTGGGAAGGGATTCACTCAGTCATCTGAGCTGCTGAGACACCAGCGAGTTCACAGTGGGAAGAAGCCATTCACCTGCTCTGAGTGTGGGAAGGGATTCACTTCCTCAACCAACCTGCGAACACACCAGCGAATTCACAATGGGGAGAGACCGTTCGTCTGCTCTGAGTGTTGGAAGGGATTCACTCAGTCATCTGACCTGCTGAGACACCGGCGGGTTCACACTGGGGAGAGGCCGTTCACCTGCTCCGAGTGTGGGAAGGGATTCACTCAGTCATCTGACCTGCTGATACACCGGCGAGTTCACAGTGGGGAGAGACCGTTCACCTGCTCCGAATGTGGGAAGGGATTCACTCAGTTATCCAGCCTTCTGAGACACCAGCAGCTACACACTGGTGAGAGGCCATTCACCTGCTCCGAGTGTGGGAAGGGTTTCACTCAATCATCCCAACTGCTGATACACCAGCGGTTTCACAATGGGGAGAGGCCATTCACCTGCTCTGAGTGTGGGAAGGGTTTCACTCAGTCATCCCACCTGCAAACACACCAGCGAATTCATGCTGGAGATACATCGTTCACTTGCTCCGAGTGTGGGAAAGGATTCACTCAGCCATCCCACTTGCAAACACACCAGCGGTTTCACAATGGGGAGAGACCATTCACCTGCTCCGAGTGTGGAAAGGATTTCACTCAGTCATCCAGGCTCCAAACACACCAGCGAATTCACACTGGAGAGAGACCATTCACCTGCTCCGAGTGTGGGAAGGGATTCACTCAGTCATCCCACCTGCGAATACACCAGCGGTTTCACACTGGAGAGAGACCATTCACCTGCTCCGTGTGTGGGAAGGGATTCACTCAGCCATCCGGCCTGCTGAGACACCAGCGGTTTCATACTGGGGAAAGACCATTCACCTGCTCCGTGTGTGGGAAGGGATTCACTCAGTCATCCCACTTGCGAATACACCAGCGAATTCACACTCTCCAGAAGACACCATAAGAACATATGGAATAGGAACGGGAGCAGACCTTTTGGCCTCTCAAGTTTGCTGTGCCATTCAATAAGATCATGGCTGATCTTCTTGTCTTTGAATTTCCACATTCCCATCTAACCCCGATAACCTTTGATTCCCTTGCCTAACAAGAATCTATCTACCTCTGTCTTAAAAATATTCAATGACCCCACCTCCACCGCCTTCTGAGGCAGGGAGTTCCCATTCGCACATCCCTCTGAGAGAAAAAAATTATCCTCATCTCTGTCCTAAAAGGGCAACCCCCTAATTTTAAAACAGTGCCCCCTAGTTCTGGACTCACCCACAAGAGGAAATGTCCTTTCGACGTCCACCTTGTCAGGGCTGTTCAGGATCTTGTACACTTCATTCAAATCACCCCTCACTCTTCTAAACTCGAGTGGAAACAAGCCCAGTCTGTCCAACCTTTCCTCAAGACAGCCCACTCATTCCAGGTATCAATCTAGTGAACATCCTTTGAACCGCCTCCAATGCATTTATATCCTTCCTTAAATAAGGAGACCAAAACTGCACACAGTATTCAAGGTGCGGTCCTGTATAACTGAAGCATAACATCCTTACTTTTATGTTCAACCCCTCTCCTAACAAAGGATAGCATTCCATTAGCCTTATTAATTACTTGCTGTACCTGCATACAAACATTTTGTGACTCATTTACTAGAACACCTAGGTCCCTCTGCACCTCAGAATTATGCAGCCATTCTCCATTTAAGCAATACTCTGCTTTTTTGTTCTTCCTGCCAAAGTGACCAACTTCACATTTTCCCACATTTCACTCCAGTTGCCAGATCTTTGGCCACTCACTCAACCTATCTACATCCATCTGCAACCTCCTCATGTCATCTTCACAACATACTTTCCTACCTATCTTTGTGCCATCTGCCAATTTAGCGACCATGTCTTCACTCCCCTTAAATAAGTCATTGATGTGAATCATAAAAAGTTGAGGCCCCAGTCCAGACCCCTGTGGGACTCCATTCGTCACATCCCGCCAATCAGAAAAAGACCCATTTGAACATACTCTCTGCTTTCTGCCAGCCAGCCAATCTCCTATGCATGCTAATAAGTTACCCCCTACACCATGCGCTTTTATTTTCCGTAATAATCTTTGATGTGGCACCTTCTCAAATGGCTTCTGGAAATCCAAGTAGAGTACGTCTACAGGCTCCCCTTTATCCATTGCGCATGTTACTCCTTCAAAAAAATCACCAATAAATTGGTTAAACATGATTTTCCTTTCACAAAACCATGCTGACACTTCCCAATTGCCTTGAGCTCTTCTAAGTGCCCAGCTATCACCACCTGAATGATTGATTCTGATAACTTCCCCACGACAGACGTCAAGCTAACTGGCCTATAGTTTCCTGTTTTCTGCCTCCCTCCTTTCTTGAATAGAGGGGTTATATTTGCCAGTTTCCAATCTGATGGAACCTTTCCAAAATCTAGTGAATTTTGGAAAATTAACACCAGCCAATTACCAACTACCTCATTAGCCACCTCTTTTAAGACCCCAGGATGTAGTTCATTGGGTCCCAGAGACTTGCCAGCCTGCAGCTCCATCAATTTGCTCAGTACCAATTCCCCAGTGATTTCAATTTCACCAAATTCCTTTCTCCTATTCACCTCCTGATTTGCAGCTATTACTGGAGTGTGTTTTGTATTCTCTACATTGAACACAGAAGCAAAATATTGTTAATTTCTTCCACCATTTCCTTATCTACTATTAACTCCCCACTGTCACCCTCTAGAGGACCAACACTCGCTTTGTTCACTCTTTTCCTTTTTAAGCACCTGTAGAAACACTTGCTATCCATTTTTACATTTCTAGCAAACTTCCTCTCACACTCTAATTTCTTTCTCCTGATTAACCTTTCAGCCATTTTCTACTGTTCTTTAAATTCTGTCCAATCATCTGTCCTGCTGCTCATCTTTGTGGAGTTGTATGCTTTTTCCTTAAGCTTGATGCTTTCCTTAACTTCTTTAGTTAGCCACAGATAGTGGGTCCTCCCCTTATAATTTTTCTTTATGGTAGGAATGTACTCATTCTGAATACTTTGAAATATCCCCTTAAATGTCTGCCGCTGCTTCTCTATTGATCTATCCTCTAGCCTAGTTTCCCATTTCACTTTGGCTAGCTCAGCTTTCATCCCCACATAGTTGCCCTTGTTTAAGTTTAAGATATTAGTCTTTGACCCACTCTCCTCCCTTTCAAACTGGATGTAAAATTCAACCATATTGTGCTCGCTGCTCCCGAGCAGTGCCCTTACTCTGAGGTCATTAATTAATCCTGTTACATTACACCATACCAAGTCAAATATAACCTGCTCTTTGTTTGGTTCCTGAACATGCTGCTCTAAGAAACTATTTCAAAAGCATTCTAAGAACTCCTCATCCAGGCTATTACTGCCAATCTGATTTTTCCAGTTAATGTGCAGATTAAAATCACCCATGATTATCGCCATCCCTTTATCACAAGCACACAATATTTTCTTTTGAATACTTTATCCTACACTATGGCTGCTGTTAGCGGCCCGTCAACCACTCCCACTAATGACTATTTTTCCCCTACTATTCCTCATCTGCACCCAAACCGAATCTACATCCTGATCTCCTGATCCAAGGTCATCTCTAACTATTGCACCAATGCCCTCTTTGATTAACAATGCTACCCCTACACCTTTACTGAGCTTCCTAGTCTCCTTAAATGTCGTGTACCACTCAATATTAAGGACCCAATCTTAGTTGTCCTGCAGCCACGTCACCATAATTACTATCAGATCATATTTATTTACTTCTGTGTGGGTCATCAATTCATTTACTTTGTTTTGAATGCTATGTGCATTCAGATAGAGAGCCTTCAGTCTTGTCTTTTTGTTACCGTTGTAACATCTAGTCTTGACTGTTGATTTATTCTTAGGTTTTTTCTCTCAGTCCTTTCCTGGCATTCTCTGACCTCATTTCTCATATTACTATTTTGCTCTCCTCTCTTGACTCTACACCTTGAATTGCTACCTCTACCCAAGCTTGATCCCTCACCGCTCTTGTTTAGTTTAAAGCCCTCTCTACTTCCCTAGCTATGCGATTTGCGAGGACACTCATCCCAGCACAGTTCAGGTGTAAACCGTCCCAACGGTACAGCCCCCACTGCCCCCAGCACTGATACCAGTGCCCCACAAACCGGAACCCAGTTCTCCCACACCAATCTTTGAGCCACACATTGGTCTCGCTAATCTTATTTGCCCGATGCCAATTTGCACATGGCTCAGGTAATAATCCAGAGATTATTACCTTTGGGTTTCTGCTACATAATTTGGTACCTAGCTTCTTTTACTGACTTTACAGAACCTCTTTCCTCGTTCTACCTATGTCATTGGTACGTACATGGACCACGACAACTGGATTCTCCCCCTCCCATTGCAAGTCCCTCTCCAACCCTGAGCAGATGTCCCGAACCCTAGCACTGGGCAGGCAACATAGCCGTCTGGACTCTCACTTTTTGCTGCAGAAAACAGTGTCAATGCCCTCACTATACTATCCCCTACTACCACTACATTCCTTTTTGCTCCTCCTGCGTGAATGGCTTCCTGTACCAGAGTGTCATGGCCAGCCAGCTCATCCACCTTGCACATTTCGCTTTCATCCACACAGGTTGTGAGCACCTCAAACCTGTTTGACACTTGCAAAGTCTGAGGCTCCTCCACTCCTGCCTGCTCAGTCCCATTACCTGCCTCACTGACAGTCACATCCTCCAGTCCCTCACTGCTGATCAAACAGATGACCCTCTTCTAAGAGGTGTGACTGTCTTCTGGAACAAAGTATCCAGGTATTTCTCCCCATCCCTTATGTTGCACAGTGTCTACATTTCGGTTTCGAGATCAATAATCCTGATCCGGAATTCCTCAAGCTGCTTACACTTCCTGCAGACGTGTTTGTCATGGATCGCTTTGGCATCCAAAAGCTCCCACATCTCACAGCTACAACATAACCCCTGTCCTACCATTCTAACTTATGTTATTTAGTTAATTTACTTTAATTACTTTCTTCCTATGTATGCTACAATTTACTGTGTTTACTGAATGCTAGTACCACTGACAACTAAAGATTATATGCTTCTTAACTACAAGGGATGTGTATTAGATGTTCATTTAAGTAACTTTATTTTATTGCTTGTTTAAAATCTTTGTTGTTTTATTTGAATTTTAAAGTTTTCAAATTTTGGTTTATTATTGTAAAGTTATTTTTATTTATAGATCTACCTGAACTCGTCAGTCCTAAGATGGTTTCTCACACACTCCCTTATACTGAACACTTACCGACCAATCAACGTACCAGCTTCCACAGTTGCCTCTTTCCCCCCCCCCACTGCTGCTGCCTCACAGCAGCTGCAACAGTGAAACAGCCTGTTCCTCACTCAAATCCCCCGTCTGTATTTATACACATTCCTCACTCAAATCCCCGGTCTGTATTTACAGACGTTCCTCACTCAAATACCCAGTCTGTATTTATAGGCGCTCCTCACTCAAATACCCCGTCTGTATATATAGGCGCTACTCACTCAAATCCCATGTCTGTATTTATAGACGTTCCTCACTCAAATACCCCGTCTGTATTTATAGACGTTGCTCACTCAAATCCCCGGTCTGTATTTATAGACGTTCCTCACTCAAATATCCCGTCTGTATTTATAGGCGCTACTCACTCAAATCCCATGTCTGTATTTATAGGCGCTCCTCACTCAAATCCCCCGTCTGTATTTATAGACGTTCCTCACTCAAATCCCCGGTCTGTATTTATAGACATTCCTCACTCAAATACCCCGTCTGTATTTATAGGCGCTCCTCACTCAAATCCCCCGTCTGTATTTATAGGCGCTACTCACTCAAATCCCATGTCTGTATTTATAGACGTTCCTCACTCAAAACTCTGGTCTGTATTTATAAACGTTCCTCACTCAAATACCCCGTCTGTGTTTATACACATTCCTCACTCAAATCCCCGGTCTGTATTTACAGACGTTCCTCACTCAAATACCCCGTCTGTATTTATAGGCGCTCCTCACTCAAATCCCCCGTCTGTATTTATAGACGTTCCTCACTCAAATCCCCGGTCTGTATTTATAGAGCCTCCTCACTCAAATACCCCGTCTGTATTTATAGGCGTTCCTCACTCAAATCCCATGTCTGTATTTATAGGCGTTCCTTACTCAAATCCCCGGTCTGTATTTATTGGTGCTCCTCGCTCACATCCTCACTCTGTATTTATAGACTTTCCTCACTCAAATCCCGGCTCTGTATTTATAGAAGTTCCTCACTCAAATCCCCAGTCTGTAATTATAGGCACTCCTCACGCAAATCCCCACTCTGTATTTATAGGCGTTCCTCATTCAAATCCCCGGTCTGTATTTAGAGGTGTTCCTCACACAAATCCCCGGTCTGTATTTACAGACGTTCCTCACTCAAATACCCCGTCTGTATTAATAGGCGTTCATCACTCAAATCTCCAGTCTGTATTTATAGACGTTCCTCACTCAAATCCCCGGTCTGTATTTATTGAGCCTCCTCACTCAAATCCCCGGTCTGTATTTATATGCGTTCCTCACTCAAATCCCCAGTCTGTATTAAGAGACGTTCCTCACCAAAAGCCCGGTCTGTATTTATAGGCGCTCCTCATTCAAACACCCAGTCTTTACTTATAGGTGCTCCTCACTCAAGTCCACGGTCTCTATTTATAGATCTGCTCACTCAAATCTCCGGTCTGTATTTATAAGCGCTCCTCACACATATCTCTGGTATCTATTAATGGCGTTCCTCACTCAAATCCCCGGTCTGTATTTATAGATGTTCCTCACTCAAATCTCAAGTCTGTATTTATAGCCGTTCCTCACTCAAATCCCCAGTCTGTATTTATAGACGTTCCTCACTCAAATCTCCGGTCTGTATTTATAGACGCTCCTCACTCAAATCCCCAGCCTGTATTTATAGATGCTCCTCACTCAAATCCCCGGTCTGTATTTATAGGCGCTCCCCGCTCAAATCCCCGCCCTGTATTTATAGACGCTCCTTACTCAAATCCCCGCCCTGTATTTATAGACGCTCCTTACTCAAATCCCCAGCCTGTATTTATAGATGCTCCTCACTCAAATCCCCGATCAGTATTTATAGACGCTTCTCACTCAAAACCCGGTCTGTATTTATAGATGCTCTTCACTCAAATCCCCAGTCTGCATTTATAGTCGCTACTCACTCAAATCCCTGGTCTGTATTTATAGATGCTCCTCACTCAAACTCTAAGTCTGTATTTATAGACACTCGTCACTCAAATCTCCAGTCTGTATTTATAGACGTTCCTCACTCAAATCCCCGCTCTGTATTTATAGGTGCTCCTGACTCAAATCCTCACTCTGTATTTATAGACGTTCCTCACTCAAAACCCTGGTCTGTATTTATAAACGCTCATCACTCAAATCCCCGGTCTCTATTAATGGCGTTCCTCACTCAAATCTCCAGGCTGTATTTATAGATGTTCCTCACTCAAATCCCCAGTCTGTAATTATATGCACTTCTCACTCAAATCCTCACTCTGTATTTATAGACGTTCCTCACCAAATGCCCGGTCTGTATTTATAGGCGCTCCTCATTCAAACACCCAGTCTTTATTTATAGGTGCTCCTCACTCAAGTCCCCGGTCTCTCTTTATAGATGTGCTCACTCAAATCTCCGGTCTGTATTTATAAGCGCTCCTCACTCAAATCAAGGTCTCTATTAATGGCGTTCCTCAGTCAAATCCCCAGTCTGTATTTATAGATATTCCTCACTCAAATCTCCAGTCTGTATTTATAGCCGTTCCTCACTCAAATCCCCAGCCTGTATTTATAGACGATCCTCATTCAAGTCCTCACTCTGTTTTCATAGACGTTCCTCACTCAAATCCCTGGTCTGTATTTATAAACGCTCCTCACTCAAATCCCCGGTTTGTATTTATAGGTGCTCCTCACTCATCCTCACTCTGTATTCATAGACTTTCCTCACTCAAATCCCGGCTCTGTATTTATAGAAGTTCCTCACTCAAATTCCCAGTCTGTATTTATAGACGCTCATCACTCAAACCCCCAGTCTGTATTTATAGGCGCTCCTCTCTCAAATCCCCGATGAGTATTTATAGACGCTCCTCACTCAAATCCCCGGTCTGTATTTATAGGTGTTCCCGACTCAAATTGCCGGTCTGTATTTATAGGTGCTCCTCACTCAAATCCCGGGTCTATATGTATAGGCGTTCCTCACTCAAATTCCCTTTCTGTATTTTTAGGCGTTCCTCACTCAAATGCCCAGTCTGTATTTATAGGCGCTCCTCACTCAAACACCCAGTTTTTATTTATAGTTGCTCCTCACTCAAGTCCCCGGTCTCTATTAATGGCGTTCCTCACTCAAATCCCCAGTCTGTATTTATAGACGCTCCTCACTCAAATCCCCGGTCTGTGTTTATAGACGCTCCTCACTCAAATCCCCGGTCTGTATTAATAGAAGTTTCTCACTCAAATCCCCGGTCTGTATTTATAGGCACTCCACACTCAAATCCCGGGTCTGTATTTATAGACGCTCTTCAGTCAAATCCCCGGTCTGCATTTATAGTCGCTACTCACTCAAATCCCTGGTCTGTATTTATAGATGCTCCTCACTCAAACTCTAAGTCTGTATTTATAGACACTCGTCACTCAAATCTCCAGTCTGTATTTATAGACGTTCCTCACTCAAATCCCCGATCTGTATTTATACGCGCTCTTCACTAAAAATCCCCAGTCTGTATTTATAGACGTTCCTCACTCAAAACCCTGGTCTGTATTTATAAACGCTCTTCACTCAAATCCCCAGTCCGTATTTATAGACGCTCCACACTCTAATCCCCGGTCTGTATTTATAGGCACTCCTCACTCAAATTCCCGATCTGTATTTATAGACGCTCCTCACTCAAATCCCCGGTCTGTATTTTCAGATGTTCCTCACTCAAATCCCCGGTCTGTATTTATAGATGCTGCTCACTCAAATCCCGGGTCTGTATTTATAGACGCTCCTCGCTCAAATCCCCGGTCTGTATAGGCGCTACTCACTCAAATCCCTGGTCTGTATTTATCGATGCTCCTCACTCAAACTCCCAGTCTGTATTTATAGACACTCCACACTCAAATCCCCAGTCTGTACTTATAGACGCTCCATGCTCAAATCCCCGCTCTGTATTTATAGGTGCTCCTCACTCAAGTCCTCACTCTGTATTTATAGACGATCCTCACTCAAGTCCTCACTCTGTTTTCATAGACGTTCCTCACTCAAATCCCTGGTCTGTATTTATAAACGCTCCTCACTCAAATCCCCGGTTTGTATTTATAGGTGCTCCTCACTCACATCCTCACTCTGTATTCATAGACTTTCCTCACTTAAATCCCGGCTCTGTATTTATAAAAGTTCCTCACTCAAATCCCCAGTCTGTAATTATAGGCACTCCTCACGCAAAATCCCCACTCTGTATTTATAGATGTTCCTCATTCTAATCCCCAATCTGTATTTATAGGCACTCCTCACTCAAATCCCTGGTCTGTATTTACTGACGCTCCTCACTCAAATCCCCCGTCTGTATTTATAGGTGCTCCTCGGACAAATCATCACTCTTATTTATAGACTTTCCTCACTCAAATCCCCGCTCTGCATTTATAGATGTTCCTCACTCAAGTCCCCAGTCTGTAATTATAGGCACTCCTCACTCAAATTCCCAATCTGTATTTATAGACATTCCTCACCAAATGCCCGGTCTGTATTTATAGACGGCTCCTCACTTAAATGCCCAGTCTGTATTTATAGGCGCTCCTCACTCAAACACCCAGTCTTTATTTATAGGTGCACCTCACTCAAGTCCCCGGTCTCTATTTGTAGACGCTGATCACTCAAATCTCCGGTCTGTATTTATAGGCGCTCCTCACTCAAACCTCCGGTCTCTATTAATGGCATTCCTCACTCACATCCCCAGTCTTTATTTATAGCCGTTCCTCACTCAAATCCCCAGTCTGTATTTATAGACGCTCCTTACTCAAATCCCCAGTCTGTATTTATAGACGCTCCTCACTCAAATCCCCAGTCTGTATTTATAGATGCTCCTCACTCAAATCCCCGATCTGTATTTATACGCGCTCTTCACTCAAATCTCCAGTCTGTATTTATAGACGCTCCTCACTCAAATCCCCAGTCTGTATTTATAGACGTTCCTCACTCAAAACCCTGGTCTTTATTTATAGACGCTCATCACTCAAATCCCCGGTCTGTATTTATAGGTACTTCTCACTCAAATCCTCACTATTTATAGACTTTCCTCACCCAAATCTCGGCTCTGTATTTATAAATGTACCTCACTCAAATCCCCAGTTTGTAATTATATGCACTCCTCACTCAAATCCCCCCTCTGTATTTATAGACGTTCCTCATTCAAATGCCCGGTCTGTATTTATAGACATTCTTCACCAAATGCCCGGTCTGTATTTATAGGCGCTCCTCTCTCAAATCCCCAGTCTGTATTTAGAGACGCTCCTCACTCAAATCCCTGGTCTTTATTTAGAGACGCTACTCACTCAAATCTCCGGTCTGTATTTATTGGTGCTCCTCACTCAAATCCTCACTCTGTATTTATAGGCGTTCATCACTCAAATCCCCAGGCTGTATTTATAGACGCTGCTCACTCAAATCCCTGGTCTATATTTATTGGCGCTACTCATTCAAATCTCCAGTCTGTATAGGCGTTGCTCACTCAAATCCCCTTTCTGTATTTTTAGGCGTTCCTCACTCAAATGCCCAGTCTGTATTTATAGGTGCTCCTCACTCAAACACCCAGTTTTTATTTATAGTTGCTCCTCACTCAAGTCCCCGGTCTCTATTAATGGCGTTCCTCACTCAAATCCCTAGTCTGTGTATATAAATGTTCCTCATTCAAATCTCCAGTCTGTATTTATAGCCGTTCCTCATTCAAATCTCTGGTCTCTATTAATGGCGTTCCTCACTCAAATCCCCAGTCTGTATTTATAGACGCTCCTCACTCAAATCCCCGGTCTGTATTTATAGACGCTCCTCACTCAAATCCCCACTCTGTATTTATAGGCGCTCCTCACTCAAATCCCCGGTCTGTATTTATAGACGTTTCTCACTCAAATCCCCGGTCTGTATTTATAGGCACTCCACACTCAAATCCCGGGTCTGTATTTATAGACGCTCTTCAGTCAAATCCCCGGTCTTCATTTATAGTCGCTACTCACTCAAATCCCTGGTCTGTATTTATAGATGCTCCTCACTCAAACTCTAAGTCTGTATTTATAGACACTCGTCACTCAAATCTCCAGTCTGTATTTATAGACGTTCCTCACTCAAATCCCCGCTCTGTATTTATAGGTGCTCCTGACTCAAATCCCCAGTCTGTATTTATAGACGTTCCTCACTCAAAACCCTGGTCTGTATTTATAGACGCTCCTCACTCAAATCCCCGGTCTGTATTTATAGATGCTCCTCACTCAAATCCCCGATCTGTATTTATACGCGCTCTTCACTCAAATCCCCAGTCTGTATTTATAGGCGCTTCTCTCTCAAATCTCCAGTCTGTATTTATAGACGTTCCTCACTCAAAACCCTGGTCTGTATTTATAAACACTCATCACTCAAATCCCCGGTCTGTATTTATAGGTGCTTCTCACTCAAATCCTCACTCTATTTCTAGACTTTCCTCACCAAATCCCGGCTCTGTATTTATAGATGTTCCTCACTCAAATCCCCAGTCTGTAATTATATGCACTCCTCACTCAAATCCCCACTCTGTATTTATAGACGTTCCTCATTCAAATGCCCGGTCTGTATTTATAGACGTTCTTCACCAAATGCCCGGTCTGTATTTATAGGCGCTCCTCATTCAAACACCCAGTCTTTATTTGTAGGTGCTCCTCATTCAAGTCCCCGGTCTCTATTTATAGATGTGCTCACTCAAATCTCCGGTCTGTATTTATAAGCGCTCCTCACTCAAATCTCTGGTCTCTATTAATGGCGTTCCTCACTCAAATCCCCAGTCTATATTTATAGATGATCTTCACTCAAATCTCCAGTCTGCATTCATAGCCGTTCCTCACTCAAATCCCCAGTCTGTATTTATAGACGCTCCTCACTCAAATGCCCAGTCTGTATTTATAGGCATTCCTCACTCAAATCCCCAGTTTGTATTTATAGGCGTTCCTCACTCAAATCCCTGGTCTGTATTTATAGATGCTTCTCACTCAAACTCCCAGTCTGTATTTATAGACACTCCACACTCAAATTCCACGTCTGCATTTATAGACGTTCCTCACTCAAATCCCTGGTCTTTATTTAGAGACGCTCCTCACTCAAATCCCCAGTCTGTATTTATAGACGCTCCTCACTCAAATCCCCAGTCTGTATTTATAGATGCTCCTCACTCAAATCCCCGATCTGTATTTATACGCGCTCTTCACTAAAAATCCCCAGTCTGTATTTATAGACGTTCCTCACTCAAAACCCTGGTCTGTATTTATAAACGCTCATCACTCAAATCCCCAGTCCGTATTTATAGACGCTCCACACTCTAATCCCCGGTCTGTATTTATAGGCACTCCTCACTCAAATTCCCGATCTGTATTTATAGACGCTCCTCACTCAAATCCCCGGTCTGTATTTTCAGATGTTCCTCACTCAAATCCCCGGTCTGTATTTATAGATGCTGCTCACTCAAATCCCGGGTCTGTATTTATAGACGCTCCTCGCTCAAATCCCCGGTCTGTATTTATCGATGCTCCTCACTCAAACTCCCAGTCTGTATTTATAGACACTCCACACTCAAATCCCCAGTCTGTATTTATATACGTTCCTCACTCAAATCCCCAGTCTGTACTTATAGACGCTCCATGCTCAAATCCCCGCTCTGTATTTATAGGTGCTCCTCACTCAAGTCCTCACTCTGTATTTATAGACGATCCTCACTCAAGTCCTCACTCTGTTTTCATAGACGTTCCTCACTCAAATCCCTGGTCTGTATTTATAAACGCTCCTCACTCAAATCCCCGGTTTGTATTTATAGGTGCTCCTCACTCTGTATTCATAGACTTTCCTCACTCAAATCCCAGCTCTGTATTTATAGAAGTTCCTCACTCAAATCCCCAGTTTGTAATTATAGGCACTCCTCACGCAAAATCCCCACTCTGTATTTATAGATGTTCCTCATTCAAATCCCCAGTCTGTATATGTAGGTGTTCCTCGCTCAAATCCCCGTCTGTATTTATAGGCGTTCCTCACTCAAATCCCTGATCTGTATTTATAGACTGTCCTCACTCAAATCCCTGGTCTGTATTTATTGACGCTCCTCACTCAAATCCCCCGTCTGTATTTATAGGTGCTCCTCAGACAAATCATCACTCTTATTTATAGACTTTCCTCACTCAAATCCCCGCTCTGCATTTATAGATGTTCCTCACTCAAGTCCCCAGTCTGTATTTATAGGCGCTCCTCACTCAAATCCCCAGTTTGTATTTATAGGTGCTGCTCACTCACATCCTCACTCTGTATTCATAGACTTTCCTCACTCAAATCCCGGCTCTGAATTTATAGAAGTTCCTCACTCAAATCCCCAGTCTGTAATTATAGGCACTCCTCACGCAAAATCCCCACTCTGTATTTATAGAAGTTCCTCATCCAAATCCCCAATCTGTATATATAGGTGTTCCTCGCTCAAATCCCCGTCTGTATTTATAGGCGTTCCTCATTCAAATCCCCGATCTGTATTTATAGACGTTCCTCACTCAAATCCCTGGTCTGTATTTATTGACGCTCCTCACTCAAATCCCCCGTCTGTATTTATAGGTGCTCCTCGGACAAATCATCACTCTTATTTATAGACTTTCCTCACTCAAATCCCCGCTCTGCATTTATAGATGTTCCTCACTCAAGTCCCCAGTCTGTAATTATAGGCACTCCTCACTCAAATTCCCAATCTGTATTTATAGACATTCCTCACCAAATGCCCGGTCTGTATTTATAGACGGCTCCTCACTTAAATGCCCAGTCTGTATTTATAGGCGCTCCTCACTCAAACACCCAGTCTTTATTTATAGGTGCACCTCACTCAAGTCCCCGGTCTCTATTTGTAGACGCTGATCACTCAAATCTCCGGTCTGTATTTATAGGCGCTCCTCACTCAAACCTCCGGTCTCTATTAATGGCATTCCTCACTCACATCCCCAGTCTTTATTTATAGCCGTTCCTCACTCAAATCCCCAGTCTGTATTTATAGACGCTCCTTACTCAAATCCCCAGTCTGTATTTATAGACGCTCCTCACTCAAATCCCCAGTCTGTATTTATAGATGCTCCTCACTCAAATCCCCGATCTGTATTTATACGCGCTCTTCACTCAAATCTCCAGTCTGTATTTATAGACGCTCCTCACTCAAATCCCCAGTCTGTATTTATAGACGTTCCTCACTCAAAACCCTGGTCTTTATTTATAGACGCTCATCACTCAAATCCCCGGTCTGTATTTATAGGTACTTCTCACTCAAATCCTCACTATTTATAGACTTTCCTCACCCAAATCTCGGCTCTGTATTTATAGATGTACCTCACTCAAATCCCCAGTTTGTAATTATATGCACTCCTCACTCAAATCCCCCCTCTGTATTTATAGACGTTCCTCATTCAAATGCCCGGTCTGTATTTATAGACATTCTTCACCAAATGCCCGGTCTGTATTTATAGGCGCTCCTCATTCAAACACCCAGTCTTTATTTATAGGTGCTCCTCATTCAAGTCCCCGGTCTCTATTTATAGATGTACTCACTCAAATCTCCGGTCTGTATTTATAGGCGCTCCTCACTCAAATCCCCGGTCTGTATTTATAGACGTTTCTCACTCAAATCCCCGGTCTGTATTTATACACGCTCCTCACTCAAATCCCGGGTCTGTATTTATAGACGCTGCTCGCTCAAATCCCCGGTCTGTATTTATTGGCGCTACTCACTCAAATCCCTGGTCTGTATTTATAGATGCTTCTCAGTCAAACTCCCAGTCTGTATTTATAGACACTCCACACTCAAATCCCCAGTCTGTATTTATAGACGTTCCTCACTCAAATCCCCAGTCTGTACTTATAGACGTTCCATGCTCAAATCCCCGCTCTGTATTTATAGGTGCTCCTCACTCAAGTCCTCACTCTGTATTTATAGACGATCCTCACTCACATCCTCACTCTGTATTCATAGACTTTCCTCACTCAAATCCTGGCTCTGTATTTATAGAAGTTCCTCACTCAAATCCCCAGTCTGTAATTATAGGCACTCCTCACGCAAAATCCCCACTCTGTATATAAAGATGTTCCTCACTCAAGTCCCCAGTCTGTAATTATAGGCACTCCTCACTCAAATTCCCAATCTGTATTTATAGACATTCCTCACCAAATGCCCGGTCTGTATTTATATGCATTCCTCATTCAAATCCCCGGTCTCTATTTATAGGCGTTCATCACTCAAATCCCCAGTCTGTATTTATAGACGGCTCCTCACTCAAATGCCCAGTCTGTATTTATAAGCGCTCCTCACTCAAACACCCAGTCTTTATTTATAGGTGCTCCTCACTCAAGTCCCCGGTCTCTATTTGTAGGCGCTGATCACTCAAATCTCCGGTCTGTATTTATAGGCGCTCCTCACTCAAACCTCCGGTCTCTATTAATGGCGTTCCTCACTCACATCCCCAGTCTGTATTTATAGCCGTTCCTCACTCAAATCCCCAGTCTGTATTTATAGACGCTCCTCACTCAAATCCCCAGTCTGTATTTATAGACGCTCCTCACTCAAATCCCCAGTCTGTATTTATAGATGCTCCTCACTCAAATCCCCGATCTGTATTTATACGCGCTCTTCACTCAAATCCCCAGTCTGTATTTATAGGCGCTTCTCTCTCAAATCCCCAATCTGTATTTATAGACGCTCCTCACTCAAATCCCCAATCTGTATTTATAGGCGTTCCCCACTCAAATCGCCGGTCTGTATTTATAGGCGCTCCTCACTCAAATCCCGGGTCTATATTTATAGGCGTTCCTCACTCAAATCCCTGGTCTGTATTTATAGGCGTACCTCACTCAAATCCCCAGTCTGCATTTATAGACGTTCCACACCAAATGCCCGGTCTGTATTTATAGGCGCTCCTCTCCCAAATCCCCAGTCTGTATTTAGAGACGTACCTCACTCAAATCCCTGGTCTTTATTTAGAGACGCTACTCACTCAAATCTCCGGTCTGTATTTATTGGTGCACCTCACTCAAATCCTCACTCTGTATTTATAGGCGTTCATCACTCAAATCCCCAGTCTGTATTTATAGACGCTGCTCACTCAAATCCCTGGTCTATATTTATTGGCGCTACTCATTCAAATCTCCGGTCTGTATAGGCGTTCCTCACTCAAATCCCCTTTCTGTATTTTTAGGCGTTACTCACTCAAATGCCCAGTCTGTATTTATAGGCGCACCTCACTCAAACACCCAGTTTTTATTTATAGTTGCTCCTCACTCAAGTCCCCGGTCTCTATTAATGGCGTTCCTCACTCAAATCCCTAGTCTGTGTATATAGATGTTCCTCACTCAAATCTCCAGTCTGTATTTATAGCCGTTCCTCACTCAAATCTCTGGTCTCTATTAATGGCGTTCCTCACTCAAATCCCCAGTCTGTATTTATAGACTCTCCTCACTCAAATCCCCGGTCTGTATTTATAGACGCTCCTCACTCAAATCCCCACTCTGTATTTATAGGCGCTCCTCACTCAAATCCCCGGACTGTATTTATAGACGTTTCTCACTCAAATCCCCGGTCTGTATTTATAGGCACTCCACACTCAAATCCCGGGTCTGTATTTATAGACGCTCTTCACTCAAATCCCCGGTCTGAATTTATAGTCGCTACTCACTCAAATCCCTGGTCTGTATTTATAGATGCTCCTCACTCAAACTCTAAGTCTGTATTTATTGACACTCGTCACTCAAATCTCCAGTCTGTATTTATAGACGTTCCTCACTCAAAACCCTGGTCTGTATTTATAAACGCTCATCACTCAAATCCCCGGTCTGTATTTATAGGTGCTTCTCACTCAAATCCTCACTCTATTTCTAGACTTTCCTCACCAAATCCCGGCTCTGTATTTATAGATGTTCCTCACTCAAATCCCCAGTCTGTAATTATATGCACTCCTCACTCAAATCCCCACTCTGTATTTATAGACGTTCCTCATTCAAATGCCCGGTCTGTATTTATAGACGTTCTTCACCAAATGCCCGGTCTGTATTTATAGGCGCTCCTCATTCAAACACCCAGTCTTTATTTGTAGGTGCTCCTCATTCAAGTCCCCGGTCTCTATTTATAGATGTGCTCACTCAAATCTCCGGTCTGTATTTATAAGCGCTCCTCACTCAAATCTCTGGTCTCTATTAATGGCGTTCCTCACTCAAATCCCCAGTCTATATTTATAGATGATCTTCACTCAAATCTCCAGTCTGCATTCATAGCCGTTCCTCACTCAAATCCCCAGTCTGTATTTATAGACGCTCCTCACTCAAATGCCCAGTCTGTATTTATAGGCATTCCTCACTCAAATCCCCAGTTTGTATTTATAGGCGTTCCTCACTCAAATCCCTGGTCTGTATTTATAGATGCTTCTCACTCAAACTCCCAGTCTGTATTTATAGACACTCCACACTCAAATTCCACGTTTGCATTTATAGACGTTCCTCACTCAAATCCCTGGTCTTTATTTAGAGACGCTCCTCACTCAAATCCCCAGTCTGTATTTATAGACGCTCCTCACTCAAATCCCCAGTCTGTATTTATAGATGCTCCTCACTCAAATCCCCGATCTGTATTTATACGCGCTCTTCACTAAAAATCCCCAGTCTGTATTTATAGACGTTCCTCACTCAAAACCCTGGTCTGTATTTATAAACGCTCATCACTCAAATCCCCAGTCCGTATTTATAGACGCTCCACACTCTAATCCCCGGTCTGTATTTATAGGCACTCCTCACTCAAATTCCCGATCTGTATTTATAGACGCTCCTCACTCAAATCCCCGGTCTGTATTTTCAGATGTTCCTCACTCAAATCCCCGGTCTGTATTTATAGATGCTGCTCACTCAAATCCCGGGTCTGTATTTATAGACGCTCCTCGCTCAAATCCCCGGTCTGTATAGGCGCTACTCACTCAAATCCCTGGTCTGTATTTATCGATGCTCCTCACTCAAACTCCCAGTCTGTATTTATAGACACTCCACACTCAAATCCCCAGTCTGTACTTATAGACGCTCCATGCTCAAATCCCCGCTCTGTATTTATAGGTGCTCCTCACTCAAGTCCTCACTCTGTATTTATAGACGATCCTCACTCAAGTCCTCACTCTGTTTTCATAGACGTTCCTCACTCAAATCCCTGGTCTGTATTTATAAACGCTCCTCACTCAAATCCCCGGTTTGTATTTATAGGTGCTCCTCACTCACATCCTCACTCTGTATTCATAGACTTTCCTCACTTAAATCCCGGCTCTGTATTTATAAAAGTTCCTCACTCAAATCCCCAGTCTGTAATTATAGGCACTCCTCACGCAAAATCCCCACTCTGTATTTATAGATGTTCCTCATTCTAATCCCCAATCTGTATTTATAGGCACTCCTCACTCAAATCCCTGGTCTGTATTTACTGACGCTCCTCACTCAAATCCCCCGTCTGTATTTATAGGTGCTCCTCAGACAAATCATCACTCTTATTTATAGACTTTCCTCACTCAAATCCCCGCTCTGCATTTATAGATGTTCCTCACTCAAGTCCCCAGTCTGTAATTATAGGCACTCCTCACTCAAATTCCCAATCTGTATTTATAGACATTCCTCACCAAATGCCCGGTCTGTATTTATAGACGGCTCCTCACTTAAATGCCCAGTCTGTATTTATAGGCGCTCCTCACTCAAACACCCAGTCTTTATTTATAGGTGCACCTCACTCAAGTCCCCGGTCTCTATTTGTAGACGCTGATCACTCAAATCTCCGGTCTGTATTTATAGGCGCTCCTCACTCAAACCTCCGGTCTCTATTAATGGCATTCCTCACTCACATCCCCAGTCTTTATTTATAGCCGTTCCTCACTCAAATCCCCAGTCTGTATTTATAGACGCTCCTTACTCAAATCCCCAGTCTGTATTTATAGACGCTCCTCACTCAAATCCCCAGTCTGTATTTATAGATGCTCCTCACTCAAATCCCCGATCTGTATTTATACGCGCTCTTCACTCAAATCTCCAGTCTGTATTTATAGACGCTCCTCACTCAAATCCCCAGTCTGTATTTATAGGCGTTCCTCACTCAAATCCCCAGTCTGCATTTATAGACGTTCCACACCAAATGCCCGGTCTGTATTTATAGGCGCTCCTCTCCCAAATCCCCAGTCTGTATTTAGAGACGTACCTCACTCAAATCCCTGGTCTTTATTTAGAGACGCTACTCACTCAAATCTCCGGTCTGTATTTATTGGTGCACCTCACTCAAATCCTCACTCTGTATTTATAGGCGTTCATCACTCAAATCCCCAGTCTGTATTTATAGACGCTGCTCACTCAAATCCCTGGTCTATATTTATTGGCGCTACTCATTCAAATCTCCGGTCTGTATAGGCGTTCCTCACTCAAATCCCCTTTCTGTATTTTTAGGCGTTACTCACTCAAATGCCCAGTCTGTATTTATAGGCGCACCTCACTCAAACACCCAGTTTTTATTTATAGTTGCTCCTCACTCAAGTCCCCGGTCTCTATTAATGGCGTTCCTCACTCAAATCCCTAGTCTGTGTATATAGATGTTCCTCACTCAAATCTCCAGTCTGTATTTATAGCCGTTCCTCACTCAAATCTCTGGTCTCTATTAATGGCGTTCCTCACTCAAATCCCCAGTCTGTATTTATAGACTCTCCTCACTCAAATCCCCGGTCTGTATTTATAGACGCTCCTCACTCAAATCCCCACTCTGTATTTATAGGCTCTCCTCACTCAAATCCCCGGACTGTATTTATAGACGTTTCTCACTCAAATCCCCGGTCTGAATTTATAGTCGCTACTCACTCAAATCCCTGGTCTGTATTTATAGATGCTCCTCACTCAAACTCTAAGTCTGTATTTATTGACACTCGTCACTCAAATCTCCAGTCTGTATTTATAGACGTTCCTCACTCAAAACCCTGGTCTGTATTTATAAACGCTCATCACTCAAATCCCCGGTCTGTATTTATAGGTGCTTCTCACTCAAATCCTCACTCTATTTCTAGACTTTCCTCACCAAATCCCGGCTCTGTATTTATAGATGTTCCTCACTCAAATCCCCAGTCTGTAATTATATGCACTCCTCACTCAAATCCCCACTCTGTATTTATAGACGTTCCTCATTCAAATGCCCGGTCTGTATTTATAGACGTTCTTCACCAAATGCCCGGTCTGTATTTATAGGCGCTCCTCATTCAAACACCCAGTCTTTATTTGTAGGTGCTCCTCATTCAAGTCCCCGGTCTCTATTTATAGATGTGCTCACTCAAATCTCCGGTCTGTATTTATAAGCGCTCCTCACTCAAATCTCTGGTCTCTATTAATGGCGTTCCTCACTCAAATCCCCAGTCTATATTTATAGATGATCTTCACTCAAATCTCCAGTCTGCATTCATAGCCGTTCCTCACTCAAATCCCCAGTCTGTATTTATAGACGCTCCTCACTCAAATGCCCAGTCTGTATTTATAGGCATTCCTCACTCAAATCCCCAGTTTGTATTTATAGGCGTTCCTCACTCAAATCCCTGGTCTGTATTTATAGATGCTTCTCACTCAAACTCCCAGTCTGTATTTATAGACACTCCACACTCAAATTCCACGTCTGCATTTATAGACGTTCCTCACTCAAATCCCTGGTCTTTATTTAGAGACACTCCTCACTCAAATCCCCAGTCTGTATTTATAGACGCTCCTCACTCAAATCCCCAGTCTGTATTTATAGATGCTCCTCACTCAAATCCCCGATCTGTATTTATACGCGCTCTTCACTAAAAATCCCCAGTCTGTATTTATAGACGCTCCTCACTCAAATCCCCAGTCTGTATTTATAGGCGCTCCTCTCTCAAATCCCCGATCTGTATTTTTAGGCGTTCCTCACTCAAATGCCCAGTCTGTATTTATAGGCGCTCCTCACTCAAACACCCAGTTTTTATTTATAGTTGCTCCTCACTCAAGTCCCCGGTCTGTATTAATGGCGTTCCTCACTCAAATCCCTAGTCTGTGTATATAGATGTTCCTCATTCAAATCTCCAGTCTGTATTTATAGCCGTTCCTCACTCAAATCTCTGGTCTCTATTAATGGCGTTCCTCACTCAAATCCCCAGTCTGTATTTATAGACGCTCCTCACTCAACTCCCCGGTCTGTATTTATAGACGCTCCTCACTCAAATCCCCGCTCTGTATTTATAGGCGCTCCTCACTCAAATCCCCGGTCTGTATTTATAGACGTTTCTCACTCAAATCCCCGGTCTGCATTTATAGTCGCTACTCACTCAAATCCCTGGTCTGTATTTATAGATGCTCCTCACTCAAACTCTAAGTCTGTATTTATAGACACTCGTCACTCAAATCTCCAGTCTGTATTTATAGACGTTCCTCAATCAAATCCCCGCTCTGTATTTATAGGTGCTCCTGACTCAAATCCCCAGTCTGTATTTATAGACGTTCCTCACTCAAATCCCGGGTCTGTATTTATAGACGCTCCTCGCTCAAATCCCCGGTCTGTATTTATAGGCGCTACTCACTCAAATCCCTGGTCTGTATTTATCGATGCTCCTCACTCAAACTCCCAGTCTGTATTTATAGACACTCCACACTCAAATCCCCAGTCTGTATTTATATACGTTCCTCACTCAAATCCCCAGTCTGTACTTATAGACGCTCCATGCTCAAATCCCCGCTCTGTATTTATAGGTGCTCCTCACTCAAGTCCTCACTCTGTATTTATAGACGATCCTCACTCAAGTCCTCACTCTGTTTTCATAGACGTTCCTCACTCAAATCCCTGGTCTGTATTTATAAACGCTCCTCACTCAAATCCCCGGTTTGTATTTATAGGTGCTCCTCACTCTGTATTCATAGACTTTCCTCACTCAAATCCCAGCTCTGTATTTATAGAAGTTCCTCACTCAAATCCCCAGTTTGTAATTATAGGCACTCCTCACGCAAAATCCCCACTCTGTATTTATAGATGTTCCTCATTCAAATCCCCAGTCTGTATATGTAGGTGTTCCTCGCTCAAATCCCCGTCTGTATTTATAGGCGTTCCTCACTCAAATCCCTGATCTGTATTTATAGACTGTCCTCACTCAAATCCCTGGTCTGTATTTATTGACGCTCCTCACTCAAATCCCCCGTCTGTATTTATAGGTGCTCCTCAGACAAATCATCACTCTTATTTATAGACTTTCCTCACTCAAATCCCCGCTCTGCATTTATAGATGTTCCTCACTCAAGTCCCCAGTCTGTATTTATAGGCGCTCCTCACTCAAATCCCCAGTTTGTATTTATAGGTGCTGCTCACTCACATCCTCACTCTGTATTCATAGACTTTCCTCACTCAAATCCCGGCTCTGAATTTATAGAAGTTCCTCACTCAAATCCCCAGTCTGTAATTATAGGCACTCCTCACGCAAAATCCCCACTCTGTATTTATAGAAGTTCCTCATCCAAATCCCCAATCTGTATATATAGGTGTTCCTCGCTCAAATCCCCGTCTGTATTTATAGGCGTTCCTCATTCAAATCCCCGATCTGTATTTATAGACGTTCCTCACTCAAATCCCTGGTCTGTATTTATTGACGCTCCTCACTCAAATCCCCCGTCTGTATTTATAGGTGCTCCTCAGACAAATCATCACTCTTATTTATAGACTTTCCTCACTCAAATCCCCGCTCTGCATTTATAGATGTTCCTCACTCAAGTCCCCAGTCTGTAATTATAGGCACTCCTCACTCAAATTCCCAATCTGTATTTATAGACATTCCTCACCAAATGCCCGGTCTGTATTTATAGACGGCTCCTCACTTAAATGCCCAGTCTGTATTTATAGGCGCTCCTCACTCAAACACCCAGTCTTTATTTATAGGTGCACCTCACTCAAGTCCCCGGTCTCTATTTGTAGACGCTGATCACTCAAATCTCCGGTCTGTATTTATAGGCGCTCCTCACTCAAACCTCCGGTCTCTATTAATGGCATTCCTCACTCACATCCCCAGTCTTTATTTATAGCCGTTCCTCACTCAAATCCCCAGTCTGTATTTATAGACGCTCCTTACTCAAATCCCCAGTCTGTATTTATAGACGCTCCTCACTCAAATCCCCAGTCTGTATTTATAGATGCTCCTCACTCAAATCCCCGATCTGTATTTATACGCGCTCTTCACTCAAATCTCCAGTCTGTATTTATAGACGCTCCTCACTCAAATCCCCAGTCTGTATTTATAGACGTTCCTCACTCAAAACCCTGGTCTTTATTTATAGACGCTCATCACTCAAATCCCCGGTCTGTATTTATAGGTACTTCTCACTCAAATCCTCACTATTTATAGACTTTCCTCACCCAAATCTCGGCTCTGTATTTATAGATGTACCTCACTCAAATCCCCAGTTTGTAATTATATGCACTCCTCACTCAAATCCCCCCTCTGTATTTATAGACGTTCCTCATTCAAATGCCCATTCTGTATTTATAGACATTCTTCACCAAATGCCCGGTCTGTATTTATAGGCGCTCCTCATTCAAACACCCAGTCTTTATTTATAGGTGCTCCTCATTCAAGTCCCCGGTCTCTATTTATAGATGTACTCACTCAAATCTCCGGTCTGTATTTATAGGCGCTCCTCACTCAAATCCCCGGTCTGTATTTATAGACGTTTCTCACTCAAATCCCCGGTCTGTATTTATACACGCTCCTCACTCAAATCCCGGGTCTGTATTTATAGACGCTGCTCGCTCAAATCCCCGGTCTGTATTTATTGGCGCTACTCACTCAAATCCCTGGTCTGTAATTATCAATGCTCCTCACTCAAACTCCCAGTCTGTATTTATAGACACTCCACACTCAAATCCCTAGTCTGTATTTATATACATTCCTCACTCAAATCCCCAGTCTGTACTTACAGACGCTCCATGCTCAAATCCCCGCTCTGTATTTATAGGTGCTCCTCACTCAAGTACTCACTCTGTATTTATAGACGATCCTCACTCACATCCTCACTCTGTATTCATAGACTTTCCTCACTCAAATCCTGGCTCTGTATTTATAGAAGTTCCTCACTCAAATCCCCAGTCTGTAATTATAGGCACTCCTCACGCAAAATCCCCACTCTGTATATAAAGATGTTCCTCACTCAAGTCCCCAGTCTGTAATTATAGGCACTCCTCACTCAAATTCCCAATCTGTATTTATAGACATTCCTCACCAAATGCCCGGTCTGTATTTATATGCATTCCTCATTCAAATCCCCGGTCTCTATTTATAGGCGTTCATCACTCAAATCCCCAGTCTGTATTTATAGACGGCTCCTCACTCAAATGCCCAGTCTGTATTTATAAGCGCTCCTCACTCAAACACCCAGTCTTTATTTATAGGTGCTCCTCACTCAAGTCCCCGGTCTCTATTTGTAGGCGCTGATCACTCAAATCTCCGGTCTGTATTTATAGGCGCTCCTCACTCAAACCTCCGGTCTCTATTAATGGCGTTCCTCACTCACATCCCCAGTCTGTATTTATAGCCGTTCCTCACTCAAATCCCCAGTCTGTATTTATAGACGCTCCTCACTCAAATCCCCAGTCTGTATTTATAGACGCTCCTCACTCAAATCCCCAGTCTGTATTTATAGATGCTCCTCACTCAAATCCCCGATCTGTATTTATACGCGCTCTTCACTCAAATCCCCAGTCTGTATTTATAGACGCTCCTCACTCAAATCCCCAGTCTGTATTTATAGGCGCTTCTCTCTCAAATCCCCAATCTGTATTTATAGACGCTCCTCACTCAAATCCCCGGTCTGTATTTATAGGCGTTCCCCACTCAAATCGCCGGTCTGTATTTATAGGCGCTCCTCACTCAAATCCCGGGTCTATATTTATAGGCGTTCCTCACTCAAATCCCCGGTCTGTATTTATAGGCGTTCCTCACTCAAATCCCCAGTCTGCATTTATAGACGTTCCACACCAAATGCCCGGTCTGTATTTATAGGCGCTCCTCTCCCAAATCCCCAGTCTGTATTTAGAGACGTACCTCACTCAAATCCCTGGTCTTTATTTAGAGACGCTACTCACTCAAATCTCCGGTCTGTATTTATTGGTGCACCTCACTCAAATCCTCACTCTGTATTTATAGGCGTTCATCACTCAAATCCCCAGTCTGTATTTATAGACGCTGCTCACTCAAATCCCTGGTCTATATTTATTGGCGCTACTCATTCAAATCTCCGGTCTGTATAGGCGTTCCTCACTCAAATCCCCTTTCTGTATTTTTAGGCGTTACTCACTCAAATGCCCAGTCTGTATTTATAGGCGCACCTCACTCAAACACCCAGTTTTTATTTATAGTTGCTCCTCACTCAAATCCCCGGTCTCTATTAATGGCGTTCCTCACTCAAATCCCTAGTCTGTGTATATAGATGTTCCTCACTCAAATCTCCAGTCTGTATTTATAGCCGTTCCTCACTCAAATCTCTGGTCTCTATTAATGGCGTTCCTCACTCAAATCCCCAGTCTGTATTTATAGACTCTCCTCACTCAAATCCCCGGTCTGTATTTATAGACGCTCCTCACTCAAATCCCCACTCTGTATTTATAGGCGCTCCTCACTCAAATCCCCGGACTGTATTTATAGACGTTTCTCACTCAAATCCCCGGTCTGTATTTATAGGCACTCCACACTCAAATCCCGGGTCTGTATTTATAGACGCTCTTCACTCAAATCCCCGGTCTGAATTTATAGTCGCTACTCACTCAAATCCCTGGTCTGTATTTATAGATGCTCCTCACTCAAACTCTAAGTCTGTATTTATTGACACTCGTCACTCAAATCTCCAGTCTGTATTTATAGACGTTCCTCACTCAAAACCCTGGTCTGTATTTATAAACGCTCATCACTCAAATCCCCGGTCTGTATTTATAGGTGCTTCTCACTCAAATCCTCACTCTATTTCTAGACTTTCCTCACCAAATCCCGGCTCTGTATTTATAGATGTTCCTCACTCAAATCCCCAGTCTGTAATTATATGCACTCCTCACTCAAATCCCCACTCTGTATTTATAGACGTTCCTCATTCAAATGCCCGGTCTGTATTTATAGACGTTCTTCACCAAATGCCCGGTCTGTATTTATAGGCGCTCCTCATTCAAACACCCAGTCTTTATTTGTAGGTGCTGCTCATTCAAGTCCCCGGTCTCTATTTATAGATGTGCTCACTCAAATCTCCGGTCTGTATTTATAAGCGCTCCTCACTCAAATCTCTGGTCTCTATTAATGGCGTTCCTCACTCAAATCCCCAGTCTATATTTATAGATGATCTTCACTCAAATCTCCAGTCTGCATTCATAGCCGTTCCTCACTCAAATCCCCAGTCTGTATTTATAGACGCTCCTCACTCAAATGCCCAGTCTGTATTTATAGGCATTCCTCACTCAAATCCCCAGTTTGTATTTATAGGCGTTCCTCACTCAAATCCCTGGTCTGTATTTATAGATGCTTCTCACTCAAACTCCCAGTCTGTATTTATAGACACTCCACACTCAAATTCCACGTCTGCATTTATAGACGTTCCTCACTCAAATCCCTGGTCTTTATTTAGAGACGCTCCTCACTCAAATCCCCAGTCTGTATTTATAGACGCTCCTCACTCAAATCCCCAGTCTGTATTTATAGATGCTCCTCACTCAAATCCCCGATCTGTATTTATACGCGCTCTTCACTAAAAATCCCCAGTCTGTATTTATAGACGCTCCTCACTCAAATCCCCAGTCTGTATTTATAGGCGCTCCTCTCTCAAATCCCCGATCTGTATTTTTAGGCGTTCCTCACTCAAATGCCCAGTCTGTATTTATAGGCGCTCCTCACTCAAACACCCAGTTTTTATTTATAGTTGCTCCTCACTCAAGTCCCCGGTCTGTATTAATGGCGTTCCTCACTCAAATCCCTAGTCTGTGTATATAGATGTTCCTCATTCAAATCTCCAGTCTGTATTTATAGCCGTTCCTCACTCAAATCTCTGGTCTCTATTAATGGCGTTCCTCACTCAAATCCCCAGTCTGTATTTATAGACGCTCCTCACTCAACTCCCCAGTCTGTATTTATAGACGCTCCTCACTCAAATCCCCGCTCTGTATTTATAGGCGCTCCTCACTCAAATCCCCGGTCTGTATTTATAGACGTTTCTCACTCAAATCCCCGGTCTGCATTTATAGTCGCTACTCACTCAAATCCCTGGTCTGTATTTATAGATGCTCCTCACTCAAACTCTAAGTCTGTATTTATAGACACTCGTCACTCAAATCTCCAGTCTGTATTTATAGACGTTCCTCAATCAAATCCCCGCTCTGTATTTATAGGTGCTCCTGACTCAAATCCCCAGTCTGTATTTATAGACGTTCCTCACTCAAATCCCGGGTCTGTATTTATAGACACTCCTCGCTCAAATCCCCGGTCTGTATTTATAGGCGCTACTCACTCAAATCCCTGGTCTGTATTTATCGATGCTCCTCACTCAAACTCCCAGTCTGTATTTATAGACACTCCACACTCAAATCCCCAGTCTGTATTTATATACGTTCCTCACTCAAATCCCCAGTCTGTACTTATAGACGCTCCATGCTCAAATCCCCGCTCTGTATTTATAGGTGCTCCTCACTCAAGTCCTCACTCTGTATTTATAGACGATCCTCACTCAAGTCCTCACTCTGTTTTCATAGACGTTCCTCACTCAAATCCCTGGTCTGTATTTATAAACGCTCCTCACTCAAATCCCCGGTTTATATTTATAGGTGCTCCTCACTCTGTATTCATAGACTTTCCTCACTCAAATCCCAGCTCTGTATTTATAGAAGTTCCTCACTCAAATCCCCAGTCTGTAATTATAGGCACTCCTCACGCAAAATCCCCACTCTGTATTTATAGATGTTCCTCATTCAAATCCCCAGTCTGTATATGTAGGTGTTCCTCGCTCAAATCCCCGTCTGTATTTATAGGCGTTCCTCACTCAAATCCCTGATCTGTATTTATAGACTGTCCTCACTCAAATCCCCCGTCTGTATTTATAGGTGCTCCTCAGACAAATCATCACTCTTATTTATAGACTTTCCTCACTCAAATCCCCGCTCTGCATTTATAGATGTTCCTCACTCAAGTCCCCAGTCTGTATTTATAGGCGCTCCTCACTCAAATTCCCAATCTGTATTTATAGACATTCCTCACCAAATGCCCGGTCTGTATTTATATGCATTCCTCATTCAAATCCCCGGTCTCTATTTATAGGCGTTCATTACTCAAATCCCCAGTCTGTATTTATAGACGGCTCCTCACTCAAATGCCCAGTCTGTATTTATAGGCGCTCCTCACTCAAACACCCAGTCTTTATTTATAGGTGCTCCTCACTCAAGTCCCCGGTCTCTATTTGTAGGCGCTGATCACTCCAATCTCCGGTCTGTATTTATAGGCGCTCCTCACTCAAACCTCCGGTCTCTATTAATGGCGTTCCTCACTCACATCCCCAGTCTGTATTTATAGCCGTTCCTCACTCAAATCCCCAGTCTGTATTTATAGACGCTCCTCACTCAAATCCCCAGTCTGTATTTATAGATGCTCCTCACTCAAATCCCCGATCTGTATTTACACGCGCTCTTCACTCAAATCCCCAGTCTGTATTTATAGACGCTCCTCACTCAAATCCCCAGTCTGTATTTATAGGCGCTCCTCTCTCAAATCCCCGATCTGTATTTATAGACGCTCCTCACTCAAATCCCCGGTCTGTATTTATAGGCGTTCCCCACTCAAATCGCCGGTCTGTATTTATAGGCGCTCCTCACTCAAATCCCGGGTCTATATTTATAGGCGTTCCTCACTCAAATCCCTGGTCTGTATTTATAGGCGTTCCTCACTCAAATCCCCAGTCTGCATTTATAGATGTTCCACACCAAATGCCCGGTCTGTATTTATAGGCGCTCCTCTCTCAAATCCCCAGTCTGTATTTAGAGATGTACCTCACTCAAATCCCTGGTCTTTATTTAGAGACGCTACTCACTCAAATCTCCGGTCTGTATTTATTGGTGCTCCTCACTCAAATCCTCACTCTGTATTTTTAGGCGTTCATCACTCAAATCCCCAGTCTGTATTTATAGATGCTGCTCACTCAAATCCTAGGTCTATATTTATTGGCGCTACTCATTCAAATCTCCGGTCTGTATTGGCGTTCCTCACTCAAATCCCCTTTCTGTATTTTTAGGCGTTACTCACTCAAATGCCCAGTCTGTATTTATAGGCGCACCTCACTCAAACACCCAGTTTTTATTTATAGTTGCTCCTCACTCAAGTCCCCGGTCCCTATTAATGGCGTTCCTCACTCAAATCCCTAGTCTGTGTATATAGATGTTCCTCATTCAAATCTCCAGTCTGTATTTATTGCCGTTCCTCACTCAAATCTCTGGTCTCTATTAATGGCGTTCCTCACTCAAATCCCCAGTTGTATTTATAGACTCTCCTCACTCAAATCCCCGGTCTGTATTTATAGACGCTCCTCACTCAAATCCCCGGTCTGTATTTATAGACGTTTCTCACTCAAATCCCCACTCTGTATTTATAGACGCTCCTCACTCAAATCCCCGGTCTGTATTTATAGACGCTCCTCACTCAAATCCCCACTCTGTATTTATAGGCGCTCCTCACTCAAATCCCCGGAATGTATTTATAGACGTTTCTCACTCAAATCCCCGGTCTGTATTTATAGGCACTCCACACTCAAATCTCGGGTCTGTATTTATAGACGTTTTTCACTCAAATCCCGGGTCTGTATTTATAGACGCTCTTCACTCAAATCCCCGGTCTGCATTTATAGTCGCTATTCACTCAAATCCCTGGTCTGTATTTATAGATGCTCCTCACTCAAACTCTAAGTCTGAATTTATAGACACTCGTCACTCAAATCTCCAGTCTGTATTTATAGACGTTCCTCACTCAAATCCCTGCTCTGTATTTATAGGTGCTCCTTACTCAAATCCCCACTCTGTATTTATAGACGTTCCTCACTCAAATCCCGGCTCTGTATTTATAGATGTTCCTCACTCAAATCCCCAGTCTGTAATTATATGCACTCCTCACTCAAATCCCCACTCTGTATTTATAGACGTTCCTCATTCAAATGCCCGGTCTGTATTTATAGGCCCTCCTCATTCAAACACCCAGTCTTTATTTATAGGTGCTCCTCATTCAAGTCCCCGGTCTCTATTTATAGATGTGCTCACTCAAATCTCCGGTCTGTGTTTATAAGCGCTCCTCACTCAAATCTCTGGTCTCTATTAATGGCGTTCCTCACTCAAATCCCCAGTCTGTATTTATAGATGATCTTCACTCAAATCTCCAGTCTGTATTCATAGCCGTTCCTCACTCAAATCCCCAGTCTGTATTTATAGACGCTCCTCACTCAAATCCCCAGTCTGTATTTATAGGCATTCCTCACTCAAATCCCCAGTTTGTATTTATAGGCATTCCTCACTCAAATCCATGGTCTGTATTTATAGATGCTTCTCACTCAAACTCCCAGTCTGTATTTATAGACAGTCCACACTCACATCCCCAGTCTGAATTTATAGACGTTCCTCACTCAAATCCCCAGTCTGTACTTATAGACGTTCCATGCTCAAATCCCCGCTCTGTATTTATAGGTGCTCCTCAGACAAATCATCACTCTTATTTATAGACTTTCCTCACTCATATCCCCGCTCTGCATATATAGATGTTCCTCACTCAAGTCCCCAGTCTGTAATTATAGGCACTCCTCACTCAAATCCCCAATCTGTAATTATAGACATTCTTCACCAAATGCCCGGTCTGTATTTAAAGGCGTTACTCACTCACATCCCCAGTCTGCATTTATATGCGTTCCTCATTCAAATCCCCGTTCTGTATTTATAGGCGTTCATCACTCAAATCCCCAGTCTGTATTTATAGACGGCTCCTCACTCAAATGCCCAGTCTGTATTTCTAGGCGCTCCTCACTCAAACCTCCGGTCTCTATTAATGGTGTTCCTCACTCACATCCCCAGTCTTTACTTATAGCCGTTCCTCACTCAAATCGCCAGTCTGTATTTATAGACGTTCCCCTCTCAAATCGCCGCTGTGTATTTATAAGTGCTCCTCACTCAAATCCCGGGTCTATATTTATAGGCGTTCCTCACTCAAATCCCTGGTCTGTATTTATAGGCGTTCCTCACTCAAATCCCCAGTCTGTATTTATAGACGTTCCACACCAAATGCCCGGTCTGTATTTATAGGTGCTCCTCCCTCAAATCCCCAGTCTGTATTTAGAGACGCTACTCACTCAAATCTCCGGTCTGTATTTATTGGTGCTCCTCACTCAAATCTTCACTCTATTTATAGACGTTCCTCACTCAAATCTCCAGTCTGTAATTAGAGGCACTCCTCACTCAAATGCTCGGTCTGTATTTATAGACATTCCTCACTCAATTCCCTGGTCTGTATTTATAGACGTTCCTCACTCAAATCCCGGGTCTGTATTTATAGACGGGCCTCACTCAAATCACGCGTCTGTATTTATAGACGTTTCTCACTCAAATCCCCGGTCTGTATTTATAGGCGCTACTCACTCAAATCCCTGGTCTGTATTTATAGATGCTCCTCACTCAAACTCCCAGTCTGCATTTATAGACATTCCTCACTCAAATCCCAGGTCTGTATTTATAGACGTTCCTCACTCAAATCCCCAGTCTGTACTTATAGACGCTCCACTCTCAAATCCCCGGTCTGTATTTATCGGTGCTCCTCACTCCAGTCCTCACTCTGTATTTATCGACGATCCTCACTCAAATCCTCAGTCTGTATTTATAGACGTTCCTTACTCAAATCCCTGGTCTGTATTTATAGACGCTCCTCACTCAAATCCCCGGTCTGTAT
This sequence comes from Cetorhinus maximus, assembly GCF_964194155.1. Taxonomy (NCBI): domain Eukaryota; kingdom Metazoa; phylum Chordata; class Chondrichthyes; order Lamniformes; family Cetorhinidae; genus Cetorhinus; species Cetorhinus maximus. The sequence continues at coordinate 34,723,659 of NC_135901.1, read as the reverse complement.
TTATAGGTGCTCCTCACTCCCATCCTCACTCTGTATTCATAGACGCTCCTCACTCAAATCCCGGCTCTGTATTTATAGAAGTTCCACACTCAAATCCCCAATCAGTAATTATAGGCACTCCTCACGCTAAAACCCACTCTGTATTTATAGACGATCCTCATTCAAATCCCCAGTCTGTATTTATAAGCGTTCCTCACTCAAATCCCCAATCTGTATTTATAGACGTTCCTCACTCAAATCCCCCGTCTGTATTTATAGGTGCTCCACAGACAAATCATCACTCTTATTTATAGACTTTCCTCACTCAAATCCCTGCTCTGCATTTATAGATGGTCCTCACTCAAGTCCCCAGTCTGTAATTATAGGCACTCCTCACTCAAATCCCCAATAGACATTCCTCACCAAATGCCCGGTCTGTATTTAAAGGCGTTCCTCACTCACATCCCCAGTCTGTATTTATAGACGGCTCCTCACTCAAATGCCCACTCTGTATTTATAGGCGCTCCTCACTCAAACACCCAGTCTTTATTTATAGGTGCTCCTCACTCAAGTCCCCGGTCTCTATTTGTAGGCGCTGATCACTCAAATCTCCGGTCTGTATTTATAGATGCTCCTCACTCAAATCCCCGATCTGTATTAAAACGCATTCTTCACTCATATCCCCAGTCTGTATTTATAGAGGCTCCTCACTCAAATCCCCAGTCAGTATTTATAGGCGCTCCTCTCTCAAATCCCCGATCTGTATTTATAGATGCTCCTCACTCAAATCTCCAGTCTGTATTTATAGGCGCTCCTCTCTCAAATCCCCGATCTGTATTTATAGATGCTCCTCACTCAAATCTCCAGTCTGTATTTATAGGCGTTCCCCACTCAAATCGCCGGTCTGTATTTAGAGACGCTCCTCACTCAAATCCCTGGTCTTTATTTAGAGACGCTACTCACTCAAATCTCCGGTCTGTATTTATTGGTGCTCCTTACTCAAATCCTCACTCTGTATTTATAGACGCTCCTCACTCAAATTCCCTGTCTGTATTTATAGGCGTTCCCCACTCAAATCCCCGGTCTGTATTTATAGACACTCCTCAATCAAATCCCCGCTCTGTATTTATAGACGTTCCTTCTCAATTCCCTGGTCTGTGTTTATAGACGTTCCTCACTCAAATCTCGGGTCTGTATTTATAGACGGGCCTCACTCAAATCCCGGGTCTGTATTTATAGGCGTTCACCACTCAAATCCCTGGTCTGTATTTATAGATGCTCCTCACTCAAACTCCCAGTCTGTATTTATAGACATTCCTCACTCAAATCCCGGGTCTGTACTTATAGACGCTCCACACTCAAATCCCCGGTCTGTATTTATAGGTGCTCCTCACTCAAGTCCTCACTCTGTATTTATAGACGTTGCTCACTCAAATCCCCGGTCTGTATTTATAGCTGCTCCTCACTCAAGTCCTCACTCTATTTATAGACGATCCTCACTCAAACCCTCACTCTGTATTTATAGACGATCCTCACTCAAATCCTCAGTCTGTATTTATAGACGCTTCTCACTCAAATTCCCGGTCTGTATTTATCGGCATTCCTCACTCAAATACCGAGTCTTTATATATCGATGTTCCTTACTCAAGTCCCCGGTCTGTATTTATGGACGCTCCTCACTGAAATCTCCGGTCTGTATTTATAGGCGTTCCTAACTCAAATCCCCAGTCTGTATTTATAGGCGTTCCTCACTCAAATCCCCAGTCTGTATTTATAGGCGTTCCTCACTCAAATCCCCGGTCTGTATTTATAAGCGTTCCTCACTCTAATCCACTGTCTGTATTTATAGACGTTCCTCACTCAAATCCCTGGTCTGTATTTATTGACTCTCCTCACTCAAATCCCCCGTCTGTATTTATAGGTGCTCCTCACTCAAATCATCACTCTTATTTATAGACTTTCCTCACTCAAATCCCCGCTCTGCATTTATAGATGTTCCTCACTCAAGTCCCCAGTCTGTAATTATAGGCACTCCTCACTCAAATCCCCAATCTGTATAGACATTCCTCACCAAATGCCCGGTCTGTATTTATAGACGGCTCCTCACTCAAATGCCCAGTCTGTATTTATAAGCGCTCCTCACTCAAACACCCAGTCTTTATTTATAGGTGCTCCTCACTCAAGTCCCCGGTCTCTATTTGTAGGCGCTGATCACTCAAATCTCCGGTCTGTATTTATAGGCGCTCCTCACTCAAACCTCCGGTCTCTATTAATGGCGTTCCTCACTCACATCCCCAGTCTGTATTTATAGCCGTTCCTCACTCAAATCCCGGGTCTGTATTTATAGACGCTCCTCACTCAAATCCCCAGTCTGTATTTATAGATGCTCCTCACTCAAATCCCCAGTCTGTATTTATAGATGCTCCTCACTCAAATCCCCGATCTGTATTTATACGCGCTCTTCACTCAAATCCCCAGTCTGTATTTTTAGACGCTCCTCACTCAAATCCCCGGTCTGTATTTATAGGCATTCCCCACTCAAATCGCCGGTCTGTATTTATAGGCGTTCCTCACTCAAATCCCCAGTCTGCATTTATAGACGTTCCACACCAAATGCCCGATCTGTATTTATAGGCGCTCCTCTCTCAAATCCCCAGTCTGTATTTAGAGACGTACCTCACTCAAATCCCTGGTCTTTATTTAGAGACGCTACTCACTCAAATCTCCGGTCTGTATTTATTGGTGCACCTCACTCAAATCCTCACTCTATTTATAGGCGTTTATCACTCAAATCCCCAGTCTGTATTTATAGACGCTGCTCACTCAAATCCCTGGTCTATATTTATTGGCGCTACTCATTCAAATCTCCGGTCTGTATAGGCGTTCCTCACTCAAATCCCCTTTCTGTATTTTTAGGCGTTACTCACTCAAATGCCCAGTCTGTATTTATAGGCGCACCTCACTCAAACACCCAGTTTTTATTTATAGTTGCTCCTCACTCAAGTCCCCGGTCTCTATTAATGGCGTTCCTCACTCAAATCCCTAGTCTGTGTATATAGATGTTCCTCATTCAAATCTCCAGTCTGTATTTATAGACGTTCCTCACTCAAATCTCTGGTCTCTATTAATGGCGTTCCTCACTCAAATCCCCAGTCTGTATTTATAGACTCTCCTCACTCAAATCCCTGGTCTGTATTTATAGACGCTCCTCACTCAAATCCCCACTCTGTATTTATAGGCGCTCCTCACTCAAATCCCCGGACTGTATTTATAGACGTTTCTCACTCAAATCCCCGGTCTGTATTTATAGGCACTCCACACTCAAATCCCGGGTCTGTATTTATAGACGCTCTTCACTCAAATCCCCGGTCTGCATTTATAGTCGCTACTCACTCAAATCCCTGGTCTGTATTTATAGATGCTCCTCACTCAAACTCTAAGTCTGTATTTATAGACACTCGTCACTCAAATCTCCAGTCTGTATTTATAGACGTTCCTCACTCAAAACCCTGGTCTGTATTTATAAACGCTCATCACTCAAATCCCCAGTCTGTAATTATATGCACTCCTCACTCAAATCCCCACTCTGTATTTATAGACGTTCCTCATTCAAATGCCCGGTCTGTATTTATAGACGTTCTTCACCAAATGCCCGGTCTGTATTTATAGGCGCTCCTCATTCAAACACCCAGTCTTTATATTTCGGTGCTCCTCATTCAAGTCCCCGGTCTCTATTTATAGATGTGCTCACTCAAATCTCCGGTCTGTATTTATAAGCGCTCCTCACTCAAATCTCTGGTCTCTATTAATGGCGTTCCTCACTCAAATCCCCAGTCTGTATTTATAGATGATCTTCACTCAAATCTCCAGTCTGCATTCATAGCCGTTCCTCACTCAAATCCCCAGTCTGTATTTATAGACGCTCCTCACTCAAATGCCCAGTCTGTATTTATAGGCATTCCTCACTCAAATCCCCAGTTTTTATTTATAGGCGTTCCTCACTCAAATCCCTGGTCTGTATTTATAGATGCTTCTCACTCAAACTCCCAGTCTGTATTTATAGACACTCCACACTCAAATTCCACGTCTGCATTTATAGACGTTCCTCACTCAAATCCCTGGTCTTTTTTTAGAGACGCTACTCACTCAAATCTCCGGTCTGTATTTATTGGTGCTCCTCACTCAAATCCTCACTCTGTATTTATAGGCGTTCATCACTCAAATCCCCAGGCTGTATTTATAGACGCTGCTCACTCAAATCCCTGGTCTATATTTATTGGCGCTACTCATTCAAATCTCCAGTCTGTATAGGCATTCCTCACTCAAATCCCCTTTCTGTATTTTTAGGCGTTCCTCACTCAAATGCCCAGTCTGTATTTATAGGCGCTCCTCACTCAAACACCCAGTTTTTATTTATAGTTGCTCCTCACTCAAGTCCCCGGTCTGTATTAATGGCGTTCCTCACTCAAATCCCTAGTCTGTGTATATAGATGTTCCTCATTCAAATCTCCAGTCTGTATTTATAGCCGTTCCTCACTCAAATCTCTGGTCTCTATTAATGGCATTCCTCACTCAAATCCCCGGTCTGTATTTATAGACGCTCCTCACTCAAATCCCCACTCTGTATTTATAGGCGCTCCTCACTCAAATCCCCAGTCTGTATTTATAGACGTTTCTCACTCAAATCCCCGGTCTGTATTTATAGGCACTCCACACTCAAATCCCGGGTCTGTATTTATAGACGCTCTTCAGTCAAATCCCCGGTCTGCATTTATAGTCGCTACTCACTCAAATCCCTGGTCTGTATTTATAGATGCTCCTCACTCAAACTCTAAGTCTGTATTTATAGACACTCGTCACTCAAATCTCCAGTCTGTATTTATAGACGTTCCTCACTCAAATCCCCGCTCTGTATTTATAGGTGCTCCTGACTCAAATCCCCAGTCTGTATTTATAGACGTTCCTCACTCAAATCCCGGGTCTGTATTTATAGACGCTCCTTGCTCAAATCCCCGGTCTGTATTTATAGACACTCCACACTCAAATCCCCAGTCTGTATTTATAGACGTTCCTCACTCAAATCCCCAGTCTGTACTTATAGGCGCTCCATGCTCAAATCCCCGCTCTGTATTTATAGACGATCCTCACTCAAGTCCTCACTCTGTTTTCATAGACGTTCCTCACTCAAATCCCTGGTCTGTATTTATAAACGCTCCTCACTCAAATCCCCGGTTTGTATTTATAGGTGCTCCTCACTCTGTATTCATAGACTTTCCTCACTCAAATCCCAGCTCTGTATTTATAGGCGTTCCTCACGCAAATCCCTGATCTGCATTTATAGATGTTCCTCACTCAAGTCCCCAGTCTGTATTTATAGGCGCTCCTCACTCAAATTCCCAATCTGTATTTATAGAAGTTCCTCATTCAAATCCCCAATCTGTATATGTAGGTGTTCCTCACTCAAATCCCAGTCTGTATATATAGGCGTTCCTCACTCAAATCCCTGATCTGCATTTATAGATGTTCCTCACTCAAGTCCCCAGTCTGTATTTATAGGCGCTCCTCACTCAAATTCCCAATCTGTATTTATAGACATTCCTCACCAAATGCCCGGTCTGTATTTATATGCATTCCTCATTCAAATCCCCGGTCTCTATTTATAGGCGTTCATCACTCAAATCCCCAGTCTGTATTTATAGACGGCTCCTCACTCAAATGCCCAGTCTGTATTTATAAGCGCTCCTCACTCAAACACCCAGTCTTTATTTATAGGTGCTCCTCACTCAAGTCCCCGGTCTCTATCTGTAGGCGCTGATCACTCAAATCTCCGGTCTGTATTTATAGGCGCTCCTCACTCAAACCTCCGGTCTCTATTAATGGCGTTCCTCACTCACATCCCCAGTCTGTATTTATAGCCGTTCCTCACTCAAATCCCCAGTCTGTATTTACAGACGCTCCTCACTCAAATCCCCAGTCTGTATTTATAGATGCTCCTCACTCAAATCCCCGATCTGTATTTACACGCGCTCTTCACTCAAATCCCCAGTCTGTATTTATAGACGCTCCTCACTCAAATCCCCGGTCTGTATTTATAGGCGTTCCCCACTCAAATCGCCGGTCTGTATTTATAGGCGCTCCTCACTCAAATCCCGGGTCTATATTTATAGGCGTTCCTCACTCAAATCCCTGGTCTGTATTTATAGGCGTTCCTCACTCAAATCCCCAGTCTGCATTTATAGATGTTCCACACCAAATGCCCGGTCTGTATTTATAGGCGCTCCTCTCTCAAATCCCCAGTCTGTATTTAGAGACGTACCTCACTCAAATCCCTGGTCTTTATTTAGAGACGCTACTCACTCAAATCTCCGGTCTGTATTTATTGGTGCTCTTCACTCAAATCCTCAGTCTGTATTTATAGGCGTTCATCACTCAAATCCCCAGTCTGTATTTATAGACGCTGCTCACTCAAATCCCTGGTCTATATTTATTGGCGCTACTCATTCAAATCTCCGGTCTGTATAGGCGTTCCTCACTCAAATCCCCTTTCTGTATTTTTAGGCGTTCCTCACTCAAATGCCCAGTCTGTATTTATAGGCGCACCTCACTCAAACACCCAGTTTTTATTTATAGTTGCTCCTCATTCAAGTCCCCGGTCTCTATTTATAGATGTGCTCACTCAAATCTCCGGTCTGTATTTATAAGCGCTCCTCACTCAAATCTCTGGTCTCTATTAATGGCGTTCCTCACTCAAATCCCCAGTCTGTATTTATAGATGATCTTCACTCAAATCTCCAGACTGTATTCATAGCCGTTCCTCACTCAAATCCCCAGTCTGTATTTATAGACGCTCCTCACTCAAATCCCCAGTCTGTATTTATAGGCGTTCCTCACTCAAATCCATGGTCTGTATTTATAGATGCTTCTCAGTCAAACTCCCAGTCTGTATTTATAGACACTCCACACTCAAATCCCCAGTCTGTATTTATAGACGTTCCTCACTCAAATCCCCAGTCTGTACTTATAGACGTTCCATGCTCAAATCCCCGCTCTGTATTTATAGGTGCTCCTCACTCAAGTCCTCACTCTGTATTTATAGGCGTTCATCACTCAAATCCCGGGTCAGTATTTCTAAACGCTCCTTACTCAAATCCCCGGTCTGTATTTAATGGTGCTCCTCACGCAAATCCCCACTCTGTATTTATAGGCGTTCCTCATTCAAATCCCCGGTCTGTATTTAGAGGCGTTCCTCACTCAAATCCCCGTTCTGTATTTATAGACACTACTCAGTCAAATCCATGGTATGTATTTATAGATGCTCCTCACTCAAATCCCCCGACTGTATTTATAGGTGCTCCTCACTCAAATCCTCACTCTATATTTATTGACGTTCCTCACTCAAATTCCCGCTCTGTATTTATAGCCGTTCCTCACTCAAACACCCAGTTTTTATTTATAGTTGCTCCTCACTCAAGTCCCCGGTCTCTATTAATGGCGTTCCTCACTCAAATCCCTAGTCTGTATATATTGATGTTCCTCATTCAAATCTCCAGTCTGTATTTATAGACGCTCCTCACTCAAATCCCTGGTCTGTATTTATAGACGCTCCTCACTCAAATCTCCGGTCTGTATTTATAGACGCTCCTCACTCAAATCCCCACTCTGTATTTATAGGCGCTCCTCACTCAAATCCCCGGTCTGTATTTATAGACGTTTCTCACTCAAATCCCTGGTCTGTATTTATAGGCACTCCACACTCAAATCCCGGGTCTGTATTTATAGACACTCCTCACTCAAATCCCCGGTCTGTAATTATAGACGTTTCTCACTCAAATCCCCGGTCTGTATTTATAGACGTTTCTCACTCAAATCCCCGGTCTGTATTTATAGACGTTCCTCACTCAAATCCCCGGTCTGTATTTATAGACGTTTCTCACTCAAATCCCTGGTCTGTATTTATAGGCACTCCACACTCAAATCCCCGGTCTGAATTTATAAGCACTCCTCACTCAAATCTCTGGTCTCTATTAATGGCGTTCCTCAGTCAAATCCCCAGTCTGTATTTATAGATGTTCCTCACTCAAATCTCCAGTCTGTATTTATAGCCGTTCCTCACTCAAGTCCTCACTCTGTATTTATAGGCGTTCATCACTCAATTCCCGGGTCAGTATTTCTAAACGATCCTCACTCAAATCCCCGGTCTCTATTTATAGGCGTTCCTCACTTACATCCTCACTCTGTATTTATAGACACTCCTCACTCAAATCCCGGCTCTGTATTTATAGACACTCCACACTCAAATCCCGGCTCTGTATTTATAGAAGTTCCTCACTCAAATCCCCAGTCTGAAATTATGGGCACTCCTCATGCAAATCCCCACTCTGTATTTATAGGCGTTCCTCATTCAAATCCCCGGTCTGTATTTAGTGGCGTTCCTCACTCAAATCCCCGTTCTGTATTTATAGACGCTCCTCGCTCAAATCCCCGGTCTGTATTTATAGGTGCTCCTCACTCAAATCCTCACTCTATATTTATTGACGTTCCTCACTCACATCCCCGCTCTGTATTTATAGAAGTTCCTCACTCAAATCCCTGGTCTGTATTTATAGACGCTCCTCACTCAAATCCCCAGTCTGTACTTATAGACGCTCCATGCTCAAATCCCCGCTCTCTATTTATAGGTGCTCCTCACTCAAGTCCTCACTCTGTATTTATAGACGATCCTCACTCAAATCCTCATTCTGTTTTCATAGACATTCCTCACTCAAATCCCCAGTCTGTATTTATAGACGAGCCTCACTCAAATCCCCGGTTTGTATTTATAGGTGCTACTCACATCCTCACTCTGTATTCATAGACTTTCCTCACTCAAATCCCGGCTCTGTATTTATAGAAGTTCCTCACTCAAATCCCCAGTCAGTAATTATAGGCACCCCTCACGCAAAATCCCACTCTGTATTTATAGACGTTCCTCATTCAAATCCCCGGTCTGTATTTATAGACGTTCCTCGCTCAAATCCCCGGTCTGTATTTATAGGCGTTCCTCACTCAAATCCCCGATCTGTATTTAAAGACGTTCCTCACTCAAATCCCTGGTCTGTATTTATTGACGCTCCTCACTCAAATCCCCCGTCTGTATTTATAGGTGCTCCTCAGACAAATCATCACTCTTATTTATAGACTTTCCTCACTCAAATCCCCGCTCTGCATATATAGATGTTCCTCACTCAAGTCCCCAGTCTGTAATTATAGGCACTCCTCACTCAAATCCCCAATCTGTAATTATAGACATTCTTCACCAAATGCCCGGTCTGTATTTAAAGGCGTTACTCACTCACATCCCCGGTCTGCATTTATATGCGTTCCTCATTCAAATGCCCAGTCTGTATTTATAGGAGCTCCTCACTCAAATCCCCGGTCTCTATTAATGGTGTTCCTCACTCACATCCCCAGTCTTTATTTATAGCCGTTCCTCACTCAAATCGCCAGTCTGTATTTATAGACGTTCCTCACTCAAATCCCCTGTCTGTATTTATAGATGCTCCTCACTCAAATCCCCGATCTGTATTTATACGCATTCCTCACTCAAATCCCCAGTCTCTATTTGTAGACGCTGATCACTCAAATCTCCGGTCTGTATTTATAGGTGCTCCTCACTCACATCCCCAGTCTGTATTTGTAGACGCTCTTCACTCAAATGCCCAGTCTGTATTTATAGGCGCTCCTCACTCAAACACCCAGTCTTTATTTATAGGTGCTCCTCACTCAAGTCCCCGGTCTCTATTTGTAGGCGCTGATCACTCAAATCTCCGGTCTCTATTAATGGCGTTCCTCACTCAAATCCCCAGTCTGTATTTATAGCTGTTCCTCACTTAAATCCCCAGTCTGTATTTATAGACGCTCCTCACTCAAATCCCCCGTCTTTATTTATAGATGCACCTCACTTAAATCCCCGATGTGTATTTATACGCGTTCCCCACTCAAATCGCCGGTCTGTATTTATAGGTGCTCCTCACTCAAATCCCGGGTCTATATTTATAGGCGTTCCTCACTCAAATCCCCGGTCTGTATTTATAGGCGTTCCTCACTCAAATCCTTAGTCTGTATTTATAGACGTTCCACACCAAATGCCCGGTCTGTATTTATAGACGCTCCTCCCTCAAATCCCCAGTCTGTATTTAGAGACGCTACTCACTCAAATCTCCGGTCTGTATTTATTGGTGCTCCTCACTCAAATCCTCACTCTATTTATAGACGTTCCTCACTCAAATCTCCAGTCTGTAATTAGAGGCACTCCTCACTCAAATGCTCGGTCTGTATTTATAGACGTTCCTCACTCAATTCCCTGGTCTGTATTTATATACGTTCCTCACTCAAATCCCGGGTCTGTATTTATAGACGGGCCTCACTCAAATCGCGCGTCTGTATTTATAGACGTTTCTCACTCAAATCCCCGGTCTGTATTTATAGGCGCTACTCACTCAAATCCCTGGTCTGTATTTATAGATGCTCCTCACTCAAACTCCCAGTCTGCATTTATTGACATTCCTCACTCAAATCCCAGGTCTGTATTTATAGACGTTCCTTACTCAAATCCCCAGTCTGTATTTATAGATGTTCCTCACTCAAATCTCCAGTCTGTATTTATAGCCGTTCCTCACTCAAATCCCCAGTCTGTATTTATAGACGCTCCTCACTCACATCTCCAGTCTGTATTTATATGCGTTCCTCACTCAAATCCTCAGCCTGTATTTATAGACGTTCCTCACTCAAATCCCCAGTCTGTATTTATAGATGCTCCTCACTCAAATCCCTGGTCTGTATTTATACGCATTCCTCACTCAAATGCCCAGTCTGTATTTATAGGCGTTCCTCACTCAAATCCCCGGTCTGTATTTATAGCCGTTCCTCACTCAAAACTCCGGTCTGTATTTATGGATGCTCCTCACTGAAATCTCCGGTCTGTATTTATTGGCGTTCCTAACTCAAATCCCCAGTCTGTATTTATACACGTTCATCACTCTAATCCCCGGTCTGTATTTATAGATGTTCCTCACTCAAACATCCAGTCTTTATTTATAGTTGCTCCTCACTCAAGTCCCCGATCTCTATTAAGGGCGCTCCTCACTCAAATCCCCAGTCTGTATATATAGATGTTCCTCCCTCAAATCTCCAGTCTGTATTGAGAGACGTTCCTCACTCAAATCTCTGGTCTCTATTAATGGCGTTCCTCACTCAAATCCCCAGTCTGTATCTATAGATGTTCCTCACTCAAATCCCCAGTCTGTATTTATAGATGCTCCTCACTCAAATCCCTGATCTGTATTTATACGCGTTCCTCGCTCAAATCCCCAGTCTGTATTTGTAGACGCTCCTCACTCAAATCCCTGGTCTATATTTATAGGCGTTCCTCACTCAAATGCCCGGTCTGTATTTATAGGCTTTCCTCACTCAAATCCCTGGTCTATATTTATAGGCGTTCCTCACTCAAATCCCCAGTCTGTATTTATAGATGCTCCTCACTCAAATCCCCGGTCTATATTTATAGGCGCTACTCACTCAAATCTCTGGTCTGTATTTATAGGCGTTCCTTACTCAAAGCCCCGGTCTGTATTTATAGGCACTACTCACTCAAATCCACGGCCTATATTTATAGGCGCTACTCACTCAAATCCCTGGTCTATATTTACAGGCGTTCCTCACTAAAATCCCCGGTCTGTATTTATAGGCGCTCCTCACTCAAATCCCCAGTCTGTATTTATAGATGATCCTCACTCTAATCCCCAGTCTGTATTTATAGATGCTCCTCACTCAAATCCCTGGTCTGTATTTATAGATTCTCCTCACTCAAATCCCTAGTCTGTATTTATTGGCGCTCCTCACTCAAATCGCCGGTCTCTATTTATCGGCATTCCTCACTCAAATACCCAGTCTTTATTTATCCGTGTTCCTCACTCAAGTCCCCGGTCTCTATATATAGGAGCTCGTCACTCAAATCTCTGGTCTGTATTTCTCGGCGCTCCTCATTCAAAACTCCGGTCTGTATTTATAGCTGTTCCTCACTCAAAACTCCGGTCTGTATTTATGGACGCTCCTCACTGAAATCTCAGGTCTGTATTTATTGGTATTCCTAACTCAAACATCCAGTCTTTATTTATAGTTGCTCCTCACTCAAGTCCCCGGTCTCTATTAATGGCGCTCCTCACTCAACTGTCCAGTCTGTATATATAGATGTTCCTCCCTCAAATCTCCAGTCTGTATTGAGAGACGTTCCTCACTCAAATCCCCAGTCTGTATTTATAGATGTTCCTCACTCAAATCTCCAGTCTGTATTTATAGCCGTTCCTCACTCAAATCCCCAGTCTGTATTTATAGACGCTCCTCACTCAAATCTCCAGTCTGTATTTATATGCGTTCCTCATTCAAATCCTCAGCCTGTATTTATAGACGTTCCTCACTCAAATCCCCAGTCTGTATTTATAGATGCTCCTCACTCAAATCCCTGGTCTGTATTTATACGCATTCCTCACTCAAATGCCCAGTCTGTATTTATAGGCGTTCCTCACTCAAATCCCCGGTCTGTATTTATAGGCGTTCCTCACTCAAGTCCCCGTTTCTATTTATAGGCGCTACTGACTCAAATCCCCGGTCTGTATTTATAGGCGCTCCTCACTCAAATCCCCGGTCTGTATTTATAGGCGTTCCTCACTCAAATCCCCAGCCTGTATTTATAGACGTTCCTCACTCAAATCTTCAGTCTGTATTTATAGGCCTTCCTCACTCAAATCCCCAGCCTGTATTTATAGGCATTTCTCACTCAAATCCCCGGTCTGTATTTATAGGCGTTCCTCACTCAAATCCCCAGCCTGTATTTATAGACGTTCCTCACTCAAATCTTCAGTCTGTATTTATAGGCCTTCCTCACTCAAATCCCCAGCCTGTATTTATAGGCATTTCTCACTCAAATCCCCGGTCTGTATTTATAGACGCTACTCACTCAAATCCCCAGTCTGTATTTACACGCGTTCCTCACTCAAATCCTCAGCCTGTATTTATAGACGTTCCTCACCAAATCCCCCGTCTGTATTTATAGGCCTTCCAAACTCAAATCCCCAGTCTGTATTTATAGGCATTCCTCACTCAAATCCCCGGCCTGTATTTATAGGCATTCATCACTCAAATCCCCGGTCTGTATTTATAGACGCTACTCACTCAAATGCCCGGTCTGTATTTATAGACGTTCCTCACCAAATCCCCCGTCTGTATTTATAGGCATTCATCACTCAAATCACCGGTCTGTATTTATAGGCATTCCTCACTCAAATCCCCGGACTGTATTTATAGGCATTCATCACTCAAATCCCCGGTCTGTATTTATAGACGCTACTCACTCAAATCCCCGGTCTGTATTTATAGGTGCTCCTCACTCAAATCCCCAGTCTGTATTTATAGGCGTTCCTCACTCAAATCTCCAGTCTGTATTTATAGACGCTCCTCACTCAAATCCCTGGTCTGTATTTATAGGTGCTCCTCACTCAAATCCCCGGCCTGTACTTATAGGTGTTCCTCACTCAAATCCACAGCCTGTATTTATAGACATTCCTCACTCAAATCCCCGGTCTGTATTTATAGGCATTCATCACTCAAATCCCCGGTCTGTATTTATAGACGTTCCTCACCAAATCCCCCGTCTGTATTTATAGGCCTTCCTCACTAAAATCCCCAGTCTGTATTTATAGGCATTCCTCACTCAAATCCCCGGTCTGTATTTATAGGCATTCATCACTCAAAACCCCGGTCTGTACTTATAGACGCTACTCACTCAAATCCCCAGTCTGTATTTATACGCGTTCCTCACTCAAATCCTCAGCCTGTATTTATAGACGTTCCTCACCAAATCCCCCGTCTGTATTTATAGGCCTTCCTCACTCAAATCCCCAGTCTATATTTATAGACGCTCCTCACTCAAATCCCCGGTCTGTACTGTTAGACGTTCCTCACTCAAATCCCCGGTTTGTATTTAAACGCGTTCCCCACTCAAATCCCCAGTCTGTTTTTATTGGCACTCCCCACTCAAATCCCCAGTCTTTATTTATAGGTGCTCCGCACTCAAACACCCAGTCTTAATTTATAGGTGTTCCTCACTCAAATCCCCGGTCTGTATTTATAGACGTTCCTCACTCAAATCCCCGGTATGTATTTATAGACGTTCCTCACTCAAATCCCCGGTCTGTATTTATAGACGTTCCTCACTCAAATCCCCAGTCTGTATTTATAGGCGTTCCTCACTCAAATCCCCAGTCTGTATTTATAGATACTCCTCACTCAAATCCCCGGTCTGTATTTAGAGACACTCCTCACTCAAATCTCCGCTCTGTATTTATAGATGTTCCTCACTCAAATCTCCGCTCTGTATTTATAGACTTTCCTCACTCAAATCCTCAGTCTGTATTTATAGCCGTTCCTCACTCAAATCCCCAGTTTGTATTTATAGGGGCTCCTCAGCTCCCCACTGTCTCCTGCAGGTCCGCTCCGCTCTGACTCCCAGCAAGGTAGAGGGATGGAGTCAGTGACTATGGAGTGGAGTTTGTAGCGAGGACTGAAGACAATGGCTTTCGTCTTCTCAAATTTCTGTTAATCTAGTTCTCCCAGTATCCTTGGGTGCATCTCATTTGGCTCAGGTGACTTCACAACTTTAAAGTAAAAGCAAATTGTGGATGTTGGAATTCTGAAACAAAAGCAGAAATTGCTGGAAAAACTCAGTAGGTCTAACATTATCTGTGGAGAGGGAACAAAACAGTGAGTCATACGGACTCGAAACATTAATTGTTTTTTTTCATTCCACAGATGATGTCAGATCTGCTGAGTTTTTCCAGCAGTGATGGAGGAGTGGGCGGGGCTGGATGACCGAATGCGAACAGCTGCTCCTCCAGCCAATCAGAGTGAATGAGGGGCGGGGCTGAGCCCGGATCTCCCTCATTGGCTGAAACTCTGCATCATTCTGAAAACTGATTGTCTCAAACTCCAGGAGAAAATTGGACCTTTCTGTTTGTGACTTTAAACAGATGAAACCCTGTGGGTGTGGAGCAGACATTTCAACATTTGTTACTGAAATGTGGGAACATGATAAAACAATGGACAAACAATTCAAGGGCTAACTTCAAGGAATGACTAGCCAGGCAGGGAAAGTCACCATTAGAACAGCTCCAGGAAGCCGGGAACAGCAACACCCCAGAGGGGGTGAGTTTTGGAGAAGCTTCTCCAGCAAAGGTCATCTCAAAACCCGCTCTCTACGTGAACCTCCAGATGCCACCTGAGCAGAACACTGCCAAGCAGATCTACCTCAGCCCATCCAAAGTGAAGGAATTTGAGCTCACTACGGGTATGAAGGAGCAGACTAAAGGTCTGGGACTCTCAGAGACAGTGGGTTTGGTAGGAGAATAAATGCTTTAAAATGGGTTTAAAGATTGTATCCATAAATGTGCGTAGCATTAAATCTACTACGCGATGTGTTGCGACCTTGGACTACCTAGCCAAGGTCAAAGCTGACCTGTTGTTTCTGCAGGAGTGTGCGATACCGCACCTCAGCTCCTACAGGCAATGGTCACGATGGTGGTCCCATGGGCCATCGATCTGGTCGGGCGGAAATGACTCTCGTCCCTCCGGCCTGGGTATTCTGCTGCGGGGAGGCAACTTCACCGTCTCCGAGGTTAAGGAGGTGGTGGGCGGGCGACTCCTCGTAGCAGACGTAATGTACAAGAACGCTCCACTCCGGTTAATTAACGTGTATGGCCCGGCACAAGGGGCTGAGCGGCTGGAGGTTTTTCAGCAGCTCCCACTGCTGCTGGCGACCTCCAGGCCGGTCATTCTGGGTGGTGACTTCAACTGCATCATCGATGCGGCTGGACGATCCAGCAGGGCCGGCAGCAGATTGGACGCTACGTCCAGATCCCTGATGGAAACAGTTAAGGATGCCAAGCTGCACGACGTCTTCAGCAACCCTGCAGACGGAGCGCAGCGTAGATACACCTGGTCGCGGCCAGACGGGTCCATTCGTTCCAGGATAGACTTCCTGTTTGTGTCCCGTGCATTCACAGTCAGATCCACCGACGTCAGGCCGGTGTTCTTCTCTGACCACTGCCTCCTACTGGCGGACTGCCACTTGGAGAAGGACCTGAGGGTGGGCAGGGGGGCATGGAAGCTAAATGTGCAACTGCTGACCCCAGACAACATTGAGGAGCTCAAGAGGGATTACAAAGGTTGGAGAACCGTGAAACCCCTCTTTGAGTCCCTGACACACTGGTGGGAAGCGATCAAGGGAAACATCAAGAGGTTTTTCATCCTCAAATGCACCCAGAAAGCTAGAAAGGAACAGAGGGAAATGTCCCGACTCCAGAAAAACATGCAGAATCTGCTTCGGCTGCAGTCGATGGGGGTCGATGTCAAGGAGGAGCTCCAAGAGGTGAAGAGCCAGCAAGCCTCGCACTTTGCCTCGGAGGCCTCCAAGATCATCTTCCGTTCCAGAGTCCGCTCCGTGGAGCAGGATGAGACGTGCTCACGTTTCTTCTTCCAAAAGGTACACAGAGAGAGCTCTGTGATCAGCAGCCTGAAGGAAGAAGACGGCTCAGTAAAGTCATCACGGTCTGACATTTTGAGGATCAGCAAATCCTTTTATGCCGGATTGTATGACGTGAAGCCCACGGACAGCACAGCCTCCCAGTCCTTCCTGTCCTCTATCACGGAGGTCTTAGACGACAGTACGCGGGAGAGCCTGGACAAACCGCTAACTCCTGACGAACTGACTAAGGCCCTTGAGTCCTTCGAGAAGAGTAAAACTCCCGGAAGCGACGGCTTGCCGGCGGAGTTGTATTCGGCTCTGTGGGACTTGATCGGCCCAGACCTGCTAGGAGTGTACGAGAGTATGCTCCTGGCCGGCAGCATGTCAGAATCCATGAGGAAAGGCATCATCACCCTCATCTACAAGCACAAGGGGGAAAGGGAGGAAATTAGAAATTGGCGACCCATTTCACTGTTGAATGTGGACTATAAGATTCTGTCCAAGGTCATCGCCAATCGGGTCAAATCCGCTCTGGAATTGGTGATTCACCCTGACCAGACCTGCTCTGTGCCAGGCAGGAAGATCTCTGACAGCCTCGCGCTGCTCAGGGATACGATTGCCTATGTACAGGACAGGGGTGTGGATACCTGCCTCATCAGCTT
The DNA here is from genome assembly GCF_964194155.1 of Cetorhinus maximus. Classification (NCBI taxonomy): domain Eukaryota; kingdom Metazoa; phylum Chordata; class Chondrichthyes; order Lamniformes; family Cetorhinidae; genus Cetorhinus; species Cetorhinus maximus. Next base: position 34,706,463 of record NC_135901.1, on the reverse strand, counting down.
GGATCAGGAGAAGGCCTTTGACAGAATATCGCACACCTACATGGGGGATGTGCTCTCCAAAATGGGGTTTGGGGAGGGAATTCGAAATTGGATCCAACTGCTCTACACTAACATCAGTAGCGCAGTCTCAATCAATGGGTGGGAAACAGATAGCTTTCCGATTAAATCTGGAGTCAGGCAGGGCTGTCCTCTCTCGCCTGTCCTTTTCGTGTGTTGCATAGAACCCTTTGCCGAGTCCATCAGGAAGGATCCGGGCATAAGAGGAGTGACGATCCCAGGCAGTGGAGGCACTCAGGTAAAAGCCTCCCTGTACATGGACGACGTCGCCGTCTTCTGCTCGGATCCGCTGTCGGTGCGCAGACTGATGCACATCTGCGACCAGTTCGAACTGGCCTCGGGAGCCAAGGTAAATCGTGGGAAGAGCGAGGCCATGTTCTTTGGGAACTGGGCTGACCGATCCTTTGTCCCCTTCACTGTCAGGGCTGACGGCCTGAAGGTGCTGGGGATATGGTTCGGAGGGACCGGGGCATGCGTTAGAAACTGGAAGGAGCGAGTGGCTATGGTGAAAAGGAAACTGGGCATGTGGGAGCAACGCTCCCTCTCCATTGCGGGTAAGAACCTGGTCATCAGGTGTGAGGCACTCTCGCTGTTGCTGTACGTGGCGCAGGTCTGGCCCATTCCAGACTCCTGCGCGATGGCGATCACTCGAGCCATCTTCCGCTTTATCTGGAGGTCGAAAATGGATCGTGTCCGCAGGGACGCGATGTACAAGCCTCTAGATAAAGGGGGAAAAAACGTGCCCAACATCGCCCTCATACTGATGGCCACCTTTGTGTGTGGCTGCATCAAGCGGTGCGTAGACCCTCAGTACGCAAACACCAAGTGTCACTACGTGCTGAGGTTCTACCTGTCCCCGGTGTTGCGAAGGATGGGTCTGGCCACGCTGCCGCGGAACGCTCCAAGTAGTTGGACCGTGCCGTACCACCTGTCCCTGGTGGAAAAATTTATGCAGAAAAACACCTTTGACCACAAGTCCATCAGGCAGTGGTCAGCACGTAACGTCCTAGAGGCCCTGAGGGAAAAGGAGAGGGTGGACCCTGTGGGATGGTTCCCCGAGCAGACTGCCAAAGTCATTTGGCAGAATGCCTCATCGCCAGAACTTTCCAAAAAGCACCAAGACGTAGCTTGGCTGGTGGTGAGAAAGGCCCTCCCCGTCAGATCCTTCCTACACGCCAGGAGTCTCACCCCCTCTGCACGTTGCCCTCGAGGTGGCTGTGGTGGGGAAGAGACCGTTGTTCACCTCCTTGTGGATTGTGCCTTTGCAAAGAAAGTCTGGAGAGAGATGCAGTGGTTGCTGTCGAGGTTCATCCCGAGCAGTTCTGTGACACAGGACTCTGTGCTCTACGGGCTGTTCCCAGGGACACACACCGAGACAAACATCAACTGCAGCTGGAGGATCATCAACTCGGTGAAAGACGCGCTTTGGTCTGCCCGAAACTTGTTGGTCTTCCAGCACAAAGAGTTGTCCCCGACTGATTGTTGCGGACTGGCACAATCCAAAGTCCAGGACTACGTGCTGAGGGACGCACTAAAGCTTGGGGCAGCTGCCGCAAAGGCGCAATGGGGAAGGGTCGCTGTCTAAGACCTTTCTGCCACAGCGCACCGAGAGACTGGGAACTGTTTAGAGCCCCTCGGGCTGTACAGCTCAAAATGAAAGGCTGTAAATGATTGTAATATTGTTTGTACTGATGCACCTGGTGATACATTTTGTAAAAGTTTAACCTGGATTGTACCCTTGTAATGGTGTTTTTGAAATGGTTTGGAATGTGATTGAAGATATTTTATGAATAAAGTATATTTTTGCAAAAAAAAAAAAAAATTAGAACAAGTAGAATCCCTGGTTTCCATAAATGAACCGGCAGAAGGGTTAGTACAGGTGAGGGAGAAGGTTAATACTGTCATCATTCAGAACATCACATGGAAGCCCAGGCCTGGGAGACGGGGATCCACTGCAGACATAGGAACAGGGGAATGAAAACAAAAAATGCCGGAAAAACACAGCAGGTCTGAAAGCATCTGTGGAGAGAGAGACAGAGATAACGTTTCGAGTCTGTAAAACCCTTTTTCAGATCTAAAAGGAGGTGGAGATGTGGTGAAATATGTACTGATTAAGGGGGGTTAATTTGCCCAATCTCTCTTCATAAGACAGTCCCACCATCCCTGGAACAAGCCTGTGAACTTTCGCTGCAGTCCCTCTAGAGCAATAATATCCTTCTGAGGCAAGGTGACCTAAACTGCACACACTACTCCAGGTGCGGTCTAAACAAGATTCTAAACAATTAAAGCAAGACTTTACTACTCCTGTACTCAAATCCTCTTGTGGCAAAAGCTAACATTCCACGAGCCTTCCGAATAGCTTGCTGCATCTGCATGTTAGCCTTCAGCGACTTATGGACACACTTTGTACATCTACACTTTCTCATCTCATCATTTAGGAAATACTCTGAATGTCAGTTCCTTCTGCCATTTTTCCACAATATATTCCATCTGCCATGTTCTTACCCACTCACTAAGTCAAATACTCCCATAGCTGCTTTACATCTACCTCACAACACATTCCCACCTCGCTTTGTATCATCTGCGAACTTGGAAGGATTATATTTGGTCCCCACATCCAAATCGTTAATATATATTGTGATCAACTGGGACCCAAGTACTGATCCTTGTGGTACCCCACTAATAACAGCTTACCAACACGAGAATTACCCGTTTATTCCTACTCTCTGTTTTCTGCCTGTTAGCCGATCCTTAATCCATGTCAGTACATTGCCTCCTATCCCATGTGGGTTTATTTTGCTAATTAATATGTCAGGTCCCAGTGACTTATCAACTTTCGATCCCATTCTTACTGATATTAATTACCTTCAACTCTTTATTCTCTAATCTGGGAGATTTCTTGTATCTTCCCCGGTGAAGGCAGACTCAGAATTATCATTTAGCTTCTCTGCCATTTCTCTATTCCCCGACTCTGCATGCAATGGACCCACATTTGCCTAAAGCAGCTTTTAGAGACTGTTTTTATCTTTTCTCTAGATTGCATTCATATGCTATTCTCCCTTTCTTTACAAGTTTCCTGGTCTTCTTTTGTTGTGTTATAAAAGCCTCCCAATCCTCAGGTTTACTACCACTTCTGACAACTTTATAAGCCTTATCTTTAAATCTTATACCATCCTTAACTTCCTTTGTTAGCCAAGGTTGACTGACTTTTTGGGGGTTTTGCACTTTGAAGATAGGTGTATGTGCTGTAACCTACGTAATAATTCTTTGAAGACTATCCATTGCCTCTGTACATTTTAATGTATTTTCACATTCTATCTCAGCCAATTTCTCCCTCACGCCTTCATAATTTCCTTTATTCAACTTTAACACCCTTGCTTCAGAGTGAACTACCTCATTTTCAAACATAGTATAAAATAGTATAATATTGTGTTCACTCGCCCCTCAAGGTTCTTTTACAAGAAGATTATTAATTAGTCCTTTTACATTACATAATGCTAGATCTAAAATAGCCTGTCCTCGAGACGGCTCCTCAACATACTGCTCTAGAAAACCATCCCTAACATACTCCAGAAATTCATCTTCCACAGCATCAGTGCTTAATTGGTTTACCCAGTGTACATGTAGATTGAAGTCATCCATGATCAATGTTTAGCCTTTCCTACATGCTTCTATCATCTCCTGATTAATAGATTACTATTACCATTACTATCTGGTAGGCTATGAATAACTCCAACAAATGTCTGCTGCCTTTTGCTAATTCTTAGCTCCACCCAAACAGATTCCACATTGTTCTTCCAAACTGAGATCCAACTTACTAATGCACTGATCTCATCCCTTATTATCAGCACAACTCCACCTCCTTGTCTGCCTTTACTAAACTTCCAGTTTCCATGAATATTCAGTTCCCAGTTTTTGTCGCCATGCAGCCATGTTTCCATAATGGCAATAATATCTTACTCCGATAGTATCTTACTATTTATGCCTTTTGATCATCGATTGCGAATGCTGTGCACATTCAGGTAGAGTGGCTTTAATTTTGTCTTTTTAACATAATTCTGCATTCGAAGCTTACTCAATGCTCTGCTTTGTTTCTCCTGCCTTGTAGCCTCACTACTACTTCCTTTTACCCATTTTACTTCCTTCTAATTTTACACTTAAAGGAGAATAAATTATCAGTAACTTCACTTTGCTACACTGCTCCTAACTTTATCTTACTTTGGTTTACTTTATGACTATATTTCACTTTGACTTGATTTGTTACTTCCTCTTGCTGGTGTTCCTTACTGAAATCCAGGTAGCTACCTCTTTATAAATGTTATGGATTTTTTTTCTAGTTTTAAGCTATTTAAACACACTCCCTAACAACAACTTCTCACCAACCAAGTTTTCCTGTAATGTCACTCTTGAGTTTTTTTTCAAACTCAGCCCACTGCCCAATCGGAGGTGTTCCTCACAGGTCTGGCTGTCTCCTCTCCCAGAATGTGAGACATATCGGGAAGGACCAGAAGGGAAAGTTTACCTGTGTCACAGCCACATAGGATCTCACTTGTGGCTTTGATAAGAACTGTTTTCGAACTGAGGCAGGGCAGAAACCTGATTGGAGGGATTCAAACAGGGAGTTCTCGGAAATATGGACATGGATTTGGGAGATTACAAAATGTTTCAGGATTTTTGAAAGGAAAGTGAGGCTGGAGATTAGGCGGCAGCATGCAAAGATGGAAGAGTGAAGGGTTTGTTTTTATTTAAGGGCATTGTAATGATGGAAGGTTTAAAGGCGAGAGGCACAGTATCTGAAAAGAGAGAACCATTGACAATGACGGCAAACATGGGGAAGTTGGATGGTCAATAGTTTAGTGGGAATAGGGTCGATGGAGCAGGTGGTGCACACAGAGGTCATGAGAGGAGATGGGAGAGAAACTGGAAAAAGATGTGTTCACGGCTCAGACATTGGGGGAAATTTAGAGACAGTTTGTCCCGGTGGGTTAATGGAAGGGAGGGAAGCAGCAGAGTCAGCTGATCAGATTTTCCCAATCTTAGTGATAAAGAAGCTCCATGAGCTCCTCACAATTGCTGTTGGGGGTGAGGATGGAGGAGACAGGGGAGAGGGAGAGCCCTTCAAAAGGAACTAGCTTGTGTTAGAGATATCAAAATGACTCAACACGCTGTTTATCGAAAAGCTGATTTATTCCAATTTTATAAAGAATCTGTAACTGGGCTGAAGTTTATTAACATCAGCAGAAACACACTCCAATCAATATGCTTCAGACAAGAATATCATTGGGAACTAAATCCAACCAGAGCAGTTACTTGTGAGCACGCTGGTGTCTCAGCAGATTGGATAATTGAGTGAATCCCTTCCCACACTCTGAGCAGGTAAATGGCCTCTCCCCAGTGTGAACTTGCTGGTGTCTCAGTAGATGGAATGACTGAGTGAATCCCTTCCCACACTCGGGGCAGGTGAATGGTCTATCCCCAGTGTGAACTTGCTGGTGTTCCAGTAGGGTGGATGGATCAGCAAATCCCTTTTCACATGTGGAGCAGGTAAATGGTCTCTCCCTAGTGTGAACCCTCTGGTGTCTCAGCAGGATGGATGAATCGGTGAATCCCTTCCCACAATCAGAACAGGTAAATGGTGTCTCCCCAGTATGAACTCGCTGATGTCTCAGTCGGCTGGTTGAATCAGAAAATCTCTTTTTACACACAGTGCAGGTAAACGGTCTTTCCCCAGTGTGAACTTATCTATGTTTCATTAGGGAGGATGAATCAGCAAATCCCATTTTACACACAGAGCAGGTAAACAGTCTCTCCCCAATGTGAACTCGCTGGTGTCTCCGCAGGTGGAATGACTGAGTGAATCCCTTCCCACACTTGGAGCAGGTGAACGGCCTCTCCCCAGTGTGAACTCGCTGGTGTCTCAGTCGGTTGGATGAATCAGAAAATCCCTTTCCACACACTGAACATGTGAATGGCCTCTCTCCAGTGTTTGTGCGCTGAGGAATTTCCAGCTGGGATGGGTGATTGAATCCCTTCCCACAGTCCCCACATTTCCATGGATTCTCTCCAGTGTGACTGTGTTTCAACAGGTCAGATGATCGGCTGAAGCCTCACCCACACACACAACACGTGTACGGTTTCTCCCTACTGTGTACGGTGCTTTTTCCTTCCATGTTTAATCAGGCGACTCCGTCAAATCCTGATATGATGTTTGGTTTCAGTTTTCCGACTGCAAATCCTCCCCTTCTAATCCTCTGTGAAATTGATTTAAAACAGAAATAAGGGAGCGAGAGAGAACCCACAAAAACACAAAGGCAGGTTGTGAAATTGAGCTGAATGAATCTGGTAATTTGAGGGGCCGGCACTAGGCAAAGGTGACCATGAAAACTGCTGGATTGTCATTGTCTTCAGTTCCCGCTACAAACTCCACTTCCTCGTCACTGACTCCATCCATCTCCCAGGCAACTGTCTGAGGCTGAACCAGACTGTTCACAACCATGGTGAAATATTTCACCCCAAGATGGCTTCCAACCACATATCCACATCATCACCAAGACCGCCTATTTCCACCTAAAAACAGAAAATGTCAGAAATACTCAGGTCAGGCAGCATCAGTGCAGAGATCAAGAGTTAATTTTTCAGGTTGTGATGACCCTTCCTCAGAACTGTGGAAAGATAGAAATGTAATAGGTTTTGAGTCAGTGAAAGGGGGATTATGAGGGAAGAACTAAAGGCAAGGTCTCTCATCGGGTGGATCCGCCTCAGTAACATCGCTGGACTTTGTTTCTGCTTCAGCTCAAACATTTTTGAAACTCTACGTAGTCTACTTGGACTTCAGCAAGGCTTTTGAAAAGGTCCCGCATGGGAGACTAATAACGAAGGTAAGAGCCCATGGGATCCAAGGCAATTTGGCAAATTGGATCCAGAATTGGCTAAGTGGCAGGAGGCAGAGTTTGATGGTCGAGGGGTGTTTTTGTGACTGGATGCCTGTGTCCAGTGGGGTTCCACAGGGATCGGTGTTGGGTCCCTTGCTGTTTGTGATATATATATATAAACGATTTAGACTTGAATGTCGGAGGGTTGATCAGTAAGTTCGCGGATGACACGAAAATTGGTGGGGTGGTAAATAGTGACGATAACCTTAGATTACAGGAGGATATCGATAGGCTGCTCAGATGGGCTGATCAGTGGCAAATAGAATGTAATCCAGATAAATGTGAGGTGATGCACTTGGGCAGGACAAACAAGGCACGGAAATACACGATGAATGGTAGGACCCTGGGAAGTACCGAGGATCAGAGGGACCTTGGTGTGCATGTCCACTATTCTCTTAAGGTAGCGGGACAGGTAGATAAGGTGGTTAAGAAGGCATATGGGATACTTGCCTTTTTTAGCCGAGGCATCGAATATAAGAGCAGGGAGGTTACGCTGGAACTGTCTAAAACGCTGGTTAGGCCACAGCTAGAGTATTGCGTGCATTTCTGGAATCGGCATTATCAGGAGGATGTGATTGCACTTGAGAGAGTGCAAAGGAGATTTACCAGGATGTTGCCTGGGCTGGAGAGTTTCAGTTATGAGGAGAGATTGGATAGACTGGGGTTATTTTCCCTGGAGCAGAGGAGATTGAGGGGGGACATGATTGAGGTGTATAAAATTATGAGGAGTATGGATAGAGTAGACAGGAAGGAACTTTTCCCTTTGGCGGAGGGATCAATAACCAGGGGGCATAGATTTAGGGTAAGGGGCAGGAGGTTTAGAGGGGATGTGAGGAAGAATCTTTTCACCCAGAGGGTGGTGGGAATCTGGAACTCTCTGTCTGAAAGGGTGGTAGAGGCAGAAACCCTCACAACATTTAAGAAGTATTTGGATGTGCACTTGCGATGCAATGGCATACAAGGCAATGGGCCTAGTGCTGGAAAATGGGATTAGATGTGCTTGTTTGACCGACACAGATTCAATAGGCCGAAGGGCCTTTTTCTGTGCTGTAGACCTCTCTGACTCTGTGAATCTCATCCATTCCTTTACTCCCTCTAGACATGTCTATGCGGACACTTTCCTATCTGGCCTCCCACATTCAAACTCCATAAACCTGAGATAATCCAAAACTTCACTGCCTATCACAGACTCATATAATTGTGAGAGCATTGAAGGAGGCCATTCGGCCCTTCCTGTCTGTAAAAACTCTCTGAATGAGCAATTCACTTCATGCCATTTCCCCACCTTCTCCTCATAAACCTGCACATTCTTCCTTTTCAGGTCCTGATCCTCTTGAATGCCTTGATTGAAGCTGCCTCCATCACAGTCTCAGGCAGCACATCTTAACCACTCGCTGTGTGAAAAAGTTTCTTCTCATGTCTACATTGATTATTTTTTCTTAAATCTGTGCCATCTTGTTCTCTATCCTTTCACCAATGGGAACAGTTTCTCCCTCTCTACTCTGTCCAGACCCTTCAGATTTGATTGAGGTATTCAAAATCATAAGTAAATCTTACTTACACTGTGTCTCTTCCTCCCATCACCATTCTGCTCATTGACCTACACAGGCTACCAGTGAAGCAATACCTCAATTTTAAGATTCTCATCCTTGTTTTCAAATCTCTCAACAGTTTCTCCCTCTGTTTTTTCCAGTCCCTATGATCATTGAAATCTTTTTACACAGACAGAACAGACAAACCTTATTCCTTCCACATTCAATGCTGATGATAGTCAGGTCCCGATGAACGGAGCGAATCAGTTCTTGATGTGATTCTTGAATTGAGTTTCCCGTCTGTTAATCCACCCTTTCTAACGTCCTGTAATAGAAATTTAGAATAGCCATCACTGTCAGTCCATGATAGAAATAGAGAAGAGACAAACATTCCTCTGGGTTTGAGTTTGCTGTGTGTAAATCCTCCCCTTCTAACCCCCTGTAAAAGGAGTTTCTAAAATCCATCCCTGTCAGTCCAGGGTAGAAATTCACAACATTCTCTCCTCCTGCTACCTGGACCAGAATGACCGCGCATGCGCCCTGCTGCACATTGGCCCCTATAAATCCGGAAATGTGAGGGGCGGACGAGGCCCCGCAGCTGCCGCCGGATTTGCAGCAAAGGTGGGACCTTTACATTCCTACTGTGGGTTTGGTGCCTCCGCTGGGTGTTCATGAACCTGCCACACCCACTCCGCCACCTCCATTACCCTCCTACAGTCGGTTATTTCTCACTAGTTGCAGAGCTGAGATGATCACAAACCCCGGAGCTGCAGCACCCACTGCGCATGCGCCGTGCTCCATTTAAAGCACGCCACGGCGCATGCGTAGACGCCCCTGCAGTGAGGATACGGCACATTCTGTGTCGCTCCGAATGCTGGGTAATGGTCCCGCCATGGAAAGGCGATCGTGTTGAATAGATAATGTTGTGGGATTTGACTGCGATGGAGCCATAGTGGAAGGATATAAAATTATTAAATCCCTTGATCAATAAACCAAAGTGCACACGCCCTGCACCATAGTTCTGTCCTGAATGTAATTGGCAGCAGAACAAACCGCTACGCTGGATGTGAACTCACTTGAGTCTCAGCAGATCGGGTGAATAATTAACTTTTTCCCCCATACATGGAACATTTAAGCAACGTCCTGCCATTAAGAATGTGCTGATTATGGATGAAAATCTTTAAAAGATGGAATTTTTAACATTGTTAAAGGGCAATAATGAACTAAATGGGTTTTTCTGGCAATGCTCGTCACCATTGCTGACACTGACTGTCAATTACACGCTTTTATTGATTCATTGAATTTAAATTCCACCAGCTGTGATCCTGATTCCCAATCAGAAAATTCTGGAAATACTCAGTGATCAGGCCGAGACTGTGGAAAGAGAAATATTTGATGGCTCAGGCCACTGAACTTCCAACTGAATTGGAAAATAAGTTAGAGATACAATAGATTTTAGGAAAGAGCACAGACAGGGAAAGGGAGAGGGGGGAAGAACAGAAGAGAAGGTTTGTGATTGGGTGAATACAGGAGAGATTAAATAACAAAAGGGATAAGGACACAAGGCAAAAGCTATGGTAATGGAATGAGTAAATAAACTAAAGGCGGGAGAGCCATTCTGTACCTGTCGTCTATTTCTGCTCTGATTTGAAATGTGTTGCTTCTCTGTTGACCCATATGACTTCTGACCCACACTGAAAACTCTCAATTCTTCCCCATCATTACAGAGATTTTATTGAGCAAATACACACAAATCATACAGGAAAAGTCTCAATTTTAAAACACTGAAATACCGAAACATGGAAATATTTACGACAGAAGTTGGCTGTTTGATCCATCGTGTCCATGTTGACAGAAAAAGAACAATCTAAAGAAGGGTCATTCCGACTCGAAACATGAACTCTGTTTCTCCCTCCACAAATGCTGTCAGACCTGCTGAGTTTTTCCATCATTTTCTGTTTTTATTTCAGATTTCCAGGATCCGCAATATTTTGATTTTATATTATTATTAATTATATAAAAGAACAATCCAGCTCAATCTCACGTTCTAGCTCTTGGTTTGTAGCTGTGTGGGTTACATCAGCTCAAATCATTTTCCAACTTTTCTTTAATCCAGTGGGGGTTTCTCCCTCTCCCACCAGTTCAGTCAGTAAGTTCCAGGCCCCACACCACCTGAGTGAAATAAATTGCTCGACAGCTCCCCACTAACCCCTCCATTAATTCTGTTAAGTTGAATTGCTGGTTTTACTGTGACTCTGTTGGTGCCACTTTCTCCTGTATGTTGGAAGGTTCTGACGTCAAATCCCATTATTAAGATTTGAGCACAGCAATCAGTTAACAATCCAGCAGGGTACTGAGGGAATCCTGCACTGGCGGAGGTGTTTCTTTGAGATTTCAAGCTGAGGTCCCCTCTGCCCTCTCAGCTGAATGTAAAATATCCCATGTCACAGTTTCAATAAAGAGCAGGGTCCCATGTCCTGTCCAATATTTATCCCTCAATCAAAATCACAAGAACATATTCTCTGCTCACTATGACGTTGCTGTGTGTGGGAGTTGCTGTGTTTCCTACATTACAAAGTGAATCCACTTCCAAAGTATCTCATTGACTGGAAAGCACTTTGGGATTCCAGTGGTGGGGAAGGGCGCTATATAAATGTGAGGATTTCTTTATTTCTAAATCTATGTCCCTGGTTATTCATTTATCTACTCACGGAAATACTTCCTTCCTACCCACTCTATCTCGGCCCCTCATAATTTTATGCACCTCAATTAAATCTCCCCTCAGCCTCCTCTGCTCGGAAGAAATCGAACCCATCCTACCCAATGTTCCCTTGCAGCTCATTTTGATGTGAATAAGGATCAGGGGGAGTTTCCAATACTCTCTCCTAATCTTATGATTCAAATCATTCTCATCTGGATCCTGTTTGCTATTGGTCCACCAGGAAGTGGAATTCTAATTCTGTGACTCTGAGCAGTTTTGGTGGTACAGGGGCTTGAGTGGAATTTGCGGGTTACTTTTGGTCACTTTTAAAGTGTCATCATTCATTGTACATTAAGCCACATTTACAATCTTGTCTCTCACTCTTCCAGTGAAGCTGGGGGCAGTTTTCACTCTGAAACCACTAACTGTGATATTAACAAGGCGGGATGGAGAAAGACTCAGTTTGAGCAGTGACACTGCCAGAGGAATGGAGAGCTGGGGTTCACCCATGAAAGCAGCAAAGTTTAAAAAAACTGATGGCCCCCAGTGTGGGGAATCTGCCCAACTTGGGGAATCAAACCCACAACTCAAATATTATTAGTTTCATGCTCTAAAAACTGAGCTAGCTGGGCATGCACCCACATAAGTTCACATCACTTATCATAGCGAGATTAATGCCTGAATGCAATGGTGGAGAAGGAAATTGACACCCAGAAGCCCAAGGGTCCAATGTTTTGCAATACACCGAGCACAGCCTCAGGAAAACACAAGGAGATTACATCCCTGTCACTAAGTTCCAAGTAGCATTTACACAATACCTAACTGCACCTCCTTCCAAACATTGTGATTTATTTTCCTCAGGATTTGTCCTTGGATTTAATACTTACCTGCTTTGTGTGCTCATTTTGAAATCAGATTCCCTTCAATGTTCAACACATGGACAAATAGGGATGGACAATAAACGCTGCCTTAGCCAGTGACACCCACATCGCATGAACGAGTTAAAAAAATTGAATTGCAAACCTGACGGACAAACAATGGAAAACAAGTCACTCACTAACACAAATCCCATGGTGCTCATTTTCAGATACACAACGAACAGCCTTTCAATAAAGTGAAAGAATTTTACAGTGAAAAGATTGAGAAAGTTGGTGTGACTTTTATTTGTGACTCACTCACTCGGTGTCCTGTAAATGCTGCTCAGAGGTTTAGTGACCGGGATATAATCGTTTCCCTGAGTCTGTGCTCAGTGTATTGGGAGGTTTGGCCCGGGTTGGAGTATCTTGTGTCCCAGGGATGGGCAGTAACCCGCTGATTGAAGCTGCAGTCGCCGCTTTCTGCTGGCAGCGGGTGATTGGAGAGTGCGGGGCCGGAATATTGTTGCTTTTCTACTTTTCCCTGTCTCACTCACTGTGGAGCTGAGGAAGAGAGAATAATTGATGGGTTTGTTTGAAACCAATAACTTCACAGGTTATGAAACCTGTGAAACTTATGAAACTTGCGTGACATGTAGGTACTTAGTAGGTCTAATTGTTTTGTCATTACATTTAAAATGAATATTTTAAATAAAACTGTTTGTGCGGGGACTCACTGGATAACAGTCGAGGTGACATTTGGGAGATATTCTCTTGTTGCTCATGTACCCATTGACAATCGGAATTGTGTGAAAACGAATGCTGATGGAGAGGAATCAATGAAAGCTTCCCCACCCCCTCGTGCATGGTCTCAACTCACCAACCTTTCAGTTAACAGCCGGACACGCTAAGCAATAGCGCCACAGAAACTGATGGAAGTGCAATTCTGCAAGATGTCCTAAACCAAAAGGTCAGCGAGTTAAACCTTCACATTTAGCTGTGTTAAGTGTTCTCTGCACAAAAATGACCGTTCAAACTGTCTGTCTTAAGTCTCTGCTCCGCTTAACATCTCCTGTATCCCTCACATTTTCACTCTAGGGTCACACCAAGTCGGAGGAATTACAATGGGGTCTCACTGGGAAAAGGTTTGTGAAGTGGTGCTGTATTAATAGACACAGAATCATTATATTTAACACAAAACTGTTTTATTTGACTTTTATCCACAACATTAACCCCTATATCTATCTGGAGTTTATAAATATCAGCAGAAACAGACCCCAATGAACACGGTTCAGACCTGGATGTGATTAACAGCAAAATCCAATCACAGTAGTTACTCATGAGCTCGATGGTGTTTCAGAAGGCTCGATGACCGAGTGAATCGCTTCCCACACTCAGAGCAGGGGAATGGTCTCTCTCCACTGTGAATTCGCTGGTGCACAGTGAGTTTAGATGTTTGCCTGAACCCAGTCCCACAGTGAGAGCAACCTGAATAGTCTCTCGTCAGTTTGAACTCACTTGCGTGTCACCAGGGTGGATACCTGAGTGAATTCATTCCCACACTCGGAACAGGTGATTGGCCTATCCCCAGTGTGACTGCGCCAATAAGTTTCTCGCCCAGAAAGGTAACTAAATCCCTTCCCACCATCTCCACTTTACCACAGTTTCTCCCAGGTGTGACTGTGCTTGTGTTTCAACAGGTCAGATGATCGGCTGAAGCCTCATCCACAAACAGAACACGTGTACGGTTTCTCCCCACTGTGAACGGGGCTTTTTCCTTCCATTTCCAAAATCTAATGATATTCAGGTTGCGATAATTTGGGCAATTCCTTCAGATTCTGATGTGATATTTGGTTTCAGTTTCCTGACTGCAAATCCTCCCCTTCTAATCCCCTGTGAAATTTATTTAAAACAGAAAAAAGGGAGTGAGAGAGAACCCACAAAAACACAAAGGCAGCTTGTGAAATTGAGCTGAATGAATCTGGGAATTTGTGGGGCCGGCATGAGGAAAAAGTGACCATGAAAACTGCTGGATTGTCATAAAAACCCAACTGGTTCACTAATGTCCTTCAGAGAAGGGAACCTGCCACCCGGTCTGGGCCCACAGAAGACTGGTCTATGTGGGAGGAGAGAAAGAAGGGGCATGGGAAATGGACTATGTGAATCTGCAACTCAACCAGAATGTTGACAGAATCAACCCAACTCACAGCCCACAGCACCCAGAATACAAGGGCAGCTGGTGCATGGGAAAACCATCATCTCCAGGACACACACCAGCGAGTTCACACTGGGGAGAGGCCGTTCACCTGCTCCGTGTGTAAGAAGTGATTTAATTGATCATCCAACTGCTGAGACACCAGCGAGTTCATAAGTGACAGCAGGGGTTGGATTCTGTTGTTATTGCTGCTGTTAATCACATCCAGTCCTGAACCATGTTCATTCTGACAGTTGGGGTTTGTTTCTACTGATGTTAATAATCTCTGTAGCTGGGCTGGAGTTTAATATTCTGGAAATCAGTTTGTTTTACTTTGTAGCCTTTACTCTTCAAATAAAGTGTCTTTCTTCGGGCTGTTCTCAAGGTTTTGAAAGATGGAACCAAACAGTGATTTATTTGTACTTCTTGCAGTTTAGTTGCTGTATTCACTGCTCACGATGCGATCTGCTTTACATTGGAAAGAGCAAACACAGATTGGGTGATCACTTTGTGCAACAACCTCCGTTCAGTCTGTGAGCTTGACCCTGAGATTCTGGTCACTTGTCATTTTAATTCTCCGCCCCACTCCCACTCTGACCTCTCTGTCCTCGGCCTCCTGCACTGTTCTAATGAAGCTCAATGGGAGCTCGAGGAACAGCAGCTCATCTTTCAATTCGGCACTTTACAACCTTCCGGACTCAACATCGAGGTCAGCAGTTTCTGCACCAACAATGAGTTGTCAGGATCTGGAACATTCTACCTGAAAAGATGCTGGAACATGACTCTATCAGGAATTTTAAAAGGGAGTTGACAGGGACTTGAGAATGAGGAATTTACAGGGTTACAAACAGAAAGTGCATGTGTGGGACTAAACACAACTGCTCTTTCAAAGAGACAGCACAAGCACAAAGGGGTTGAATGGCCTTCTTCTGTGACGTAAGTTTCTATGATTCCAGGAGTTGGCCATTAAGCCCCTCGAGCCTGTCCCACCATGCAATCAGGTCATGGCTGATCTGTGACCCTTTGTCTCATGTCCCTTCATTTATACCTTGGGTTAGCAAAGATCTAGCAATGTCAAATTGAAACTGAACATTGATCAAGCATGAACTGCCAATTCAGGAAGAGAATTCTAAACCTCTTCCAACTTTACCTGAAGAAGATTTTCCTAATCTCAGTCCCGAAAGGTCTGGCTCTAATTTTTAGACTATGTCCCTTGGTCCTGGATTCCTCAAACAATGGAAATAGTTCCCCTCTATCTACCGCATCATTTCCAATTAACATGATGAAAACTTTGAGAAAATCCACCTTAATCTTCTAAATTCCAGGGAATACCACCTTCAAGGTGAGATGATGAATACTGGCAGAAGGAATAGGGAGAGGCAATAGATACTTATTGGTACAGTCCCAAAGAGAGTGCAGGGACAGGAGGACCTGGGGGTTGATGTGCACAGATGTTTGGGGGCTACAGGACATATTGAGAGAGCAGATATCAAAATATACGGGATTTTGGGCTTCATAAACAAATATAATGTGCATTAAAGCAGGGAAAATATGCTGACCCTTTATGAAGCTCTGGTTAGGTCACAACAAAAGTATTGCATCTAGTTCTGGTCTCCACACTTTAGGAAAGATGTGAGGGTCCTTGAGAGGGAGTAGAGGAGATTAATCCAGAATGGTTGCAGGAAAAGGGAATTCAGTTACAAGGTTAGATTGGAGAAGCTGGAGTTGTTCTTCTTGGAGTTACAGAGTTGAGGGGAGATTTGATAGAGATGGACAAGATTGTGACAGGTTTAGATAAGGTCGACAAAGATAAAGTTGCTTTCATTAGGTGATGGTACAAGGATTAGGGGGACACAGATTGAAGGTTATGGACAATAGATACAGGACAAATGCATGGTGGAACTTTTTAACACAACAAGTGGTAATAACCCAGAACTCTCTGCCTATGAGGGGAGAAGGAAGTGGAGATGATCAATGATTTAAAAAGGAGATTGGATCGGCGCATAAGGGAAATAAACTTGCAGGGCTTTGGGGATAAACAGGGGAATGTGACAGACTGGGTTACTCTACAGAAAGTCAGCATAAACCCAATGGACTGAATGGCCTCTTCCTGTGCTGTAATTACTGTGGTTGAGATGCAATCTAAGCAGTATTTTGAATATCTTCGTGCATTTCCAGTCACACTGATAACTGAAATCTTTTCCCACATAGAGAACAGACAAACCTTTTTCCTTCCACGGTCCAAGTCCGATAATATTCAGGTCCTGAGGAATCGAGTGACTCTGTCAGATCTTGATGTGATGTTTGGTTTGAGTTTCCCTGTTTGTAAATCCTATCCATCTAATATGCTGTAAAAAGGAGATTATAAAAAAATCCATCACTGTCAGTCCAGGATAGAAATTGAGGTGAGACGAACATTTCTCTGGGTTGGAGTTTGCTGTGTGTAAATCCTCCCCTTCTAACCCCCTGTAAAAGGAGTTTCCAAACACTCGGTGTAAACTGGGCTCCGGGAGTTTCTAATCGGGGTTTGGAGTTCTACACCGGGAGTTTGTGAACCCTCCCAGTCCCCCCTCCGGCTCCATTCCTCTCCTGCACTCGACCCTTTCTCACCCACTGGACTTTCCACCCCACCCCCACTAGAGCTGTACCTTGAGTATCCTGCCATCCATTCTTAATTAGCACTTTTCTTAGATAATATCACCACCTTCAACACCTCTTTGTCCTTTTGTCTGTGACATCTTTTGATTATCTGCTCCTATCACTGCTTGCTTGTCCCTACAACCACCCCACCCTCAACTTCTCCCCCCACCCACCTTAAACCAGCTTATATTTCACCTTTTTCCTAACTATACTCAGTTCTGCCGAAGGGTCATGAGGATTCGAAACGTCAACTCTTTTCTTCTCCGCCGATGCTGCCAGACCTGCTGAGTTTTTCCAGGTAATTCTGTTTTTTTTTTTGGATTTCCAGCATCCGCAGTAGCTTTCAGCTTTTTGTTTTTACCCCTTCATCCTGGTCCCGCACCGGTACTGCGCATGCTTCACCTCAGCTGGGCCCCGCCCCTTATTCACTCCGATTGGTCGGAGGACCAGCCGCTCTCTCTTGGCCCTCCTCTTCCTATTCGTCTGGAGCTGCCGTCAATCATTATGAGCTGGCGCATGCGCAGTGCATGGAGACAGACGGTAGGAGAGCTCGAGCGAACGGATTTAAAATGCGAGTTTTGGAAAGACCGAGTATAGACCCAGAGCCGGAAATAAACCCGTGAACATGGGTAGGGCCGGCGGGTGGGTGGGGAACCTTCCTCAACTCACGGTGTTCGCCCGAATCCCTCAATAAGAGCCATTGCTCCCGCGTTTCACGAAACGAGACGACAGTTTAGGCCTTTTTCCGGAAGTAAATCCTCGGTGACGACCGCCATCTTGGTGCGGGGCAACGAGCGACAGAGCGCATGTGCGACCAGCATCTTTGTGAGGGGCAATGTCTAACGGCGCATGCGTGGCTGCCATCTTTACAGAGGCTGCAGACCCGGATGAATGACTGCAGGAGGGACAATAAATCAGAGATAGAGTTTGGTGTGAAATCAATGGGTTGTTGTAAACCAGGAGATCAGGGTAACAGTCAGAAACAACAACAACTTCTATTAACATCATAAATCATCCCAGTGAGCTTCACAGGGAAATTATAAAATAAAGTGTAACACCCAGAGGCATAAGGAGATATTAGGGCAGGTGACCAAAACCTTGGGCAAAGAGTTTTAAGGAGAGTCTTAAACAGTCGCTTGGTTGTACAGAACTTGAGTATTACTGAAAAAAGGGACAAGCTGTCAAAGCTTTTCGACTTGCACTCATCAGGACAGATGCAAGAATCCCAAATTTCAAAGGGAGCAACAATATTTCTGCATGAAAGAAGGGTGCTGATTGGTTGGCCAGTCAGTTCTGATTGTTCGTTGCCATGGAGAATACAGCAGGGAGCTATTGTCGCCCGTGCTTTTGTTTAATTCAACAAAAGGCCCTATGCCTGGACTTGTTGGTTCTGCCTGCAGGGGACAGGTCCCTGTGTATTAATATATGAAGCTCCCCGCAAGCGTAAGTGATACACATTACGAACCCAACTGATAACTTTGAAATTTGGTGTTCTTGCATCTGTCCTGATGAGCATAAGATAGAAAATTTTGACGGAATGTCTCTTTTTATTAATACTCAAATGTCTTGAAGGAGGAAAGTGTGGTAGACAGAGGGAGAGGTGTAAGGAGAGAATTTCAGAGCTTGGGGATGAGAGAACTGAAGGCATGATGGAGCCAAGGCCAGAATTAGAGCAGTGCCGATAACTCAGAGGGTTGTGGGGTTGGAGGAGATTACAGAGCTAGTGAGGAATGAGGCCATGGAGGTATTTGAAAATAAGAATGAGAATTTTAAAACCAAGTTGCTACTTGACCAGGAGTCAAGGCAGGTCAGGAAGCAGATGGGTGTTAGAGGAAACGGCCTCACTGCGAGTGAAGACACAGGCAGCAGATATTTGGATGGCTTCAAATTTACAGAGGGTAAAATGTGGGAGACCAGCCAGGAGTGTGTTGGAATAGTCGAGTCTGGAGGCAACAACAGCAGAGATGAGGGTTTCAGCAGCAGATTCACTGAGACAGGGTGAGCTCGGGTGATAATACAGGGGTGGAAACAGGCGATCTGAGTGATGGCACAGATATGAGGTCAGAAACTCATCTCGAGATCAAGTGTAACACCGAGGTTGTAAACAGACTTGTTTAATCTCAGACTGTTCCCAGGGAGAGGGATGGAGTTGGTATCTGGGAAATGGAGATTGGAGCAGGGACTGAAAACAGTGTCTTCAATCTTCTCTGTGTTTAATTGGAGTTAATTAGTCATCAAGAAGAGAAGCAGGAACTGGAATGGGCCATGAGACTGATCCCAGGTTTAACTCAGTTAGAGGGGGAGAGAAGGAAGGAAGGAAACCCTGGGAGGTTTGGAGAAACCACCTTCATGATCGCTCATTAAATCACCACGCAGTAAGTTTTGGACACAAGGTTAACATCTGCTATTCTGTATGGTCGGTCAGGGGGTTTCAGATTAATGTTTTCTCACGAGTAATGACTGAAGTGAATGATCAGACATATTGTTATCTCCAGTTGTAGAAATTTGTTTAAAAAATACAGAAAGAATTGTCCAAAACTGTTTGGATTTCAGCACAGGGAGGAGGGAGAGTGTGTGGGATGGGGATTTGCAGCTTTGGGGGAACAAGACAGGAAAAAATGGTCCATAGAAACTAGAATTGTCTGCTCTGAATTTCTATCCTGTTCTTACAGTGATGGCTATTGTAAACTCCTTTTACAGGGTATTGGAAGGGGAGGATTTGCAGACGGGAAACTCAAACCAAACATCACATCAAGATCTGATAGAGTCACTCAATTCATCAGGACCTGAATATCATCAGCCTTTGAATGTGAAGGGAGAAATGTTTGTCTGTTCTGCCTGTGGGAAAAGATTTCAAACATCAGTGTGACTGGAAAAGCACCGAGACACACACACCCGAGTAAGAGTGTTCCAGTGAACTGACTGTGGAAAGAGCTTTGACCAGTTACACAGCCTGAAAAAACATCACACCATTAACAGTGGGGAGAAACTGTACACATGTTCGGTGTGTGTGGACGAGACTTCAACTGATCATCCAGTCTGGAGAGACACAGGGATACCCACACCATGGAGAAACCGTGGAAATGTGGGGACTGTGGGAAAGGATTCAATTGTCCTTCCCATCTGGAAACCCACCGACGCAGTCACACTGGGGAGAGGCCATTCACCTGCCCCGAGTGTGGGAAGGGATTCACTCAGTCATCCCAACTTCTAACACACCAGCGGTTACACACTGGAGAGAGACCGTTCACCTGCTCCGAGTGTGGGAAGCGATTCACTCA
This sequence comes from Cetorhinus maximus, assembly GCF_964194155.1. Classification (NCBI taxonomy): domain Eukaryota; kingdom Metazoa; phylum Chordata; class Chondrichthyes; order Lamniformes; family Cetorhinidae; genus Cetorhinus; species Cetorhinus maximus. The sequence continues at coordinate 34,686,272 of NC_135901.1, read as the reverse complement.
GTTATCCAGCCTACTGAGACACCAGCCAGTTCACACTGGGGAGAGGCCATTCACCTGTCCTGAATGTGGGAAAGGATTCACTGGTTCCTCTGACCTGCTGAAGCACCAGCGAATTCACACTGAGGAGAGGCCGTTCAGCTGTATTTCCTGTGGAAAGAGATTCAGGTCTTCATCTAACCTGCTGAGACATCAGCGACTTCACACTGGAGAGAGGCCATTTACCTGCTCCGAGTGTGGGAAGAACTTCACTCAGTTATCCAACCTTCTGACACATCAGAGGGTTCACTCGGGAGAGAGACAGTTCACCTGCACAGTATGTGGGAAGGAATTCACTGGGTCCTCCGACCTGCAGAAACATCAGCAAATTCACACTGAGGAGAGGCCGTTCAGCTGTACGTCCTGTGGACAGAGATTCAGGGCTTCATCGAACCTCAATGTACATCAACGACTTCACACTGGGGAGAGGCCATTCACCTGCTCCGAGTGTGGGAAGGGATTCAGTCAGTTACCCAACCTGTTGAGACATGAGCGAGTTCACACTGGAGAGAGACCATTTATCTGTTCCAAGTGTGGGAAGGGATTCACCCAGTTATCCCACCTGCTGACACACCAGCGAGTTCACACGGGAGAGAGACCATTCACCTGCTCCGAGTGTGGGAAGGGATTCACTCAGTTATCCAACCTCCAGTCACACCGGCGAGTTCACAAGTGACTGCAGGAGTTGGATACTGCTGTTATGGTTGCTGTTAATCACATCCAGCACTGAACCATATTCATTCGGACAGTTGGGGTTTGTTTCTGCTGATGTTAATAATCCCTCTAACTGGGCTGGAGTTTAATATCCTGGATCTGTAGCTGATTGTGTTCTCGGGGCTGCAGTGTCCCTTTAAGAACAGCTGTCTCTGATATTTCCCCATAATTCAGGAACTTTAATCAGAAATTAGTTTACAACAAGATTCTGAACTTTTACTTCAATCCCAAATTGATCTTTGGTACGAACTCTACAATTCAGTGTGTGAGAGGTTCCACTGATTAACATCTCCAATTAGAAAGTGCTGATTAATCCTTGCTGACAGTTCTTACTGACTTGCACATTACTCACAGTGACACCTCCATTATCCACCAGAAAGAAGGGGAATGGGAAATGGTGGAGAATCGAAAGTTCCCAAATTGTAACCCTCCCGCCTGGTACAGAAATCCCATTGGCACGGGAATGGAGACAAGTTCAATCCAAGTAACGGACTGTAAGAAATCATTGTCTAATAATCCTATAAAAATCTTCAGAAATTTATGGAATGTTAGAATAGCTCACTCTCTCTCTTGTGAAGAAAGCTCCATAGCAGCTTGCTGGCTGACAAACACAGGACAGGCCTGTTATCTCTGTCAAGAACATGTCTCTAGCACAGGCCCTGAAACAAGACATTTCTAACCCTGATACAATTGGATCTCATGACCCATACGTAAACCAACTGCCTGTGTAAAGGTTAAAACAGGCTCTCGAGAGCACAGAGATATTGAAGTGATCTACACTGGCTTCAGCCCAACACCCACACTCTGGCTCACAGCAGTTAACCGTTCAGAGGAGACGGTCACCACCAGCTACAGAGACCAGCATTCACTCTGCGTCATCCGTCCGTTTATCCTCCGGGACCAGTAAACTGTTCTCACATGTCATAGGTCATATGTTTTCCTGTTTATTTAGCTTACACATCATATTTAAACTTTTGCTTCTCAATGAACTACTTTCAAATCACTTATGAGCTCGACCCTGTTTTTGGGTAATCTGTGACTCCCAAACCTAAATCTTACCAGCCAGAATGAAGAGGGCAGCTCTGGTCATCATATTATAGAAAAAGATATCAAGTCACTGAATCGGGCCCAGAGCAGATTTATAATGATGATGCCAGAAGTGTGCAGGTAAACGTGTTAGGAAGGGATTGACAGACTTGGTCTCTTTTCTCTTGAGAAAGTAAGGCTGAGGCTAATCGAGGTCTTTAAAATGATGAGAGATTTTGATCGAGTGGATACAGAGAGAACATTTCCTCTTGTGGGGAAGAGCATAATTAGAGACCATCAATATCAGATAGTCACCAAGAAATCCAATAGGTAATCCAGAAGAAAATTCTTCACCCAGTTTAGATTAGGAAAGATGGGAGGAGGCTCTAGTGGAGCATAAACACCAGCATGGACTGGCTGGGCCGAATGGCCTGTTTCTGTGTCATGTATTCACACTCCTGAAGGGTCTGGTTCTAACTTTTAACCTATCACACCTATTCCTCGACTGCCTAACCAGTGGAAATAATTTCTATTTACCCGCTGTTCCCCTTAATATTCTCGATTCTCCTGTTACTGTCACTGTTAATCACATCCAGAACTGAACCATGTTCATTCTGACTGTTGGGGTTTATTTTTACAGATGTTAATAATCCCTGTAATTGGGAAGGAGTTTAATATCTTGATGTCTGTTAAATAAATCAGCTTTGTTTCAAACACACACAATGTCGAGTCCTTGATTTCTCCAGGATAAGAGGAGACTAATTGATGTCCTGTTCCCAACTGCTCCATTTTTGGATCTTTTCTCTTTTCTCACTCTAGATTATTTCAGTTCTCATACCTCTGATTACCCTCAGGGAAAAGTCCCAGCTCCCCACATGTCCCAGAGAGCCTCTTTTCACCTTGGGATCCAGGGAAGCCTCGGTATTAAAAACAGAAAATGTTGGAAATAATAATCCATACTTTTCCAAGTGCAAATTGATTTTGTCCTGGATTATTGGCTCCAGCCTTTCCCCACCACTGATATGAAGCTGATTGTCCTGGAATTGCTGTATTTTTGAACAGGGGTGTAACATTTACAATCTGTCAATTCTTTGACACCACAACTATATAAGGAGGATTGGAAGATTGTGACCAGAGCCTCCACAAGTTCCATGTGAAGGATGCTGTCTCTGACAGTGCAGCAGTCCCTCAATGTCACCCTGGAGTGTCAGCCTAGATAATGTGCTCAGGTTTATTAATATTTCCTCTTGTTATTGATGTGGGTCATTAAGAAACAATGGACTCTTATGATGTCATCCAGTCCCAGTGCGATGATGTCATCCAGTCCCAGTGCGATGATGTCATGAAGACTATTAAATACCAGCGGAGCCTTAGTGGTGAAAACAGTTTTGTTCGAGATGGCAGCAAGTCCATTACTGATAGATCAGCAAATGGAATTAATGGGAAAGAAAGTGAGGCAGCTGATGAACATCAGGAATAGTGTTGTGAATTATGAAGATGAGAAACATGTACAGTATATGTCCCATCTCCCGACACGCTGCCCCCATCTCCCTGCACTCTGCCCCCATCTCCCCGCACTCTGCCCCCATCTCCCCGCACTCTGCCCCCATCTCTCCGCACTCTGCCCCATCTCCCGACACACTGCCCCCATCTCCCGAGCAGCCTGTCTCTACCGCTGCTGAACCCACACAGGATGCACCATGTTGAAGCCAGAGGAAAGGACTGGGAGAGAAATTATAATTCATCAAGGGTGTGCACATGGGGGTTTGACAAAATATTAAGTTTCCTGTTTTTAACAATGAAACATAAAACGCATCGATTGGAACCACTTCCAGCTCTTGTCCATTCTGACATCCCGTGGGTCAGCTCACCCTCTCACTGGGTTCATGCTGAATGTCAATCCAGGCTGGGAGCCATTGGGTGGATGTGCAATGGGTGGATGAGTGGCTGAAGGAATGTTCAGTTCACAGGGAGGGGGATGGGGGAGGGGGGTTGGTGCTGGTGGTGGGAAGTGTTCATTCTGAAGGAGTCCCACCTGAAACAGTGACCATTAACTTATCACTTTCTAATGGTGATTGAACTGTTGTTTATTTCCCCAGATTTGTTCTGTTCAGTATTTATATATTTTTTGTTTTTGCTAAAACATGTTCTTGTTCTGACACTGAAATCCAGAGGATTTTAACTCTGTTAATGTCAATCTCCAACGAGTACACAGGAGGACTCAACTGGTCCAAACTTTTTATGGTATCAATAAACCAAGGTCCTACAATATGTTTATTTGGGGAATTGTTTTTCTTTGAGACCCTGGACAGTCAAACTATGTCCCAAAGTTCAGATTTGGGCTTTGAGCCTGGGCTACGGGGCCCACGTACATGGAGCACCATTACTGGATGCCCTTCATCCCCAATTTTAATCACTCCACCATTGGTGGCCAGGCCTTCAGCTGCCTGGACCCTAAGCTCTGGAATTTCCACCCTAAACCTCTCCACCTTTCTAATTCACTTTCCCCCTTTAAGACACTCCTTATAACCGACCTCTTTGACCACGCAGTTGGGCATCTGACTGAATATGTCCTTATGGCCCTGTGAAACTTCTTGGGACAATGTATTATGTTAGAATCTCGATTTAAATATAAGTTGTTGTAGTTCAGCCAGAGCTGATCACTCATTGAGTGAGTGAGTCTGTATCAATGTAACACAGGTAGACACAGCTTAGAACCATAGAACCATATAACACTACAGCACAGAAAACAGGCCATTCGGCCCTTCTAGTCTGTGCCGAAATATTATTCGGCTAATCCCATTGACTTGCACCCAGTCCATAACCCTCCAGACCTCTCCCATCCATGTATCTATCCAATTTATTCTTAAAACTTAAGAGTAAGCCCGCATTTACCACGTCAGATGGCAGCTCGTTCCACACTCTCACCACTCTCTGAGTGAAGAAATTCCCCCCAAACCTTTCCCCTTTCATCCTAAAGCCATGTCCTCTCGTGTTTATCTCTCCTAATCTAAGTGGAAAGAGCCTACTCGCATTTACTCTGTCTATACCCCTCATAATTGTGTAGACTTCTATCTATTCTCCCCTCATCCTTCTACGCTCCAAGGAATAAAGTCCTAACCTGTTTAATCTTTCCCTGCAACTCAACTCCTTAAGACCCAGCAACATCCTAGTAAATCTTCTCTGCACTCTTTCAATCTTACTGATATCTTTCCTGTAGTTAGGCGACCAGAACTGCACACAATACTCCAAAGTTGGCCTTACCAATGTCTTATACAACCTCACCATAACATCCCAGCTCCTATACTCAATACTTTGATTTATGAAGGCCAGTATGCCAAAAGCTTTCTTTACAACCCTGTCTACCTGTGACGCCACTTTCAGGGAATTATGTATCTGAACTCCCAGATCCCTTTGTTCCTCCGCACTCCTCAGTGCCCTACCATTTACTGTGTATGTCCTACCTTGGTTTGTCCTTCCAAAATGCAACACCTCACACTTTTCTGCATTAAATTCCATCTGCCATTTTCTGGCCCATTTTTCCAGTTGGTCCAGATCCCTCTGCAAGCTTTGAAAGCCTTCCTCGCTGTCCACAACGCCTCCAATCTTAGTGTCATCAGCAAACTTGCTGATCCAATTTACCACATTATCATCCAAATCATTGATATAGACAACAAACAACAATGGTCCCAGCACAGATCCCTGGGGCACACTACTAGTCACAGACCTCCAGTCTGAGAAGCAATCATCCACTACCACTCTCTGTCTTCTCCCACACAGCCAATTTCGAATCCAATTTACAACCTCTCCATGGATACCAAGTGTCTGAACCTTCTAACCTCCCATGTGGGACCTTGTCAAAGGCCTTACTAAAGTCCACGTAGACAACATCCACAGCCTTTCCTTCATCTACTTTCTTGGTAACCTCCTTGAAAAACTCTACAAGGTTCGTTAAACACGAGCTACCACGCACAAAGCCATGCTGACTATCCTTAATCAGCCCTTGGCTGTCCAAATAATTGTTTATCCGATCTCTCAGAACACCTTCCAATAATTTACCTACTACTGACGTCAGGCTCACTGGCCTGTAATTACCTGGTTTATTTTTGGAGCCTTTTTTAAACAACGGAACAACATGAGCTACCCTCCAATCCTCCGGTACCTCACCCGTGGCTAAGGACATTTTAAATATTTCTGCCAGGGCCCCTGCAATTTCTACACTAGTCTCCCTCAAGGTCCGAGGGAATATCATGTCAGGCCCGGGGGATTTATCTACCTTTATTCGCTGTAAGGCAGCAAGCACCTCCTCCTCTTTAATCTCTATATGTTCCATGACACTACTGCTTGTTTCCCTTCCTTCCTTATACACTATGCCAGTTTCCTGAGTAAATACTAATGCAAAAAAACTGTTTAAGATCTCCCCCATCTCGTGAGGCTCCACACATAGACGACCACTCTTCAAGGGGACCAATTGTGTCCCTGATTATCCTTTTACTTTTAATATACTTGTAGAAACCCTTCGGGTTTACCTTCACATTACCTGCCAAAGCAATCTCATGTCTTTTTGCTTTCTTGATTTCCTTCTTTAGTGTTTTCTTACATTTTCTATACTCTACAAGTACCTCATTTGCTCCATGTTCCCTATACCTGCTAAACACCTCTCTCTTCTTAACCAGATCGCCAATATTCCTTGAAAACCATGGTTCCCTATGCCTGTTAACTTTGCCTTTAATCCTGACAGGAGCATGCAAACTCTGCACTCTCAAAATTTCGCCTTTGAATGCCTTCCACTTACTGAACACATCCTTGCCAGAAAACAACTTATCCCAATCCACTCTTCCTAGATCCTTTCTCATTGCCACAAAATTGGCCTTTCTCCAATTTTGAATCCCAACTCGAGGACCAGACCTATCCTTATCCATAATTAACTTAAAACTAATGACATTGTGATCACTGGACCCAAAATGTTCGCCTACACATACTTCTGTCGCCTGACCTGTCTGGTTCCCTAATAGGAGATCAGGTATTGCATCCTCTCTCGTTGGTACCACTATATATTGATTTAGAAAACTTTCCTGAACACATTTGACAAACTCCAAGCCATCCAGCCCTTTTACAGTATGGGAGTCCCAGTCAATATGTGGAAAGTTAAAATCTGCTACTATCACAACTTTCTGTTTCTTACATCGGTCTGCTATCTCTCTACAGATTTGCTCCTCCAATTCTCTCTGACTATTGGGCGGTCTATAATACAACCCTATAAGTGTGGTCACACCTTTCCCGTTCCTCAGCTCCACCCATATGGCCTCTGTAGACGAGCCCTCCGGGCTGTCCTGTCTACACACAGCTGTGATATTTTCCCTGACTAGTAATGCCACTCCCCCCCTTTCATTCCTCCCCCTCTATCATGTCTGAAACAAAGGAACCCCGGAACATTGAGCTGCCAGTCCTGCCCCTCCTGCAACCAAGTCTCACTAATAGCAATAATGTCGTAATCCCACGTGCCAATCCATGCCCTAAGCTCATCTGCCTTTCCGACAATACTCCTTGCATTGAAATGGATGCACCTGAGAACACTTCTATCCCGTACAAACCTTTGATTTCTGAATATATATGCATTCCTCGCTTGACCTTTATCCTCCTCCACCTCACTATCTACTCTAACACTTTGGTTCCTCTCCCCCTGCAAATCCAGTTTAAACCCCCTGGAGCAGCACTAGCAAACCTACCCGCTTGTGTCATAGTTCAGTGAGATCTGATCACTTACAGAGTGAGTGAGTCTGTATCAATGTAACTCGGATACACACAGCTTGTTGGAACAGACCTGGGGAAAAGGAAGCTCTGAATTAATCACTGGACTTTCTGTTCTCCACATTTGGAAAAAGCTGATTTCCTCCAAACATTCAAAATTAATAATAAAGTCATCAAAGATGATTTGTTGTTTTGAGCTGAATTATTTGGTAGAATTGGAGTGAAGGAGTGGGACTGACCCACAGCCTAAGTCACCACTTTAAGGACAGGAAGAGAGAGAATCTGGAGAGGGGAAAAGAATTAGGAGACCAGGCACTGAATCTGGAACAATGAGCAGAGAGAGGGAGGAGTGTGTGGGACAGGGATTTATAGATTTGGGAGAATGAAAGAATATTTCATAGAAACTAGAATTGTCTGTTCTGAATTTCTATCCTGTACTGACAGTGATGGCTTTTGTAAAGTTTGTTTACAGAGGAATAGAGAGAGAGGATTTGCAGATTAGAAACTCAAACCAAAACTCTTGCAAGATTTTATAGAATCACTGAATTCATATACACTCAGCCTTTGATTATAGAAAGAAATGTTTATCTGTTCTGTCTGTAGGGAAAGATTTAAATCATCAGCATGACTGGAAAATCACTGGGACACAGACACAGACCCGAGTTAGAACAGATATCGGGCTCAAACCTGACATCACATCAAGTCTGGTTTAGATTCAGGCAGTTGCCAGGGAGAGGAATGGAGTTGGTATCTAGGGAATGAAAGCAATGGTTTCAGTCTTCCCAATATTTAATTGGAGGAAATTTCTGCACATCCACCATTGGATATCAAACAAACAGTCTGATAATTTAACAAAAGTGGAGAAGTGGAGCGAGGTGGTGGTGAGGTAGAGCTGGGCACTGTCAGTGTACATGTGATAACTGACACTGTTTTCAGATGATGTCGCTGTGGGGACCGTGTTGATGAGAAATAAGAGGAGGCCAAGGCCTCCTTTGGGGACACCAGAGGTAACTTTGGGAGGGGGAAGGGAAGACATTACAAGTGATTCTTTGACTATGATTGGAAAGCAAAGAATGGAACCAGGAGAGAGCAGCCCCACCCAGCTGGATGACAGTGGAGAGGTGTTGGAGCAGAATGGTGTGGTCAACATTGTCAAAGGCTGCAGACAGGTTGAGAAGGACGAGAAGGGATAGTTTACCCTTGTCACAGTCACATAGGATGTCATTGGTGGCTTTGATCAGAGATGTTTCAGTCCTGTGGCAGGGGCAGAAGCCTGATTGGAGGGATTCAAACATGGAGTTCTGCGAAGGCTGGGCACAGATTTGGGAGGTGTGAACATGTCCAAGGAGTTTGGAGAGTTAAGGGAAGTTGGAGTTGGGGCAGTAGCTCGCATGGATTGTGGTGACAAGGGTTTGTTTCTTGAGGAAGGGGTTGAGGAAGGAGAGATGGACAGTATCTGAAGAGATAGAACTCTGAATAATATCAGTGAACATGGGGAAGTTGGGTGATCAGTTTAGTGGGAATAGGGTTGATGGAGAAGGAGGTGGGTCTCATGGACAAGATGAGCACTGAGGGGACATGAGGAGATGGAAGAGAAACTGGAGAAAGGTGTGGGTTCAGGGCTCAGACAAGGGGAACTTTAGAGACAGTTTGTTCTGGTGGACTAGTGGAAGGGAGGGAAGCAGCAGAGGCAGCTGATCAGATTGTCTCAATCTTAGTGACAAAGAAGCTCCATGAGCTCTCACACCTGTTTTTGGAGGAGACAGGGGAGAGGGAGAGCCCTTCAAAAGGAACTAACTTGTGTTAGAGGTATTTAAAAGATTCAATACACTGTGTTTAACACAAAGCTGATTTGTTTGGCTTTTGTCCAGAATATGAACAATTATAACGGGTTGGAGGAACATATACTTTTATTTCTGTTGGACTGTTGTAAAGAACATATACTTTTATGTTCTTGGACTGTGGCTTTAAAAAATATGGCTGCAGTTGAAAGACATGTTCCCTGGAACAGGATGTGGAATATACAATGTTGCTATCTCCTAGAACAGTGTGCCTGGTTGGACAAAATGGTGCTGGAAAGGAGACCTAGTTTAAGATGGAACCGCATAGCGACAGAGTTTTGATTGGCTCCTGACCAAGTGGCCAGGTTCTGTGTGGCAATTGTGCAGTAGATCAGCTCCTAGCCTGAAAAGAGAAAAGACCTGAAACCTCTCCTCCTGTGTTTTGTAAGATTCCAGTAATCCTGCCATTGTAGCCAGCTGGCTATTCCTCATACCACTGTATCCTGCTTTCTTTGAGAAACCCCTGTCAAGAGGAAAAGGGGGCAAGTCATCAGTGGAGACATTAAAAGCAAGTTTCAAACAGAGAACCACAGACTGCAACTGCTGGGAGACCACCTCATGTCAGCCACAACGACCGGCAAGGAATTTGGAAGAAAGCTATCAAAGTGAATCCATCTAATCCTGAACTCTTGAGTTGAACAGCTATTGAACTGTTTTCTCACTCTTAAAATCCATGTTTTGCATGTCTTATGTGTGTGTGTGTGTTTGTGTATAGGGGTTTAAGAAGGGGTAGAGTTTGTTATAGAGTTAAAAGTTGGCAGTTCACATTTCTTTCTTTTGCCACTAGTTAAAGACAATTTGTTTAATAAACAATTGTTTACTTGTTAAGTTTACAAACCTGGTGCGCGTATTCGGTTAATCTACATTAAAAAGTTAGGTAGAATTGGGGCAAATAAAATGGGGGTCTAATAAAATTTCTCATGTTTGCCTTGGCTCGGGGAGCAGTGAGGCTTGATATTACAGTGCACAAGCCCCAGTGAGTCGTGACACGTTTATTAACATCAGCAGAAACAGACTCCAATGAAAATGGCTCAGCGCTGGATGTAATTAACAGCAAAATCCAATCACTGTCGTTACTTGTGAACTTGCTGGTGTCTCAGCAGATAGGGTGAAGTAGAGAATCCCTTCCCACTCGTTAAGCAGGTCTCTCCCCAATGTGAATTCTGTGGTGTGTCAGTAGGTTGGATGGCTGAGTGAATCTCTTCCCAAACACAGAACAGGTGAACAGCCTCTCCCCAGTGTGAACTGGCTGGTGTGGAGTGAGTTCAGATGATCGCCTGAACCCAGTCCCACAGTGAGAGCACCTGAACGGTCTCTCATCAGTGTGAACACGTTGATGGAACATTAGTTCCCTGAAACTTTTATAGCACTTCCCGCAGTCCGGGCATTTAAAAGGTCTCTCCTCAGTGTGAACTTGCTGGTGTGTCAACAGGTTGGATGCATCAGGAAATCCCTTCCCACACTCGGAGCAGGTGAACAGACCCTTCCCATTGTGAATTCGCTAGTGTGTCTGCAGGTGGGATAGCTGTGAGTAAATCCTTTCCCACACTCGGAGCAGGTAAATGGTTTTTTTCCCCAGTGTGACTGCGCCAATGAGTTTCCAGGTCAGACAGGGATCTGAATCCCTTCCCACAATCTCCACATTTCCATGGTTTCTCCCCAGTGTGAATTCACTTATGTTTTGACAAGACAGACAATCGGCTGAAGTCTCGTCCACACACAGAGCACGTGTGCGGTTTCTCTCCACTGTGAACGGTGCTTTCTCCTTCCATGTTCAAAATCCGATGATATTCAGGTTTTGATAAATTGGGCGACTCCGTCTGATCCTGATGTGATGTTTGGTTTCAGTTTCTCGAATGCAAATCCTCCCCTTCTAATCCCCTGTGAAATTGATTTAAAACAGAAAAAAGGGAGTGAGAGAGAACCCACAAAAACACAAAGGCAGGTTGTGAAATTGAGCTGAATGAATCTGGGAATTTGTGGGGCCGGCACAAGGAAAAAGTGACCATGAAAACTGCTGGATTGTCATAAAAACCCAACTGGTTCATTAATGTCCTTCAGGGAAGGGAACCTGCCACCCAGTCTGGGCCCACACAAAACTCTGGCTTCTATAAGAACATACGAAACAGGAACATGAGAAGACCTAACACCTCATTGAGCCTGCTCCACCATTTAATACGGTCGTGGCTGATCTTGGGCTTCAACTGCACTCTCCCACCCACTCCCCATGTCCCTCGACTCCCTGAGAGACCAAAAATCTCTCCATCTCAGCCTGAAACATATTCAATGATGGAGCATCCACAACCCGCTGGGCTGGGAATTCCAAATGACAGAGAGAGAAGGGGAGTGGGAGGGGCAGAGGGAGAAGGGGAGTGGGAGGGGCAGAGGGAGAAGGGGAGAGGGAGGGGCAGAGGGAGAAGGGGAGTGGGAGGGGCAGAGGGAGAAGGGGAGTGGGAGGGCAGAGGGAGAAGGGCAGTGGGAGGGGCAGAGGGAGAAGGGGAGTGGGAGGGGCAGAGGGGGAGTGGGAGGGGCAGAGGGAGAAGGGCAGTGGGAGGGGCGGAGAAGGGCAGTGGGAGGGGCAGAGGGGCAGTGGGAGGTGCAGAGGGAGAAGGGGAGGGGCAGAGGGAGAAGGGGAGGGGCAGAGGGAGAAGGGCAGTGGGAGGGGCAGAGGGAGAAGGGAAGTGGGAGGGGCAGAGGGAGAAGGGCAGTGGGAGGGGCAGAGGGAGAAGGGGAGTGGGAGGGGCAGAGGGAGGGCAGTGGGAGGGGCAGAGGGAGAAGGGGAGTGGGAGGGGCAGAGGGAGAAGGGCAGTGGGAGGGGCAGAGGGAGAAGGGCAGTGGGAGGGGCAGAGGGAGAAGGGCAGAGGTGGAGTGGGAGGGGCAGAGGGAGAAGGGCAGTGGGAGGGGCAGAGGGAGAAGGGGAGTGGGAGGGGCAGAGGGAGAAGGGCAGTGGGAGGGGCACAGGGGGAGTGGGAGGGGCAGAGGGAGAAGGGGAGTGGGAGGGGCAGAGGGAGAAGGGGAGCGGGAGGGGCAGAGGGAGAAGGGCAGTGGGAGGGGCAGAGGGAGAAGGGGAGGGGCAGAGGGAGAAGGGCTGTGGGAGGGGCAGAGGGAGAAGAGGAGTGGGAGGGGCAGAGGGAGAAGGGCAGTGGGGGGGCAGAGGGAGAAGGGGAGTGGGAGGGGCTGAGGGGGAGTGGGAGGGGCAGAGGGAGAAGGGGAGTGGGAGGGGCAGAGGGAGAAGGGGAGTGGGAGGGGCAGAGGGGGAGTGGGAGGGGCAGAGGGAGAAGGGGAGTGGGAGGGGCAGAGGGAGAAGGGGAGTGGGAGGGGCAGAGGGAGAAGGAGAGGGGCAGAGGGAGAAGGGGAGAGGGAGGGGCAGAGGGAGAAGGAGAGGGGCAGAGGGAGAAGGGGAGAGGGAGGGGCAGGGAGAGAAGGGCAGTGGGAGGGGCAGAGAGAGAAGGGCAGTGGGGGAGGCAGAGAGAGAGGGGCAGTGGGGGAGGCAGAGAGAGAAGGGCAGTGGGGGAGGCAGAGAGAGAAGGGGAGTGGGGGAGGCAGAGAGAGAAGGGGAGTGGGAAAGCAAGAGGTGAGGAGAGAGTTTTTATAAACCTACAACTAAACCAGAACTTGGACAGAATCTCCTCAACCACGAACCTTCACCCCCAAGAAAGACCAGGGTAGCAGGTGAATGTGAACACCATCACCTCCAAGTTCCCCTCCAAGTCACACTCTGTCCTGACCTGTCTGACATCCAGTACTGGATGAACAGAAATTTCCTCCATTTAAATATTGGGAAGATTGAAGCCATTGTCTTCAGTCCCCACTACAAACTCCACTCCTTAGACACGGACTCCATCCCTCTCCCTGACAACTGTCTGAGGCTGAACCAGACTGTTCACAACCATGGTGAAATATTTCACCCCAAGATGAGCTTCCAACCACATACCCACATCATCACCAAGACCGCCTATTTCCACCTCAGTAACATCGCCCGACTCCACCCCAGTCTCAGCTCATCTGCTGCTGAAACTCTCATCCATTCCTTTGTTACCTCTAGACTTAACTTCCTAACACATTCCCGGCCGGCCTCCCACATTCAGCCTCCCTGTAATCTTGAGGTCATCCAAAACTCTGCTGCCCGTGTGCTTACTCGCACCAAGTCTTGTTCACCCATCACCCCTGTGCTCACTGACCTACAAAGGCTCAGGGTTTATAACAGGATCTCCAGTGAAAAACCTTGGAAAGGTCTAATACATGAAAAAGCGCAATATAAATACAAATTGTTGTTGTCGCTTTGGACATATATCACTGTTCCTTCATCATCACTGGGTGAATAACCTGTAACTCCTTACCTAACAGCATTGTGGGAGCACCTTCACCACACCGACCGCAGTGGTTCAAGAAGGTCAAACATCATCTTCCCCACAGGCAACTGGGGATGGCCAATATTTGCTGGTATCTGTAGAGAGTGAAACAGAGATACTATTTCAGGGTGTGTAGGATGAATTACAGGGAATAAAAATGGTGCAGAATTTGATGATCAATATAAGCTCAGAAGTGGAAGAGAAATTGACTGTAGAACAGGAAAAACAAATCCTGACTGTGAAAGATACTGTGGGAAGATAAAGCTGGGAAGCCAGCAGCACATGGTTGGGGTTGGGCACCTTTGGAAACCTCATTTAGACACGGTCAGCAAAAGTAACAATAAAATATGAAAAATAGCTAAAATACCTCAATTATTAGAGATGGGAGCTTAGACAATGGCAGAGGGGTGATCAGGGAGGGCAGAGTGAAACAGAGCAACAGATGGAAATGGATTCAGATACACAGGAAAGAGCCACATCAACTGTTAACAGGATCCACACCAGTTGGTGAAGTCAAAACTAACACACAAAGCCTTTCCTTACTGAGAGAGTTTATTGACTCTGCTCAGTGTCAACACTCCTCACCCACACCCAGTGTCCCTGCTATTCATATATGTTAAAATCACCTGTTTGACTTAACAATGTAATTGACACCACATCGACAAACATTCACTCCCTCCACCACCGAAGAACAGTGGCAGCAGTGTATACCATCTACAAGATGCACTGCAGGAATTCACCAAGGCAGCACGTTCTAAACCTGCAACCACTACCACCTAGAAGGATATGGGCAGCAGATAGATGGGAACACCACCACCTGGAAGTTCCCCTCCAGGTCACTCACCATCCTGACTTGGAAATATATCACCGTTCCTTCACTGTTGTGGGGTCAAAATCCTGGAACTCCCTCCCTGACAGCACTGTGGGTGTACCTACACCACATGGACTGCAGCGGTTCAAGAAGGCAGCTCACCACCACCTTCTCAAGGGCAACTAAGGATGGGTAAGCCAGCAAAGCCCACATCCCATGAATGAGTAAAAAATTATAAACAAACCTGAACAACGTAACTGATAAGACATTGACACCAACCCCAGAATGATGAAACCTCTTACAGATAACAGAGCATGGAATTAAAAGCTCTATATTGTAGATGAATGGTCAAGCTGCTCACTTCTGAAGCTATTTCACTATTTTCAATTTAAAATCTCCTGCTGGAGCCTGCAGCTGGAAAGATTTCAGAAACACTGGAATCAGAGAAAAATCTCCCAGTTGAGGAAATACCCAGGGAGCGGGGTGATGTCACCGTGTAATTGTCGATGTGTCACAAACACAAACACAGAACATCTGGGTCTGTGCAAACCAGTGATCACCACACATTGTGAAAGATGTGAGGGTCCTTGAGAGGGGGCAGAGGAGGTTGACCAGAATGGTTCGAGGGATGAGGGATTTTAGTTACAAGGTTAGGTTAGAGAAACTGGGGTTGTTCTCCTTGGAGCAAAGGAGATTGAGGGGGGGATTTGAAAGAGATACACAAGATTGTGATAGATTTAGACAAGGTAGATGAAGAAAAGCTGTTCCCATTATCTGATTGTAAAACGATTACAGGACACAGATTTAATATTTTGGGCAAGATCTACAGGGGATGTGTGTGAGGAAGAAGGCTTTTTCACAGTGAGCGGTAATGACCTGAAACTCAATGCTTACACTCAAGAGGCCGATAATATCCAGGTCCTGTATTTCTATCCTGGACTGATAGTGACAGGTTTGGAAAACAGCTTATACAGAGCATTGGAAAAGAAGGAATGATGAATCAAGTGACTCTGTCAGATCTTAATGTGATGTTGGGCTTCACTTTCCCGTCTGTAAATCCTCCCTTTCTAACCCCCTGTAAAAGGAGTTTCCAAAATCCATCCCTGTCAGTCCAGAATAGAAATTCACAACATTCTCTCTTCCTGTTACCTGGACCAGGATGACCGCGCATGCGCCCTGCTGCACATTGCCCCCTATAAAGATGGCGGCCGTTACCCCAGGCCTGGCGAAGGGAGAAATCCAGACTTTTTCGGCCTGTTCTCTGCAAACACAAGACTGGAACCTTGTTATTTGGGGGTCTGCGGCCTGCACTGTGTTTTTATGAAGCCTACATGCCCACTCCGCTGGCTCTATTCCTCCTCACACACCCACTAACTCTGTTAGTTTGCTCCACGCGACATTCTCTCACCCGCTCTAAGCAGCTTCAGTCACAGACCAGCACTGCGCATGCTCCAACCACAAGCCATAATGCGCATGTGCAGGGAGCTGCAGTGAGGACATTCTGCTCCCCTTTGAATGCTGGGCTCCCCTCCCCTATGTGAAGCCTGTTGTTTTTAGAACAGAAAATTATGTTTAACGAGCCGATGAAAATTGGAGACCAGGGCAAAGATTTATCATTATTTATCAATTGATGTAACAAACAAAGTGGATGGTCCTCTTCCAGAGTTCTGTCCCGGGTGTAAATAACAGCAGGACAACCTTCAACAGTTGGGTGTGAACTCACTGGAGTCTCACTAGGTGGAGTGAACAAATGATTTTTCTTCTCATACACAGAACATTTAAACCCCGACTTGTCAGTAATACATGAAGAAGGAGCAGGAGTAGGCCATTCGGCCCCTCGAGCATGCTCCGCCATTTAATAAGATCATGGCTGCTCTGTTAGTAACCTCAAATCTGCATCCTGTCTATCCCGGTGACCTGTTATAACCTGGCTAATCAAGAATCTACCCACCTCTGCCTTAAAAATATTCAATAACTCTGCTTCCAACGACCTTTTCAGGAAGAGGATTCCAAAGACTCACGATCCTCTGAGAGTAAAAATATTCACCTCCCCTCCCTTTTAAATGGATAACCTCTTATTTTTAAACTGTCAGAGAATCGCTAGATTTCAGAAGAGGACCAGTGGAAAGTTCAGTGAACATGATTGCCAAGCAGTGAAGAAGTGAATTTGCAATTCACGCGCACCTTGTTTGTGCATTTTCCAGATTAAAACTTCAATTGAATCAATCGTTCTCTATCATAAGTATATTCAAGATGGAAAACCATAAATATTTGTACATTGAAGGAATCAATGGATATGGGGATAGTGGGGAGTGGGGAGGTGGGGGAAGTAGAGTTGGGCTGGAAGATCATTCAATGGTGGAGCAAGCTCAAAGGGGCTTATGGTCTACCCCTACACCAATTTGTTCTGTTTATATGAACATCGTTGTGAATCATTCCCATTCAAGCACAGCAGATGCAGCACCCGCCTTTTCACCTCTTCCCTTCCCACATTTCAGCAGCCCAAACACACTTTCCAGGAGGCACAATGATTTACTAATACTTCTTTGATATTTAATAATGTGTAGTTGCTGCTCACAATGTGGCCTCCTCTACACTGAGGAAATTAAACCTTGATTCGGTGCCTGCTTTGTGGATCATCACCATTCGATCTGTAATCATAATCAAGTCATTTAAACAAAGAACAACAAAGAAAAGTAAAGCACAGGAACAGATCCTATCACATTGCCTGTCAAACTAAAACATTTTGCACTTCTGGGGTCCGTCTCCCTCTATTCCCATCCTATTCATTTATTTGTCAAGCTGCCTCTTAAACACCACTATCGTACCTACTTCCACCACCTCCTCTGGCAGTGAATTCCAGACACTCACTACCCTCTGCGTAAAAAACTTGCCCTGCACATCTCCTCTAAAGTTTTCTCCTCTCACCTTAAATCTATGTCCCCTAGTAATTGACTCTTCCACCCTGGGAAAAAGCTTCTGGCTATCTACTCTGTCCATGCCATTCATAATTTTGTAAACTTCTATCAAGTCGCCTCTCAATCTCCGTCGTTCTAGTGAGAACAATCCGAGTTTCTCCAACCTCTCCTCATAGTTAATAACCTCCAGACCAGGCAGCATCCTGGTAAACCTCCTCTGCACCCTCTCCAATGCTTCCATATCCTTCTGGTAATGTGGCCACCAGAATTGCACGCAAATTCCAAGTGTGGCCTAACCAAGGTTCTATACAGCTGCAGCATGACTTCCCAGCTTTTATACTCAATACCCATGCCGATGAAGGCAAGCATGCCATATGCCTTCCTGACTACCTTATCCACCTGCGTTGCCACTTTCAGTGACCTGTGGACCTGTACACCCAGATCCCTCTGCCCGTCGATGCACTTAAGGGTTCTGCAATTTACTGTATAATTCCTACCTGTATTGGACCTTCCAAAATGCATTATCTCGCATTTGTCCAGATTAAACTCCATCTGCCATTTCTCCGCCCAAGTCTCCAACCAATCTATATCCCGTTGTATCCTTTGACAATCCTCTTCACTACCTACAACTCCTCCAACCTTAGTGTCGTCTGCAAACTTACTAATTAGCCCAGTTACATTTTCCTCTAATACATTTACGTATACTACAAACAGCAAAGGTCCCAGCACTGATCCCTGTGGAACTCCACTAGTCACAGCTCTCCATTCATAAAAGCACCCTTCCACTGCCACCCTCTGTCTTCTATGACCAAGCCAATTCAGTATCCATCTTGCCAGCTCACCTCTGATCCCGTGCGACTTTACCTTCTGTTCCAGTCTGCCATGAGGGACCTTGTCAAAGGCCTTACTGAAATCCATGTATATAACATCCACTGCCCTTCCATCGTCGATAATTTTTGTCACTTCCTCGAAAAACTTGATCAAGTTAGTGAGACACAACCTCCCCTTCACAAAACCATGCTGCCTCCCATTAATACGCCCATTTGCTTCCAAATGGTAGTAAATCCTGTCACGAAGAATCTTCTCCAATAATTTCCCTACCGCTGACGTAAGGCTCACCGGCCTGTAATTTCCTGGATTATCCCTGCTACCCTTCTTAAACAATGGAACAACATTGGCCATTCTTCAGTCCTCTGGGACCTCACCTGTAGCCAGTGAGGATACAAAGATTTCTGTCAAGGCCCCAGCAATCTCCTCCCTTGCCTCCCTCAGTACTCTGGGGTAGATCCCATCTGGCCCTGGGGACTTATCCACCTGAATATTCTTCAAGACGCCTAACACCTTTTTTTTGATCTCAACATGATCCAGGCTATCTACACACTCTTCTCTAGACAAATCGACCGCTAAGTCCTTCTCTTTGGTGAATACTGATGAGAAGTACTCATTTAGTATCTCTCCCATTTCTTCTGGCTCCACACACAGATTCCCACCTCTGTCCCTGAGTGGGCCTACCCTTTCCCTGGTTACCCGTTTGCTTTTCATATATGTATAAAAGGCCTTGGGATTTTCCTTACCAGTTTACTTTTTCATCCATTCCTGCTCTGACCTTTCTGTCCTTGGCCTCCTGCACTGTTTCGATGAATTTAATTGTAAGCTTGAGAAACAGCAGCTCATCTTTGATTAGACGTTTTACAATCTTCCAGACTCAACATCCATTTCAACAATTTCAGATTTCAGTTTCACCACTCCCATTTTTTTCAGACAGTTGATGCCTGTAATGGTTCTGCTGTAACAGCATTTACCGCTCCTCTGGACCCTGCCTTTTGTTTCTTCACTTGTCCCATTAGTTTAGTTACTTGTCTCATTATCACCCAATGTTGCCTCGCACCAACACTCCATTTGTCATTTAATCATACCAACCTTTCATCCTATCCTGTTCTTTCCTTCACCCCCCTCTCTCTTTTCCCTGATTCTGTAAGTGTTTGTAAACTATTAAATTTCTACATTCTTCAAGTTTGGATAAAAGGTCATCGACCTGAAACATTCACTCTGGTTCCCTCTCCATAGAAGCTGTTTGACCTGCTGAATGTTTCCAACATTTTCTGTTTTGAGCTCGGATTTGCAGCATCTGCAGAATCTTGTTTCAGGGTCACAGTGGATCAGTTTTCTCTGAATTACCGTTCCCTGTTTAAAGGTGAAGAAGGAGTTTTTACAGAATGAGACAATAACTGTCCCCCTGTTCGACATGAAACTAAACTCACTGTTAATTCCTCCTCAGTAACAATTGTAAACACAAAGTTTCCAGCCGGGATTGAACCGGGGACTTTCTCATGTAAAGGTGATAATCAGTGCGCTAGGGAAATGAGTGTGAATCCCCCCCAGACAGAGGGGAACTGACCATCCATCTCTAGCTCTAATTCCCAAACAGAAAATGCTGCCAAGAATCAGCAAGTCAGGCTGAGTCTGTGGCCGCTCTCACCATTTGGAACGGACACTCAGTCATTGGATCCAATGTAATTTTTGGAACGGGGAGGTGGAGGAGGCTCCCTTTAAGATAGGGGGAGGACCACCGACAATTACCATCCTGGTCCATCTCCCCTTTCAAACATTCCGTTGAATTTAAAATGCAGACTAAGACCATTTCTTAATTTGGCGCTGCATCGTTTTCTTCCATAATATCACGATGCAGGGATGAGGGGGCGGGGCTGGAGGACCGAGCGGGAGCGGCTGGTCCTCCAACCAATCGGAGTGAATGAGGGGCGGGGGTCAGGCTGGGACTGGAGCATGCGTAGTGTGAGCAATGGCGATGAAGAGACGCTTCTTTCTCGGATCCGCAACGGTGAGTGAGTGAATGGGAGGGAGCGATGAATCCGGCGGCGGAGAGGCTTCGTAAACATGTTTTGTAAACCGCAAAGCCCGAAAAAGAACTACTTTATAACAGGAGGGAGCGCCTCCATCGTTTGTACCGAGCAATGCCGCCATCTTTATGGGGGGCAATATGCTGCGCATGCGCAACCGCCATCTTTGTAGGGGCAATGTATTTGGAATCTTTTCAATGACAATAGGAACAACTTGTCCATCAAACTGCTTCACGCTTTGAGTTACAATGTCTTATTGATGAGGCAGAACAACGGTACATGTCCAAGTCACTGACAGTAATTTATATTTATATTGCGCCTTGAAGCATAATAAAACTTTCCAAGGCATTTCACAGAAATGTTACAAAGTAACATTTGACACTGAGCCACATAAGGAGATATTAGGGCAAATGACCAAAAGCTTGGTCATGAAGGTCGGTTTTAAGGAGTATCTGAAAGGAGGAAAGTGAGTTAGAGAGGTTTAAGGAGGAAATTCCAGAGCTTGTGTCCTAGGCAAATGAAAGAACGGTCACCTCTGGTGGAGCAATTAAAATCAGGAATGCTCAAGAGGTTAGAATTAGATGAGTGTAGCGATCTTGGAGATGTGTATAGCTGGAGGAGATTACAGAAACAGGGATGATCCCAACCATGGAGGAAAACAAGGGTGAAAGTTTTAAAATGCTGATGCTTCTTTGTGGGTCATTGAGCACAGGGGTGATGGGTGAACAAGACTTGGTGCGAGTAAGCACACGGGCAGCAGAGTTTTAGATGACCTCAAGATTACAGGGAGGTTGAATGTGAGGGTCCAGCCGGGAATGCGTTAGGATAGTTAAGTCTAGAGGCAACAAATGGATAAAAGTTTCAGCAGCAGATGAGCTGAGGCTGGGGTGGACCCGGACGATGTTACTGTGGTGGAAATGGGTGATCTCAAGTGATGATTCAGTATGTGGTTGCAAACTCATCTCAGGGTCAAATATAACACCATGGTTGTGAATAGTCTGGTTCAGCCTCAAACAGTTTCCAGGGAGAGGGATGGAGTCGGTGTCTAGGGAGTGGAGTTTGTAGTGGGGACTGAAGACAATGGCTTCAGTCTTCCCAATATTTAAATGGAGGAAATTTCTGTTCATCCAGTACTGGATGTGAGACAAGTCAGGACTGTGTGTGACTTGGAAGGGAACTTGGAGTTGATGGTGCTCACATACACCTGCTACCCTGGTCCTTCTCAGTGGTGGAGGTTGAGGTTTTGGGAGATTCTGTCAATGCTGTGGTTGTGTTGTAGATGTATGAAATCTTTCTCCTTCATCCCCTGCCTCTCTTTTTCTCTCTCCTCCCGTGGAATCCAGAGTCTTGTGTAGGCACAGACTGAGTGGCATGATCCCTTGTGATGTTTTGCAGTCCTATCTCCTTTTTCTTGGAGATAACAGAATCAGATGTATTGCTTCATAAATTTCTCTCAACTTCGGCAAGAGGGAGATTGACTCAAGAACACGTCATTGGGTCCAGTGAATCCAACTTGCTGCCAGCCAAAGGAAGAAAACCAGCCGAGAGTTTTACATTCCCCCCAACAGCCTAAATTTCAATAATATTTTAGCTAGATTGTAATTTTCCTGAATATTGTAAGGGTCTGGGTTAAATTCCTCAGTAAATATTCCCCACCATCAAGGGAATAGGAGTTGGGTTTACTGTGTGATACTGAAGACTGGGTGAGACAGATTAAGTTTTAAGAATATGTTTTTAAGAATCTATTATTATTATTAGAAAGCATGGTGATTATACAAAGAGAATAATGTGGGAAAACAAATACATCCCAAAAAGAAAATATAGCTAGTCCTTATTTCGGTCAGAGAATCCAAAATTTTAACTTTGCTTGTTACAGATATAAGAATTCTAAGAGTAAATAAAGATACCTATTAAATATGAAAGTAATATTTCCTTCATCCCCAGTATGTGGATTCTCTATGTTGAGAACAGTTCTGAAGTCAATCTATGAGAATCTAATGAAATCCCCCTGAAAAATCTAAAGATTCAAGTTTGAGTTGAGATATTTATAATGAATTTGGGGTTGCATGGTTAATGGTAGCGTGGAAGATGTCCATATGATCACCAACAGACCACCTCTAATTAGTATCCTATATTTGGTTAAAGGACCACCTATTATAATGAGGGTGCCCGTTCAATTTCTAGGAAATGTTATTTTGCATTTATTCCTGAAAACTAGACTTCCCATAACAATCTTGTTGGTCAATGTTGCTGAGTCAAGGTATTTTGTCCAGTGAGATAATAAAACTTGGGGCCAAGTATTTCATTTCTCTGTTTTGCTATTTTATTTATCAGAGTCAGTGTTGTAGCTTGTGTTAGTGTCAGTGTTCTAGCAAGAACTATGGAATCCCATTGTTATCAGTAAACTCACCTTTGTTGTGAAGGGAGTTTACCTCTCTGCTTTTGTGAGCTAGATTTGGCCCCTGTTAAAATATGTTTTACCGTGAATTTACCCAGAGTAACTTTTAACCTAATATTCTGTTTTAATGCCACATTCTTTGACCATTATTCCCTCAAGCCCTTCCCTGAAGAACATTAGTGAACCAGCTGTTTTTTTTATGACAATCCAGCAGTTTTCATGATCACTTTTTCCTAGTGCCGGCCCCACAAATTCCCAGATTCATTCAGCTCAATTTCACAACCTGCCTTTGTGTTTTTGTGGGATCTCTCTCACTCCCTTTTTTCTGTTTTAAATCAATTTCACAGGGTATTAGAAGGGGAGGATTTGTAGTTGAGAAATTGAAACCAAGAACCACATCAGGATCTGACAGAGTCGCCCAATTTATCATAACCCGAATATCATTGGATTTTGAACATGGAAGAAAAAAGCACCGTTCTGAGTGGGGAGAAACCGTACATGTGTTCTGTGTGTGGACGAGATTTCAGCCGATTATCTGACCTGTCAGAACATAAATGCAGTCACAATGGGGAGAAACCATGGAAATGTGAAGACTGTGGTAAGAGACTCAATTACCCACCTGTGCTGGAAACACATTGGCGCAGTCACACTGGGGAGAGACCGTTCACCTGCTCCGAGTGTGGAATACTCATTCATCCCACCTGCTGACACACCAGCAAGTTCACACTGTTGAGAGACCTTTTAAATGCCCAGACCATGGGAAGTGTTATAAAAGGTCCAGGAACCTGATGCACCATCAACGTGTTCACACTGACGAGAGACCATTCAGGTGCTCTCACTGTGGGACTGGGTTCAAGACATCATCTGAACTCACTGTACACCGCCGCAGTCACACTGGGGAGAGGCCGTTTACCTGCTCTGAGTGTGGAAAGGGATTCACTCAGTCATCCCACCTGATATCATACCAGCGAGTTCACAAGTAACTAAAGTGATTGGATTTTGCTGTGACTCACATCCAGAATTGAACCATGTTCAGTAGGATCTGCTTCTGCTATTGTTAGTAAACTCCAGCACAGGTATAGAAGTTAACATTCTGGATAAAGTCAAATAAATCACTCTTTGTGTTCAACGCACAGTGTTCTGAATCTTTTTAATATCTCTGAGAAAAGTTAGTTTCTTTTGAAGGACTCTCCCTCTCCCCTGTCTCCTCCATCCTCACCTCCAACAACAAGTGTGAGGATCTCATGGAGCTTCTTTGTCACTAAGATTGAGACAATCTGATCAGCTGCCTCTGCTGCTTCCCTCTCTTCCACTAGCCCACCGGGACAAACTATCTCTAAAGTTCCCCCTTGTCCAAACCTTGAACCCACATCTTTCTTTAGTTTCTCTCCCATCTCCCCTCATGCCCTCTCAGTGCTCATCTTGTCCATGAGACCCACCTCCAGCTCCATCGACCCTATTCCCACTAAACCGCTGATCACCCAACATCCCCATGTTCCCTGATACTGTTAACAGTTCTCTCTCTTCAGGTACTGTCCCTCTCTGCTTCAAATCTGCCATCACCACCCCCTCCTCAAAAACAAACCTTTCACCTCACTGTCCTTGCTGCCCCATCTCCAACCTCCCTCTCCTCTCCACACTGTTCGAACATGCTGTCACCTCCCAAATACTGGGATTCTCCGTGTGAACAGGATGGGATGTGTTTGGAGAAAGAATGTCCCAGTTCTCCACCCTGGGATTCTCAGTGTGAACAGGACGGGATGTGTTTGGAGACAGGATGTCCCAGTTCTCCACCCTGGGATTCTCAGTGTGAACAGGACGGGATGTGGTTGGAGACAGGATGTCCCAGTTTTCCACCCTGGGATTCTCAGTGTGAACAGGGTGGGATGTGTTTGGAGACGGGATGTCCCAGTTTTCCACCCTGGGATTCTCAGTGTGAACAAGGTGGGATGTGTTTGGAGACAGGATTTCCCAGTTCCCCACCCTGGGATTCTCAGTGTGAACAGGGTGGGATGTGTTTGGAGACAGGATGTCCCAATTCCCCACCCTGGGATTCTCAGTGTTAACAGGGTGGGATGTGTTTGGAGACAGGATGTCCCAATTCCCCACCCTGGGATTCTCAGTGTGAACAGGGTGGGATGTGTTTGGAGACAGGATGTCCCAGTTTTCCACCTTTAAAGGGACAGGGAGAGGACCAGCTGGGCTGAATGACGCTGCTTTATGACATCACTGCAGTGCCTAGTGACCATTCTCCCTGAGCCCTGCTCATTATGGGCTGGCTTTAGCTCAGTGCTGTTACAGGGAGGGAAACAGGAGGAGGATTCGAGCCGTGTGGAGCTCAGGATTAATGGGGTGAGATACAGGATTAATTTCTACCTGACTTGAGTGAGAAATGTCATTGTCCCGGACACTCCCTGTCCCTCAGTATCTGTATCCAGGGGACAGGCTGATGGGTTTACTCTGTATCTAATCCATGCTGTATTTTCCTGGAGAGTGTTTGATTCTGACAATAGTTGTTCACCTCGTTGATGATGAGATAAACCCATCAGCTTCTCCCCCAGACACAGATCCTGAAGGACAAGGAGTGTCTGTAATATTCTGGACCATGTCCTTGACCCAGTTTTGAACTGCTTGCTCACATCTCTCATCCTGCTTAATTCTAATGAAAAGACCCCCAGTTTCTCCAGTCTATCCTCATGGGAAAGAGAAGTTGGAATTAAGTTAGAAACTCAAACAGGAGCTTCACAGCAGACAGGTCACCATGAGAAAACATTTCATTTCACAGTCAGTTGTTATCATCTGGAATACACTGTCTGAAAGTTTAAAAGCAGGTGCTGGAAATCTGAAACAAAGACAAAAATTGCTGGAAAAACTCAGCAGGTCTGACAGCATCTGTGGAAAGACAGAGTCAGAAGAAGAAGAGTCATATGGACTCGAAACATTAACTCTGTCTTTCTCTCCACGGATGCTGTCAGACCTGCTGAGTTTTTTCAGCAATTTTTGTTTCTGTCTGAAAGTTTGTTGGAAGCAGGTTCAACAGTAACTTTCAAAAGGGAATTGGAGAAACGCTTGAAGGAAAACATTGACCGGGTCATGGGGAAACAGCAGGGGAGTGGACTATTCAGATTGTTCTTCCAAAGAGCTGGCAAAGGCTCGAAAGCCTCCTTTTGTGCTGTAGCCTCTCATCCGTGGTATCATCTCTTCTGCACCCTCTTAATTTCATCTCCACTGCATCATTTCTGTTGTAAGATGTCCAGAATTTGACCCAATATTCTAAATGCAGCCTAACCAATGATTTACAAATTAATTGTATAAAGAGAAGTGGGGTAACAGGTTCAAACAGCATTTTAAATTTGTCCTTCACATTTAAAGATTTGTTTATCTCAACCCCTTGTATCACGGCTGAAAGACATTGAGGTAAAATGCCTGATATAATGTGTATTATGCGATAGAGAAGTTCAGTCTGAGTTAGAAACTCAAACAGGCTCTTCACTGCAGACAGGTCACCATGGCAACACTGATAAGACATTCCATTGCACAGAATCAGCTCATTGGAAACTCGAATCAGATCAGGGAAAAGGACAGAGTTTGTCTGTTATTAAACACAATATAAACTGCAACCAGAGTGAGGAATAGAATAAATCAGATTATAATGTGTGACATTTATTCCTATAATTGTGAAACTATCAGAAATAACAGAATTAACAGTGGGTAGGGGAGTTTAGGGAGAATGAGAAAATTCCTGAAGAAAAGTAACTGCTGGGAACCAGGGAATGTGTCCTTGTAAATCATAGATTAGAGAAATTCCAGCTGTCTTTTCCTCACTTCCTACCAAAACCCAGCAGAGAAGCCAAAGAAGAGTCAGGGGCCAGAGCCGGATCACTACAGGGTATAAAAGTGAGGGGATACTGATGTAAGGGGGAATTCGGGACTGGAGACACCGGAGATCAAGCTCAGGGTGCCCTAGGTTCCATCCAGCGGGCTGACCTCGTGTAAGTGACAGTGGACACAGGGGACTTGCATGTTTACTCTGATTGATGGATCAACATAAGAAATGGTGGAGGACAGAGAATCTAATCAGCTTATATTTCTTAATAAGGTATTGATGTTGCTGACACTGGACTCTCAAACCCACTGATTGTGCTTGTGAGAGAGAATACTGAAAGAAAGCAAATGAATGATTTGTAAAATTGAGTGGGAAACAGGAGGTGGGTCAATGAATAAAGTTATAATGATAAATGAGAGACAATGAGAGAAATTCGAGAAATAAAAGATATCTACAAATCTCAGAGGATCTGTGAATACTTACAGAAGTTTAACTAAATTGGGGTTAGTGCAGGAAAATGGTGTTGAAGTAGAAGATCATTAAGTGGTGTTGCAGGCTCTAAGGGCTGAAGGACCTACTCCTGCTCCTGTTTATTATGTTATTATAAAAAGAGTATTGTTTTAGGAACAAATATTTCTGTACAGGCTTTACATTCTTGGATTGTGGGAATTGGTAGCAAATCTATTGCATATATTGCCCATCCCCAGTTACCCTGTGAGAAGGTAATGATGGCCCACCTTCTTCGTGAACCACTGTCTAGTGAAGGTGCTCCCACAAGGCCATGAGGTAAAATCCTGAGTTCCACCATTTTCACTCAGTGATGGAAGAGCAGTGAGAATATGCCCAAGGCAGGATGGTGTGTAACTGAGATGGAAACTTGGGGATCAGGGTGTTCCTATGTATCTGCTACCTTTCTCCCTCTATGTGGTGGAAACCTTAGGGTTGGGAAGTTCTGTCAAAATTCCAGTTGTGTTGCTGATTTTAAAATACTTTGTCTTCACCTTATCCCATCTCCCTCTCTCTCTCTCTCGTCACCAACTCGTTCCCCTCCCGTGCACTCGCTGCTGTATGAATTAGCAATAATGTCACATTCTTGGTTCCAATCATAATCGGAGCACAGAAAATGATTTTGTATTCAGCAATATCATAGTGGACTGCAGCGGTTCAAGAAGGGAGTTCACATACAAACATACAAGTTAGGAGCAGGAGTCAGCCACTTGGCCCCTCGATCCTGTTCCATCATTCAATAAGATCATGGCTGATCGGAATGTAACCTCAACCCCACATTCCTGCCTACCCCCGATAACCTTTCACCCCCTTGTTAATCAAGAATCTATCTCGCTCTGCCTTAAAAATATTCAAAGACTCTGCTTCCACTGCCCTTTGGGGAAGAGAGTTCCAAAGACTCACAACCCTCAGAGAGAAAAAAATTCTCCTCACCTCTGTCTTAAATGAACGACCCCTTATTTTTAAACAATGACCCCTGGTTCTAGATTCTCCCACAAGAAGAAACATCCTCTCCACATCCATCCTGACAAGTCCCCTCAGGAGCTTATATCTTTCAATCAAGATGCCTCTTACTCTTCTAAACTCCAGTGGATACAAGCCTGACCTGTCCAGCCTTTCCTCATAAGACAACCCGCCCATTCCTGACATTAGTCTAGTAACATTCTCTGAACGGCTTCTAAGGCATTGACATCTTTCTTTAAATAAGGCGACCAGTATTTACACAGTACTCCAGATGTGGTCTCACCAGTGCCCTGTATAACTGAAGCATGACCTCCCTACTTTTGTATTCAATTCCCCTCACAATAAACAATAACATTCCATTAACCTTCCTAATTACCTGCTGTACCTGCAAACTAACCTTTTGTGATTCATACATAAGGACACCCAGATCCCTCTGAATCTCAGAGCTCTGCAATCTCCCACCAGTCAGATAAGCTTCTTTATTCTTCCTGCCAAAATGAACAATTTCACATTTGCCCACATTACACTCCATCTGCCAGACCTTTGCCCACTCATTTAACCTATCTATGTCACTTTGCAGACTCCTTAATGTTGTCTTCACAATTTACTTTCCTACCTATCTTTGTGTCATCAGCAAATTTAGCCACCAATCCTTCATCCAAGTCACAGCCACATTCTCAAGGGCAACTAGGGATGGGCCCGCCAGAAAATCCCACAGCCCATAAATGAATTTTTTATAAGTTCAATGGCGCTGTGGTTACCCAGCATTCATCAAGAGGCAGAATGAGCTCTATCTGCGTGTGATTAATAGTGACAGTAACAGGAGAATCGAGCACATTAAGGGGAACAGAGGGCAAATAGAAACTATTTATGCTGGTTAGGCAGTCTTTCCTCATCTCATTCTATCAACATAACCATCTATTCCCTTCTCACTCTTGTGCTTGTCCAGTTTCCCCTTAAATAATATTGGATGTGATTCCATCATTGGACAACACTTACTAAACAATCCTGATGGTGCCAAGAGTTGCACAAACAACCAATTTAAGATTATCAGACTCACTGTGTGGCTCACTTACACATGCTAGAAGCTAAATATATTCACACAGGGCCCTGTGCTTTGCTAAAAAAAAACACATCCATGCATTGCGCCTTTTTCAACTAAACAAAAGCTATACGATTCACTTTATCCTGTGGGTGTACCTACGCCACATGGACTGCAATGGTTCAAGAAGGCAGCTCACCACCACCTTCTCAAGAGCAACTAAGGATGGGCAATAACCGCTGGCCCAGCCACTGACGCCCACATCTCACGAATGAATAAAAAAACCTTTCACTGCCCACAGTGGTACTAAGTTCCACTTTCTCAACACTCTTCAGGTGAAGAAGTTTCTTCTGAATTCCCTGTTGGATTTCTTGTTGACTGTCTTATTTTGATGGTCTCTAGTTATGCTCTTCCCCACAAGAGGAAATGTTCTCTCTCTATCCACTCGAACAAAACCTCTCATCATCTTAAAAACCTCGACTAACCCTCAGCCTTATTTTCTCAAGAAAAAAGAGACCAAGTCTGTCAATCCTTTCCTGATATATTTACCTTCACATTTCTGGTATCATCATTATAAATCTACTCTGGGCCCGATCCAGTGACTCAATATCTTTTTCTATAATATGATGTGTATAATAATATAATATATGATATGAAGATTTATGAAGATTTATATGAAGATATAATATAATATATGAAGATTTAGGTTCGGGAGTCACAGATTACCAAAAACGGGGTCGAGCTCAGAAGCGATTTGAAAGTAGTTTAGTGAGAAGCAATAATTTAAATATGATGTCTGACAGGTGAGAACGGTTTACCGGTCCCGGAGGACAAACGGACGGATGATACAGAGTGAGTGCTGGTCTCTGTAGCTGGTGGTGACAGTCTCCTCTGAACGGTTAACTGGTGTGAGCCAGAGTGTGGGTATTGGGCTGAAGCCAGTATGGATCACTTCAATATCTCTGTGCTCTCGAGAGCCTGTTTTAATCTTTACACAGACAGTTGGTTTACATATGGTTCGTATCATCCAATTGTATCAGGGTTAGAAATGTCTTGTTTCAGGGCCTGTGCTAGAGACATGTTCTTGGCAGAACTAACAGGCCTGCCCTGTGTTTGTCAGCCAGCAAGCTGCTATGGAAGCTTTCTTCATGAGAGAGAAAGTAAGAGCTACTTCTTCAATATTCCATATACTTCTGAAAATGTTATAAGGTTATTAGACAGTGATTTCTTACAGTCCGTTACTTGGATTGAACCTGTCTCCATTCCTGTGCCGAGGGGATTTCTGTACCAGGCGGGAGGGGTAACATTTGGGAACTCTCGATTCTCCACTATTTCCCATTCCCCTTCTTCCTGGTGGATAATGGAGGTGTCACTGTGAGTAATGTGCAAGTCAGTAAGAATTGTCAGCAAGGATTAATCAGCACTTTCTAATTGGAGATGTTAATCAGCGGAACCTCTCACACACTGAATTGTAGAGTTCGTACCAAAGATCAATTTAGGATTGAAGTAAAAGTTCAGAATCTTGTTGTAAACTAGTTTCTGATGAGAGTTCCTGAATTATTGGGAAAGATCAGAGACAGCGGTTCTTAAAGGGACACTGCAGCCCGAGAACACAATCGGCTTTAGGTCCAGGATATTAAACTCCAGCCCAGTTACAGGGATTGTAAACATCATCAGAAACAAACCACAACTGTCAGAATGAACATGGTTCAGTCCTGGGTGTGATTAACAGCAGCAATAACAACAGAATCCAACTCCTGCAGTCACTTGTGAACTTGCTGGTGTCTCTGCAGGTGTGGTGACTGAGCGAATCCCTTCCCACACTCGGAGCAGGTGAATGGTCTTTCTCCAGTGTGAACTCGCTGGTGTACATTGAGGCTAAATGAAGATCTGAATCTTTTTCCACAGGAAGTACAACTGAACGGCCTCTCCTCAGTGTGAATTCGCTGGTGTGTCAGCAGGTTGGATGACTGAGTGAATTTCTTCCCGCACTCGGAGCAGGTGAACGGCCTCTCTTTAGTGTGAACTCGCTGGTGTCTCAGTAGACCAACTGACTGAGTGAATCCCATTCCACATTCGGAGCAGGTGAATGGTCTTTCTCCAGTATGAACTCGCTGGTGTACATTGAGGCTGGAAGACGACCTGAATCTCTTTACACAGAAAGTACAGCTGAATGGCCTCTCCTCAGTGTGAATGCGCTGGTGTACAGTGAGGTGGAATGAAGACTTGAATCTCTTTCCACAGGAAGTACAGTTGAACGGCCTCTCCTCAGTGTGAATTCGCTGGTGTTTCAGGAGGTCAAAGGACCGAGTGAATCCTTTCTCACATACAGAGCAGGTGAATGGCCTCTCCCCAGTGTGAACTCGCTGGTGTGTGAGTAGGTGAGCTGACTGAGTGAATCCCTTCCCACACTTGGAGCAGGTGAATGGCCTCTCTCCAGTGTGAACTTGCTGGTGCACATTGAGGTTGGATAAAGACCTGAATCTCTTTCCACAGGAAGTACAGCTGAATGGCCTCTCCCCAGTGTGAATTCGCTGGTGCACATTGAGGTTGGATGAAGACCTGAATCTCTTTCCACAGGAAGTACAGCTGAACGGTTTCTCCCCAGTGTGAACCTGCTGGTGCTTCAGCAGGTCAGAGGACCTAGTGAATCCTTTACCACATACAGGACAGGGGAACGGCGTCTCCCCAGTGTGAACCCATTGGTGCGTTAGCAGGTGGGATAACTGAGTGAATCCCTTCCCACAGTCGGAACAGGTGAACGGTCTCTCCCCGGTGTGAACTCGCTGGTGTGTTCGCAGATGGGATGATTGAGTGAATCCCTTCCCACACTCGGAGCACGTAAATGGTCTCTCCCCAGTGTGAATTCGCTGGTGTGTCAGCAGGTCAGATGACGTAGTGAATCCCTTCCCACACTCAGAGCAGGTAAATGGTCTCTCCCCAGTGTGAATTCGCTGGTGTGCCAGCAGGTCGGATGATGTAGTAAATCCCCTTCCACATTTAGGGCAGGTGAATGCTCTCTCCTTTGTGTGAACTTGCTGATGTCTCAGCAGGTGGGATGACTGAGTGAAACCCTTCCCACACTCGGAGCAGGCGAACGGCCTCTCCCCAGTGTGACTGCGTCTATGTTTTTCTATCTGGGATGGGTAATTGAATCCTTTCCCACATTCCTCACATTTCCACGGTTTCTCCATGGTGCGGGTCTCCCTGTGTCTCTCCAGGTTGGATGATAAGTTGAAGCCTCGTCCAGACAGAAAACACGTGTACAGTTTCTCCCCACTGTGAATGGTGTGATGCTTTTATCGGCTGTGTAACTGGTTAAAGCTCTTTCCACAATCAGTTCACTGGAACACTCTCACTCGGGTGTGTGTGCGTCTCGGTGCTTTTCCAGACACACTGATGTTTGAAATCTTTTCCCTCAGACAGAACAGACAAACATTTCTCCTTCCACATTCAAAATTCGATGATATTCAGGTCCTGATGAATTGAGTGACTTTGATGTGATGTTTGGTTTGAGTTTCCCGTCTGCAAATCCTCCCCTTCCAATACCCTGTAAAAGGAGTTTACAAAAGTCATCACTGTTGGTACAGGACAGAAATTCAGAACACACAATTCTAGTTTCTATGGACCATTTTTTCCTCTCTTGTTTACTCAAAGCTGCAAATCCCCGCCCCACACATTCTCCTTCCTCCCTGTGCTGAAATCCAAAGAGTTCTGGATAATTATTTCTGTATCTTTTAAACAAACTTGTACAACTGGAGATAACAATATGTTTGATCATTCACTCATGTCATTACTCGTGACAAAACATTAATCTGAAACCCCCTGACCGACCATACAGAATAGCAGATGTTAACCTTGTATCCAAAACTTACTGTGTGGAGATTTAATGAGTGATCATGAAGGTGGTTTCTCCAAACCTCCCAGGGTTTCCTTCCTTCCTTCTCTCCCTCTCCAGCTAAGTTAAACCTGGGATCAGTCTCATTGCCCATTCTGGTTCCCGTTTCTCTTCCTGATGACAAATTAACTCCAATTAAACACTGAGAAGACTGAAGATACTGTTTTCCATTTCCCAGATGCCAACTCCATCCCTCTCCCTGGGAACAGCCTGAGATTAAACTGGTCTGTTCACAAACTCGGTGTTATATTTGATCTTGAGATGAGTTTCTGACCTCATATCTGTGCCATCACTAAGATCGCCTGTTTCCAACTCCATAACATCACCCAACCTCATGATGGCTAAAAAGCTAATGAAGAGGGAGAAAATTGATTGTGAAAGTAAATTGGCAAGAAATATAAAAACAAATATAAAGAGCTTCCACAGGAATATAAAAGGAGAGTAGCTAAAGTGAGCCTGTTTCCACCTCTGTAATATCACCCGACCTCACATTGTCTCAGTGCATCTGCTGCTGAAACCCTCATCCCTGCCATTGGTACCCCCAGACTCGACTATTCCAACACACTCCTGGCTGATCTCCCACATTCTACCCTCCATAAACTTTAAGTCATCCAAACGTTTGCTGTCCTTGTCTTCAATCACAGTGAGCCCCGTTCCTCTAACACCCCTCTGCTTCCTGACCTGCCTTGGCTCCTGGTCAAGCAGCAATTTGATTTTAAAATTCTCGCCCTTGTTTTTAATTTCCTCTATGGCTTCAGCCTTCTCTATCTCTGTAATTTCCTCCAATCCCAAAATCCTCTACGATATCTGCGCTACTCTGACTCTGGCCTTGTACATTCCCTATTTTAATCGCCGCACCATTAGTGAACTTCAGTTCCCTCGTTCCAAGCTTTGAAATTCTCTCCCTATACCTATCCCTATGTCTACCTCACTTTCCTCTTTAAAACACTCGAGTATTGTAAAAAAAGAGACATCCTGTCAAAACTTTCTATCTTGTACTCATCAAGAAAGATGCAAGAACACCAAATTTCAAAGATTATCAGCCGGGCTCATAATGTGCCTCACTTACACTTGCTGGAAGCTATATATATTCATACACAGGGACCTGTCCTCTACAGGCAGGAGGATCATGTCCAGGCTTGGGGCCTTTTGTTGAATTAGGAACATAGGAACAGGAGGGCATTTAGCCCGTCGACCCTGCTCTGCCATTCAATAAGATCATGGCTGATTGAGCACTTCAATGCCTTTTACACACACTATTCGCATAATTGCTTTGATTATTGTTAATCAGGAATCTATCAATCTCTACCTTAAACATACTCAATGACTGAGCTTCCACGGGTTAGAGAATTCCAAAGATTCACAACCCTCTGAGAAAATAAATTTTTCCTCATCTCGGTCCTAAGTGGCTTCCCCTTATTGTGGATTGTGTCCCCTGGTTCTGGACAAAATTAAATAAAAGCATGGGGGATGATCATTCCCTGGTGCATTCTCCATGGCAGAGCTTAACCAATCAGAGCTGGCTGGCCAACCAGTCACCACCCTTTCCTCATGCAGTATAAATTGTTGTTTGCTTTGAAATTTTGTATTCTTGCATCTGTCCATATGAGGACATCATGAACAACTTCAATAAAAGCAAACAACTGCGGATGCTGAAAATCCAAAACAAAAACAAAAATACCTGGAAAAACTCAGCAGGTCTGGCAGCATCTGCGGAGAGAAACACAGTTAAAACAACTTCAACATGTCTTTTTTCAGCAATATCTTTAAGTTCTGTACTACTGAGTGACTGTGGGTTTACATTTCTTTTGTTGCTGATCTCGAAGTGCCGCACATTGTATGAATGTCTCCCTCGGGTCCGAAAGAAATCCCTGTAGCTCATTTGACGCTGTAAGGAGGCGGTTGCGCATGCGCCATGTAGTTCATTGCCACTAAAAAAGATGGCGGTGACGCATGCGCCCCACAGTTGAGTGCCCCCTATAAAAATGGCGGCCGCTAACTCGGGCCTTGCTGATGAGGCAAGGCCGCAGTACCCAGCAAACCCAGGACTAGTTGGCTCCTTCTTGAGGGTTTGGGGTCGACCGTGAGTTTATGAAGCCCCCCAAAACACCCGCCGACCCTATCTGTGTTCATGGGTTTATTTTCGTGTCTGGATCCGAACTCAGTTTTTTTAAAACCCACATTTTCGATCCGCTCGCTCGAGCTTTCTTACCGTCCGTTTCCCCGGACTGCGCATGCTCCAGCTCATAATGATTGACGGCAGCCCAGACCAATAGGAGGAGGAGGGGGTGGGGCTAGATGACGGCGAGGTAGCGGCTGATCTTCCACAGTGAGAGCACCTCAATGGTCTTTCGACAGTGCAAACATATTAATAAGGCATCAGTTCCCTGAAACATTTCTCGCACTTCCCGCAGCCTGGGTATTTAAAAGGCCTCATCAGTGTGAACTCACTATTGTGTCTGCAGATGGGATAACTGAGTGAATCCCTTCCCACAGTTGGAGCAGTTAAACGGTCTCTTGTCAGTGTGAACATGGTGATGGGACATCAATTCCCCACGCCTTTTAAAGCAATTCTCACACTCTGGGCATTTAAAAGGTCTCCCGCCAGTGTGAATGTGCTGGTGTCCCAGCAGGTTGAATGATGCGCTGAACCTCTTGCCACACTGTGAGCAGCTGAATAGCCTCTCCCCAGTGTGAATTCACTGTGTTTCAGCAGGTCAGTCTAAAGAGACAAACATTCTCTGGGTTTGAGTTTGCTGTTTGTAAACCTGTAAAAGGAGTTTCCAAACCACTTGCTGTAAAAACAAAAAACTGCGGATGCTGGAAATCCAAAACAAAAACAAAAATACCTGGAAAAACTCAGCAGGTCTGACAGCATCTGCGGGGAGGAATACAGCTAACATTTCGAGTCTGTATGACTCTTCACCAAAACTCAGGAAAAATAGAAAATGGGTGAAATATAAGCTGGTTTAAGGGGGAGGGGGTGGGACAGGTAGAGCTGGATAGAGGGCCAGTGATGGGTGGAGATAGCCAAAAGATGTCATAGACAAAAGGACAAAAAGGTGTTGAGGGTGGTGATATTATCTAAGGAATGTGCTAATGGTGACATGAAGGTTAGAAAGCAGGACGAGCAAGGTACAAATAGCCCTTGTGGGGGTGGGGTAGGGGAAGGGATTGAAATAGGCTAAAAGGTAGAGATAAAACAATGGATGGAAATACATTGAAAAATAGTGGAAATAGGTGGGAAAAGAAAAACATATATAAATTGTTGGAAAATGGGGGATCGGAAAGGGGGTGGGGATGAAGGAGAGAGTTCATGATCTAAAGTTGTTGAACTCAATATTCAGTCCAGAAGTCTGTAAAGTGCCTAGTTGGAAGATGAGGTGCTGTTCCTCCAGTTTGCGTTGAGCTTCACTGGAACATTGCAGCAGGCCAAGGATGGACATGTGGACATGAGGGCAGGGTGGTGTGTCGAAATGGCAAGCGACAGGGAGGTCTGGGTCATGCTTGTGGACAGACTGAAGGTGTTCCGCAAAGCGGTCACCCTGTCTGCGTTTGGTCTCTCCAATGTGGAGGAAATCACATTGGGAGCAGTGACTGCAGTAGACTAAATTGAGGGAAGTGCAAGTGAAATGCTGCTTCACTTGAAAGGAGTGTTTGGGCCCTTGGACGGTGAGGAGGGGGGAAGTAAAGGGGCAGGTGTCGCACCTTCTGTGGTTGCATGGGGAGGTGCCGTGGGAGGGGGTTGAGGTGTAGGGGGTGATGGAGGAGTGGACCAGGGTGTCCCGGAGGGAACGATCCCTGCGGAATGCCGCCAGGGGGCGTGAAGAGAAGATGTGTTTGGTGGTGGCATCATGCTGGAGTTGGCAGAAATTGCGGAGGATGATCCTTTGAATGCAGAGGCTGGTGGGTTGATAAGTGAGAACATGGTTCTGGGAGGGAGAGGAAGGTGTGAGGGTGGATGCGCAGAAGATGGGCCGGACACGATTGAGGGCCCTGTCAACCACCGTGGGTGGAAAACCTCGGTTAAGGAAGAAGGAAGACATGTCAGAGGAACTGTTTTTGAAAGTGGCATCATCAGAACAGATGCGACGGAGGCAAAGGAACTGACAGAATGGGATGGAGTCCTTACAGGAAGCGGGGTATGAGGAGCTGTAGTCGATGTAGCTCTGGGAGTCGGTGGGCTTGTAATGAATATTGGTGGATAGTCTATTACAAGAAATTGAGACTGAGAAGTCAAGGAAGGGAAGGGTCAGAGATGAACCATGTGAAAGTGATGGAGGGGTGGAAATTGGAAGCAAAATTAATAATTTTTTCCAGCAATCATCGATGTACCGGACAAAGAGTTGTGGGAGGGGGCTAGAGTAGGACGGAAACAAGGAATGTTTGGTGTAAACTGGGCTCTGGGAGTTTCTAATCCGGGTTTGGAGTCCTACACCGGGTGTTTGTGAATCCTCCCAGTCCACGCTCCGGCTCCATTCCTCTCCTGCACTCGAGCCTTTCCCACCCGCTGACTTGCAACCCGACCGCTTTCATCCACCGATGCTGCGAGACCTGTTGAGTTTTTCCAGGTATTTTTGTTTTTGTTTTGGATTTCTAGCATCCGCAGTTCTTTCCTTTTACCTTCATCCCGATCCAGCACCGGCATTGCGCATGCTCCATTCTCACCCGGCGCCGCACCTCATTCACTCCGATTGGTTGGAGGACCAGCTTCTGTCGCCCGGTCCTCCAGCCTCGCCCCCTCTTCCTATTGGTCCGGACCTGCCGTCAATCATTGTTAGCTGGAGCATTCGCATTCCGTGGAGAAAGAGCGAACGGATTTAAAATGCGGGTTTTGCAAAGATCGAGTGCGGATCCAGAGCCGAAAATAAACCTGTGAACGTAGATAGGGCTGACGGGTGAGTTGTTTGGCTTCAAAAAGTCACGGTGTCGGGCCCAAACCCTCAATAAGGAAACATCGCCGCGTTCGCTCGGCTTTGAAGTAAAGTCCGACTGAAAGGCCGCCATCTTTATCCGGGCAACTTAGAGCGAGGCGCGCATGCGCGACCCCATCCTCACGGGGACACTGAGCAACAACCCGAGGGAGACATTCATCAAATGTGTGTTCACCAGGAGTTTTAGATCAGCAACAAGAGAATTATAAACCCATAGTCACTCAGTAGTGCAGAATTTAAGTATTGTTGGAAAGAGACATACTGTTGAAGCTTTTCCTGTTGCACTCATCCGGACAGATGAAAGGAAACCAAATTTCAAAGCCAACAACAATTTATACTGCATGAGGAAAGGGTGATGACTGGTTGACTAGTCGGATCTCATAGGTTAAGGCGTCGGCATGGGGAATTCACCAGGGAGCCATTATCCCCCCCGTGCTTCTGTTTATTTCGCAAAATGGTGCCACACCTGGACATGATCCTTCTGCCTGCAGAGGACAGATGCCTGTGTTTGAATATATGTAGCTTCTAGCAGGTGTAAGCGGGACACATTACAAGCCCAACTGATAATCCTTGAAATTGGTATTCTTGCGTCTGTCCTGATGATTACAAGATAAAAAATGTTTTGACGGAATGCCTCATTACCACCAATACTCAAGTGTCTTCAAGGAGGACATTGTGTTAGACAGAGGGAGAGGTGTAGGGGGAGAATTTCAGAACTTGGGGATGAGGGAACTGAAGGTACAGTCACTAATGGTGGGGCGATTAAAATAGGGAATGTAAAAGACCAGAATTACAGCAGTTCACATATCTCAGAGGGTCTTGGGTCTGGAGATGATTACAGAGATAGGGAGGGGTGAGGCCATGGAGGGATTTGAAAACAAGAATGAGAATTTTCAAATCAAGTTGTTGCTTGACCGGGAGCCAAGACAGGTCAGGAAGCAGAGGGGTGTTGGGGGAATGGGCCTCACTGCGAGTGAAGACACAGACAGCAGATATTTGGATGGCTTCAAGTTTACGGAGAGTAGAATCAGCCAGGAGTGTGTTGGGATAGTCGCTCAAGTCTGGAGATAACAACAACAGGGTTGAGGGTTTCAGCAGCAGATGCACTGAGACAGGGTGAGGGCAGGTAATATTACAGAGATGGAAACAGGCCGTCTTACAGATATGAGGTCAGAAGCTCATCTCAAGATCAAATGTAACACCAAGGTTGTTAATCTCAGACTGTTCCCAGGGAGAGGGATGGAGTTGGTGTCTAGGGAATGGAGATAGGATCAGGGACTGAAAACAGTGTCTTCAGTCTTCTCAGTGTTTAATTGGAGTTAATTAGTCATCAGGAAGAGAAGCAGGAACCAGAATGGGCCATGAGACTGATCCCAGGTTTAACTTAGAGAGGGAGAGAAGGAAGGAAACCCTGGGAGGTTTGGAGAAACCACCTTCACGATCACACATTAAATCTCCACAGAGTAAGTTTTGGACACAAGGTTAACGTCTGCTATTCTGTATGGTCGGTCAGGGGGTTTCAGATTAATGTTTTCTCACGAATAATGACTGAAGTGAATGATCCAAAAAATTGTTATCTCTGGTTCTACAAATTTGTTAAAAAGATACGGAAAGAATTGTCCAAAGCTATATTTGGCATTCAGCACAGGGGAGAGACAGTGTGTGGGATGGGGATTTGCAGCTTTTGGGGAACAAGAAAGGAAAAAATGTTCCATAGAAACTAGAATTGTCTGCTCTGAATTTCTATCCTGTTCTTACAGTGATGACTTTTGTAAACTCCTTTTACAGAGAATTAGAAGGGGAGGATTTGCCAATGGGAAAGTCAAACCAAACATCACATCAAGATCTGACACAGTCACTCGATTCATCAGGACCTGAGTACAGTCGATCATTGAATGTGGAGGGAGAAATGTTTTTCAGTTCTGTTTGCGGGGAAAGATTTCAAACATCAGTGAGTCTGGAAAAGCACCGAGACACAGACACGCCCGAGTGAGAGTGTTCCAGTGAACTGACTGTGGAAAGAGCTTTAACCAGTTACACAGCCTGACAAAAAACATCACACCATTCACAGCGGGGAGAAACAGTACACTTGTTCTGCTGTGGACAAGGCTTCAACTGATCATCCAACCTGGAGAGAGAGAGGGACACAGGCACCATGGAGAAACTGTGGAAATGTGGGGACTGTGGGAAGTAATTCAATTACCCATCCCAACTGGAAATTCATCAATGAAGTCACAATGGAGTGAGACTGTTTACCTGCATGAGTGCGGGCAGGGATTCACACAGTCAGCCTACCTACTGAGACACCAGCGACTTCACACTGGGGAGAGGCCGTTCACCTGCCCTGAATGTGGAAAAGGATTCGCTGAGTTACTGAAGCACCAGCAAATTCACACTGAGGAGAGGCCGTTCAGCTGTACTTCCTGTGGAAAGAGACTCAGGTCTTCCTTCCACCTCAAAGTTCATACTGGGGAAAGGCCACTTACTTGCTCTGAGTGTGGGAAGGGGTTCATTCAGTCAGCCTACCTGTTGAGACATCAGCGGGTTCACACTGGGGAGAGGCCATTCACCTGCTCCGAGTGTGGGAAAGGATTCACTGGGTCCTCTGACCTCCTAAAACACCAGCGAATTCACACTGGGGAGAGACCGTTCAGCTGTACTTCCTGTGGAAAGAGATTCAGGTCTCCATTCAACCTCAGTGTACACCAGCGAGTTCACACTGGAGAGAGACCGCTCACCTGCTCCAAGTGTGGGAGGGAATTCACTCAGTTATCTCAGCTACTGACGCACCAGCGAATTCACACTGGGGAGAGGCCATTTACCTGCCCTGAATGTGGGAAAGGATTCACTGGGTCCTCTATCCTGCTGAAGCACCAGCGAATTCACACTGAGGAGAGGCCGTTCAGCTGTACTTCCTGTGGAAAGAGGTTCAGGTCTTCATTCCATCTCAAAGTACACCAGCGAGTTCACACTGGGGAGACTGT
Source organism: Cetorhinus maximus (assembly GCF_964194155.1). Lineage (NCBI taxonomy): Eukaryota > Metazoa > Chordata > Chondrichthyes > Lamniformes > Cetorhinidae > Cetorhinus > Cetorhinus maximus. The sequence continues at coordinate 34,645,413 of NC_135901.1, read as the reverse complement.
TCACTTGCTCTGAATGTGGGAAAAGATTCACTGGGTCTTCTGACCTGCTGAAGCACCAGCGAATTCACACTGGAGAGACCATTCACCTGCTCTGACTGCAGGAAGAAATTCACTCAGTTATTTCACCTACTGACACACCAACGAATTCACACTGGGGAGAGGCCATTCACCTGCTCTGAGTGTGGGAAGGGATTCACTCAGTCATCTCACCTACAGGCACACCAGTGAGTTCATAGGTGATTGCAGCAGTTGGATTCTGCTGTAATTGCTGCTGTTAATCACATCCAGGGCTGAACCATGTTCATTCCGACAATTGGGTTTGTTTCTGCTGATTTTAATAATCCCTGTAACTGGGCTGGAGTTTAATATTCTGGATCTATAGTTGATTGTGTTCTCGGGGCTGCAGTGTCCCTTTAAGAACCGTTGTCTCTGATCTTTCCCCATAATTCAGGAATTCTCATCAGAAATTAGTTTACAACAAGATTCTGAACTTTTACTTAAATCTTAAATTGATCTTTGGTACAAATTCGACAATTTAGTGTCTGAGATGTTCAACTGATTCACATCTCCAGTTAGAAAGTGCTGATTTGCACATTACTCACAGTGAAATCTCCATTATCCAGCAGAAAGAAGGGGAATGGGAATTGGTGGAGAATCGATAGTTCCCAAATGTTACCCCTCCCGCCTGGTACAGAAATCCCCTCGGCACGGGAATGGAGACAAGTTCAATCCAAGTAACCGACTGTAAGAAATCGCTGTCCAATAACGTGTTTGAAATATTACAGAAATAGCTCACTCTGTCTCTTATGGAGAAAGCTTCCATAGCAGCTTGCTGGCTGACAAACACAGGGCAGGCCTGTTATCTCTGCCAAGGACATGTCTCTAACACCAGGCCCTGAAACAAGACATTCCTAACCCTGATACAATTGGATCTCATGACCCATACGTAAAGCAGCTGTCTGTGTAAAGGTTAAAACAGGCTCTCGAGAGCACAGAGATATGGACGTGATCCACACTGGCTTCAGCCCAGCACCCACACTCTGGCTCACACCAGTTAACCGTTCAGAGGAGACTGACACCACCAGCTACAGAGACCAGCACTCACTCTGCGTCATCCATCCATTTGTCCTCCGGGACCGGTAAACCGTTCTCACCTGTCACAGGTCATGTGTTTTTCCCACCTATTTAGCTTACACATCATATTTAAACTCTTACTTCTCAATAAACTACTTTAAAATCACTGCTGAGCTTGATCCTCTTTTCAAGTAATCTGTGACTCCCGAACCTAAATCTTACAAGTGGTGTTAGGAGTGGGATCACAGTGGTCGAGATCATAGGCTTGAGAGGCAACAGCCTTAGTTAAACGTGAAGGGAGAAGTTCCTAAGTGAAGGCGTTGACACATTACAGGGAGCGACTGATAGATAGTCTGACAGAGAAAACATGAAAACGGGAGTGAGAGATATCCTGGGGATTGGAGAAGAGTATGACCAGGATTACGTGTATATCCGCAATAGGATTTCTAAAGAGGGTCAGAAAGGACAAATTAAGTTGAAGAAGGCCCAGAATCAGTTAGAAAATATCCACAAGGTGGATGCAGGTGAACAGAAAGCTGGAGAATTTTTAAAGTCCGTGCATGAACTTCTGTTTGAACCAGATGTATTTACAACATGTCAATAATTTAGATTGTGTGAGATGATCGGCAGGTGGGGAGGATGAATCTAAGACGATAGTTATCACACTTTAGTGGAAAAGCTTTGACATTTATTCTTGGTGGCAGCTCAAGAGTTTGTGTTGCTGATTCTGATAATTCCAGTAGCTTTAGAATGTTATCTACAGTTTGTCATCAAGAAATTAGGAAAATAAACTGGTACCTTAGAAATCACTGTCTAATAACCTTATAAAATCTTCAGAAATGTATTGAAAATTATTGCAATTACCCTCTCACTCTCTGTCTCTCTCTCTCTGTCTCTGTCTCTCTCTCTCATGAAGAAAGCTTCCTGGGTTGAGAAACACAGGACAGTGAGGCCTGTTTCTCTGCCAAAGACATGTCTCTGGCACAGACCCTGAAACAAGACAAGCTTGATCGGGTGAGGGGATCTCATGACCCATATGTAAACCAACTGTCTGAGTAAAGGGTAAACAGGATGTCCCAGCAAGTGATGAGCCACAAAATGACCTCGTGGGCTTCTGATGGAAATAGGAGGGGTTACCTTGAATACCTGTCCCTTCTTAATGGACAATTGAATAAGTGATTGACCTGAGGCCCCCCCCAGAAATAAAGTACATAAACTGGCTTTCGAGAGAGAAAATAACGTCAGACAGTGAAGAGTTTCTTGAAGTGATCCCTCATTCCATCCACAGATGCTCCTCTTCACTGGAAATGTGAGAGACAAGATTGGAGATGTGGCCTAATGTCCAATTAATGATGAGTTTAAAAGTGGAAAGTTCCACTCAAGTCCCTGAACCAACAGAGAGTCTGTTGCCGTGGCCACTGAGTGCGCTCTGTACATGTACGAACCCCGAACTAGTGCAGAGCGATCAGTCCAAATCACTTTGGAAAGTTATTTGTGGATCTGCTTCCACCAGTCATTCAGACAATGTGTTCCAGATCATCAGAACTCACTGAGCAAAATAATCTCTCCTCATCTCCATCCTGGATTCTTTGCCAATTATTTTAAAGCTGTGTTCTGTGGTTACCAACCATCCTGCCAATGAAAACAATTTCTCCCTGTGCAGATGAAAACGCCTCAAAAATGTCCACACCTCTATTAAATCACTCCTTAACCTTCTCTGCTCTAAAGAGAACAATCCCAGCTTCTCCAGTCTCTCCACAGAACTGAAACCCCTCATCACTGATACTATTCTGGGAAATTTTCCTCACACCCTCTCCAAGGCCTCGACATCTTTCCTAAAGTGTGGTGCTCAGAATTGAACACAATATTTCAGCTGAGGATTAATCAGTGATTTATAAAGATTCAGGATAACTGCCTTGCTTTTGTACTCCTTGTCTCCATGAATAAACCGAGGACCCCATTAGCTTTTTATTAAACAGCTTGGTCACACTTTTCCTACACGCTGTTTAAAATTGTACCATTTAGTTTATTCTGCCTCTCATCATTCTTAGTTTCAAAGTACATCATTGACGATGTTCTGAGGATGTGAAAGATGATAAATAAACACAACTTTCTGTCTCTTCTACAGCTGACTTGAAGTTGTAGATTTTACTTCAAAGATTAAATTGGGATCAATATTCAAAGTTAACTATTGTACTGCAGAAATAACTTCAGCTGAGAGTCAGTGAATTAAGAGGAAAGATCCCTGACAGCGGTTCTGCAAGGTACACTGCAGGCCCAACAGCTCTATCAGATCCACTCTCAGCTCAGGAGAGCTCAACAACTCCACATCCTGTCCACAGGGGAGTTCTCCTGGTGCAATGGGACCAACATTCGTGTTTTAACTAACACCACCAAAAAAAAACAGATTAATCAGTTACTTGTGTCATTGTTGTTTGCGGAATCTTACTTTGCGCATCTGGCTGTCATGAAACAGAAGCAACTTGTCTTTATCTAACATGTTTAATGTAATAAAACAACCCAAGGTGCTTCAGAGGAGGTTTGTAAAGAAATATTTGACACCCAGTCACAGAGGGCGATATTAGGGTAAATGGACAAAACCTTGATTGGAGAGGCAGATTTTAAGCAGCATCTTAAATCAGGAGAGAGAGCTGGAGGGGGTGGAGAGGTTTAGGGAGGGAGTTTCAGGGTTTCACATCGAGGCATGGCCACCAGTGGTGCAGTAATTAAAATCGGGGATGTTCAAGAGGCCAGAATGAGAGGAGCACAGATACCTCAGAGGGTGTGTGACTGGAGATTACAGAGATCGGGACAGACAAGGCCATGGAGGGATTTGTAAACAAGGATGTGAATTTTAAACTGGAGGCATTGCTTGACCAGGAGTCAGTGTAGGTCAGAGAGCACAGGGGTGATGGGTGAATGGGACTTGGTGTGAGAAAGCTCAAGGGCAGCAGAGTTTTTGATGGTCTCATGTTTCCGTGTGGGAGTGGGGTGAATGTGAGGGGCCGGCCAGAAATGTATTGGAATCATCAAGTCTAAAGGTAACACGGATGAGGGTTTGTGCAGCAGATGAGCTGGGGTTGGGGTGGAGACAGGTAACATTACGGAGATTGAAATATCTAGTACTAGTGATGGTGTGGATATGTGGTCAGAAACTCATCTTGGAGTCAAATATGACACCGAGATTGGGAACAGTGTGGTTCAGCCTCAGACAGTTCCCAGGGAGAGGGATGGACTCAGCAGTGAGGGAACAGAATTTGTCGTGGTGACTGAAGACAATGGCTTTGCTCTTCCCAATTGAGGAAATTTCTGCTCATCCAGTACTGGATGTGGGATAAGCAGTTTGATAATTTAGTAACAGTGGAGGAATGGAGAGGTAGTTGAGGTAGAGCTGGGTGTTGTCAGTGTACATGTGAAAACTAACACGGTGCTTTTGGATGATGTCACCTAGTGGTAGCATGTAGATGAGAAATAGGAGGGGCCAAGGATAGATCCTCGAGGGACACCAAGTACAAGGACTTTGGAGAAGAAAGGGAGGCTGGAGATGTGTGAGGTGATGCATTTTGGGAGGACTAACAAGGCAAGAGAGTACATGATGAATGGTAGGATCCTAGGAAGTACAGAGCATAAGAGCGACATTGGTGTGCATGTCTATAGATACTTGAAGGCAGCAGAACAGGTAGATAAGGTGGTTAAGAAGGCATATGGGATACTTGCCTTCATTAGTCGAGGCATTGAATACAAGATCAGGGAGATTATGATGGAGCTGTATAAAACATTAGTTAGGCGACACCTGGACTACTGTGTGCAGTTCTATAGGAAGGATGTGATTGCACTGGAGAGGGTGCAGAGGAGATTCACCAGGATGTTGCCTGGGTTGGAAAGTTTCAGCAATGAAGAGAGACTAGATAGGCTGGGGTTGTTTTCCTTGGAGCAGAGAAGGCTGAGCAGGGACCTGATTGAGGTGTACAAAATGATGAGTGGCATAGATATGGTACATAGGAAGAAACTTTTTCCCTTCGTGGAGGGGTCAATAATCAGAGGGCATAGATTTAAGGTAAGGGGCAGGAGTTTTAGAGGGGATTTGAGTAATTTTTTTTTGGAATCTGGAACACACTGCCTGAGGGGGTGGTAGAGGCAGGAACCCTCACAACATTTAAGAAGTATTTAGATGAACACTTGAAAAGCCACAGCTTACAGGGTTACAGGCCAAGTGCTGGAAAATGGGGTGAGAGTAGATAGTTGCTTGATGACTGGCATAGACATGATGGGTTCCATGCTGTAAAACTCTATGACTCTGGTGGTAGTTTGCAAAGATGGTGGGGGTCAAAGGTTGCTTTTTTAGGATGGGTAATGATGGTGGGTTTAAAGCTGGAGGAGCAATAACAAGAGAGAGAGAGAACGATTGACAATATCAGCTAACATAGAAAAGTTGGATTGTCTGCAGTTTAGTGAGCATAAGTGTTAAGGGAGCAGGAGGTGGTTCTCATGGACAAGATGAGCACTGAGAGGGCATGTGGAGAGATGGGAGAGAAACTGGAGAAAGTTCAGGGCTTAGACAAGGGGGAATTTTAGAAGCAGTTTGTCCCAGTGGGCTAGTGGAAGGGAGGGAAGCAGCAGAGGCAGCTGATCGGATTGTCTCAATCTTAGTGACAAAGAAGCTCCATGAGCTCCTCACACTTGTTGTTGGAGGTGAGGATGGAGGAGACAGAGAGAGGGAGAGTCCTTCAAAAGAAACTAACTTGTGTTTGAGATAATAAAAATATTTGACAGTGTATTTCGCACAAAGCTGATGTATTTGACTTTTATTCAGAATGTTATACCCGATTACTGGGATGGCATTAATGAATATCAACAGAAACAGACCCCAGTGAACATGGTTCAGTCCTGGATGTGATTAACAGCAAAATCCAATCATTGTAGTTACTTGTGAGTTCTCTGGTGTCTCAGTAGGTGGGATGACTGAGTGAATCCCTTCCCACACACGGAGCAGATGAACGGTCTCTCCCCAGTGTGAATGCGCCGGTGTACAGTGAGTTGAGATGATTGCCTGAACCCAGTCCCACACTGAGAGCACCTGAACGGTCTCTCGTCAGTGTGAACACGTTGATGAGACATCAATTCCCTGGAACTTTTATAGCACTTTCTGCAGTCTGGGCATTTAAAAGGTCTCTCATTAGTGTGAACTTGCTGGTGTCTCCGCAGATTGGATGAATGAGTGAATCTCTTTCCACACTCGGAGCAGGTGAACGGCCTCTCCCCAGTGTGAGTGCGCTGATGTTCATTGAGGTCAGATGATCGCTTGAAGCCAGTCCCACAGTGAGAGCACCTGAACGGTCTCTCGTCAGTGTGAACACGTTGATGGGACATCAATTCCTGAGAACGTTTAAAGCCCTTCCCACAGTCTGGGCATTGAAAAGGTCTCTCTTCAGTGTGAACTCGCTGATGTATCTGCAGGGTGGTTGAACTACTGAATCGCATCCCACACTCAGAGCAGATGAATGGCTTCTCCCCAGTGTGAACTCGCTGGTGTTTCTGCAGGGTGGATAACTGACTGAATCCCTTCCCACACTCAGAGCAGGTGAATGGTCTCTCCCCAGTGTGAACTCGCTGGTGTGTCAGAAGGTTGAAAGACCGGGTGAATGCCATTCCACACTTGGAGCAGATGAACGGTCTCTCCCCAGTGTGACAGCGCTGGTGTACAATGAGGTGACATGAGGCCTTGAACCCGCTCCCACAGTGAGAGCACCTGAATGGTCTCTCATCGGTGTGAACACGTTGATGGGACATCAGTTCCTGAGAACTTTTAAAGCACTTCCCACATTCTGGGCATTTGAAAGGTCTCTCGACAGTATGAACCCGCTGGTGTCTCAGCAGGGTGGATAAACCAGGAAATCCTTTCCCACACTCAGAACAGGTGACTGACCTCTCCCCAGTGTGAACACGCTGGTGTGTCAATAGGTGGGACAACCGAGTGAATCCCTTCCCACACTCGGAGCAGGTGAACGGTCTCTCCCCAGTGTGACTGCGCCAATGAATTTCCAGCTGGGATGGGTAACTAAATCCCTTCCCACAGTCCCCACATTTCCACAGTTTCCTCCCAGTGTGAACAGTGTTTTTTCCTTCCATGTTCAAAGGCTGATGATCTTCAGATCCCGATGAATCCAAAGACTCTTTCAAATCCTAATCTGTTGCTTTGTTTCAGTTTACCAACTGCAAATCCTCCCCTTCTAATACCCTGTGAAATTGATCAAAACAGAAAAAGGGGAGTGAGAGAGAACCCACAAAAACACAAAGGCAGGTTGTGAAATTGAGCTGAACGAATCTGGTCATTTGTGGGGCCGGCACTAGGAAGAAGTGACCATGAAAACTGCTGAATTGTTGTAAAAACCTGACGGGTTCACTAATGTCCTTCAGGGAAGGGAACCTGCCACCCGGTCTGGGCCTAAACTAGACTTTGGCCCACAAGGGAGGAGAGGGGAAGAGAAAAAGAGGGAGAGAGAGAAAAAGAGTGAGCGAGAGAGGTGGGAGAAGCAGAGGGTATCTAGAGTATCTAGAGCTTGACCAGAACTCTGACAGAATCGTCCAAACACTCAACCTCCACCACTTAGCAGGACCAGGGTTGCAGGTGCATGTGAACACCACCATCTCCAAGTTCCCCTCCGAGACAGACGGCGATATTGCTCCAAGTCAGGATAGTGTGTGACTTGGAGGGGAAATTGCAGGTGGGGGTGTTCCCATGCGTCTGCTGCCCTTGACACTCTCAGTTTTAAAGGTCACAGGTTTGGATGGTGCTGCCGAACCAGCCTTGGTGTGTTGCTTCAGTGCATCTTGTAGATGGTAAACACTCCTGACACTGTGGCTGGAGAAACTGAGGGTGCCAAGTAGGTTGAAGGGAGATTTGATTGAGGTGTGCAAGTTAATGGTAGGTTTAGATAAGGTGGATAAAGAAAAGCCATTCACAAGAGCTGATAGTAAAAGGATTACAAGACACAGTTTTAAGATTTAGTGCAAGACCCACAGGGGGGATGTGAGGAAGTAATTTACACAGTGAGTGGTAATGACCTGGAACTTACACTCAGAGGCCGACAATGTCCTGGTCCTGATGGATGGAGTGATTCAGTCAGGTTTTGATGTGATGTTTGGTTGGAGTTTCCTGTCTGAGAATCCCGCTGTAATATCCTGCAGAAAGTGAACAAGAGGCATTACTGTCAGAGGGCGGCTCTTACCCCGGCTCGGAGATCGGAAGAGGCCGCAGCTGCTGTCGGTTTGATGTAAACAGGGACCGGGAGTTTCTAATTCGGGTCTTGAGTCCTCCACCGGCTGTTTATGAAACCTCCCAGTCCGCACTGACTCCATTTCTCTCCTGCACTCGGCTGTCACTCACCCTTTCCCGCCTCCTTCCTCCTTCAGCTCCCGTACTCCCCGGGCTTCAGGTACAATGACACTGCGCCTGCGCGGAACCTCCACTCGAGTCCCGCCCCTCATTGTCTCCGATTGGTTGGAGGACCAGCCGACCCCGTTCGGACCTCCTATTGGTCAATCAGCCGGGCATTGTGACGGTTTCAGATGCTGATGGCGGCCACAGACTCAGCCTGACTTGCTGATTCTTGGCAGCATTTTCTGTTTGGGAATTAGAGCTAGAGATGGATGGTCAGTTCCCCTCTGTCCGGGGGGGGTGGGATTCACACTCATTTCCCTAATGCACTTTCCATGGGAAAGTCCCCGGTTCAATCCCGGCTGGAAACTTTGTGTTTACAATTGTTACTGAGGAGGAATTAACAGTGAGTTTAGTTTCATGTCGAACAGGGGAACAGTTATTGTCTCATTCTTTAAAAGCTCCTTCTTCACCTTTAAACAGGGAACGATAAGTCAGAGAAAACTGATCCACTGTGAACCCAAAACAAGATACTGCAGATGCTGGGAATCCGAGCTCTAAAGAGAAAATGTTGGAAACACTCAGCAGGTCAAACAGCTTCTATGAAGAGGGAAACAGTGAATGTTTCAGGTTGGTGACCTTTTATCCAAACTGGAAGAATTTAAAGATTTAATAGTTTACAAACAAGTACAGAGTCAGGAAAGGAGAGGGGGAGAGGAGGAAAGAACAAGCAGACTTGTGATAGGATGGAAGGCTGGAGCGATTAAATGACAAAGGGGATGATGATGCGAGGCAACATTGGGTGAAAATGAGACAAGGAAATCAACTAATGGGACAAGAGGAGAAACAAAGGACAGGTCCAGAGGAGGGATAAATGGTAACAGCAAAACCATTACCAGCACCGACTGTGGGAAATAATGGGATTGGTACTTATGATCTGAAATTGGTGAAGTGAATGTTGAGTCCAGAAGGTTGTAAAGTGTCTAATCAGAGATGAGCAGCTGTTCCTCCAGCTTCCATTGAGCTTCATTGGAACAGTGCAGGAGGCTGAGGACAGAGAGGTCAGAGCGGGAGTGGGTGGAGAATTAAACTGGTAAATGGTTCGAAACTCAGGATCACACTCACAGTGTGAAAGGTGATATTCCACAAAACAGTTACTCAATCAGTATTTAGTCTCCTCAAGTGTAGAGGAGACCGCACTGTGAGCAGTGAATAGACACAACTAAGTTGCAAGAAGCACAAGTAAATCACTGTGTCACCTAGAGAGTGTATTTGTGACACTGGAATGTGTGGTAGGAGGAGGTGAAAGGGCGGGTGCTGCATCCACTGTGCTTGAATGTAAATCATTCACAGTGATCTTCATAAGAAGACAAGAAATAGGAGCAGGGGTAGACCAGACGGCCCCATGAGCCTGCTCCACTATTAAATAATCTGCCAGCTCAACTCCACTTTCCCGCCCTATCCACATAACCATAGATTCCTGGATCATCCAAATATTCCTGCATTTCCACCTTGAATTATGTTATGAGCCCATAGAGACCAATAACTTCTTAATAGAAAGAAATTCCCACAACGTTAACGGATTAAAAATGAAGGGATGACAATTTACTTTTTAAAACATTTACTGTAACAAGGAAACTAAAATCAACCTAATTCAAACACGGCAAGTGACACTTCAAAGAAAAAAGTTTCACTTTAACTTGTCATTACAATGAAGATGCATCAAACAGAAATTAAAGCACTCCCTACTCACTATATATGGTATTAAACCCAGCCTCCAAGTCCCACAACCCCCTGCATTCCCCAGGAGATTTAGATCCTTTACTGATGCTGGAGATAGGCCTAAACTCCCTTCAGACAGCGGTCTCACCACACCTGATTCCCACAAGCCCCCAAAAGGCACGTCTTTCCTGGCTTCACTGGTAAGCTCATGGAATCTGTCTTTTTGTTCTCCTTCACTAGCTACCATGACTTATCTCCTCAGCTGCCTTATAGTGCCTTACAGTCCTTGTCCTATTCTCAGAGTCTTCTCCCTCCTTCTTAATGAGGAACTGTGCCAGTGTCCTTGTTTTCTGCAACTGTATCCTACTCCCCCTGCAGAACCAAGCACACTCATTTCCCTAGTGCACTGATTATCACCTTTACTTTACATGAGAAAGTCCCCGGTTCAATCCCGGCTGGAAGCTTTGTGTTTACAATTGTTACTGAGGAGGAATTAACAGTGAGTTTAGTTTCATGTCGAACAGGGGGACAGTTATTGTCTCATTCTGTAAAAACTCCTTCTTCACCTTTAAACAGGGAATGATAAATCAGAGAAGCTTTAGTGTGTCCCTCAGCACGTAGTCCTGGACTTTGGATTGTGCCAGTCCGCAACACTGGGTCGGGGACAACTCTTTGCGCTGGAAGACCAACAAGTTTCGGGCAGACCAAAGCGCGTCTTTCACCGAGTTGATGATCCTCCAGCTGCAGTTGATGTTTGTCTCGGTGTGTGTCCCTGGGAACAGCCCGTAGAGCACAGAGTCCTGTGTCACAGAACTGCTCGGGATGAACCTCGACAGCAACCACTGCATCTCTCTCCAGACTTTCTTTGCAAAGGCACAATCCACAAGGAGGTGAACAACGGTCTCTTCCCCACCACAGCCTCCTCGAGGGCAACGTGCAGAGGGGTTGAGACTCCTGGCATGTAGGAAGGATCTGACGGGGAGGGCCTTTCTCACCACCAGTCAAGCCACGTCTTGGTGCTTGTTGGAAAGTTCTGGCGATGAGGCATTCTGCCAAATGACTTTGCCAGTCTGCACGGGGAACCATCCCACAGGGTCCACCCTCTCCTTTTCCCTCAGGGCCTCTAGGACGTTACGTGCTGACCACTGCCTGATGGACTTGTGGTCAAAGGTGTTTTTCTGCATAAATTTTTCCACCAGGGACAGGTGGTATGGCACGGTCCAACTACTTGGAGCATTCCGCGGCAGCGTGGCCAGACCCATCCTTCGCAACACCAGGGACAGGTAGAACCTCAGCACATAGTGACACTTGGTGTTTGCGTACTGAGGGTCTACGCACCGCTTGATGCAGCCACACACAAAGGTGGCCATCAGTATGAGGGCGATGTTGGGCACGTTTTTTCCCCCTTTATCTAGAGGCTTGTACATCGCGTCCCTGCGGACACGATCCATTTTTGACCTCCAGATAAAGCGGAAGATGGCTCGGGTGATCGCCACCACGCAGGAGTGTGGAATGGGCCAGACCTGCGCCACGTACAGCAACAGCGAGAGTGCCTCACACCTGATGACCAGGTTCTTACCCGCAATGGAGAGGGAGCGTCGCTCCCACATGCCCAGTTTCCTTTTCACCATAGACACTCGCTCCTTCCAGTTTCTAACGCATGCCCTGGTCCCTCCGAACCATATCCCCAGCACCTTCAGGCCGTCAGCCCTGACAGTGAAGGGGACAAAGGATCGGTCAGCCCAGTTCCCTAAGAACATGGCCTCGCTCTTCCCACGATTTACCTTGGCTCCCGAGGCCAATTCGAACTGGTCGCAGATGTGGATCAGTCTGCGCACCGACAGCGGATCCGAGCAGAAGACGGCGACATCGTCCATGTACAGGGAGGCTTTTACCTGAGTGCCTCCACTGCCTGGGATCATCACTCCTCTTATGCCCGGATCCTTCCTGATGGACTCGGCAAAGGGTTCTATGCAACACACGAAAAGAACAGGCGAGAGAGGACAGCCCTGCCTGACTCCAGATTTAATCGGAAAGCTATCTGTTTCCCACCCATTGATTGAGACTGCGCTACTGATGTTAGTGTAGAGCAGTTGGATCCAATTTCGAATTCCCTCCCCAAACCCCATTTTGGAGAGCACATCCACCATGTAGGTGTGCGATATTCTGTCAAAGGCCTTCTCCTGATCCAAGCTGATGAGGCAGGTATCCACACCCCTGTCCTGTACATAGGCAATCGTATCCCTGAGCAGCGCGAGGCTGTCAGAGATCTTCCTGCCTGGCACAGTGCAGGTCTGGTCAGGGTGAATCACCAGCACTAAAGCTTGGGGCAGCTGCCGCAAAGGCGCAATGGGGAAGGGTCGCTGTCTAAGACCTTTCTGCCACAGCGCACCGAGGGGCTGGGAACTGTTTAAACCCCCTCGGGCTGTACAGCTCAAAATGAAAGGCTGTAAATGATTGTAATATTGTTTGTACTGATGCACCTGGTGATACATTTTGCAAAAGTTGAACCGGATTGTACCCTTGTAATGGTGTTTTTGAAATGGTTTGGAATGTGGTTGAAGATATTTTATGAATAAAGTATATTTTTGCAAAAAAAAAACGGTAATTCAGAGTAAACTGATCCACTGTGACCCTGAAACAAGATACTGCAGATGCTGGAAATCCAACCTCAAAACAGAAAATGTTGGAAACTCTCAGCAGGTCAAACAGCTTCTATGGAGAGGGAACCAGAGTGAATGTTTCAGGTCCTTGACCTTTTATCCAAACTGGAAAAATTTAGAAACGGGGACAATGTGTCAGGAGACGGGGACAGTGTGCCGGGAGATGGGACATGTATACTCGACATGTTGTTCATCTTCATAATTCACAACACTATTCCTGATGTTCATGAGCTGCCTCACTTTCTTTCCCATTAATTCCATTTGCTGATCTATCAGTAATGGACTTGCTGCCATCTCGAATAAAACTGTTCTCACCACTAAGGCTCCGCTGGTATTTAATAGTCTTCATGACATCATCGCACTGGGACTGGATGACATCATAAGAGTCCATTGTTTCTTAATGACCCACATCAATAACAAGAGGAAATATTAATAAACCTGAGCACATTATCTAGGCTGACACTCCAGGGTGACATTGAGGGACTGCTGCACTGTCAGAGACAGCATCCTTCACATGGAACTTGTGGAGGCTCTGGTCACAATCTTCCAATCCTCCTTATATCGTAGTGGTGGCAAAGCACTGACAGATTGTAAATGTTACACCCCTGTTCAAAAACACAGCAATTCCAATTTCATATCAGTGGCGGGGAAAGGCTGGAGCCAACAATCCAGGACAAAATCAACTTGCACTTGGAAAAGTATGGGTTATTATTTCCAACATTTTCTGTTTTTAATACCGATACTTCTCTGGATCCCAAGGTGAAAAGAGGCTCTCTGGGACATGTGGAGAGCTGGGAGTTGTCTATGAGGGTAACCAGAGGTATGAGAACTGAAATAATCTAGAGTGAGAAAGGTGAAAAGATCCAAAAATGGAGCAGTCAGTAACAGGACATCAATTAGTCTCCTCTTATCCTGGAGAAATCAAGGACTTGACATACTGTGCTTGAAACAAAGCTGATTTATTTAACAGACATCAAGATGTTAAACTCCAGCCCAGTTACAGGGATTATTAACATCAGTAGAAACAAACCCCAACTGTCAGAATGAACATGGTTCAGTTCTGGACATGATTAACAGTGACAGTAAAAGCCGAATCGAGCATCCCTTGAACAGCGGGTAAATAGAAATTATTTTCACTGGTTAGGCAGTCTAGGAATAGGTGGTATAGTTTAAAAGTTAGGACCAGACCCTTCAGGGATGTAATTACATCTGATACATGACACAGAAAGAGGCCATTCGGCACAGCCAGTCCATGCTGGTGTTTAAGCTCCATTATGCCTCCACCTATCATTCCTCATCTAAATGTATCATTGCAACCATCTATTCCCTTCTCTTGTGCTTGTCTCGCTTCCCCTTAAATAATATTAGATGTGATTCCACAATTAGACAACACTTACTAAACAATCCTGATTGTGCTGAGAATTACACCAACAACCAATTTAAGATTATCAGTCAATCTCACAGTGTGCCTCACTTACACATGCTAGAAGCTGCATATATTCACACACAGGGCCCTGTCCTTTGCACAAATAAATGAATACATCCACGTATTGTACCCTTTTCATCTAAACAAAAGCTATACGATTCACTTTAACCACTCCCAGTGGTAGCAAGTTCCACTTTCTCAACACCGTTTGGGTGAAGAAGTTCTTCATTTCTCGTGAATCTTTTCTGCACACTCTCTAATGCCTCACATTCTTCCTGTGGTGAGGCGCTCATAATTGGACACAATACTGTACCTGGGGCCAAAGCAGTGTTTTATTCAGGTTTATTCTAACTTGGTTGATTTTCTACTTTATTCCCCATTCCACATGCTTTATTCACTGCTTTCTCAGTCTGCCCTGCCATCTTCAATGATTTGTGCACATATAGCCCCAGGTTCCACTGCTCCTGCACCCTTTTACAATTGTACCCTTTATTTTATGTTGTCTCTCCTTGTTCTCCCGACCAAAATAAATCACTTCACACCTCTCTGAATTAAATTTTACCTGCCACATGCCTGCCCATTCCTTCATCTTGTCTATGTCCTCTTGAGGTTTTCACATTTGAAATAAATTTACAAAATTCTGTATTAAAATAGCAGATGGATGATTTCAGAGGTACCTGTTAACTGCTGGGAGAATTATGCAACAGACATTTGATCTCCAGATAAAGAAAGACCTGCAGCACATTTCCTGGAGTTCCCTGTTTTATTGATGTGTGTTAGACACCAGGATAACTAAAAATACTCAACCATGAACATCCATGTGGTTGTGATCCTCAGAGTTACTCTGGGATCACTCCTGCTGTAGAGCTCCAGCACTGACCCTGCTGAAGGTTGTAGGCTCAGGGAGTGGGCCCTCCAGGAGTGGATTGGGAGAAAGCTGTGTTTCAGTATCCTGACTAATATACGTTGAGGAACCAGAGGAATCCTTACTGAGGAACTGTCTGGGGTTTTACCTCTCAGTGTAGGTCTAGGTGTGAATGATTCCCGACTCCCTGAACTGTCTGACACTGAACCCAGTTTGGAACAAGATGAATTCAGTGTCCAGGAGAACTGGGACAAATATGAACCACAATTGAGGGAGAGAAAAGCAGCCATTAGAGAAGAGATCTTTGGGAAAGAAATTGGTGAACAATTGTGAAAATAACAGCAAAGCTTTTCCAGCTCCATCAGGAGTGGGAAGATGGTTAAATGTAATTTTGAACCACTGAAAGACAGTTGAGGACAGATTGAAACAGATTGCCAGGCTATGACAGAGCTGTTAAATGACTGTTTCACATCAGTCTGCACTCCTGTGGATGATGCTCAAATTCCAGCTGTGGGGTGTGCTGTCGACAATAACATCATCAATATTAAAATAGAAAGGGATTGTCACCCTGGAGAAAATAAGAAATCTCAAACTAGATGGTGCTACAGGTCCAGATGATATCCACCCAAGGGGGTTTAAAGAGATGGGACGGGAGCTCTGTGAGCCTCTTGTCCGTTTCTTCAACAGCTCAATAGAGTCAGCGATTGTTCCCTGAGATCGGAAAGTAGCTCACGTAGTTCCCACTTTCAAAATCAGGGAAAAATCAGAGCCAGGGAATGACAGGCCCATCAGTGTGGCCACAATCACAGGGAAGATGCTTGAAAGAATCCTAAGAGATTCTGTTTCTGATCACTGGGGGAGAGAAGGATCCATTAGAGATCCTCAACATGGATTCCAAAAAAGAATGTCACACCTTAGAAACCGGTTTGTGTTTTGTGAAGAAGTTGCTGTGCTGGTGGCTGAGGGGAATCAGGTTGACATTGTCTATCTCAGGGTGTAATCCAACATCAACAGCTTGTATTTACACAGAGTTGTGGGGCTGGAGGAGGTTACAGATATACTGAGGATCCGTTTGACATTGTCTATCTCAGGGTATAATCCAACACCAGCATCTTGTATTTACACAGAGTTGTGGGGCTGGAGGAGGTTACAGAGATACTAAGGATCCGTTTGACATTGTCTATCTCAGGTTGTAATCCGACAACAACACCTTGTATTTACACAGAGGGTTGTGGGGCTGGAAGAGGTTACAGAGATACTGAGGATCCGTTTGACATTGTCTATCTCAGGGGTGTCAAACTCCTTTTCCATGGTGGCTCTGATCCGATATCCTGGCACTGGGTGAGGGCCACATTCAGCAGAAGTTATTAAAATGAAACAAGATACTGATAAACTGTATTAGTATTCACTGACATCTCGATTTTATTCACTGCTCCTGCTGCTCCCGATACCTGGCACCTCTTCACTTGACCCATCACATCAACACTTGGAGCAAATGACTGGGCTGAGGTCTGTCTCGGATAAAAACATGAGGACCACTTGTCAGCACAGAATCAGAGAAATTTCCAGCACAGAGGAGGCCATTCAGCCCATCATGTCTGTACTGGCTGAAAATGAGCTATCCAGTCTAATCCCGCTTTCCAGCTCTTGGTCTGTAGTTCTGTAGGTTACAGCACATCCAGTGCATATCGCAGTACTTTTTAAATGTGAGTATTTCTTCCACCCTTTCAGACAGTGAGTTCCAGTTCCCCACCACTCTCTAAGTGAAAACACTACTCAACTCCCCTCTAATCTTCCCACCAATTACTTTAAAGCCCTGCCTGCTGGTTACTGATCTCCCTGTTAATGAAATAGGTCCTTCCTACCCAATCCATCTGGGACCCTCATCATTTTATACACATCAATTAAATCTCCCCTCAGCATCCTCTATTCCAAAGAAAACAACACCTGCCTCTCCAATCCCTCCTCAGGGTTAAAATTCACCAGTCTTGGCATCATCCAGATAAATCTCTTCTGTACCCTCTCCAGTGTGATCACAGCATTCCTATAATGTGCTGACTAGAACTGGACTCAGTACTCTAGCTGTGCTCTAACCAGTGTTTTTTATGGTTCTAGAATAACTGCGCTCTCACCTTCCATTAACTTCAAAGCTGGAACCTGTCAGCATTTGAAAGATATTTACAAATGATTCGAGGGTTCATTACAGTTGGGATCTTTCTCTGTTCTGTCCACTCGAAGTGTTAGATAACAGACTTTCTCCTGGGAATATCGAGCTGGAGTATTGGGCTGTGATGTGTTTCCTTGTTTATCTTATTGGCTCTAAATATTGAATCTTGTGGTTTCAGACACCAGATAACCAAGATGAAAACAACAGATTGCCTCACACTGACTTTATTAACAGCACTGCAATCATACAGACAGAGTATAGTTCCCTGATCCAGAATAGGGATAATCACAGAATCTTTATAGTGCTGGAGGCCATTCGGCCCATCGAGTCTGCACTGGCTCTCTGCAAGAGCATTCCATCTAGTCCCACTCCCCAGCCTTATCCCGTAACCTTGCACATTCTCTCTTTTCAGGTAGCATTCCAGCTCCCTTCTGAATCCCTCAATCAAACCTGCCTCTACCACCCTTTCAGGAAGTTCGTACCAGACTCCAAACACCCTGTGGGTGAAAAAATGTTCCCTCACATTAGACTTAGGGAGGGAATTTAAAAGCTTCACACCGAGGCACGGCCACCAATGATGGAGTAATTATAATCCTGGATGTTCGAGAGGGCAGAATGAGAGGAGCGCAGATATCTGAGGGTCGTGTGAATGGAGATGACAAAGATCGGGGGTGACGAGGCCATGGAGGGATTTGAAAATGAGGATACCAACTTTAAAATTGAGGCATTCCTTGACCAGGAGCCAATGTCGGTCAATGAGGGGTGATGAGTGAATGGGACTTGGTGTGAGAAAGCTCACTGTCAGCAGAGTTTTGGATGATCTCACCTTTCCGTGTGGGGACGGGGTGAATGTGAGAGGCCGGCCAGGAATGTATTGGAATCGTCAAGTCTAAAGGTAACACGGACATGGATGAGAGTTTGAGCAGCAGATGAGATGAGGTGGGGTGGAGACAGGCGACGTTATGGAGATTGAAATATCTGGTGTTAGTGATGGTGTGGATATGTGGTCAGAAACTCATCTTGAAGTCAAATATGACACTAATATTGTGAACAGTGTGGTTCAGCCTTAGACAGTTCCCAGGGAGAGGGATGGACTTGGTAGTTAGGGAATGGAATTTGTAGTGGCGACTGAAGACAATGGCTTTGGTCTTCCCAATTTTTAATTGGAGGAAATTTCTGCTTATCCAGTACTGGATGTGGGATAAACAGTTTGATAATTTAGTAACAGTGGAGGAATGGAGAGGGATGGTGGTGAGGTACAGCTGGGTGTTGTCAGTGTCCATGTGAAAACTAACATGGTGCTTTTGGATGATGTCACCTAGTGGCAACATGTAGATGAGAAATAGGAGGGGCCAAGGATAGATCCTTGGGGGACACCAAGTACAAGGACTTTGGAGAGGAAAGGGAGGTTGGAGATGGGGTGGTAGTTTACAATGGCGATTGTGGAAAAAGTTTTTTTTCAGGATGGGTGATGACGGTGGATTTAAAGGTGAAGGGGAACAGTACTAGGAGAGAGACAGAACCGTTAGCTGATATTGTTGAGATGGAGAAGTTGGATGGTCAACAGTTTAGTGTGAACAGGGTTAAGGGAACAGAGGTGGGTCTCGTGGACAAGATGAGCACTGAGACTGAGGGGAGATGGGAAAGAAACTGGGGAAAGATGTGGGTTCAGGGCTCGGACAAGGGGGAGTTTGTCCCGGTGGGCTAGTGAAAGGAAGGGAAGCAGCAGCTGATCAGATTGTCCCAATCTTAGTGACAAAGAAGCTCCATGAGTTCCTCACACTTGTTGTTGGAGATGAGGATGGAGGAGACAGGGGAGAGGGAGAGCCCTTCAAAAGGAACTAACTTGTGTTTGAGATATTAACAAGATTTCACCAGACAGTGCGTATTACACAAAGCTGATTTATTTGACTTTTATCCAGAATATTAACACCTATAACTGGGCTGGAATTTATGAACATCAGCAGAAATACTCCCCAATGAAAATCGTTCAGTCCCGGATGGAATTAACAATAAAAACCCATCATTGTATTTACTTGTGATCTTAAAAATTCTCAACATTGTGTGTGTAATACAAAGCTGATTTATTTGACTTTTGTCCAGAACATTAGTGCCTATAACTTAACATCAGAGAAACAGACCCTAATGAACATCGTTCACTCCTGAATATAATTAACAGTAAAATCCAATCACTGTCTTTATGTGTGAACTCGCTGGTGCACCAGCAGGTTAGATGACTGAGTGAATCCCTTCCCACACTGGGAGCAGGAGAACAGCCTCTCCCCAGTGTGAACTCGCTGGTGTCCAGTGAGTTGAGATGCTCGCATGAACCCAGTCCCACAGTGAGAGCACCTGAACAGTCTCTCGTCAGTGTGAACACGTTGATGGGACATCAGGTCCCGGGTACTTTTAAAGCACTTCCCACATTCTGGGCATTTAAAAAATCTTTCGTCAGTGTGAACTCGCTGGTGTTTCAGCAGGTTGGATGAGTGAGTGAATCCCTTCCCACACTTGGAGCAGGTGAATGGCCTCTCCCCCTTGTGAACTCACTGGTGTTGTTGCAGCCCTGTTGATCGAGTGAATCCCTTCCCACATTCGGGACATGTGAATGGCCTCTTCCCAGTATGAACTCGCTGGTGTTGCAGCAGGTTGGATGACTGAGTGAATCCCTTTCCACACTCAGAGCAGATGAATGCCCTCTCCCCACTGTGAGCCCGCTGGTGTTTAAGCAGGTCAAATGACTGAGTGAAATCCTTCCCACACTCGGAGCAGGTGAACGGTCTCTCCCCAGTGTGAACTCGCTGGTGTGTCAGCAGGTCAGATGACTGAATGAATCCCTTCCCACACTCAGATCAGGTGAACAGTCTCTCCATTGTGTGAACTCGTTGGTGTTGCAACAGGTCGGATGAGTGAATGAATCCCTTCCCACATTCGGAGCAGGTGAATGATCTCTCCCCAGTGAGAATTCGCTGGTGTGTCAGGAGGTTGGATGATCGACTGAATCCCTTCCCACACTCGGAGCAGGTGAACGGTCTCTCCCCAGTGTGAGTGCACCAATGAGTTTCCAGCTCAGATGGGCATCTGAATCCCTCTTCACAGCCTCCACATTTCCATGGTTTCTCCCCACTTTGAACAGTGCTTTTTCCCTTCATGTTCAAAATCAGTTTACGATAAATTGGGCGACTCCTTCAGATCCTGATGTGATGTTTGGTTTGAGTTCCCTGACTGCAAATCCTCCCCTTCCAATACCCTGTGAAATTGATTTAAAACAGAAAAAAGGGAGTGAGGGAGAACCCACAAAAACACAAAGGCAGGTTGTGAAATTGAGCTGAATGAATCTGGTCATTTGTAGGGCCGGCATGAGGAAAAAGTGACCATGAAAACTGTTGGATTGTCATAAAAACCCAACTGGTTCACTAATGTCCTTCAGGGAGGGGACCTGCCACCCAGTCTGGGCCTACACAAGACCCTGTCCTCCTTAAGATAACAGATAGGAACCGGAATAAACCATACGGTTCATTGAGCTGCTCCACCATTCAAAATGAGCATGGCTGATCTTGGGCTTCAACTCCACTGTCTGAGATAGAAAGAAAAGAGACGGGGGTAGTAGAAGCGGGGGTAAAGAAAACGGACTTAATAGAGCTACATCTCACTACATAAGTGTGAGGTTATCCATTTCGGTCGGAAGAATGAAAAGGCAACATTATTTAAATGGAGAAAAACTTCAGAATGCACCAGTGCAGAGGGATCCGGGTGTCCTCGTGCATGAATCACTGAAAGCTAGTATGCAGGTACTGCAGGCAATAAGGAAGGCAATTGGAATTTTGTCATTAATTGCTAAAGGAATAGAGTATAAAAATAGGGAAGTGTTGCTGCAACTGTACAAGGTATTGGTGAGACCGCACCTGGAGTACTGTGCACAGTTTTGGTCCCCTTACTTGAGGAAGGATGTAGTTGCATTGGTGGAGGCTCAGAGGAGGTTCACTAGATTAATTCCAGAGATGTGGGGCTTGTTTAATGAGGAGAGATTGAGCAGTTTATGCCTATACTCGCTAGAGTTTAGCAGTATGAGAGGAGATCTAATTGAGGTAAATAAGATGCTAAAGGAAACAGACAAAGTAGACGTGGAGCGGATGTTTCCCCTTGTTGGGCATTCTAGAACGAGAGGCCATAGTTTTAGGCTAAGGTGTGGTAGATTTAAATCAGAGATGAGGAGGAATTACTTTTCTCAAAATCTGTAGAATTCACTACCTCAGAGTGCAGTGGATAAATTTAAGGAGGACATAGATAGATTTTAAATTAGTAACGGTTTGAAAGGTTATGGGGAGATGGCGGGAAATTGGAGTTGAGGACGAAATGATATCAGCCATGATCTTAATGAATGGCGGGGCAGGTCCGATGGGCTGAATTGCCTACTCCTGCTCCTAGTTCTTATTCAAGAGTCAAACCTGGTACAGAATTTTTTTTTCTAATTATTTGATGGGATGTGGGATATGGCTTGGTCAGCATTTATTACCCATCCCTAATTGCCCCTGAGAAGGTGGTGTTGAGCTGCCTTCTTGAACCACTGGCAGCTCAGCCTCACCTTCTCAATGCACATTGTCCTTGGGGAGTCAGGCGTTCCCCAGCCCTGGCTTCCCGCTCTCATTCTCTTCCGCCTTCGTCATCCAACCCAAGCCCCGCTCCACGACGTCACCGATATGGCCGCACATGCGCCCTGCTCCCCGCTGAAACAAGATGGCGGCCGTTAAATCGGTCCCGGAGATTCGCAGCACCGGACAGAAACGGCCCGGGAGTTTCTTGTTCGCGGCTTGTGACCTACACCGGGTGTTTCTGATGCCTTCCCGCCCACCCACCGCCACCGTCGCCGCGTCCGCGTCCTTACCTCCTAAATTCCAACAACCAAGCATGTCCATCACTCGCGCTGCGCATGCTCTCGGCTGATTGACGGCAGCTATAGCCCAATAGGAAGAGGGGGTGGGACTGGAGGACGGAGCAACCAATCAGAGTGAATGATGGGCGGGGCTGAGTCCGGATATCCCTCATTGGCTGAAACTCTGCATCATTCTGAAAACTGATTTGTCTCAAACTCCAGGAGAAAACTGGACCTTTCTGTTTGTGACTTTAAACAGGTGAAACCCTGTGGGTGTGGAGCAGACATTTCAACATTTGTTACTGAAATGTGAGAACATGATAAAACAATGTACAAACAATTCAAGGGCTCACTTCAAGGAATGACTAGACAGACAGGGAATGTCATCATTAGAACAAGAGTCCCTGGTTTCAATAAATGAGCCGGCAGACGGGTTTGGACACATCAGGGGGAAGGTTAATACTATCATCACCCAGAACAACACAGACTACAAAGGAACAAATGATCTCAAAGACAACTTCTTGTAAAATCTGTGGAGGGGGTGTGCTGACTCAGGTTTAAATGGGTTAAATAATTTATGTTTTCTATATTAGACAAAGACATTAAAATCTGGAACTCAGATGGTGATATGGATTTGTGTTAGGTGGGAAGATCTGGATCAGTGTATTACTCCAGGGAGCCTAATGATCAGAGGGACAGTATTTCAAACTGTTCCTGTGATTGCAACAATCCCATTGCTGTCTGTGAAGAAGACCGATGGAAATATTTAAAGTGGAAACCATAGGCCTGTTGGAGGATGATGTACACAAGGAATTCGTGAATTATCTGAGGAGAATAGTGAGGGGAAAGGAATGGATCTGGAAAGCAGCAGACACTTCATGTTGCTCCTGGAGAAGTGGACCTGGTTGTGTCGATGTCTGGTTTTACGTATCACAGTCAGCCTGTAGTTTCACCCTGGATGAAGAATCTCCGAACCATACCATTCTTTATTTTTATTCATTCATGGATATAGGCTTCACTGGCTAGGCCAGCATTTATTACCCATCCCTAATTACCCTTGGGGCTCTCTAATCACATCACTTGATGGGATTCTCAGGAGCCACATTGTCTACTCAGAGAGGAAAGTTTGTGTTACAGCTGATGAGAAGCAACAGAACAGACAACCCACACACAGAGACCCACACACATACTCTCTGTCTGTGTCACACACACAGACAACCTCTCCACACCCACATGCACGTAGACACACACACACACACACACAGACATCCTCTCTCCACATACCCACACACCCTCATACACACACAGACATCCAAACACAGACCTACGCACACATTCTCTATTTGTCACACACACACAGACATGTACACACATCTCCACACTCAGATAGACACATCAGGACACTTCCTGAACAATTGCGTGGACAACACCAACTAAAGTGACTAATATTAGGTATAAGGCATTGGTGCCAGTGAGGACCAGAATTTTCAGCAAACTCAAGTAAACATCACCCTTCAATGACAGTGAGCAGCTTTGACCATCCAATCCCAGCCCTTTCTCTGAACATTAAATCTATATTGAACAACATGTGGGACAGAGGCAACAACACAATTAGAACAATGAGCTGTCTATTGCCAGTCTGGGAGACAGAAGGAGGTTGTAACATTTCAGAACAATTTCGCTGGATATTTAGAGCCTCTACTTTCACTTGGAATTATTGAAGGTGTTAATTCCCCTCATATTGATAGTCTGGTTGATGAAGAGAATTCTGAGATAGGTCACATGGAGGAAGAATAGAATGTTATTGTGACTCTGTAGCCCAATATTTCCCTGACTTTGCCCATTGCTGCTCCAATACACCAGAACACGTTCCTATGTTCAAAAGGAACTAATTTGTGTTAGCGATATTAAAAAGACTCAAGACAACGTATGTTTAACACAAATCAGATTCAACTGATTTTTGTCCAGAATATTAACCCCCGTAACTGGTCTGGAGTTTATTAACATCAGCAGAAACAGACCCCAATGAACACGGCTCAGTCCTGGATGTGTTTAACAGCAAAATACAATCACTGTCATTACTCATGAACTCACTGCTGTCTCAGCAGGTAGGATGACTGAGTGAATCTCTTCCCACACTCGGAGCAGGCGAACAGCCTCTCCCCAGAGTGAATTCGCTGGTGTAATGTGAGTTGAGATGATTGTGTGAACCCAGTCGCACAGTCAGAGCGCCTGAATGGTATCTCGTCAATGTGAACACGTTGGATACATCAGCTCCCTGGAACTTTGAAAGCATTTCCTGCACTCTGGCATTCAAAAGGGCTTTTTGTGAGTGTGAACTCTTTGGTATGTTTTCAAGTTGGATGAATTAATGAATCCCTTCCCACACTCATTGCAGATGAATGGTCTCTCCCCCGTGTGAACTCGTTGGTGTCTCAGCAGGTCCGACGAGCTGTTGAATCCCGTTCCACACTCAGAGCAGGTGAACGGCCTCTCCCCAGTGTGAATGCGCTGGTGTACAGTGAGATGGGATGAGCACCTGAACCGTCTCTCATCCGTGTGAACATGTTGATGGGACATCAGTTCCTGGGAACTTTTAAAGCACTCCCGCACTCTGTACATGTAAAAGGTCTCTCATCAGTGTGAACCTACTGGTGTGTCAACAGGTGGGATGAGTGAGTGAATCTCTTGCCACACTTGGAGCAGGTGAATGGCCTCTCCCCAGTGTGAATTCGCTGGTGCACAGTGAGTTGAGATGCTTGGCTGAGCTGAACCCAGTCCCACAGTGAGAGCACCTGAATGGTCTCTCGTCAATGTGAACATGTTGATGGGACTTCAGTTCCCGAGAGCTTTTATAACACCTCCCGCAATCTGGGCATTTAAAAGGTCTCTCATCAGTGTGAACTCGCTGGTGTGTCATCAGGTTGGATGAATTAATGAATCCCTTCCCACACTCGGAACAGGTGAATGGTCTTTCCCCAGTGTGATTGCGTCGATGAAATTCCAGCTCCGATGGGTAATTGAATCCTTTCCCACAATCCCTACATTTCCACGGGTTCTCCCCGTTGTGACTGCATTTATGTTTTGACAGGCCAGATGATTGGCTGAAGCCTCGTCCACACACAAAACACATGTACGGTTTCTTCCCACTGTGAATGGTGCTTTTTCCTTCCATGTTCAAAATCCGATGACATTCCGGTTATGATAAATTGGGCAACTCCATCAGATCCTGATGTGATGTTTGGTTTCATATTCCCGACCGCAAATCCTCCACTCCAATTTCACTTCTGTGAAATTGATTTAAAACAGACAAAAGGGAGTGAGGGAGAACCCACAAAAACACAAAAGCAGGTTGTGAAATTGAGCTGAATGAATCTGGGAATTTGTGGGGCTGGCACTAGGAAAAAGTGACCATGAAAACTGCTGGATTGTTATAAAAACCCAACTGGTTCACTAATGTCCTTCGGGAAGGCAGCTTGCAAACCAGTGTGGGCCTACACAAAACTTTGGCTTCTATGGGAGGAGATAGAGAGAGAGAGAGAGAGAGCGAGTGTGAGAAAGGCATGGGAAGCAGGTGGAGAATGAGTTCAGGAAGTACCTGTGGCTTTAGAAACAGAGTTAACATTTCAGGGAGTGTAGAACGAATTACAGGGAATAAAAATGGTGCAGAATTTAATGATCAATTTTAGATCAGAAAGCGAAGTGGTCTATCGTGCAGGAAAAGCAATCCTAACACAAATTCCATGACATGACGATAGATAGGAAAGTAAATTGTGAAGAGGGCATAAGGAGGCTACAAAGTGACATAGGTTAAGTGAGTGGGGAAAGATCTGGCAAATGAAGTACAATGTGGGCAAATGTGAAATCATTATTTTGGCAGGAAGAATAAAAAAGAAGCGTATTATCCAATTGGTGAGAGATTGCAGAGCTCTGAGATTCAGAGGGATCTGGGTGTCCTAGTGCATGTATCACAAAAGGTTAGTATGCAGGTACAGTAACTAATTAGGAAAGCTAATCGAATGTTATCATTTATTGCGAGGGGAATAGATTACAAAAGTAGGGCGGTTATGCTTCAGTTGTATAGGGCATTGGTGAGACCACATCTGGAGTACTGTGTACAGTACTGGTCTTATTTAAAGAAATATGTAAATACATTAGAAGCAGTTCAGAGTAGGTTTACTAGACTAATACCAGGGTTGTCTCATGAGGAAAGGCTGGACAGGTTAGGCTTGTATCCACCGGAATTTAGAGAGTAAGAGGTGACTTAATTGAAACCGTTAAGATCCTAAGGGGTCTTGACAGAGTGGATGTGGAGAGAATGTTTCCTCTTGTGGGAGAATGTGGAGCCTGGGGTCACTGTTTAAAAATAAGAGGTTGCTCATTTAAGACAGGGATGAGGAGAATTTTTTTTCTCACAGAGGGTAGTGAGTCTTTGGAACTCTCTTCCTTCTCTCATGAGACAGTGGAAGCAGAGTCTTTGACTGTTTTTAAGGCAGAGCAAGAGAGATTCTTGATTAACAAGGGGGTGATAGGTTAACGGGGGTGGGGCAGGAATGTGGGTTTGAGGTTACAATCAGATCAGCCTTGATCTTATTGAATGGTGGGCAGGCTCGAAGCACCAAGTCGCCTATTTCTGCTCCTAATTTGTATGTTTATATGACTATGGAAGATACTGTGGCAAGATAAAGCTAGTAAGCCAGCAGCACATGATCATGGAGATGGATAGTGGTTGAAACCCCATTTAGAATAAGTTGGCAGAAGTAACAGTAAAATACTAAACATAGTTAAAATACACCCAGGATTAGAGACAGAGGAGCTTAGACAATAGCAGAGAGGTGATCAGGGAGGGCAGAGGTGAAACAGAGCAATGGATATACATGGATTCAGTTCCACAGTAAAGGAGCCACACCAGCAGCAGAGCCATAGGACCTCACACAGATAACAGAGCATTATAGATAGTCAAAAACACTCACCTCTGAAAGAATTTCACTCTTTTCCAAGTTAAAATCTGCTGGAGCCTGCAGCTGGAAAGATATCAGAAGCACTGGAGTAAGAGAAAAATCTCCCAGTTGAGGAAATACCCAGGGAGCGGGGTGATGTCACCGTGTAATTGTTGATGTGTGATGATGTCACCGTGTAATTGTCGATGTGTGATGATGTCACACACATGGACACAGAACATCTGGGTCTGTGCAAACCAGTGATCACCACACATTATGAAGGATGTGAGGGTCCTTGAGAGGGTGCAGAGGAGATTGACCAGAATGGTTGGAGGGATGAGGAAATTTAGTTGTAAAGTTAGGTTGGAGAAACTGGTGTTGTTCTCCTTGGAGTGATGGAGATTGAGGGCAAATTTGATTGAGGTGTACAAGTTTATGATTGGTTTCGATCAGGTAGATGAAGAAAAGCTGTTTCATTTGCTGATTGTAAAAAGAAGTACAGGGCATGGATTTAAGATTTTGGGCACGAGATACAGGGGGGTTGTGAGGAAGAGTGGTCTGTGGTTTATTCACCATCCTCTACTTCAGCTATTCTCCCATTAGCTGAAAATACAATGAGGTTAAATGAACAGATCCAATGAACTGATCTGTAACATTATGAATTATCTACAAAGTTGTCTCTCACCTTTACAGTGCAATGGAGGGTGGTTTACATCCTAAATCTGTAACTTATACCGTTAAGAATAGCTGCCAGGGAATCGCTTGATTTCAGGACAGGGCCAGTGTAAAGTTCAGTTAATGTGATTTCCAAGCAATGAAGAGGTGAATTTGCAATCCCTGTGCACCTTGTTTGTACATTTTCCAGATTAAAACTTGAATTTAATCCATTGTTCTCCATCTTGAGTATATTCAGGATGCAAAGCCATGAACATTTGGATACTCGGGGACACTCAATGGATATTGGGATAGGGCGAGAAAATAAGAGTGAAGGTGGAACGTTATTTAACGGTGGAGCAGGCTGAAGGGGCCGTATGGTCTACACCTACTCCTATCTCTTGTGTTCTTAAAAAATCACTGGTGCCAACCCTTCACTGCAGCTCATTGTGTTTTTGAGTGGAGATGATTTCTGTTTGTTACAAAGTGCAGGATGATCTGTTTAACTGACGGAGCTGGCTCCAGATTGCTAATGGCCTATTCCTACTATTTTGTTTCTGTTCTATTTCAGTGCCATAAGAAGTGAAGGGAATCATGGAAGGCACTTGTCAGTATGTTAGCGTGGCCGAGCGATCTAAGGTGTTGGATTCTGCTTCCAGTCCGTGTGGATTTGTCATTTTGAATCGCAACATGCCAAAGCTTCAAGTGGTGGGCATTTTGGGCCCTTCCTCAGTCAGCAGAGGATCAACTAGTGTTAGCTGAAATCGAGTCATAGTCATAGATTTATACAGCATAGATACAGGCCCACTGTGTCCTCGACGGCCATCAAGCCCCTATCTATTCTAATCCCATTTTCCAGCACTTGCCCAGTAACCCTGTATTCTATTGCATTTCTAGTGATCATCCAAATAGTTCTTAAATGTTGTGAGGGTTCCTGCCTCTACCACCCCCTCAGGCAGTGAGTTCCAGACTCCAACCATCCTCTGGGTGAAAAAGAAATCCTCTAATCCCCTCTAAACTTCCTGCCCCTTACCTAAAATCTATACCCCCTGGTTATTGACACCTCCGCTAAGGGGAAAAGTTTCTTCCTATCTACCCTATCTGTGTCCTCATAATTTTCTGTACCTCTATCAGGTCCCCGCTCAGCCTTCTCTGCTCTAAGGAAAGGAACTCTAGCCTATCTAGTCTCTCTTCATAGCTGAAATGCTCCAGCCCGGGCAACATCCTGGTGAATCTCCTCTGCACCCTCCCCAGTGCAATCACATCCTTCCTACAATGTGGCGACCAGAACTTACCCAGTACTCCAGCTATGGCCTAACTAGCATTTTATACAGCGCCAACATAACCTCCCTGCTCTTATATTCTATGCCTCGGCTAATAAAGGCAAGTATCCCATATGCCTTCTTAACCACCTTATCTACCTGCGCTTCAGTGAAGTATGAACATGTACACCAAGTACAATCCTTTGTACTTCCAAGGATCTTCCATTCATAGTGTATTCCTTTGCCGTGTTAGTCCTCCCAAAATGCATCACTTAACACTTCTCAGGATTAAATTCCATTTGCCACTGCTCTGCCCATCTTACCAGCCCATCTATATCATCCTGTGTTCTAAGGCTTTCCTCATTATTTACTACACCACCAATTCTCGTGTCATCTGCAAACTTACTGATCATACCTCCTATATTCACGTCTAAATCATTAATGTACACTGCAAACAGCAAGGGTCCCAGTACCGATCCCTGTGGTACTCCATTCATCACAGGCTTCCAATCACAAAAACAAACTTCGACCATCACCCTCTGCCACCTGCCACTAAGCCAATTTTGGATCCTATTAGCCAAATTGCCCTGGATTCCATGTGCTCTTACCTTCTTGACCATTCTCCCTTGCGGGACCTTGTCAAAAGCCTTAACTGAAGTCCATGTGGACTACATCAACTGCACTACATCAACTGTACCACCCTCATCGACACGAGTCACCTCCTCGAAAAATTCAATTAAATTTGTTAGACATGATCTTTCTCTGACAAAGCCATGTTGACTATCCCTGATTAATCACTGCCTCTCCAAGTGGAGATTAATCCTGTCCCTCAGAATTTTTTCCAATAGTTTCCCAACCAATGATGTTCGACTCACTGGCCTGTAATTACCTGGTCTATCCTTACAACCCTTCTTGAATCATGGTGCCAATACGCTGTCTCCAGTCCTCTGGAACCTCTCCTGCGGCCAGAGAGGATTTGAAGTTAGTGTCAGAGCCCCTGCAATCTCCTCCCTTGCCTCACATAGCAGCCTGAGATCTATCTCTTCTGGGCCTGAGTTATCCACTTTTAAGCCCACTAAAACAACCAATACCTCCTCCCTTTCAATGCTAATGTGTTCAAGTATATCACAGTCCCCTCCCTGATTTCTACACCAACATCTTCCTTCTCCATTGTGAACACAGATGAAAAGTAATCATTCAAAATCTCACCTCCATCCTCCAGCTCGATGCACAGATTGCCACTTTGGCCTCTAATGGGCCCTACTCTTTCCCTGGTTATCCTCTTGCCCGTAATATATTTATTAAATGCCTTGGGATTTTCCTTTATCTTTCCCGCCAGTGTTTTTGTTCATGCCCCTCTTCGCTCTCCGAATTACTCTTTAAAGTTCCCCCTATCACTTTCCATACATCTCCCGGGCTCCCACTGTTTTCAGCCCTCTGTATCTGCCATAAGCCACCTTTTTTTCCCCTTATCCAATCCTCTATATCCCTTGACATCCAGGGTTTCCTGGGCTTGTTGGTCCTACCCTTCACCTTTATGGGAACATGTTAGCCCTGAACTCTCACTATTTCCTTTTTGAATGACTTCTACTGGTCTGATGTAGACTTTACTACAAGTAACTTCCCCCAGTCCACTTTGGCCAGATCCTGTCTTATCATATTGAAATCGGTCTTCCTCCAATTCAGGACCTTTATTTCTGGTCCATCTTTTTCCTTTTCCATAACTAGAGTTATGGTCACTATCCCCAAAATGCTCCCCCACTGACACTTATACCACGTGACCATCCAAGGTCAAGTACCATCCTTCCTTACTGCAGTAATTGACCCTTGATCAATGGTGCAATGCCAACTCATCTTTTACACCGCCCCCTCCCCCCGGTTCACGCCTGAAGATTCTATACCCTCGAATATAGAGCTGCCAGTCCTGCCCTTCCCTCAGCCATGTCTTTGTGAGAGCAACAATATCATTTTTTACCTTATTCGTTCGTGGGATGTGGGCGTTTTTCCATTGCTGTGGGTCTGAAGTCACATGTAGGCCAGGCCAGCAGATTTCCTTCCCTGAAGGGCATTAGTGAACCAGGTGGGGTTTTATGACAATCGATCAGGTGGGGTTTTATGACAATCGGCAATGGTTTTGTGGCCCTCAGTAGATTTTTAATTTCAGATTTTTTTGATTGAATTCAGGATTGGCAGGTCCCCGGAGCATTACTAGTCCAGCGACAATACCAATACGCCACTGCCTACCATGTGATGTTCCCATGTGTTCGCCAAATCCTTCAATTCATCAGCCATACTTGTAAGACTCCTTGCATTAAAATAGATGCAAACCCAGCCTTGCATTATTCCCTTTTGCCTTAACAGGTCTATATTTGCTCTGCCTTCCAGACTGACTTAGTTTTTCTTCTATATTTGGCTGTGCATCACCCCCTACTGTACCTCCACTCTGTGTCCCACCCACCCCGGTCAAATTAGTTTAAACACCCTCCAATTGCACTAGTAAACCTCGTGCAACTCATCCAATTTGTACAGGCCCCACATTGACCAGAAACAGACCCAACGATCCAGGAATCTAAAGACCTCCCACCTGCACCATCTCTTCAGCCATGCATTCATCCTCTCTATTCTCCTATTCCTGTGTCAAACTGCCTCCTTCTGTGAGGGGGAAGAATGGGGAGATAGGACTGACTGTACTGTCAGTGTAGACAATGGGTAAAATCGCCTCCTTCTGTGAAGGGATAGAGTGGGGAGATAGGACTGACTGTCCTGTCAGTGTAGACACAGTGAGTCAACCCGTCTCCTTCTGTGAGGGGGAAGAGTGGGGAGATAGGACTGACTGTCCTGTCAGTGTAGACACAATGGGTCAAACCATCTCCTTCTGTGAAGGGATAGAGTGGGGAGATAGGACTGATTGCACTGCCAGTGTAGACACAATGGGTCAAACCATCTCCTTCTGTGCTGTACTTTCCTGTGACTTCACGATTTGACTCACTTCTGAAAGATGGATAAGGAAATTTCAGGAAGTTAGAGCCAATTCACCATTCGGCTCTCAGCAGCAATTTCAATCTCACTTTCATCTTTCATTCACTTTCAGCTGCCAAGGCTCCAAGATATGGTATTCCCTCCCTCAAACTCTCCACCTCTGTCACTCTCTCCCCTCCTTTAAGACGCTCCTTAAAACTCATCCCTTTTACCAAGTTCCTGGCCACCCATCCTAATATCTCCTTCTGGGTGGGTCACTATCAAACTTTGGGAATGCTTGCTGTGAAGTGCTTTGCAGTGTTTCATTGGATTAAATGTCAATCAGTGAAAATTATTATTGTTCAGCTCCACACGGTAGGAATGGAGCTGAGAGGACAGAAAGGAGCTAGCTCGGTCACTGGCATCTGCATCGTACGGCTGGGTAGAAATACTTCAACATTTGGGCTCTATTTCTAAGCTGGATTAGCTGTTTTCTTTGCATTTGTTCATGGGATGTGGGTGTGGACGCCACGAGTTAGGCCAGCATTTATTGTCCATCCCTAATTGCCTTGTTCAGAGCGCATTTAAGAGTCAACCACATTGCTGTGGGGACAGTTAAGACAGCAGATTTCCCTCCCTAAAGGACATTAGTTTTTTTCCCAACAGCCGGTACTGGTTATCATCAGACTTTTAATTCCAGATTTTTATTGAACTTATATTTCACCATCTGCCGTGGTGGGATTCAAACTTCGGTCCCCAGAGCATTACACTAAATCTCTAGAATACTAGCCTAGTGGTAACATCACTATGTCAATTTCAGCTACTGACCTGAAGCCTGATATTCACAAACACTTACAACTATCAGTTTAGTTGGATTTCTCCATTTACAGCAGTGGTCTTAAACTCAGAGGCCAGTTTAACAGTTTAAATGTTACAAATGTGCCGCAGCCTTCAGA
The DNA here is from genome assembly GCF_964194155.1 of Cetorhinus maximus. Classification (NCBI taxonomy): domain Eukaryota; kingdom Metazoa; phylum Chordata; class Chondrichthyes; order Lamniformes; family Cetorhinidae; genus Cetorhinus; species Cetorhinus maximus. The sequence continues at coordinate 34,612,475 of NC_135901.1, read as the reverse complement.
GGACACGTGCGCAATAATTAAGAATATCCAGTTAAGATGGGATGGAAGTCACTTCCATTTAATAAAATGTCTTCCTTTGGATTTTATGAAGTCTGCTTAGCAAAAAAAACCCACCATAGCTGAAAGGGGGTGAATATAAAGTTTGAGGTTGCTGATTTAAATTTGATTACTTGCTTTGGTTGGCTGGAATCTTCAAAAGATGGGTTGGAAAATACGGTTGGAGCAGCGCACACAGGTTAATAAATTAATTAAATAAAAGTATTATATCGGCACATGAATAAATATCTTGTTTCGGTACCTTTTAAATAACATTTTGCTTTCATTTCTCCACTTAATATATTTGAGCCAAGTTTAATTATTGGCTCTGAAAGGTTGTATCATGATTAAGTCCTCTCTAACAGCACTGTGGGTGTACCTACGCCACATGGACTGCAGCGGTTCAAGAAGGCAGCAAACCATCAACTTTTCAAGGGCAAGTAGAGATTGGCAATAAATGCTGTCTCACATTCTGTGTATGGATACTCAAAACTGAAAAACTACCAATCACAAATTGAAAACAAGGCTAGAATCAATTGAAATACAGATCTGTAAAAATAATAATCGCAAAAGACGAATCTTGAAATTTACAAGTAAAAAACAAAGCTGGAAGCACTCAGCAGCATCAGCAGCTGGGGGTACATGATTCATCAGAACTGCTCTGTCCAGTTCCCAACAATATCTCAACATGAAGCAGGAAACTCTCTCCTCCCTGCTCCCACTCCTCCTCACTGAGTCTGAACTGGGGACAATGTGTCAACATGAGGCAGAAAACTCGCCTCTCTCTGCTCCCACTCCCTTCACTGAGTCTGAACTGAGTACAATGTCTCAACATGAAGCAGGAAACTCTCTTCTCTCTGCTCCCACTCACTGAGTCTGAACTGGGGACAATGTGTCAACATGAAGCAGGAAACTCTCTCCTCCCTGCTCCCACTCCCTTCACTGAGTTCGAACTGGGGACAATGTATCAACATGAAGCAGAAAACTCTCTTCTCCCTGCTCCCACTCCTCCTCACTGAGCCTGAACTGCTTACAATGTATCAACATGAAGCAGAAAACTCTCTTCTCCCTGCTCCCACTCCTCCTCACTGAGCCTGAACTGCTTACAATGTATCAACATGAAGTAGAAAACTCTCTCCTCCCTGCTCCCACTGCCCCTCACTGAGCCTGAACTGGGTACAATGTGTCGACATGAAGTAGAAAACTCGCCTCTCTCTGCTCCCACTGCCCCTCACTGAGTCTGAACTAGGTACAATGCACAAGGAGCCATTACTGTGCCCAGGGTTTTCTAAAATTATTATTTATAAATAACGTTCAAAGTAGTGTTACTATTAGTTATGTTAGAGTGAGTTAACACAACCGTTTAAACTACCCTCTGGGGAGCTTGGACACGTGCTCCCTGCAGACAGGGCATCATTTCACTTCACAAGATCTCAGAGGGAGGGTTAGCATACTCCCATCCCATAAGCCTTTCCTTCTCATTTCAACATTCCGGCTGATAAATAATGTTTCAATCTGCTGATATAATTTTAGAAAATAAGTTATAACTGATAAACTCAATCCCAGGCGAGAATGTGCAATGCGCTGAAATCAATTAATTTTGCTCACCACAAGTGTGAACAGTTTGCGTTTGCTAGACCACCACTTGTCCGGGGAGATTCCATTAGTTTTGCACAGTGGCAGTATTATTGAACCTGATTGTACTTTTGTGATGGTGATTTTGACCGCAAGTCCATCAGGCAGTGGTCGGCACGTAACGTCTTAGAGGCCCTGAGGGAAAAGGAGAGGGTGGATCCTGTGGGATGGTTCCCCGAGCAGACTGTCAAAGTCATTTGGCAGAATGCATCATCGCCAGAACTTTCCAACAAGCACCAAGTTGTAGCTTGGCTGGTGGTGAGAAAGGCCCTCCCCGTCAGATCCTTCCTACACGCCAGGAGTCTCACCCGCTCTGCACGTTGCCCTCGAGGTGGCTGTGGTGGGGAAGAGACTGTTGTTCACCTCCTTGTAGATTGTGCCTTTGCAAAGAAGGTCTGGAGAGAGATGCAGTGGTTGCTGTCGAGGTTCATCCCGAGCAGTTCTGTGACACAGGACTCTGTGCTCTACAGGCTGTTCCCAGGGACACACACCGAGACAACATCAACTGCAGCTGGAGGATCATCAACTCGGTGAAAGATGCTCTTTGGTCTGCCCGAAACTTGTTGGTCTTCCAGCGCAAAGAGTTGTCCCCGACCGAGTGTTGCAGACTGGCACATTCCAAAGTCCAGGACTACGTGCTGATGGACGCACTAAAGCTTGGGGCAGCTGCCGCAAAGGCACAATGGGGAAGGGCCGCTGTCTAAGACCTTTCTGCCACAGTGCACCGAGGGACTGGGAACTGTTTAAATCCCCTCGGGCTGTACAGCTCAAAATGATTGTCTGCAAATGATTGTAATATTGTTTGTACTGATGCACCTGGTGATACATGTTGTAAAAGTTGAACCTGATTGTACCTTTGTAATGGTGTTTTTGAAATGGTTTGGAATGTGGTTGAAGATATTTTATGAATAAAGTATATTTTTGCAAAAAAAAACTTTTGTGACGGTGATTTTGAAATGGTTTGGAATGTTCTTCCAGGTATTTTATGAATAAAGTATATTTTTCCAAACAAAAAAGTTTAACTGAGATGCGATTATTGCTTATTGAAAACTTTTCCCAATACCCAGCTATGATGACTTTTAACAAAGTCAGTATTAGCAATTTTTGTTCATCTCTTCGGAGACTGTTTATATATGTGAAAAGATAGTGAAATAAACCCAGAGGATTCTGTTAATATTCAGCAGGTAAGGCAGCATCTGTGAAGAGGTGAGTTTTCAGTATTTATTGGTTGTGTTGATTGAACTTTGTCACTGCTGGGGTTACTAATGCTGTTTAGACATATTCATGAAATTGATCCTGTAACATTTGTATCACTAAATATTTTCTCACCATTTACACGTTGCTGCATTTACCTGAGTGAGGGTTCAGCGGGAGTGTTGCTACATTCATTGATTTATGAATTTGTCCCCCTGCTGCCATTTAGCTTCTAATTAGAAAACAATGACATCTCCCATGTACTTATATCTAACCAATTAAAAATGTATGAAATTATTGGATTCAAACAAATCCATCAACTATTCACTCTTCCTCAGCTCTGCAGCGCGTGAGACAGGGAAAAGTAGAAAGCAGCAATTATCTGGCCCAACACTCTCCAACAGCCAGCAGGGGAAAGTGGCAATTGAGTTTCAATCAGCGTGTTGCTGCCCATCTCTGGGATGCAGATACTGCAACAGGGGCTAAATCTCCCACTGCACCAAGCACGGGCTCAGGAAATCGCAGATAGATGATATCCCATTCACAAAAACCCGAGCAGCATTTACAGAATGTAAGAGTGAGTTAGTCACAAATAGAAGTAACATGCCACTTTCTAAATCTTTTCATTGGATGTGTTCATTTCATCTTAAGTTCCGCTTGTGGGAAAATGGCTGAAAGAGAGGTTGGGAAATAACAGCTTGAAACCATAGTCCTCTCTCCCACTGCAATACTGATCCTTCCAATATGCAGACATTTGGGAGAAATAATGAGTTTGAAGTCTCAGATTAGCTCCTTCTTTATATAATTAGATGGATCTAGAAGCACTGGAGAAGATGCAAGAAAGGTTTACTGGAATTATGCTAAAATTAGAAATTTATCTAATTCAAAAAAGATTGAACAGGTTAAAAAGGCTTTCAGTAGAGAAAAGGGTGAGGGATGACCTCAGCAAAGCCATTAATTTTGGAAAGGGGTTTGGAAGATGTTTCCACTTACGGATAGACAAGAATCAATGTAAATTAGTCACCAGTAAATCCAATGTCCAATTCAGAGGCAACGTCTTTAACCAGAGACAAAAGCAGAAAATGATGGCAATACTCAGCATATCTGGGAATGTTTGTGGATTGAGAACCAGAATTATGTTTTCAGGTCTGTGCACTGATTCAGTCACAGACCTAAAATGAAAACTATGTTTCTCTCCCCTCTGATGCTACCAGAGCTGATTTAGTTCCAAAATATTGTGTTTTATTTCAGAGTTATAGCATCGCCTTTCTCTTTTCTTTGAGTAGAATGTAGAACTCATTGCCAGAAGGATTAGAGAACCAAGTCTGAGTTGGACAATCCTGGATAAAGTCGCACTATGAAAACATAATTCACCAACTGAATGTGGAAAAGAGAGTGAGGGATGACCTTACAGAGACCTTCCAGATAATTTTCAGTTGTGGGTGGATGAAAATAAATATAAGTTCATCACCAATAATTCTAATGTGCAATTCAGGAGCAACTTGTTTAACCAGAAATATAGCAGAACGTGCTGCAAATAGGAGCATCTGTAGGATTAGAAACAGAGTTAAGTTTTCATATTTTCTGTTTTTATTTCAGATTTGTAGCATCCGATTTTCTCTGATTGTAGATGATTGAGAATGTACAACTCATCATCAGAATGGTTTGAGATCCCAGTGTGAGCTGGAAACTCAGGGGCAAAATGAAACTGTGAAAGGATTGTGCACCTGCTGAATTGCGACATTCTTCCTGACATAACGGAGTTTAAATGTCCTGTGTATGGGAAGAAAAATCACTTGTTCACACTGCCCACCGAGATTCCATTGAGTTCACATCTAACTGGAGGGGGTTGTTCTGCTGTTATTTACACCTGGGACAAAACTATGGCAGACGTGCACTTTGTTTGTCATGTAAATTGACTGAATAATTTTAAATATTGGCCCTGGGCTCGATTCGTCATCGTATCACAAAGATAATTTTCTTGTCAAAAGAAAGCCTTTCAATGGCAGCCCAGTTACCCAGCATTCAAAGGGGAGCAGAATGTGCCCTATCCTCAGCACAGCTGCTCAACGCGCATGCGTATTACCATGTGTGCGCGTTTGGCGCATGCGCAGTACTGGTCTGTGACTGAAGCCGCTCAGAGCGGGTTAGAGAATGTCGAGTGGAGCAAACTAACAGAGTTAGTGGGTGTGTGAGGAGGAATGGAGCCAGCGGAGTGGGCAGGGAGTCTTCATAAAGACACATCGCAAGCCGCAGACCCCAAATAACAAGATACCGGTCTTGGGTTTACAGAGAACGGGCCTAAAAAGTCTGGAATTCTCCCTTCGCCAGGTCCGGGGTAACGGCCGCCATCTTTATAGGGGGCAATGTGCAGCAGGGCGCATGCGCGGCTATCATGGTCCAGGTAGCTGGAGGAGAGAATGTTGTAAATTTTTATCCTGGACTGACAGGGATGGATTTTGGAAACTCATTTTACAGGGGGTTAGAAGGCGAGGATTTACAGACTTGGGAAGTCAAGCCAAGCATCACATGAAGATCTGACAGAGTCACTCGATTCATCAGAACATGGATCCTCTTTTTCTAATGCTCTGCACAAACCATTTCCCAAACCTGTTACTGTCAGCCCAGGGTATAAAGGATTTTATCGCACTCTGAGTGTAAGCATTGAGTTCATACACAGGTCATTAACACTCACTGTGTAAAAACGTTCTTCCTTACATCTCCCCTCTAGACCTTGCCCCAAATCTTAAATCTGTGTCTATAATCCTTTTAGGATCAGCGAATAGGAACAGCTTTTTAACTGCCTGATGTAAACCAGTCATAATCTTGTACACCTCTATCAAATCTCCCCTCAATCTACTTTGGTCCAAGGAGAACACCAGTTTCTCCAACCTAACCTTGCAACTAAAATCCCTCATCTCTCGAACCATTCTGTTAAATCTCCTCTGTACCCTCTCAAGGACCCTCACATCCTTCACAATGTGTGGTGATCACTGGTTTGCACAGACCCAGATGTTCTGTGTCCGTGTCTGTGACATCATCACACATCGACAATTACACTGTGACATCATCACACATCGACAATTACACTGTGACATCACCCCGCTCCCTGGGTATTTCCTTAACTGGGAGATTTTTCTCTGACTCCAGTGCATCTGATATCTTTCCAGCTGCAGGCTCCAGCAGGAGATTTTCAAATTGAAAACGATGTAATTGTTTCAGAGATGAGTATTTTTCACCATTCATCTACAATTTAGAGCTTTTAGTGAAACGCTTTGTTATCAGTGAGAGGTTCTACGGCTCCCGGGCTGGTGTGGCTCCTTTACTGTGGATCTGAATCCATGTCCATCCATTGCACTGTTTCACCTCTGCCCTCCCCGATCACCTCTCTGCCATTGTTTACCTTCCTTTGCCTCTAATACTGGGTGTATTTTAGCTCTATCTTGGATTTTACTGTTACTTAGAACCATAGAAAAGTTACAGCACAGAAGGAGGCCATTGGGCCAATCTTATCCATGCAAGCCCGAGGACACCCAGGTGTCCTTTCTAATCCCTCCTTCCTGCACCCAGCCCATAGCTCTGCAGCTTACAGCACTAAAGGTGCAGATCCAAGTACCTTTTAAAAGAGTTTAGAGTTTCTGCTTCTACCACCAACTTGGGCAGCGAATTCCAGACACCCACTACCCTCTGCGTAAAAAAATTCTTCCTCATGTCCCCCCTGCACCTTCTGCCACTTATCTTGAATCTATGTCTCCTGGTTCTAGAATTCTCCACCAAGGGAAACAGTTTTATCCTGTCCACTCTATCTATTCCCCTCAATTTTGTACACCTCAATCAAGTCACCTCTCAGCCTTCTTTGTTCTAAGGAAAATAACCCCAACCTATCCAATCTCTCCTCGTAGCTACACTTTTCTAACCCTGGCAACATTTTTGTAAACCTCCCCTGCACTCTCTCCAGAGCTATTACATCGTTCCTGTAATGTGGTGACCAGAACTGCACACAATACTCCAGTTGTGGCCTCACCAGTGTTTTATACAATTCCAACATTATATCCTTACTTTTATATTCTATACCTCTGCCAATGAAGGAGAACATTCCATCTGCCTTCTTTACAACCTTGTCTACTTGAACTGCTGCCTTCAGGGACCTGTGTACTTGTACGCCAAGATCTCTCACTTCATCTACCCCTCTTAGTATATTCCCATTTATTTTGTAATCCTTGTAACAGTTTGACCTCCCTAAATGTATGACCTCACACTTCTTTATGTTAAAATCCATCCGCCACTTTACCGCCCACTCCACCAATCCATCTATATCGTTTTGGAGATTATGGCTACCTCTACACTATCCTCTACTCGGCCAATCTTTGTGTCATCTGCAACAGTCCATGCAGATTCACCATGATGCAACAAATATGAGGTGAGGCCAATGAAATGAGCAAATCCCTTCCTACACACGGAGAAAGTGAACTCTCCAGTGTGAGTACACCGATGAATTTCCAGGTCTTATTAAACCCTATTTCACAGCCCCCAGATTTCCATGGTTTTTCCCCAGTGTGACTGTGTATGTGTTTTGAAAAGTCAGGTGATTGGCTAAAACACCATCCACACTCAGAACATGGGTATAATTTCTCCCCACTTTGAACAGGGCTTTTTGCTTCCATGGTCAAAGGCCAAGGTTTTTCAGGTCCTTCTCATTCGAGTAACTCTAAGGTCTTGAGATGATGCTTGGTTTCAGCTCCCTGTCTGAAAATCTACCCGTAAAAGGATTTTACAGAAACTAACACTAAGTACAGGATAGAAATTCAGGACATATATTTCTATTGCTTTGAATTAGCTGCATATAAATCCCCCTCCTGTAAAATACGTTTCTAAAAGCCATCACTGTCATATTACAAACAGGTAGAGGCATCATAGTTTACTGAAAATGAAACTGTGTTTGACAAATTTATTAGAGTCCTTTGAGGATGTAACAAGTAGGGTGGATAAAGGGGAACCAGTAGATGTTGTGTATTTGGATTTCCAAAAGGCATTCAATAAGCTGTCACATAAAATAAGGTGTTGAGGGTGGTGTGTTAGCCTGGATAGAGGATTAGCTAACTAACAGGAAATAGAGTCAGGATAAATGGGTCATTTTCAGTTTGGTAAACTGTAACAGGTGGAGTGCCACAGGGATTAGGACTTAACTATTTATAACCTATATCAATGACTTGGTTGAATGGACCTCGTGTATTGCAGCTGAATTTTCTGGCAGTACGAAGATAGGTAGGGAGGCAAGCTGTGTCAAGTCTGAAAAGAGATTTAGATAAGTTAAATGGGAAAAATTTGGCAGACTGAGTATAATTTGAGAAAAAGTGAGGTTGTCCACTTTGGAAGGAACAATAGAGAAGCAGAGTATTATTTAAATAGAAAGAGACTGCAGAATGCTCTGATACAGAGGGATCATGGTGCCCTGGTACATGAATCACCAAAAGTTAGCATGCAGGTACAGCAAGTAATTCAGAAGGCAAATTGAATGCCGGCCTTTATTGCAAACGGGTTAGAGTATAAAAGTCGTAAGTTTTGGTACAACTGTACAGGTTATTGGTGAAACCACACCTAGGGCAGGATTTTCCACACCTGCCCGGTTCTGGGATCTCCTGGTTCCGCCGCAAGTCAATGGACTTCTGGCTGGGGCACCGCCTCGCCCGCGGTAGATCCCGCCTACAAAGGGGCCGGAAAGTCCTGGCCCCAGAGCACTGTGTACAGCTTTGGTCTCCTTACTTAAGGAGGGATGGGCCCAGCGTGTCCACTCTGAACCAAGTTTGCTGCTCCCTCTGTGTCCAGCACTGTCTGCGTCCCTGGCACAAGGAAACAGAATTTCAAACAAAAGGAAGGAATCTGTCAGCATTTAAATGATATTTACAAAGAATTGAAGGGGTTTCTCAGAGAGTTGAGATCTTCCTTTATTATCAGAGAGCTGGACATCAGACTGTCTCCTGTCAATATGGAGCTCCATTGTGGGGCTGGGACCACCGTTGAAGGAGCTGCCAATGAGTCCCACTCCCCTGCCCTTTCCCCAGAGCCTTCATTAGAATCATAGAATGGTTACAGCATAGAAGGAGGTCATTCGGCCTATCATGTCCATGTCCATGCTGGCTTTCTGAAAGAGTTACTCAGCTAGTCCCACTCCCAAGCCATTTCCTCGTAGCCTTGTGCATTTGTTTTCTTCAGATAGTTATCCAATTCTGTTAGAAAGACATGATTGAACCTTCCTCCACCACACTCTCAGTCAGTTCACTCCAGATTCTAACCACTCTCTGCGTAAAAAGGGTTTTCCTCATGTTACCATTGCTTCTTTTGCAAATCATCTTTAATCTGTGTCCTCTGGTTCTTGACCCCTCTGTCAATAGGAACAGTTTCTCCTGATCTACTCTGTCCAGATCCCACATAATTTTGACCCTTTCTATCAAATCTCCTCTTAATCTTCTCTTCTCTAAAGAGATCAGCCCCAGCATTGCCAACCTATCCTCATAACTGAAGTTGTTCAGCCCTGGAACCATTCTCATGAATCTTATCTGCCTCATCTTCAATGCCTTCACATCCTTCCTAAAGTGTGGTGTCCAGAATTGGACACAAAACTCCAGTTGAGGATGAACCAGTGTTTTATTCTGGTTTCTCATAACTTTCTTGTTACTCTCGGGGAGTTGAACACCAGCCTTTCTCCTGTCGACATAGAGCTGCCTTATAGGGCTGTGATCACCTTTGAAAGAGCTGCCAATTAGCCCCTTTCCCCAGAGCCCTGCAAACTTTACCTTTTAACCGGAGATCACTTTGGAAAGTTATGATTGAATCTGCTCCCATCCCCTTTCAGGCAAAACATTCCAGATCATAATTTATTGAGTAAAAAATGGTTCCTCATCTTCCTGATGGATTTTTGCCAATTATTTGATGTGAAGTGTTTAATTGTTGGTTTTATGTTAAATACATTTCCTGAGTGGATTTAAGGAAACACGCTCATGACATCTTAGATAGACCAAACACACGACACACTGTATGTTTGAAACAAAGCTGATTTGAGTTATTGAAGTTTTAAACTCCAGCCACATTCCAGGAGTTATTAACATCAGCAAAAGAAAAATCACCCCGACTGTCAGAATTAAAATGGTTCAGTCCTGAATGTGACTAACAGCAGCAAGAACAGAGAATCCAGCTCCTGCAGTGACTTCTGAACTCTCAGGTATCTCAGCAGGGTGGATAACAGTGAATCCCATCCCACACTCAGAGCAGGTGAACAGCGTCTCCCCAGTGTGAACTGGCTGGTGTCTCAGCAGATGGGATGATTCAGTGAATCCCACCCTCTCCCAATCATCTAATTGCTAAATACTTTAAATCTAACACACACCCACCCCCACCACCCAGTTACTGATCTGTCTGTTAAAGGAAATAGATTCTTCCCTTCCACTCTATCTGGGCCCCTCATACTTTTATACATCTCAGTTAAATCTCCCCTCAGCCTCCTCTGTTCCACAGAAAACAATCCCAGCCAATCCAATCTTTCCTCACAGTTAAAATTCTGCATTCCTGGTAACATCCTTGTAAATCTCCTCTGTACCCTCTCTGGTGTGAACATATCCTTACTGTAATGCAGTGACCAGAACTGTACTCAGTAATTTAGCTGCGGTCTCACTAGTGTTTTACCCACCTCTAGTGTAACCTCCCTGATCCAGTAATAAAAACTGAAAATGCTGGAAATACTCAACAGCTCTGGCAGCATCTGTGGAGAGAGTGGAGTTTCAGGTCTCTGATCTTTCATCAACAGAAAATATTGGAAATATTCCCTGTTCTTGTATTCTATGTCTCAGAATAGTATCCTGTTTGACTTTTTAATCATCTTATCTATCTCTCCTGTCACTGTCAGGGGTCTGTGGACATGCATAGAGTCATAGAGGTCTACAGCACAGAAAAAGGCCCTTCGGCCCATCGAGTCTGCATCGGTCAAACAAGTACCTCACTATTCTAATCCCATTTTCCAGCACTAGGCCCATAGCCTTGTATGCCATGGCAACGCAAGTGCGCATCCAAATAATTCTTAAATGTTATGAGGGTTTCTGCCTCCACCACCCTTTCAGGCAGAGAGTTCCAGATTCCCAACACCCTCTGGGTGAAAAAATTCTTCCTCACATCCCCTCTAAACCTCCTGTCCCTTACCTTAAATCTATTCCCCTTGGTTATTGATCCCTCCACCAAGGGGAAAAGTTCCTTCCTGTCTACCCTATCTATGCCCCTCAATTTTACACACCTCAATCATGTCCCCCCTCAACCTCCTCTGCTCCAGGGAAAATAACACCAGTCTATCCAATCGCTCCTCATAACTAAAACTCTCCAGCCCAGGCAACCAGGTAAATTTCCTCTGCACTTTCTCTAGTGCAATCACATCCTTCCTATAATGCAGATTCCAGAACTGCACACAATACTCTAGCTGTGGCCTAACCAGCGTTTTATACAGTTCCAGCAAAACCTCTTATATTCCATGCCTCAGCTAATAAAGGCAAGTATCCCATATGCCTTCTTAACCTACCATTCATCGTGTATCCCGGTGCCTTGTTTGTCCTGCCCAGGTGCATCACCTCACACTTATTCAGATTAAATTCCATTTGCCACTGATCAGCCCACCTGACCAGCCCATCTATATCCTCCTGTTATCTAAGGCTATCCTCCTCACTATTTAACATCCCACCAATTTTCGTGTCTTCCGCAAACTTACTGAGTGACCCTCCTACATTCAAGCCTAAGTCATTTATATATACCACAAACAACAAGGGACCCAACACCAATCCCTGTGGAACCCCACTGGATACAGGCATCCAGTCACAGAAACACCCCTCGACCATCACCCTCTGCTTCCTGCCACTCAGCCAATTCTGGATTCAATTTGCCAAATTGCCTTGTATCCCATGGGCTCTTACCTTCGTTATCAGTCTCCCATGCGGGACCTTATGAAAAGCCTTGCTGAAGTCCAAGTAGATAACATCAAATGCATTGCCCTCATCTGCACACCTGGTCATCTCTTCGAAAAATTCAATCACTTCTGCTGACTGTGTCTAAATGAGGTTTCCACTGCTGCCCATCTCCTGACCATGTGCTGCTGTCGCACCAGCTTTATCTTCCCCCAGTATCTCTCATAGTCAGGAATTGTTTTTCCTGCACTATAGTCCATTTCTCTTCCACTTCTGAGCTAATATTGACCATCAAATTCTGCAGCATTTTTATTCCCGATAATCCATTCTGCACACCCTGAAATGTTTACTCTGTTTCTCTCTCCGCAGATATTGCCTGACCTGCTGAGTATTTCCAGCATTTGCTCTTTTTATTTCAGATTTCCAGCAGCTGCAGTATTTCGCTATTATTTTATTGCAGGCGTTGCTCACAGAACCGAGTCTAGAAACACAGACGGACCAATTAAGAGCCGGTTTGTATCAGGGTGGATGTTGGTTACAGAAGCTGGTCCCTAGCCTCCAGTGTAGGCACTTTCTCATCGAGGCACAGAATCATTGAATCATTGTGTCCGTACTGGCTCTCCGCAAGAGCAAGTCAGTTAGTCCCACTCCCCTACCCTTTTACTAACAAGACCAGCAAATATTGCCAATCCCCAGTTGCCTGTGGGGAAGATGATGTTTGACCTTCTTGAACCGCTGCAGTCCGTGTGGTGAAGGTGCTCCCACAATGCTGTTAGGTAAGGAGTTACAGGTTATTCACCCGGCGATGATGAAGGAACAGTGATATATGTCCAAATCAACAACAATAATTTGTATAGTGTGTTTTCTTGTATTAGACCTTTTCAACAAGTTTCACAGGAGCTCCTGTTATAAACCCTGAGCCTTTGTAGGTCAGTGAGCACAGGGGTGATGGGTGAACAAGACTTGGTGCGAGTAAGCACACGGGAGCAGAGTTTTGGATGACCTCAAGATTACAGGGAGGTTGATTGTGGGAGGCCAGCCGGGAGTGCATTAGGATAGTTAAGTCGAGAGGTAACAAAGGAATGGATGAGAATTTCAGCAGCAGATGAGCTGAGACTGGGCTGGAGTCGGACAATGTTACTGAGGTGGAAATAGGCGGTCTTGGTGATGATGTGGATATGTGGTTGGAAGCTCATCTTGGGGTGAAATATTTCACCTTGGTTGTGAACAGTCTGGTTCAGTCTCAGACAGTTGGCAGGCAGAGGGATGGAGTCGGTGTCTGGGGAGTGGAGTTTGTAGTGGGGACTGAAGACAATGGCTTCAGTCTTCCCAATATTCAAATGGAGGAAATGTCTGTTCACCCAGAACTGGATGTCAGACAAGTCAGGACGATGTGTGACTTGGAGGGGAACTTGGAGGTGATGATGTTTGCATACACCTGCCACCCTGGTCCTTCTGGGAGGGTGAAGGTTTGGGAAATTCTGTCAAAGTTTTGGATGTGTTGTAGCTATATTTAATGCCTCTCCTTCACCCCCTACTGCTCCTACTCTCTCTTTTTCTCTTCCATCTCCGGTAGAAGCCATAGTCTTTTGTCAGCCCAGACCAGGTGGCAGGTTCCCTTCTCAGAAGGACGCTAGTGAACCAGTTGGGTTTTTATAACAATCCAGCAATTTTCATGGTCACTTTTTCCTCGTGCTGGCCCCACAAATTCCCAGATTCATTCAGCTCAATTTCACAACCTGCCTTTGTGTTTTTGTGGGTTCTCTCTCACTCCCTTTTTTTCTGTTTTAAATCAATTTCACAGGGTATTAGAAGGGGAGGATTTGCAGTCGGGAAACTCAAACCAAACATCACACCAGGATTTAAAGGAGTCGCCCATTTATTGTAACCTAAATATCATTGGATTTTGAACATTGAAGGAAAAAGCACCGTTCACCATGGGGAGAAACTGTACTGTGTGTGGATGAGGCTTCAGCCAATCCTCTAGCCTGTCAGAACACAAGCGCAGTCACACTGGGGAGAAACCATGGAAGTGTTGGGATTGTGGGAAGGGATTCCATTCCCCGTCTGAGCTGGAAACTCATCAACACAGTCACACTGGGGAGAGACCGTTCACCTGCTCTCAGTGTGGGAAGGGATTCACTACCTCCTCCACTCTGCTGTCACACCAGTGGGTTCACACTGAGGAGAGACCTTTTCAATGTCCAGACTGTGGGACGTGCTTTAAGAGGTCCAGGGAACTGATGTTCCTTCAACGTGTTCACACTGACAAGAGACCGTTCAGGTGCTCTCACTGTGGGACTGGGTTCAGGTGGTCATCTCAACTCACTGTACACCAGCGAGTTCACACTGGGGAGAGGCCGTTCACCTGCTCCCAGTGTGGAAGTGGATTCACTTGTGCATCCAACCTGCTAACGCACCAACACATTCACACTGGGGAGAGACCATTCAGCTGCTCCCAGTGCGGGAAGGGATTCATTCAACTCACCTGTTGAGGCACCAGCGAGTTCACACTGGGGAGAAACCATTCAGGTGCTGTCACTGTGATACTGGGTTCGAGCGATCATCTCAGCTCACTGTACACCGGCGAATTCACACTGGAGAGAGGCTGTTCACCTGCTCCCAGTGTGGAAATGGATTCACTCGTTCATCCAACCTGCTGACACACCCTCGCATTCACACTGGGGAGAAACCATTCACTTGCTCTCAGTGTGGGAAGGGATTCACTCAGTCATCCCATCTGCTGAAACACTAGCAAGTTCACAAGTAACCACTGGATTTTGCTGCTAATCACATCCAAGACTGAACCATGTTCATTGGGGTCTATTTCTGCTGATGTTAATAAACTCCAACCCTGTTTTGTGTTAATTCATGTTTATACATTGCTTTCTGTTTCAGTGTGTCAAGTCTTTTGAATATCTCTAACACAAGTTAGTTCCTTTTGAAGGCCTCTCCATCTCCCGTCTCCTCCATCCTCACCTCCGACAACAAATATGAAGAGCTCATGGAGCTTCTTTGTCACTAAGATTGAGACAATCCGATCAGCTGCCTCTGCTGCTTCCCTCCCTTCCACTAGCCCACCGGGACAAACTGTCTCTAAAGTTCTCCCTTGTCTGGGCCCTGAACTTGCATCTCTCTCAGTGCCCATCTTGTCCATGAGACCCACCTCCTGCTCCATTGATCCTATTCCCACTAAACTGCTGATAACCCAACTTCCCCGTGTTCACTGATATTGTTCACAATTCTCTCTCTTCGGGGACTGTCCTTGTCTCCTTCAAATCTGCCATCATCGCCCCCTCAATAAACAAATCCTTTAACCCACCATCTTTACAAACAACTGCCCATCTCCAACCTCCCGCTCCTCTCCAAACACCTTGAACATGTTGTCACCTCCCAAATCTGTGCCCAACTTTCCCAGAGCTTCATGTTTGAATCCCTCCAATCAGGTTTCTGCCCTGCCACAGTACTGAAACATCTCTGATCAAAGCCACCAATGACATCCTATTTGACTATGACAAAGGTAAACTATCCCTTCTTGTGCTTCTTGACCTGTCTGCAGCCTTTGACAATGTTGACCACACCATTTTGCTCCAACACCTCTCCACTGTCGTCCAGCTGGGTGGGTCTGCTCTCTCCTGGTTCCATTCTTCTCTATCTTATCATAGTGTTACGATCCCAGCTGATGTTAATACTGGACAACTCAGATCCCAGAATGAAACCTGGCTTGATAGATCCTAACTTTTTTTTAGAAACTGGAGCAAAATTACTGAACAAATTCACAGGAGTCTGCTTATGAACTTCTAATGCAAAGAATAAAACATTTATTAAAGCAAGAAGAAAGAAGAAACTCTATCACACCAGACAGAAAGGCTAGAAATATCTCAATGCAAACAAAAGAATATAATTTAAATTCATACTATTCCTTTACCCACCAATATCTTTACACACACACACACACTAACCAGTGAAGAGTTACCACTAGCTTGACACAAGGGCTTCTCCCTTAGTACTGGCATTGCTGCAAATGGTTTTCTTCCAGTGAATTCCTGATCATTCACTTGAAGCTTCTCACCCAACATGTCCCTCTCCCCGAGACACCCAAACATGCATTCTGAAGTCACAGTTTTTTCAACTGCAGAGCAAACAAATGAGTTCCCTAAACTCAGTATTCCTTTAGGACCTCTGCTAAACAGATAACTTTATTGAGCACTATAACTGATTATTCAGTTAACTACTGCCCATATTGACCTTGTATTTATTTCTCAGAGAGCTTGAAATCCTTGTCCTCTCTCTGAAACACACTGAACAATCCCTCTGTCAACTCCTGTCTTTTTTTGCCTGTGTCTGTGTGACTGGATCACTGTTGCTTGGCAACAGTAAAGCTTTTTTACTTTGTGTTTTCTTTTTCTAGAATCACTGAACTTTCAACCCCTTCTAACTCATTTGTTTAATTTCAAGAGTTGTAAAGCATCATTAGAAATGTTTAAATGGAAACAAACCCAAAAGAGCTGAAACTTTTTAATCACAGTCTATCCAGACTCCCAGGCACCAAGGTTCATAAAGAAAATTTAAATGAATCTGCAAGCATTTTTACCTTTCTTAAAAAAAATATATACAAATTTAACTCAAAATTACACATTGTTCATAACAATAGCCAGAAAATCACTTGGAATGTCTTCCCTTCCCACTCCCAGTTACCTTTGGTGTCCCCAAAGGATACAGCCTTGCCCTCCTCTTATTTCACGTTAACATGCTCCCCACAGCGACATCACCTGAAAACACAGTGTCAGTTATCACATGTACACTGACAGTGCCCAGCGTGACCCCACCACCACCTCTCTCCACTTTTATTAAATTATCAGATTGTTTGTCTGATAACCAGTGGTGGATGTGCAGATATTTCCTCCAATTAAATATTGAGAATTCTGAAGGCATTGTTTTCATTCATAGCTACTAACTCCATTCCTCTCCCTGGCAATTGTCTGAGACTAAATCAGACTTTTGCACTCTTGATGTCATGTTTGACCTGAGATGAGCTTCTGACTCGGGTGTCTGTGTCCCGGTGATTTTCCAGTTACACTGATGATTTAAATATTTCCCCACAGACAGAACAGACAAACATTTCTCCTTCCATAATCAGAGGCTGATCACATATGAATTAACTGATTCCATAAGATCTTGTTGAGATTTTGGGTTTGAGTTTCCCATCTGAAAATCCCCTCCCTCTAGTACCCTGCAAACAGAGTTTATAAAAGCCATCAGTGTAAGTACAGGATGGAAATTCAGAACAGACAACTCTAGTTTCTATGGAATATTCTTTTTCCTTTCGCTCCCTCAAATCTATAAATCCCTGTCCCAAATACTCCTCCCCCCCTCTGATCATTGTTCCAGATTCAGTGCCCGGTCTCCTACTAATTCTTTTCTCCTCTCCAGATTCTCTCTCTTCCTGTCCTTAAAGTGGTGACTCAGGCTGTGGGTCAATCCCACTCCTTTACTCTATTTCTACCAAATAATTCAGCTCACAACACCAAATCATCTTTAATGGCTTTATCAGTCATTTTAAATGTTTGGAAAGAATCACCTTTTCTCAATTGTGAAGAACAGAAAGGCCAGTGGTTAGCATGGAGTTTCCTTCTCCCAAGGTTTTTTCAAACAAGCTGTGTCTATCGGAGTTACATTTATACAGACTCACTCACAGAGGAGTGTAATTACATGACAGAGAAAAAGACCATTGGCCCAGCCAGTCGAGGTTGGTGTTTATGAACCACTAGATCCTTCTCCCATCTTTCTTCATCTAAATCTATCATAGTAACCATCTATTCCCTTGCCCTCTTGTGCTTGCCTAGATTCCTCTTAAATAATATTAGATGCGATTTCTTGATTGGACAACACTTACTAAACAATCATGATTGCGCCAAGAATTACACTAACAACCAATTTAAGTTTGTCAGTCGGTCTCACAGTGTGGTTCACTTACACGTGCTAGAAGCTGCATATATTCACACACTGGGCCCTGTCCTTTGCAAAAAAAAAGGAACACATCCACATATTGCACCTTTTTCAACTAAACAAAAGCTATACGGTTCACTTTAACCACTCCCAGTGGCACTGAGTTCCACTTTTTCACCGCACTTTGGGTGAAGAAGTTTCTTCTAAATCCCCTTTTGGATTTCTTGGAGACAATCTGATATTGATGGTCTCTAGTTATGCCTTTCGCCACAGGAGGAAACATTCTCTCTGCATCCACTCGATCAAAACCTCTCATCATTTTAAAGACTGCAATTAGCCTCAGCCTTATTTTCTCAAGAGAGAAGCAAACAAGTCTGTCAATCCTTTCCTGATATGTCTACCTGCACATTTCTGGTATCATCATTATAAATCTGCTCTGGGCCCTATCCAGTGACTCAATATCTTTTTCTATAATATGATGACCAGAACTGCCCTCGTCATTATGGCTGGTAAGATTTAGGTTCTGGAGTCACAGATGACCCAAAAACGGGTATTGAGCTCAGAATTGATTTGAAAGTTTTTTTATTGAGAAGCAACAGTTTAAATATGATGCAGAGGCTAAATAGATGGTAAAAAAAAACGCACGACCTGTGACAGGTGAGAACAGTTTACCAGTCCTGGAGGACAAACGGACGGATGATACAGAGTGAGTGCTGGTCTCTGTAGCTGGTGGTGTCCGTCTCCTCTGAACGGTTAACTGGTGTGAGCCAGAGTGTGGGTGTTGGGCTGAAGCCAGTATGGATCACGTCAATATCTCTGTGCTCTCGAGAGCCTGTTTTAACCTTTACACAGGCAGTTGGTTTACATATGGGTCATGAGATCCAATCGTATCAGGGTTAGAAATGGCTTGTTTTAGGGCCTGTGTTAGAGACATGTCCTTGGCAGAGAAAACAGGCCTGTCCTGTGTTTGTCAGCCAGCAAGCTGCTAGGGAAGCTTTCTTCATAAGAGAGAGTTACCTTTTATCATATTGCACAAATGTCTGAAGATTTTATAAGGTTATTAGACAGCGATTTTGTACATTCCGTTACTTGGATTGAACTTGTCTCCATTCCTGTGCCGAGGGGATTTCTGTACCAGGCGGGAGGAGTAACATTCGAGAACTTTCGATTATCCACCAATTCACATTCCCTTCTTTCTGGTGGATAATGGAGGTGTCGCTGTGATTAATGTGCAAGTCATTTAGAATTGTCAGCAAGGATTAATCAGTGCTTTCTAATTGGAGATGTTAATCAGTGGAACCTCTCAGACACTGAATTGTAGATTTGTGCCAAAGATTGATTTAGGATCGGAGTAAAAGTTCTGAACCTTGTTGTAAACTAAGTTCTGATGAGAGTTCCTGAATTATGGGGAAAGATCAGAGACAGCAGTTTTTAAAGGGACACTGCAGTCCCAAGAACACAATCAGCTATAGATCCAGAATATTAAACTTCAGCCCAGTTACAGGGATTATTAACATCAGCAGAAACAAACCTCAGCTGTCAGAATGAGCATGGTCCTGGATGTGATTAACATAAGCAATCACAGCATAATCCAGTCCCTACAGTCAATTGTGAACTCGCTGGTGTGCCAGCAGGTGGGATGACTGAGTAAATTTCTTCTTACACTTTGAGCAGGTGAATGGTCTCTCTCCAGTGTGAAGTCGCTGGTGTACAAGGAGGTTGGATGAGGACCTGAACCTCTTTCCACAGGAGGTACAGCTGAACGGCCTCTCCTCAGTGTAAATTCGCTGGTGCTTCAGCAGGACAGAGGGCCCAGTGAATCCTTTCCCACATACAGAGCAGGTGAACAGTCTCTCCCCAGTGTGAACTCGCTGGTGTGTCAGCAGGTTGGATGAGTGAGTAAATCCCTTCCCACACTTCGCGCAGGTGAATGGTCTCTTGCCAATGTGAATTCGCTGGTGTGCAGTGAGATGAGAAACATCAGTGAATTGCTTCCCACACTCAGAGCAGATGGTCAGTCTCTCTCCAGTGTGAATTTGCTGGTGTGCACTGAGCTGAGATGAAGACCTGAATCTCTTCCCACAGAAATTACAACTGAACGGCCTCTGCTCAGCGTGAAGTCGCTGGTGCTTCAGCAGCTCAGAGGACCCAGTGAATCCCTTTCCACACACAGAGCAGGTGAACGGCCTCTCCCTAGTGTGAATGCGCTGGTGTATCAGCAGGTCAGTTGACTGAGGAAATCCCTTCCCACACTCAGAGCAGATGAACGGCCTTTCTCCAGTGTGAATTTGCTGGTTTGTCAGCACCTGGGCTGGCTGAGTGAATTCCTTGCCAGAGCAGGGTTAAGGCCTCTTCCCGGTGTGACCGTGCTGATGGCTTTCTAGCTGAGACAGGTAATTGAATCTTTTGCCGCACTCCTCACATTTCGTCAGTTTCTCCATCGTGCAAGTGACCTTGTCTCTCTGCAGGTTTGATGATAAAATAGGGCAAAGTCAGCATGGTTTCATCAAGGGGAGGTCATGCCTGACAAATCTGTTAGAATTCTTTGAGGAGGTAATGAGTAGGTTAGACAAAGGAGAGCCAATGGATATTATCTACTTGGACTTCCAGAAGGCCTTTGACAAGGTGCCGCACAGGAGGCTGCTCAGTAAGATAAGAGCCCATGGTGTTAGAGGCAAGGTACTAGCATGGATAGAAGATTGGCTGTCTGGCAAAAGGCAGAGAGTGGAGATAAGGGGGTCCTTCTCAGGATGGCGGCCGGTGACTAGTGGAGTTCCGCAGGGGTCAGTGTTGGAACCACAACTTTTCACTTTATACATTAATGATCTAGATGAAGGAACTGAGGGCATCCTGGCTAAGTTTGCAGATGATACAAAGATAGGTGGAGGGACAGGTAGCATTGAGGAGGTGGGGAGGCTGCAGAAGGATTTGGACAGGTTAGGAGAAGAAGTGGCAGATGGAATATAACGTGGGGAAGTGTGAGGTCATGCACTTTGGTAGGAAGAATAGAGGCATAGACTATTTTCTAAATGGGAAGAGAATTCAGAAATCTGGAGTGCAAAGGGACTTGGGAGTCCTAGTCCAGGATTCTCTTAAGGTTAACTTGCAGGTTGAGTCGGTAGTTAGGAAGGCAAATGCAATGTTGGCATTTATTTCGAGAATATAAAAGCAGGGATGTGCTGCTGAGGCTTAATAAGGCTCTGGTCAGACCACATTTAGAATATTGTGAGCAATTTTGGGCCCCGTTTCTCAGGAAGGATGTTCTGGCCCTGGAGAGGGTCCAGAGGAGGTTCACAAGAACGATCCCAGGAATGAAAGGCTATGAGGAGCGTTTGAGGACTCTGGGTCTATAGTCGAAGGAGTTTAGAAGGATGAGGGGGGATCTGATTGAAACTTACAGAATACTGAAAGGCCTGGATAGAGTGGATGTGGGGAAGAGGTTTCCATTAGTAGGAGAGACTAGGACCCGAGGGCACAGCCTCAGAGTAAAGGAAAGACCTTTTAGAACAGAGATTAGGAGAAACTTCTTTAGCCAGAGAGTGGTGAGTCTATAGAATTCATTGCCACAGAAAGCTGTGGAGGCCAGGTCATTGAGTGTATTTAAGACCGAGATAGATAGGTTCTTGATTGGTAAGGGGATCAAAGGTTACAGGGAGAAGGCGTGAGAATGGGGTTGAAAAACTTATCAGCCATGATTGAATGGCGGAGCAGACTCGATGGGCCGAATGGCCTAATTTCTGCTCCTATGTCTTAAGACTCATCCACACACAGAACACGTGTACAGTTTCTCATCACTATGAAGGCTGTGATGTTTTTCAGGCTGTGTAACTGGTTAAAGCTGTTTCCCACTGGAACACTGTCACTCGGGTGTGTGTGTGCCTCGGTGCTTTTCTAGTCACACTGATGTTTGAAACCTTTTCCGACAGACAGACCAGACAAACATTTCTCCTTCCACATTCAAAGACGATGATATTCTAGTCCAGATGAATTGTATAATTCTGTCAGGTTTTGATATGATGTTTGGTTTGAGTCTGCAAATTCTCCCCTTCTAATACCCTTTAAAAACAGTTTAAAAATGTCATCACTGTCAATGTAGGATAGAAATTCAGAACATACAATTCTAGTTTCTATGGCATGATTCTTCCTGTGAATTTCATTGTTGTGATTTTTGATGTTAAAGGCACGATATAAACAAAAGTCGTTACTGTTGTTTCTGACTGTAGCCCTGACCTCCTGTTTTTACAACCCACTGATTTTGCACCAAACTCTATCTCTGATTTATTGTTCCCTCTGTGGGTCATCAATCCGGGTTTGCAGCCTCTATAAAGAAATCCTGCAACTATCAATGAATCAACAATTTTCTCTCCTGGTCACGAGGACCCTGATGCCCCACCCACTCTGTTGTTTCACCAAGATGGCCGCATATTAAGCAAAACGCCCCGGAGCTGTAAACGCGGGAGCGGCAGCTTCTTATTGCGGGTTTACAGCCTCCAGCAGGTGTTTCTGAATCCTCCCCGACCACCTCCCAGGGTTTCCCTTCCTTCCATCAGACCCCCCAATGAGCTGAGCCCAAAGTGTAATCAATTATTACACTAGCAAACACATCTTCCCTTCACCCCCCCCGGTGGCATTCCACAGGGAACGTTCCCTCCGGGACACCCTGGTCCACTCCTCCATCACCCTCTACACCTCAACCCCTTCCCACGGCACCTTCCCATGCAACCACAGAAGGTGCAACACCTGCCCCTTTTCTTCCCCTCTCCTCATCGTCCAAGGGCCCAAACACTCCTTTCAAGTGAAGCAGCATTTCACTTGCACTTCCCTCAATTTAGTCTACTGCATTCGTTGCTCCCAATGTGGTTTCCTCTACATTGGAGAGACCAAACACAGACTGGGTGACTGCTTTGCAGAAGACCTTCGGTCCATCCGCAAGCATTACCCAGACCTCCCTGTCGCTTGCCATTTCAACACTCCACCCTGCTCTCATGCCCACATGTCTGTCCTTGGCTTGCTGCATTGTTCCAGTGAAGCTCAACACAAATTGGAGGAACAGCACCTCATCTTCCGACTAGGCACTTCACAGCCTTCCGGACTGAATATTGAGTTCAACAATTTTAGATCTTGAACTCTCTCCTCCATCCCCACCCCCTTTCCATTTCTTCCCCCTCCCTTTTGTTTTTTCCAATTATTTATATAGATTTTTCTTTTCCCACCTATTTCCATTATTTTTAAATGTATTTCCATCCATTGTTCTATCTCTACCTTTTAGCTTATTTCAATCCCTTCCCCCCCCCACTCCACCCCCACTAGGTCTGTCTGTACCTTGCTTGTCCTGCTTTCTACCCTTAATTAGCACATTCCTTAGACAATATCACCACCTTCAACACCGCTTTGTTCCTTTGTCTGTGACATCATTTGGTTATCTCCACCTATCACTGACCCTCTATCCAGCTCCACCTGTCCCACCCCCCCTTAAACCAGCTTATATTTCACCCCTTTTCTATTTTTACTTAGTTCTGTTGAAGGGTCATTCGGACTCGAAACGTTAACTTTGTTCCTCTCCACAGATGCTGCCAGACCTGCTGAGTTTTTCCAGGTAATTCTGTTTTTGTTTTGTTTTTTTGTTTTTATTTTTGTTTTTGTTTTGGATTTCCAGCATCCGCAGTTTTTTGTTTTTATTTCGGGATTTGTAAACCCCGCCCCCCGACACTGACCTCTCACCTGATAGCTCACAATGCCCGGCTGATTGACGGCAGTTTCGGACCAATGGGAAGAGGGGGCGGAACTGGCGGAACGAGCAGGAGCGGCTGGTTCTGCGACCAATCGGAATGAATGAGGGGGCGGAGCCGAGCTGGAGTGAAGCATGCGCAGTGTGAGTAATGGCGGCGGAGAGATCCTTTTTTGGGTCTGTGATCGGTAAGGTCGTTTACGGCGGAGTGGAGGGATCGATGGATCATGCGGGTGGGCGGAGAGGCTTCGTAAATATTATGTGTTTGCAGCAAATCCAGAAAAAATGTCTGGGACCTGGCGGACTGTCTCCCGGTTTGCTCCGCGTGGGCCCGCAGCTTTCTTCCAGTTACAGACCCGGGTTAACGGCCGCCATCTTTATTGGGGGCAATGTGCAGCGGGGCGCTTGCGCCGCAGCCGCCATCTTTGTTGGGGGCAAGGTATTTGGAATCTTTTCAATGACAACGTGAACAACTTGTCCATCAAACTGCTTCACGTTTTGAGTTACAATGTCTTACTGATGAAGCAGAACAACGGTATATGTCCAAGT
Organism: Cetorhinus maximus; assembly: GCF_964194155.1. Taxonomy (NCBI): domain Eukaryota; kingdom Metazoa; phylum Chordata; class Chondrichthyes; order Lamniformes; family Cetorhinidae; genus Cetorhinus; species Cetorhinus maximus. The sequence goes on along the minus strand of NC_135901.1, from coordinate 34,588,445 downwards.
CAGTGACAATAATTTGTATTTATTTTGTGCCTTTAACATAAAATATTCCAATTTCACTGAAATTTTACTAAGTAACATTTGACATTGGGCCACATAAGGAGGTATTAGGGCAGGTGACCAAAAGCTTGGTCAAAGAGGTAGGTCTTAAACAGGGAAAATGAGGTGGAGAGGTTTAAGGAGGAAATTCCAGAGCTTGTGGCCTAGGCACAAGAAAGAACGGTCACCAATGGTGAAGCGATTAAAATCAGGAATGCTCAAGAGGCCGGAATTTGATGAGTGTGGAGGTCTTGGAGGGGTGTGTGGCTCTTTGAAAGTTTTAGTTGCGTTGTTGATATATGAAATCTTTCACCTTTACCCACTATCTCTCCAACGTCTCTTTCTCTCTCACTCCTGTCACAGAGGCGGTGTGCTGTGTAGGCCCAGACCAGCTGGCAGGTTCTCTTCCCTGAATAACATTAGTGAACCAGTTGAGTTTCTTATGACAATCCAGCAGTTTTCATGGTCCCTTTTTCCTAGTGCCGGCCCCACAAATTACCAGATTCATGCAGCTCAATTTCACAACCTGCCTTTGTGTTTTTGTGGGTTCTCTCTCACTCCCTTTTTTCTGTTTTAAATCAATTTCACAGGGCATTAGAAGGGGAGGATTTACAGTCGGGAAACTGAAACCAAACATCAAATCAGGACCTGATGGAATTGGTCAGTATATCATAACCTGAGTATCATTCGTTTTTGAATATGGTAGGAAAAAGGACTCTTCACAGTGGGGAGAAACCATACACGTGTTCTGTTTGTGGACGAGGTTTCAGTCGATCATCTGGCCTATCAAAACATAAATGCCACGATGGAGAGAAACCATGGAAATGTGCAGACTGTGGGAAGGGATTCAATTACCCATTTGAACTGGAAACTCATCGACGCACTCACACTGGAGAGAGACCATTCACCTGCTCCAAGTGTAAGAAGGGATTCGCTACGTCATCCAGCCTGCTGAGACACCAGCGTGTTCACACAGATGAGAGACCTTTTAAGTGCCCAGAATGTGGGAAGGTTTATAAAAGTTCTGGGGACTTGATGCGCCATCAACATATTCACACTGACGAGAGACCATTTAGGTGCTCTCACTGTGGGAGTGGGTTCAGGCAATCATCCCAACTCACTGTACACCAGCGAGTTCACACTGGGGAGAGACCTTTTAAATGCCCAGACTGTGGGAAGTGCTTTAAGAGTTCTGGGGAACTGCTGTGCCATCAACGTGTTCACAGGGATGAGAGACCGTTCAGGTGCTCTCACTGTGGTAGTGGTTTCAGGCGATCATCCCATCTCATTGTACACCAGCGAATTCACACTGGGGAGAGGCCATTCACCTGCTCTGCGTGTGGGAAGGGATTCACTCGTTTATCCAGCCTGAAGACACACCAAAGAGTTCACACTGACAAGAGACCTTTTATGTGCCCAGAGTGTAGGAAGTTCTATAAAAGTTCCCAGGAACTGATGTCCCATCAATGTGTTCACACTGATGAAAGACCATTCAGCTGCTCTCACTTAGGACAGGGTTCAGGTGATCATCTCAACTCATTGTACACCAGTGAATTCACACTGAGGAAAGGCTGTTCACCTGCTCCGAGTGTGGGAAGGGATTCACTGTTCCACCTGTAAACACAACAGTGAGTTCACAAGTAGCTACGCTGATTGGATTTTGTGTTACTCACATCCAGGACTCTCTCAGCTGATTTTAATACACTCCTTTCCATTTTTGGGGTCGGTATTGTGGATAAAAGTGAAATAAATTTGCTTTCTTTTAAACACACTGTGTGTCAAGCCTTTTTAATACCTCTGAGTCAATTTACATGTGAACATACGAAATTGACTGAGGAGAAGTACACTCTGCCCCTCGACCCTTCTCCATTATTCAATAAGTTCATGGCTGATCTGATTGTAACCTCAGTTCCACAATCTCACCTACCCCGAGTAACCATTCATCCAATTGCTTATCAAGAATCCATCTACCTCTGCCTCAAGAATATTCAAAGACTCTGCTTCCACCGCCTTTTGAGGAAGAGAGTTCCAAAGATTTACTACCATCTAAGATGGTAGTAAACCCTCATTTCTGTCCTAAATGGGCAACCTCTTATTCTCGAACCCCTAGTTCTAGATTCTCCCACAAGAGGAAACGTCCTTTCCACATCCAATCTCACAAGACCCCTCATGATCTTAACTGTTTCAATCAAGTGGCCTCTTACTCTTCTAAACTCCAGTAGATACAAGCCTGGCCTGTCCAATCTTTCCTCATAAGACAACATTCCCATTCTGGGTATTAGTCTAGTAAACCTTCTCCAAACTGCTCCAATGCATTTACATCCTTCCTTAAATTGGGTCGGAAACCTTGGGTTGGAAACAACTGTACTAAACTTAAATAAGGGTAATTACAATGGAATGAGGGCAGAGTTGGCTGGAGTGAACTGGGAAAGCAGTTTAGCAGAAAAGATGTTTGATGAACAATGGCAGGCATTTAACAAAACAGTTCATGACTCTCAACAATGATATACCCCGGTGAGGAAGAAGGATTCATGGAAGCGGATAAACCAACCATAGTTAATTAAGGAAGTTAAGGAGTGTCAAATTGAAAGAACAAACAAACAATGTGGTAAAGATTAGTGTAACACAGACGATTGAAAAACTTTTAAAAACCAACAAAAGATAACCAACAAAAGTAAAGGGGAGAAAATAAATTTTGAGGGTAAAATTGCAAGTAATATAAAAACAGACAGTGATAGCTTCTTTAAATATATAAAAAGGAAGAGCGAGACCAAAGTGAACATAAGCCCCTTAGAGAATGAGGCTGTAGAAATAATAATGGGGAACAGGAAATGGCAGAGGAGGTGATAAAATTCTTTCTTCAGCCTTCATGGTAGAAGATACTAATAGTATTCCAAAAATACTATATAATCAAGGGGCAAGGTAGGGGGACGGGTGGGGGTGGGGTGCGGCGGGAGAAATAGTGCTCAGGAAACTAATGCAGCTAAAGGCCAATAAGTCCCCTGCATCTGATGAGTTGCATCCTATGATATTAAAGGAAGCTGCAAATATAGTGAATGCACTGGTAGTAATCTTCCAAGAATCCTTAGATTCTGGATAAGTCCCAGAGGATTGGAGAATGGCCAATGTAACACCCGTATTGAAAAAGGGAGAGAGACAAAGAACAGGTAACAATAGGCCAGTGAGATTAACATCTGTCACTGGGAAAATGTTGAAGTATATTATAAAGGATGCAATAGCAGAGCATTTAGAAATGCATAACCTAATCAAGCAGAGTCAGCATGGCTTCATGAAATGGAAATCATGCCTAACATATTTATTAGAATTCTTCGGGGAGGTAACAAGCAGGATAGATAAAGGGGAACCAGTAGATGTAATATATTTGGATTTCCAAAAGGCGCTCGTTGTGGTACCACACCTAAGGCTATTTAATAAGATAAGAGCTGATTGCGTTGGGGGTAGTATATTAGCATGGATGGAGGATTGGCTAACTAATAGAAGACTGAGAGTTGAAATAAGGGGGGCATTTTCAGGATGTCAACCTGTAACTAGTGGAGTGCCACAGGGATCAGCGCTGGGGCCTCAATTATTTACATACATGTTAATGACTTAGATGAGGGAAGTGAGTGTACTATTGCCAAGTTTGCAGGTGACACAAAAATAGGTGGGACGGCAAGTGGTGAGGGTGACACAAGGAGTCTACAGAGGGATATAGACAGGTTAAGTGAATGGGCAAAAACTTGGCAGATGGAATATAATGCTGGAAAATGTGAGGTTATGCACTTTGGCAGGAAGAATAGAGGAGCTGAATATTATTTAAATGGAGAAAGACTGCAGAAGGCAGCAGCACAGAAGGATTTGGGAGTCCTTCTGCATTAATCCCAAAAAGCTAACATGCAAGTTCAACGGTTAATAGGGAAGGCAAATGAAATGTTGGCCTTTATTTCAAATGGAATAGAATACAAAAAAAGTCTTGTTAAAAATATACAAGGCACTAGTTAGATCAAACCTAGAATACTGTGAACAATTTTGGCCCCCTTATCTAAGGAAAGATATATGGCATTGGAAACAGTGCAGAGAAGGTTCATTAGGTTGATCCTGGGTATGGACGGATTTTCTTATGAGGAGAGCTTTAGTTGGTTGGGCCTGTACTCATTGGAGTTTAGAAGAATAAGGGACGACCTTATTGAAACACAAAAGATTCTTAGGGGGCTTGACAGGGTAGATGCTGAGAGGTTGATTCCACTTGTTGGAGCTTCCAGGACCTGAGCGTATAAACCCATTTAAAACAAAGATGAGGAAGAACTTATTCTCTCAGAGGGTAGTGAAACTGTGGAATTTTTCACTGGAGAGGGCTGTAGAGGCTAGGTCATTAAGCATATTCAAGGCTGAGATAGACAGATTTTTAATCAGTAAGGGAATCAACGGTTATGGGGAATAGGCAGGAAAGTGAACAAAGAACAAAGAAAAGTACTGCACAGGAACAGGCCCTTCGGCCATCCAAGCCTGCGCCAATCATATTGCCCGTCAACTAAAACATTTTGCACTTCCGGGGTCCGTATCCTTCTATTCCCATCATATTCATGTATTTGTCAAGCTGCCTCTTAAACACCACTATCGTACCTGCATCCACCACCTCCTCTGGCAGCGAATTCCAGACACTCACTACCCTCTGTGTAAAAAACTTGCCACACACGTCTCCTCTATAGTTTTCTCCTCTCACCTTAAATCTATGTCCCCTAGTAATTGACTCTTCCACCCTGGGAAAAAGCTTCTGACTATCTACTCTGTCCATGCCACTCATAATTTTGTAAACTTCTATCAAGTTGCCCCTCAATCTCCGTCGCTCTAGTGAGAACAATCTGAATTTCTCCAAACTCTCCTCATAGCTAATAACCTCCAGACCAGGCAGCATCCTGGTAAACCTCCTCTGCACCCGCTCCAATGCCTCCAGATCCTTCTGGTAATGTGGTGACCAGAATTGCACGCAATATTCCAAGTGTGGCCTAACCAAGATTCTATACAGCTGCAGCATGACTTCCCAGCTTTTATACTCAATACCCCTGCCATAAGACCATAAGACATAGGAGCAGAAATTAGGCCATTCGGCCCATCGAGTCTGCTCCGCCATTCAATCATGGCTGATAAGTTTCTCAACTCCAATGAAGGCAAGCATGCCATCTGCCTTCCTCACTATCTTATCCACCTGCGTTGCCACTTTCAGTGACCTGTGGACCTGTACACCCAGACCCCTCTGCCTGTCAATGCACTTAAGGGTTCTGCCATTTATCGTATAATTCCTGCCTGTATTAGACCTTCCAAAATGCACTACCTCGCATTTGTCCAGATTAAACTCCATCTGTCATTTCTCCGCCCAAGTCACCAACCGATCTATATCCCGTTGTATCCTTTGACAATCCTCTTCATTATCTGCAATTCCTCCAACCTTAGTGTCATCTGCAAACTTACTAATTAGCCCAGTTACATTTTCCTCCAAATCATTTATGTATACTACAAACAGCAAAGGTCCCAGCACTGATCCCTGTGGAACTCCACCAGTCACAGCTCTCCATTGACAAAAGCACCCTTCCACTTCCTCTGTCTTCTATGACCAAGCCAATTCTTGCCAGGTCACCTCTGATCCCGTGCGACTTTACCTGTCTGCCATGAGGGACCTTGTCAAAGGCCTTACTAAAATCCATGTATATAACATCCACTGCCCTTCCATCGTCGATCATCTTTGTCACTTCCTCGAAAAACTCGATCAAGTTAGTGAGACACGACCTCACCTTCACAAAACCATGCTGCCTCTCACTAATACGCCCATTTGCTTCCAAATGGTAGTAAATCCTGTCACGGAGAATCTTCTCCAATAATTTCCCTACCGCTGACGTAAGGCTCACCGGCCTGTAATTTCCTGGATTATCCCTGCTACACTTCTTAAACAATGGAACAACATTGGCCATTCTCCAGTCCTCTGGGACCTCACCTGTAGCCAGTGAGGATACAAATATTTCTGTCAAGGCCCCAGCAATTTCCTCCCTTGCCTCCCTCAGTACTCTGGGGTAGATCCCATCTGGCCCTGGGGACTTATCCACCTTAATATTCTTCAAGACGCCAAACACCTCCTCTTTTTTGACCTCAATATGATCCAGGCTATCTACACACTCTTCCCTAGACAAATCGACCGCTAAGTCCTTCTCTTTGGTGAATACTGATGAGAAGTATTCATTTAGTATCTCTCCCATTTCTTCTGGCTCCAGACACAGATTCCCACCTCTGAAGTTGAGGATTATCAGATCAGCCATGAGCTAATGGCAGAGCAGATTTGATGGGCCGAATGGCCTACTTCTGCTCCTACGTCTTATGGTCTTATGATCTAAATCAGGAGACCAATATTGTACACAATACCCTCAATGTGACCTCACCAATGCCAGGTATAACTGAAGTATTCCCCTTACAATCAACAATAACATTCTATTGGCTTTCTTAACTACTTTCTGTACCTGCATACTAACCTTTTGCCATTTGTGCTCTAGGACTCCCAGATCCTCTACATCTCAGAACCCTGCAATCTTTCACCTTAATGTGCTTTTTTTTATTCCTCCTGCCAAAATGCACAATTTCACATTTTCCCTCCTTATGTCCTCTTCACATCTTACTTTCCTACCTATCTTTGAATCATCAGCATATTTAGCAACCATACCTTGGTCCCTTCATCAAATTCATTTATATAAATTGTAAAAGGTTGAGCCCCCAGCACTGATCCCTGTGGCACACCACTCATCACACCCTGCCAACCAGAAAATGACACATTTATGTCTATTCTGTGTTTCCGGTTAGCTACCCAATCTTCTATCCATGCTAATATGTTACCCCCTACATGATTAACTTTTATTTTCCGCAATAATCTTTGATGTGGCCATTATCAAATCTTCTGGAACCCTAAGTACAGTACATCCACTGGTTCCCCATTATCCACAGCGCATGTTACTTCAAAGAACTCCAATAAATTGGTTAAACATGATTTTCCTTTCACAAAACCATGTTGACTCTGCCTGATTGCCTTGAATTTTTCTAAGTTTCCTGCTATAACATCATGAATAATAGTGTCTAACATTTTCCCTATGATAGATTAAGAGCTAACTGGCCTGTAGTTTCCTGCTTTCTGTCTCCCTCTCTTTTTGAACAAAAGAGTTAGATTCGCTACTTTCCAAACTCATGGAACCGTCCATGAATCTAGGGAAATTTGGAAAATTAAATCCAATGCATCAACAATCTCATTAGACACTTTTTTATAAAGATGCGAGGATGAGGTACATTAGGACCTGGGATTTTTCAGTCTGCAGCTCCAAAAATTTGCTCAGTACCGTTTCCTTAGTGATGGTAATTTTCTTGAGCTCATCCCTGACATCCATTTCCTGATTTACAGCTATTTCTGAGATGTTGCTTGCCTCCTTTACACTGCAAAGGCACCCAGCTATAATGTTAAACTGTCCCGTCATGCAGCAGCACTTTGGGTCTTTGTTTTGAAGGAATGGAATTCGGCTGTTCTCATTAGGAAAGCTGGAGGCAGACTGATCAACAATGTCATCATCAAATGGCATAACATTGTAAGGGAACCTTCCACCCATTGTGCCAATGCCAGCTTTTTACAAAGATCTTTCCAATTAGTCCCAATTTCCTTCTTTCTTTCCATGAATTAGAATTTTCCCCCTCTCAAGCAACTGTCCAATTCTCTTTTGAAGAAGGATTTTCTGCAGAATCCATGAAGTTTGCTTTAATTAACAAATATTTCATGACTCGATGACATGAAGAATTGGATTTGTATTCCTTATACATTTTTCGAAATAAACATTATTTATTTAAGCAATTTATTTCATGTCAAATTTACAATAGGTATCTATCCTGATCAAGCATGTCTCCATTATTTTCTCAGCAATGGTGACCATGCAACAATCATTGATTGTTGTAAAAACCCATCTGGTTCGCCAGTCCTTTCTGGAAGTAAATCTGCTGTCGTCCTTCCCTGCCCTACATGTGACTCCAGATGCACTGCAATGTGGTTGAATCTAAACTTCCCTTGGAAATTGTCTAGCAAGTCACTCAGCAGGGCAATTGCAGATGGACAACAAATGCTGGCCAGCGATGCTCATGAAGGAATAAAGATCCATCATAAAGACTGATGCAAAGGGATTATACACCATCTCTGCCAATTCATCATGTTCAATCATGGTATTGCTTGCGTCTGTCTTTAGAACCACACTAATATATAACTTTGAGATGTGAAGTAAGTGTTAATTTCAATTTGTAACCCCATTAATTCCTGTTGTTGACTGAATAAACTTGTGCCCAGTCAAATTCAGCCTTTTCAATTTTGCTGAATGCGTTTTGAGACAGAGGACAGAGAACATGTCATCTGGCTGTCACATACTATGCACAGTTAATAGTCACCAACAAGCATGAATTCTGGAATTTTCCTCACACTTAGCCAAGTAAGCTTAGATAATGTTTCTTCCCGGTTCCAGACTGAGTACTTTCGCATGCATGTGATTAAAAATTACACTACAGAAACAATGTGCAGAACGACAGGGACTGACTTAGAATATCAAACCATGAAGTCTTATTGCACTTCAGGACCTTGTTGTATGGAAGTACAATTCAGCTGAAAAACAGCCATGCAGCAGAGAAATTGATTGGACATTAGAATCACAAAAATAACATAGCACATTAGCAGGTCATTCAACACTTCACAGATATGTTAACTATCTTGCAGCAATTCGTCCCAATTTTCATCTCTTTCTCCATAGCGGCTCATTTTGCAGAATATCATTCAAGGCTTGGGGAAGTGCAAATGTCACATTGCTGAAAGCAAATAAATGTGGTTAATATTGAACAGCAAACAAGAATAATGCAATTTTCCCCCACACATAAGATGAGAAAATTTTGATAATATACTCACAAGGTTTTGAAGTTAAAAATGGACAGCAAGATTTTCTGCAGGTATTTAAACAGGAACAGAGCAGGTAAGGTGAATGTTGGTCCACCAAAGAGTGAGAATGGGGAATTAAGAGTAGATAATAAGGAGATGGTGGATGAAATTAACAAATATTTCGGCATGTACTGGACTTGGATTTCAAGAAAACATTGGATAAGGTGCCACGTGAAAGGTTATTTCAGAGAATAAGAGCTCATGGTGTGGAGGGTAACATATTAGCCTGGACAGAAGATTGGCTGGCTGGCTGGCAGAAAACCGAGTGTATGCATGAATGGGTCTTTGCCTGATTGGCAGGACGTGATGAGTGGAGTCCTGCAGGAGTGTGCTGGGGCCTTGACTTTTACAATTTACATCAATGACTTAGATGAGGGGAATGAAGGCATGGTAGCTAAATTTTCAGATGACAGAAAGATAGGTAGGAAAGTATGTTGTGAAGAAGATGTAAAGAATTTGTAGACAGATATAGATAAGTTGAGTGAGTGGGCAAAAATATGTCAGATGGAGCATAATGTAGGAAAATGTGAAGTTGTTCACTTTGGCAGGAAGGAGAAAACAGCAGAGTATTACTTAACTGGAGAATGACTGCAGTCTTCTGAGGTAAAAGGAGTTTCCAAAATGCAGGTCAGAGGCTAGGAATCCTGCGACGAGTAACTCACCTCCTGACACCCCAAAGCCTGTCTACCACCTACAAGGCACAAGTCAAGAGTGTGATGGAATGCTCCCACTTGCCTGGATGAGTGCAGTTCCCACAACACTCAAGAAGCTTGACACCGTGCAGGACAAAGCAGCCCACTTGCTTGGCACCCATCCACAAGATGCACTACAGGAATTCGCCAAGGCTCCTTCGACAGCACCTTCCAAACTCATGACTACCACCATCTAGATGGACAAGGGCAGCAGGTAGATGGGAACACCACCACCTGGAAGTTCCCCTCCAAGTCACTCACCATCCTGACTTGGAAATATATCACCGTTCCTTCACTGTTGCTGGGTAAAAAATCTTAACAGCACTGTGGGTGTACCTACACCACATGGACTGCAGTGGTTCAAGAAGGCAGCTCATCAGCACCTTCTCAAGGGCAACGAGGGCTGGGAAATAAATGCTGGCCCAGCCAGCGAAGCCCTTATCCCCTGAATGAATAAGAAAAAGATTCAGGTCCTGATGAATCGAGTAACTCTGTCAGATCTTGATGTGATGTTTGGTTTGATTTTGAAAATCCCTCCCATTTGATATCTTGCAAAAAGGAGATTATGAAAGAATCCATCCCTGTCGGTCCAGGATAGAAATTAAGAGACAAACATTTCTCTTGGTTTGAGTTTGCTGTGTGTAAATCCTTCCCTTCTAACCCCCTGTAAAAGGAGTTTCCAAACACTCGGTGTAAACTGGGCTCCGGGAGTTTCTAATCCGGGTTTGGAGTCCTACACCCGGAGTTTGTGAACCCTCCCAGTCCACCCCCCGGCTCCATTCCTCTCCTGCACTCGCCCGCGGGAATTTCAATGCCAGCGCCGTCATCCCGATCCAGCAGCCACACTGCACATGCTTCACTTCCAGCCCGGCCCCGCCCCCCCATTCATTCCGATTGGTCGGAGGACTAGCCGCACACTCAAGATTGCCCAGCACCGCTTCCTCTTCCTATTGGTCCCAGCCCGCCGTCAATCATTGTGAGTTGGAGCATGCGCAGTTCGAGTAGACAGGCGGTGAGAGAGCTCGAGCGAGCCGGATTTAAATTGCGAGTTTTGGAAACACCAAGTGAGGATCTAGAGCCGAAAATACGTCCGTAAAAAGAGATAGGGCAGATGGGGTGGGTTAGGAGGCTTCATAAAATCACGGCGTCTGCACAGAACTCTCAATAAGGAGCTATCGGTCTCGCGTTTCACGAAGCGGGACGACGGCTGAGGCCTGTTTCCAGATTTAGGCCCGAGGTAACGGCCGCCATCTTGAGAGGGTCAATGAGCATCAAAGCGCATGTGCGGCCGCCATCTTGAGGGGGCAATGAGCGACAAAGCGCATGTGCGGCCGCCATCTTTACAGAGGCTGCAGACCCGGGTAAATAACCCGCAGGAGGGACAATCTATCAGAGATAGAAACAAAAACAAAAATACCTGGAAAAACTCAGCAGGTCTGGTAGCATCTGCGGAGAGGAACACATTTTAGTAACCTATTTCTACTTAGTTCTGTTGAAAAGTCATAGGGACTCGAAACGTTCCTCTCCGCAGATGCTGCCAGACCTGCTGAGTTTTTCCAGGTATTTTTGGTTTTGTTTTGCATTTCCAGCATCCGCAGTTTTTTGCTTTTAAATCAGAGATAGAGTTTGGTGTGAAATCAATGGGTTGTTGTAAAACAGGAGATCAGGGTAACAGTCAGAAACAACAACAACTTCTATTAACATCATAAATCATCCCAGTGACCTTCACAGAAAAATTATAAAACAAAGTATGACACCCAGACACATAAGGAGATATTAGGGCAGGTAACCAAAAGCTTGGGCAAAGAGGTTTTAGGAGAGTTTTAAATAGTCGTTTGGTTGAACAGAACCTGAATATTACTAAAAAGAAAGAGACAAGCTGTCAAAGCTTTTCGACTTGCACTCATCAGGACAGATGCAAAGATACCAAATTTCAATGGGGACAATTTATACTGCATGAGAAAAAGGTGCTGATTGGTTGGCGCCATGGAGAAGACACCAGGGTGCTGTCATCCCCTGTGCTTTTGTTTAATTCAACCAAAGGCCCCATGCCTGGACTTGCTCCTTCTGCCTGCAGAGGACATGTGCCTGTGTATGAATAAGTGTAACTTCTAGCAAGGGTACGCGAGCTACATTGAGTCTAATTGATAATCTTTGAAATTTGGTATTCTTGAATCAATACTGATGAATGCAAGATAAAAAATTTTAACAATGTTTACTTTTATAATTCTCAATTGTCTGAAAGGAGGAAAGTGTAGTTGACAGAGGGAAAGGTATAAGGAGAGAATTTTAGAACTTGGGTTCGAGAATACTGAAGGTATGGTCACTAATGGTGGAGCGATTAAAAATGGGAATATGCAAGATGCCACAATTAGAGCAGTGCAGATATCTCAGAGAATTGTAGGGCTGGAGGAGATTACAGAGCAATGGAGGAATGAGGCCATGGAGATCTTTGAAAATAAGGATGAGAATTTTTAAATTTTAAAGTTGCTGCTTGACTAGGAGGCAAGGCAGGTCAGGAAGCAGAGAGCCTCGCTGTGCGTGAAGACACAGAAGATGTTTGGATAGCTTCAAGTTTACAGAGGGTAGAATGTGGAAGACCAGCCAGGAATAGTTAAGTTTGAAGGTAAAAATGGCAGGGATGAGAGTTTCAGCAGCAGATGTACTGAGACAGGGTGAGGTCAGGTGATGTTATGGAGATGGAAACAGGCGACCTTTGTGATGGCAGAGATATGAGGTCAGAAGCTCATCTCGAGATCAAGTGCAACACCGAGGTCGTGAACAGACTGGCTAAATCTCAGGTTGTTCCCAGGGAGAGGGATGGAGTTGGTATCTAGGGAATGGAGATAGGATCAGGGACTGAAAACAGTGTCTTCAGTCTTCTCAGTGTTTAATTGGAGTTAATTAGTCATCAGGAAGAGAAGCAGGAACCAGAATAGACCATGAGACTGATCCCAGGTTTAACTCAGTTAGAGAAGGAGAGAACGAAGGAAACCCTGGGAGGTTTGGAGAAACCACCTTCACTATCACTCATTAAATCTCCACACACTAAGTGTTGGACACAAGGTTAATGTTTGCTATTCAGATTAATGTTTTCTCGCGAGTAATTACTGAAGTGAATGATCAAACATATTGTTATCTCCAGTTGTAGAAATTTGTTAAGAAGGTACAGAAAGAATTATCCAAATCTCTGTTTGGATTTCAGCACAGGGAGGAGGGAGAGTATGTGGGACGGGGATTTGTAGCATTCGGGGAACAAGAGAGGAAAAAATGTTCCACAGGAACAAGAATTGTCTGTTCTGAATTTCTATCCTGCACTGACAGTGATGACTTTTGTAAACTCCTTTTACAGAGAATTAGAAGGGGAGGATTTGCAGATGGGAAACTCAAACGAAACATCACATCAAGATCTGACAAAGTCACTCGATTCATCAGGACCTGAATATCATCGGTCTTTGAATGTGGAAGGAAAAAGGTTTGCCTGTTCTGTCTGTGGGAAAATATTTCAAACATCAGTGTGACTGGAAAAGCACCGAGACACAGACACACCCGAGTGAGAGTGTTCCAGTGAACTGACTGTGGAAAGAGCTTTAACCTAAAAAAAATCATAGCATTCACAGCGGGAAGAAACTGTACACGTGTTCTCTGTGTGGATGAAGCTTCAGCTGGTTATCCAACCTGGAGAGACACAGGGACACATACACCATGGAGAAACCGTAGAAATTTGAGGACTGTGGGAAAGGATTCAATTGTCCTTCCCATCTGGAAACCCATCGACACAGTCACACTGGGGAGAGGCCATTCACCTGCTCCATGTGTGGGAAGGGATTCACTCAGTCATCCCAACTTCTAACACACTAGCGGTTACACACAGGAGAGAGACTGTTCACCTCCTCTGAGTGTGGGAAGCGATTCACACAGTTAACCAGCCTGCTGAGACACCAGCCAGTTCACACTGGGGAGAGGCCGTTCACCTGCCCTGTATGTGGGAAAGGATTCACTGGGTCCTCTGACCTGCTGAAGCACCAGCGAATTCACACTGAGGAGAGGCCGTTCAGCTGTACTTCCTGTGGAGAGATTCAGGTCTCCATCCAACCTCAATGCACACCAGAGAATTCACAATGGGGAGAGGCTATTTACCTGCTCCGAGTGTGGAAACAACTTCACTCAGTTATCAGCACTGTGGACACACCAGCGAGTTCACACTGGGGAGAAGCCGTTCACCTGCTCTGAATGTGGGAAGGGATTCACTCGGTCGTCCCACCTGCTGAAACACCGGCGACTTCACAAGGATGAGAATTTTAAAACCAAGTTGTTGCTTGACAGGGAGCCAAGGCAGGTCAGGAAGCAGAGGGATGTTACGGGAACGGGCCTCGCTGTGAGTGAAAGCACAGACAGCGAACTTTTGGATGGCTTAAAGTTTATGGAGGGTAGAATCTGGGTGACCAGCCAGGAGTGTGTTGGAATAGTTGAGTCTGGAGGTACCAATGGCAGCGATGAGGGTTTCAGCAGCAGATGCACTGAGACAATGTGAGGTTGGGTGGTAGTATGGAAGTGGAAACAGGCGATCTTCGTGATGACACAGATATGAGGTCACAATCCCATCTCATGATCAAATGTAACACAAGAGGTTGTGAACAGACTGGTTTAATCTCAGAATGTTTCCAAGGAGAGGGAAGGAGTTGGTATCTAGGGAATGGATTCTGCTGTTATTGCTGCTGTTAATCACATCCAAGACTGAACCATGTTCATTCTGACAATTGGGTTTGTTTCTGCTGATGTTAATAATCCCTGTAACTGGGCTGGAGTTTAATGTTCTGGATCTGTAGCTGATTGTGTTCTCGGGGCTGCAGTGTCCCTTTAAGAACCACTGTCTCTGATCTTTCCCCATAATTCAGGAACTCTCATCAGAAATTACTTTACAACAAGATTCTGAACTTTTACTTCAATCCTAAATTGATCTTTGGTACAAACTCTACAATTCAGTGTGTGAGAGGTTCCACTGATTAACATCTCCAATTAGGAAGTGCTGATTAATCCTTGCTGACAATTCTTACTGACTTGTGCATTACTCACAGTGACACCTCCATTACCCACCAGAAAGAAGGGGAATGGGAATTGGTGGGGAATCGAGAGTTTCCAAATGTTATCCCTCCCACCTGGTACAGAAATCCCCTCGGCACAGGAATGGAGACAGGTTCAATCCAAGTAACCGACTGTAAGAAATCGCTGTCTAATTACTTAATAAAATCTTCAGAAATTTAGGGAATATTACAGAAATAGCTCTCTCTTTCTGTTATGAAGAAAGCCTCCATAGCAGCTTGCTGGGTGATAAACACAGGGCAGGCCTGTTATCTCTGCCAAGGACATGTCTCCAGCACAGACCCTGAAACAAGACATTCCTAACCCTGATACGATTGGATCTCATGACCCATAGGTAAAGCAACTGTCTGTGTAAAGGTTAAAACAGGCTCCCAGGAGCACAGAGATATTGACGTGATCCACACTGGCTTCAGCCCAACACCTACACTCTGGCTCACACCAGTTAACCGTTCAGAGGAGACTGTCACCACCAGCTACAGAGACCAGCACTCACTCTGCCCGAGCCTAAATCTTACAAGTGGTGTTAGGAGTGGGATCACATTGGTCGAGGTCATAGGCTTGAGAAGCAACAGTCTTAGTTAAATGTGAATGGAGAAGTTCCTAAGTGAAGCCAGGAGTATACAATGGCGTTGACACATTACAGGGAGCGACTGATAGATAGTCTGACAGAGAAAACAGACGGGCCGGGGATGAGAGATATCCTGGGGATTGGTGAAGAGTGTGACTGGGATTACTAGTTTTTCATCAATAGGATTTCTAAAGAGGGTTAGAAAGGACAAATTAAGTTGAAGAAAGTCCAGAATCAGTTGGAAAATATCCACAAGATGGATGCAGGTGAACAGAGAGCTGGAGAATCTTTAAAGTCCGTGCATGAACTTTTGTTTGAACCAGATGTGATTACAACATGCTAATAATTTAGAATTGTGTGAGATGATCGGCAGGTGGGGAGGATGAATATAAGTTGATAGTTATCACATTTTAGTGGAAAAGTTTTGACATTTATTCTTGGTGGTAGCTCAAGTGTTTGTGTTGCTGATTCTGATCATTCTAGTAGCTTTAGTATGTCATCTATGGTTTGTCATCAAGAAATTAGGAAAACAAGCTGGTAGCTTAGAAATAGTGAGGTTAGTCAGAAATCAGTTGTGAGAAGTTAATATGGATATTCCCTTCTCAAGCTGGGGAGATCTGTGAGAAATCACTGTCTAATAACCTTATACAATCTCCTGAAATGTACTAGATATTATAGGAATAGCTCCTGGCTTGACAAATGTAGGACAACATATCCCAATGTTACCTCATAGGGATGAACTAAGTAGTTAGCGAACGGAATTTGTAGTGGTGACTGAAGACAATGGCTTTGGTCTTCCCAATTTTTAATTGGAGGAAATTTCTGTTCATCCAGTACTGGATGTGGGATAAGCAGTTTGATAATTTAGTAACAGTGGAGGAATGGAGAGGGATGGTGGTGAGGTAGAGCTGGGTGTTGTCAGTGTACATGTGAAAACTAACACGGTGCTTTTGGATGATGTCACCTCGTGGCAGCATGGAGATGAGAAATAGGAGGGGCCAAGGATAGATCCCTTTTTTAGGTTGGGTCAGGATGGTGGATTTAAAGGTGAGAGGGTCAGTAACAGAAGAGAGAGAGAGAACTGTTAACAGTATCAGCTAAGATAGAGAAGTTGGGTGATCAATAGTTCAGTGAGAGTGGGGTCAATACAGCATAAAGTAGGTCTCATGGACAAGATGAGCATTGAGAGGACACGAGGGGAGATGGGAGAGAAACTGGAGAAAGGTGTGGATTCAGGGCTCAGACAAGGGAGATCTTTAGAGACAGTTTGTCCCGATGGGCTAGTGGAAGGGAGGGATGCAGCAGGGACAGCTGATCGGATTGTCTCAATCTTAGTGACAAAGAAGCTCCATGAGCTCCTCACACTTGTTGTTGAGTCTGATACTGTGTCGAGATATTGAAAAGATTTGCCACATTGTGTTTAACACAAAGCTAATTTATTTGACTTTTATCCAGAATATAAACCCCGATAACTGACCTGGAGTTTATTAACAGAAAAGCAGAAAAGAGACATCAATGAACATGGTTCAGTCCTGGAAGTTATTTCACAACAGCATCCAATCACTGTTGTTACTTGTGACCTCGCTGGTGTCTCAGCAGATGGGATAACTGAGTGAATCACTTCGCACTCTCGGAGCAGGGGACCGGTCTCTCCGCAGTGTGACTGTACTGGTGTTCAGTGAGGTGAGATGACCAACTGAACCCAGTCCCGGACTGAGACCTGAACAGTCTCTCATCAGTGAGAACTCACTGGTGTGTCAGCAGGTTGGATGAGGTAGTGAATCCCTTCCCACATTTGGAGCAGGTGAATGGCCTCTCCCCAGTTTGACTGTGCCGATGAATTTCCAACTGGGATGGGTAATCAAAGCCCTTCCCACAGTCCCCACACTTGCACAGCTTCTCCCTGTTGTGAGTGCTCTTATATTTTGACAGGTCAGATGATTGGCAGGAACCTCGTCCACACACAGAACACCTGTACGGTTTAGCCCCACTGTGAACTGTGCTTTTTCCTTCCATGTTCAAAATCCGATGATATTCCAGATTGTTAACAGATTATTGTATTAACATCAGCAGAAAGAGGCCTCAGTGAACATGGTTCAGTCCTGGATGTGGTTTCACAACAAAATCCAATCAGTGTAGTTACTTGTGAACTCGCTGGTGTCTCAGTAGGTTGGATAACTGAGTGAATATCTTCCCACACGTGCAGCAGTTGAACGGCCTCTCCCCAGTGTGAGTGCGCTGGTGTACAGTGAGTTGAGATGATTGCCTGAACCCAGTCCCACACTGAGAGCACTTGAACGGTCTCTCATCAGTGTGAACACGTTGATGGCGCATCAGTTCCCCAGAACTTTTATACCTCTTCCCGCAGTCTGGGCATTTAAAAGGTCTCTCGCCAGTGTGAACTCGTTGATGGGACATCAGGTTCCCAGAACTTTTATAGCATTTCCCGCAGTCTAGGCATTTAAAAGGTCTCTTGTCAGTGTGAACTCGCTGGTGTATCAGTAGGTTGGATGAGGTAGTGAATCCCTTCCCACACTCGGAGCAGGTGAATGGCCTCTCCTCAGTGTGAATTCGCTGGTGTCCAGTGAGATGAGATGATCGCCTGAACCCAGTCCCACAGTGAGAGCACCTGAACGGTCTCTCGTCAGTGTGAAGACGTTGATGGCACATCATTGCACCAGAACTTTTAAAACACTTCCCACAGTCTGAGCATTTAAAAGGCTTCTCATCAGTGTGAACTCGCTGGTGTATCCCCAGGCTGGATGACTGACTGAATCCCTTCCCACACTGGGAGCAGGTGAACGGTCTCTCCCCAGTGTGAGTGCGCCGATGAGTTTCCAGCTCAGACGGAAATCTGAATCCCTTCCCACAATCCCCACATTTCCACGGTGTCTCCCCTCTGTGAACGGTGCTTTTCCCTTCCATGTTCAAAATCCGATGATATTCAGGTCACAATAAATTAGGCGACTCCGTCAGATCCTGATGTGATGTTTGCTTTGAGTTTCCCGAATGCAAATCCTTTCCTTCTAATACCCTGTGAAATTGATTTAAAACAGAAAAAAGTGACTGAGAGAGAACCCACAAAAACAGGTTGTAAAATTGAACGGAATGAATCTGGTAATTTGTGGGGCCGGCACGAGCTAAAAGTGACCATGAAAGCTGCCAGATTGTAATAAAAATTCAACTGGTTCACTGATGTCCTTCAGGGAAGGGAACCTGCCAACTGATCTAAGCCTACACAAGACTCTGGCCCACAAGGGAGCAGAGAGAGAGAGAGGTGAGAGAGGCAGAGAGTGAAGGGATATCTACAACACAACAAGAACTTTGAAAGAATCTCCAGAAGCCTCAACCTCTACCACAAAGAAGGACCAGGGTGAAAGGTGTGTGTGAACACCATCACCTCCAAGATCCCCTCTCAAGTCACACACTGTCCTGACTTGTCTGGATGAACAGAAATTTCCTCCATTTAAATATTGGGAAGATTGAAGCCATTGTCTTCAGTCCCCGCTACAAACTTCACTCCCTGACCACCGGCTCCATCCCTTTCACTGACAACTGTCTGAGGCTGAACCAGACATTCATAGGGACATAGGAGTAGGCCATTCAGCCCATTGAACCTGCTCCACCATTCAATCTGATCAAAGTCTTTTTCCCACACTATCCACATATCCCTTTATGTACTTGCTCAACCTGTCATCCATTCCTTTGTTCCCTCTAGTGTAACTATCCTAACACTTACCCAGCAGGCCTCCCACATTCAGCCTCCCTGTAATCCAGAACTCTGCTTACTCGCACCAAGTTTTGTTCACCCCTGTACTCACCGACTTGCAAAGGCTCTGAGTTAAGGAGAACCCCAATTTTAAATTTCTCATCCATGTTTTCAAATCCCTCCATCTCTCCCTCCCTACCTCTGTAATCTCCCCCAACCTCACAACCCTCCGAGATATCTACACTTCTCTAATTCCAACCTCCTCTGCATTCCTGATTTTAACTGCTCCACCTTTGGTGTCTCCCCCAGCAGCAGCCAAGGCCACAAACTCTGGAATTTGCTCCCTAAACCTCTCTTTCCTCCTTTAAGATAATCCTTAAAACCTAT
Organism: Cetorhinus maximus; assembly: GCF_964194155.1. NCBI lineage: Eukaryota > Metazoa > Chordata > Chondrichthyes > Lamniformes > Cetorhinidae > Cetorhinus > Cetorhinus maximus. The sequence continues at coordinate 34,568,958 of NC_135901.1, read as the reverse complement.
CTCTTTGGGTAAACCTTTGTTCATCTGCCCTGATATCGCTTCATGTAGCTCGGTGTGAAATGTTGCTTTCCTACGATCCTGTGAAATACCTTGGAATGTCCTATTACACAAAGTGGAAGAGAAATGGACAATAGCGCAGGAAAAACAATTCCTGACCATGAAAGATACCGTGGGAAAATAAAGCTGGTGAGCCAGCAGCACATGGTCAGAGGATGGGCAGCAGTGGAAACCTCATTTAGACACAGTTGGCAGAAGGAACAGTAAAATCCTAAACATAGTTAAAATACACTCGTAATTAGTGACAGAGAAAGTTAGACAATGGCAGAGAGTTGATCAGGGAGGGTAGAGGTGAAACAGAGCAATAGATGGACATGGAATTAGATCCATAGTAAAGGAGCTACACAAGCCCCAGAGCCAAGAAACCTCTCTCAGATAACAGAGCACAGCACTAAAAGCTCTAAATTGTAGGTGAATGGTCAAAAATACTCAACAGTTTCAGTTTTGAATTTTAAACTCTCCTGCTGGAGCCTGCAGCTGGAAAGATATCATATCCACTGGAATCAGTGAATCTCCCTGTTGAGGAAATATCCGGGGAGCGGGGTGATGTCATTGTGTAATTGTCGATGTGTGATGATGTCAAAGACACAAACACAGAACACCTGGGTCTTTGCAAACCAGGGATCACCACACATTATGAGGGATGTGAGAGGGTGCGGAGGAGATTTACCAAAACGGTTTGAGGGATGAGGGACGTTAATTGTATGCTTAGGTTGGTGAAAGTGTGGTTGTTCCCCTTGGAGCAAAGTAGATTGAGGGGAGATTTAATAGAGGGCTACAAGATTATGATTGGCTTAGACAAGGTAGTTAAAGAAAAGCTGTTCACATTATCTGATCGTAAAATAATTACAGGACACAGATTTAAAATTTGGGGCAAAATCCACAGGAATAATGTGAGAAAGAAATTTTACACAGCGAATGGTAATGACCTGAAACTCAATACTTAATTTCAGAGGCCGATAATATCCCGGCTCCGATGAATAGTGACTGTGTCAGATCTTGATGTGATGTTTTGTTTCAGTTTCCCTGTCTGCAAATCCTTCCTATTTAAAATCTGGTAAAACGATTATAAAAAAAAATCCTCACTGTCAGTCCAACAACCTTTCACCACACTAAAACCTTCAATTTGTAGATGAATACTCAAGAATACTCACTGTTTTCTAATTTAAAATCCCCTGTAGGAGCTGCAGCTGGAAAGGTATCAGAAGCACTGGGAGCAGCTGTAAAAAGAGATCATAAAAGTCGTCAGTGTCAGTCCAGGTTAGAAGTTGAGAAGAGAAACATTTCTCTTGGTTTGAGTTTGCTGCGTGTAAATCCTCTCCTTCTTGCGCCCCTGGAAAAGGAGTTTCCAAAATCCATCCCTGTCAGTCCAGGATAGAAGTTCACGACATTCCTCCTGCTACCTGGACCACGATGTCCGCGCATGCGCCCTGCAGCACAGCCGCTACCCCTCCCCTCCCCCCCGGGCAGAGGGAGAGACCCAGCCATTTCCGGTCTGTTCGCTGCAAACGCGGGACCGGTAGTTTGATATTAAGGCTCTGCGGCCTGCACCGAGTGTTTATGAAGCCTCCCTTCCCACTCCACTGGCTCCATTCCTCCCGCCCACTCACTAACTCTGTTATTCTGCTGGAGACGCCATCTTTTCACCTGCTCTATGCGGCTCCGGTCACAGAACAGCACTGCGCATGCTCAGGGAGAAGACCATAATGCGCAGGTGCCAATTACATTCTGGAATGCGCATGCGTACGGCCTTGGCGGTCAGCACAGGGCACATTCTCTCCCGCTCTGAATGCTGGGTGACAGGTTCGCCATTGGGTGTCTATATTTTTGTATGTAAAATTATTTTTTATGATCCGATGATGACTGGAGAATTAGGGTCAAGATGTTAAATCAATTGACACAACAAAGTGCACGCGCCTCTACCATACTTCTGTCCTGTGTGTAATTAACAACAGAACAAGCTCCTACAGTTAGATAAAAGCAAAATACTGTGGATGCTGAAATCTGAAACAAAAACAAAAATTACCTACAGTTAGATATCAATTCACTGGATTCTTAGCAGGTGAGGTGAAGAAGTGATTTTTCCTAACATGCACTGAACATTTAAATTCCGTATTGTTAGTAAGAATGTGCCTATTGTGGATTAAATCTTTTGAATTTTTAAAGCTGGTTTGTTAACTAGTGGCCAAATTTTGCACGCATGAAATGCCTATATTTTCTCGATCAGATATGACTGCTGCTGTGTCAACTAAGCAGATGATCGAGTGAATCTATTTTCACATTCGGCTGGTGAATGATGTTTTCATCGTGTCACTTTACTCAGGAGTGTCCAGCTGAGACTTGAATCTCGAATCCTTCTGGAAATGAGTTCCATATTCTCATTCAAGGAAAAGAGAAAAGCGATGCTGTAAATCTATAATAGAAACAGAACATTTTGGAATTTGACACAGATCTGGGAGCGTCTGTGGAGAGAGAGACACATTTTTCATTTCAGGTCTATGACTTTTCAGTAGAACTGTACTGAATCAGTGCCCAAACCTAAGAACATAACTCTGGCTCTCAATCCACTGACATTCCATAAGACCATAAGACATAGGAGCAGAAATTAGGCCATTCGGCCCATCGAGTCTGCTCCGCCATTCAATCATGGCTGATAAGTTTCTCAACCCCATTCTCCTGCCTTCTCCCCGTAACCTTTGATCCCCTTACCAATCAAGAACCTATCTCTCTCAGTTTTAAATACACTCAATGACCTGGCCTCCACAGCCTTCTGTGGCAATGAATTCCATAGATTCACCACTCTCTGGCTAAAGAAGTTTCTCCTCATCTCTGTTCTAAAAGGTCTTCCCTTTATTTTGAGGCTGTGCCCTCGGGTCCTAGTCTCTCCTACTAATGGAAACATCTTCCCCACGTCCACTCTATCCAGGCCTTTCAGTATTCTATAAATTTCAATCAGATCCCCCCCCTCATCCTTCTAAACTCTAAATTCCCAAATATTCTGAGTATTTCCATCACTTTATGCTTTTATCCCTGGTTCAAGACGTTGCTTATGAATTTGGACATTGGATTTATTGGTGATTAACTCATATTGATTCCTGTCTATCCTCCAGTGGAAGCATTTTCCAAACCCTTTCCTGACGTTAACAGCTTCGATCAGGTCCTCTCTTACCCTATTTTCTAGAGAAAAGCTGTTTAACCTGTTCAATCGGTCTTGAATGTTATAACTTTCCAGTAAACCTTTCTTGCACCTTCTCTAGTGCTTCTAGATTCATCCGATAATATGAAGGCAGTGCGAATTGGAGTATCAAACTCATCATTGCCCTGCAAATGCCTGTATAATGGATGGATCGGTATTGCAGTGGGAGAGAGGAACATTGTTCCAAGTTGTTATTCGTCAAGCTGTATTTCAGCCATTTTCCCATCAGCAGAACTTAAGATGAAATGAACACATCCAGTGAAAAAATTTAGAAAGTTGGTGTGACTTTTGTTTGTACCTTGCTCACTCCAGTGTCCGGTAAATGCTGCTTGAAGGTTTAGTGACTGGGATATAAGCTACCTGCGTTTCCCTGAGTCTGTGCTCGGTGTATTGGGAAGTTTGGCCCGGGTTGGAGTATCTTGTGTCCCAGGGATGGGCAGTAACCCGCTGATTGAAGCGGCAGTCACCGCTTTCTGTTGGCAGCGGGTGATTGGAGAGTGCGAGGCCGGAATATTGCTGCTTTTCTGCTTTTCCCTGTCTCACTCACTGTGGAGCTGAGGAAGAGTGAATCAGTGATGGGTTTGTTTGGATCCAATAACTTCATAGATTTCTAAAAGGCTCGATGCAGGTACATGGTAGTTCCAAAAGTTCTTTCATTATATTGCGGATTAATATTCATAAAAATAGCTGTTTTGTAGGAACTGGCTGGATAACTGCAGAGCTGGCAATGTTTGGGGGATATTTTCTTGCAGCCAATATACCCAATGACAATCTGAAATTGAGTGATATTGAATGTGGACAAAAATCGTGACAATATCCAGGCTTGGGCTGACAAGTGGCAAGTAATCTTCGCACAACACAAGTGTCAGGCAATGACCATCTCCAACAAGAGAGAATCCAACCAGCGCCCCTTGATGTTCAATGGCGTTACCGTCCCTGAATACCTCACTATCAACATCCTGGGGGTTATCATTGACCAGAAACTGAACTGGATTGGCCAAATAAATACTGTGGTTACAAGGGCAGGTCAGAAGCTAGGAATCCAGTGAATAGTAAATCACCTCCTGATTCCCCAAAGCCTATCCACAAGGCACAAGTCAGGAGAGTGGTGGAATTCTCTCCATTTGCTTGGATGAGTGCAACTCCCACAACACTCAAGAAGCTTGACACCATCCAGGACAAAGCAGCCCGCTTGATTGGCACCACCTCCACAAACATTCACTCCCTCCACCATGGACTCACAATAGCAGCAGTGTGTATCATCTACAATGTGTACTGCAGGAATTCACCAAGGCTCCTTAGACACCATCTTCCAAACTCATGACCACTACCACTTGGAAGGACAAGGGCAGCAGATAGATCGGAACACCACAACCTGGAATTTCCCCTTCAAGTCACTCACCATCATGACATGGAAATTATTGCTGTTCCTTCACTGGAACTCCCTTCCTATCTGCACTGTGGGTGTACCTACACCACATGGACTGTAGAGGTTCAAGAAGACAGCTCACCACCACCTTCTCAAGGGTAACTAGGGATAGACAATAACTGCTGGTACAGCCACCGAACCCCACATCCCATGAATGATTTCAAAAAACATGGATGATTTCGAACCACAAACCCTTTAGTTAGCAGCTGACCAGGGAGATCACTCTTCATTTCCCTCTGATTCCGGTTCGGGAAGAGTTTGATACAGTAGATAGGAAGAAACTGTTTCCACTGACGAGGGTCAGTGACCAGAGGACTGGGATTTAAGATAATTCAAGAAAGACAGACTTCATTTATATAGCGCTTTTCCCGACCAGCGGACGTCTCAAAGCGCTTTCCGGCCAATGAAGGACTTTTTGAAGTGTTGTCATTGTTGTGATGTAGGAAACATGGCAGCCAATCACCACTCAGCAAACTCCCACAAATAGCAATGTCATTATGAGCGGATGATGTGTTTTGTGACGTTGACTGAGGGATAAACACTAACCAGGACACATGGCTGTGAGATCAAGCACCTCCTCATTTTTCTCAGTCGGTATATACAATCTAATTCCCCTTGCTGTACAACCTGTTACAGAGGCTGTTATGGAAAAGAGGGAAAGGTTTGCTACAGCTATACAGAGCCCTGGTTAGATCACACCTGGAGGACTGGGTATAGTTCTGGGAACGGCATCTTATTAAGGATCAATATTTGCCTTGAAAATTTCAGTGGAGCCGCATTGATGAGGCTGGTGGGTTTTGGAAATTGAAAGTTGTACATCCGCAGCTTGCAGCACTATTTCACCTCACTTTTCACTTCATGTTTATGTCTAACACACTCGATGCTGTTATTGGCTGAACGAGTCTTCTGTGTTTTAACTAAACATGTTATTACTTTGGAAGGAAGAACGGGGAGAGACAATATAAATTGCAGGGTTCCAGGGAAAAGGTCGGGTCATGGCAGTGACAGGACCGGCAGAATGCGCACTTTCCCTGCTGTAACCATTCTATGATATTATACAAATAACATTACCTGAACAACGCGTGGCCTAGCTGTGGACCAGCCTTTAATGTGATGGATTTGAAATCCCGTGTTGTTTCCTCACGGAGGTTCGAATCTTGCCAGCTGTGCATCTCATTATTTCTGATCTTAAACGTTTGCCTTCAGAATTCAATCTCATTCAACTGGAGAAAAAACGCACCCGTGTTCTTTTTTTTCCGTTTATTTATCAACCTTCTGAAAATCAGCAGCTCTAAGTCGAACAAAAACGGGGCCAAGTTGGTGACATCCTTGCTTTCTGGGTGTTTGTCTCTCCTTAGGCCTCTGTCACTCTCGGTGTATATGTGTGTCTGTATTTCTCTGTTTGTGTCAATGTGCTTCAGTTTCCCGAGGGGGTGAACACACTTTACCAGCAAAAACTTTATTTACTTTAGTTGTGCAACTTCATATTGAAATGTTACTGAGAGAAATATCATGGTGAAAGATGCAACAGGAAATTGTGTCTTTCTCTGACTGGGCTACCACAACAACTTATATTCATAAAGCGCCTTTAACCTGTAGAAATGTCACAAGGCGTTCCCCAGGATCATTATATTACAAAGTGAGACACCGAGCCACATAATCGGTCAGATGACTAAAAGCTCGGTCAAAGGGGGAGGCTTTAAGAACTGTCTTAAAGGAGGAAAGTATCGATTTCATGTTCCAGTGAACAGCAATGGTTCTTCTCATTGTTCTTCTCATAAGTGACTTATGTTCAACCTGAACAGACCATTTGGTCGGATAAAACTGTCACTGGTGAAGAGATCAGGAATGAAAAAATGCCAAAAGTAGCCTCCATGATCTAAATTTCCAGTCTGGTTAGCAGCTTCCCTGATGGCCGACTGGTTAGGGTTCAGCACTTTCACCACCGCAGCACAGGTTTGATTCACTGTCAGGGAATTGAGATTTACTGCTCTTGGGCTAACTGTCTTCCTGGCTGAAAACAACACAGAACAGCTCTGTCGGAGTCAGGGGAGTGAGAGTTGAAGTTTCACATCAGAGCTGGAAATGTCTCACGTGCAAAAGTCGAGAACAAATCCAGAGGGAGTGAAAATAAAAGAGAAGGGCTGTGATAGGTTACAAAGCACTGACTATGGAGCTGGTGGTGCACGGCAGCATATTATTCCTGTATTACCCATGTCACAAGCAGCTCTAATTTGCTGATTTATACTAGGCCCAACATTACCACTACAGTTTGGTAGCCTATAAACAACTCCCATCAACGTTTGTTGCCTCTCGCTGTTTCTTAGCTCCATCCAAACTGATTCTACATCTTGATTCTTCCATCTAAGATCTGCTCTCTCTAATGTGCTGATCTCGTTCCTTAGTAACAGCGTTACTCTGCCTTCTTTCCCTTTATGTCCATTCTTCCGAAATGACGAATATCCTTGAGTATTCAGGTCAATTATTCACACTGCTCATTGAAAGCCGAATGGCCTCTTTCCTTTCTGTAGCTTTGTGTCATTTTGTGCTTCCTAACACCCCAGTTGCATCTCTTTAAGTTATTTTGCCATTTTATAACTCAATCTAGTGAGATATGCTTCCTGCCCTTCTATGCAACGCTTTGAATTCAAGACACTGAGCAAATTCACCGAGCTTTCTTGTCATTTCTAGCACTGAATTTGAAATCAGACTAGTGCAACGGCAATTAAATTGTCTCAACCATTCACATGAGCTCACCCCATCACTTTTATCACGAGCCTGTCATGTACCTTCTTGCAGTACTTTTACTGAACAACATAAGCCCATCCCAGCTCCGCTTTCTTAATCTTGAAATCCAGTGTGAAAATATGAACAATTTCAAACCTCAACAAAGTGCACAAGACTGGAAGGAGAGTGTGACTGTGAATAATTGACACTGTGCACATTCCTGTTATCAGCATCTGGGACAATCAGGAAATTGAGACCTTGTAAACCCATCCCTTCTCAAATCCTCATGTCTTACATTCCCTGGTCCTGATTTCCAAGGAAAGCTTGGCTTCGCGATCTGTCTGTGTCTGCACTGAGCAGCTAATTGACCTGGGAGCATGACGGGCAGAGGGAGCTGGAGGCGAGGCAGGGACAGAAGCAGAAATAGGTGCGACTTTTTTTTAATTCATGGGATGTGGGTGTCGCTGGCTAGGTCAGCATTTATTGCCCATCCCCAAATAGCCCTTTTTCCAGAGGGTATTTAAGAGTCAACCAAATTACGGTGGGTCTGGAGTCACATGGATTCCAGGCCGGGAAGGACGGCAGATTTCTTTCTCTGAAGGAGATTAGTGAACCCGATGTGAACCAGCAATGGTTTAATGGTCATCCTGAGATTTATAATTCCAGATTGTTGAATTCCAATTTCACCATCTGCCATGGTGGGAATGGAACCCGGGTCCCCAGAGTATTACCCTGGTTCTCTCGAATCCCAAATCCAGTGAAAGTACCGCAGCCTATCCCCAAAAATGACAGTGTTTGGAATTTGATGTGTGTCAGTTACTTTCAGTGATGAATTTCTGCCGTGTGTTCCCTTGTCCATTTCACAGGAGCCGCGGCGATGAGGTTGGTGGGTTTTGGAAATTGAAATTTACACAAGAGCAGCTTGAACAGCAGGTTGAACAAGTGCAAGCTCAAATTGACAATCAATATAAATTGCTGTGAGGAAAAAGGCAGGATTATGGAATTAGTTAAATTGCTCTTCCACAGAGCTGGCACGGACAAGATAGGCCGAATGTACTCCTTTTCTGCTGTAGCCATCTATGATTTTATACTAATAACATTACCCTGTGCTTTGAGTCAGTCGTTGTGGCCGAGTGGTTAAGGCAATGGAGTCCAAATCCATTGGGGTTTCCCACTTCTCATTATTCCTGCTTTTAACTCTGTGCCTACAGAGTTAATTATCAGTTAAATTGAATCAAATCCATCCAAACACTCGGAAGTTTTCCTATTTCTGTTCATTCACGAAAACATTCACGGATCTTGCAGTTGGAAATGGAACAAAAACGGAGCCAGGCTGGTGTCAGGCTTCCTTTCTGGGTGCTTGTCTCTACTTAGAGGTGTATATGTCTGTGTGTGTTCCTCTGTGTGTGTCAATGTGGTTCAGTTCCTCATTTTTACCACCCAAACATTATTCACCCCTGTCCTGCGTCTTCACATTAAGATGGTACAGAGAAAAAAAGAGCAGCTTTGAAAGATGCAAGAGGACATTTCTTTCTGGTTCTTTTTGAGTGGAGACTATTCAGTTACTAAATGCCCGGATGTTACAAAGCGGAGGATGGTTCAGGCTTTCACATGATATTGTTAAGTAGCTGAGAATGCTCGATGGGCCGAAAGGCCTATTCCTGATCATATTTTTTCCATACACTAATTCAGTGTCGATGCTGGTCAAGGTAATCACTGTTGCTGCTCTGAATGTGGTAGTGAGTGGCCGAGAGGACGAAGGTGCTGATCCAGGTTCCTGTGATTTGGACTCCGCTCCCGCGGGTGTTAAACTTTCTGCTTGTTTGTTGTTTGAGACACTTCCAAAAAAAATCCTCTGTGCGGCCAAGTGCAGTGTTGCCTTTTGGTTGGAGGAATGGGGAGGGACAGTCTAAAGGTGGTTGGGGCAATGGCACAGACTGGAAGTCCTTTTTCGCTGTTACTCCCTGTATCCATTCTATTATTTTATACAAACAACAGCACTCTTTCACTAAGTAGCTGTGGCCAAGTGGTTCAACTGATTGATTGGAATTTTAGTCGGAGTTCCCTGACGCAGGTTCGAATCTTGCTTTTGCTGCATTCCTGATTTTAACTGACGGTCTGCAAATTAATTATCGGCTAAATGTAAGAAAAAGCATCCAAATACCCCCGTGTTTCCTATTTCCGTTCGTCTGCTAACATTTCCTAAATTTACATTCGGAAGTGGAAGAGTAATTGTCCACTGCTGATCAACCAATCACAACTGCTCTTTGACAGCAGCACGCCAGGCCGAATGGCCTCTTTCTTTGCTGTAACTTTCTGTAATTTTATGTTTCCCAACACCACGGATGCTCTTTCCCAGTCATTCTGCCATTTTATAATCCATTTTATCAAAATGTACTTTGTTACCTTGTGTCCTGTCCTTCTGAAGTCAAGACCCGGTGTGAATTCAGTGAGAAGTTTTCTTGTCATTTCCAGCAGGAGATTTGGAACCAGACCAGTTGAATGTCAGTTTAAATAGAACCATAGAACCATAGAAAAGTTACAGCACGGAAGGAGGCCATTCGGCCCATCTTGTCCATGCCAGCCCGAGGACACCCAGGTGCCCTTTCTAATCCCACCTTCCTGCACCCGACCCATAGCCCTGCAGTTTACAGCACTTTAGGTGCAGATCCAGGCACTTTTTAAAAGAGTTTAACGTTTCTGCCTCTACCACCAACTTGGGCAGCGAATTCCAGACACCCACTACCCTCTGCATAAAAAAGTTCTTCCTCATGTCCCTCTTACATCTTCTGCCGCTTATCTTGAACCTATGTTCTCTTGTTCTGGAATTCTCCATCAAGGGAAACAATTTTATCCTGTCCACTCTATCATTCTATGTCCCACATAATTTTGTACACCTCAATCAAGTCACCTCTCAGCCTTCTTTGTTCTAAGGGAAATAACCCCAACCTATCCAATCTCTCCTCGTAGCAGCCCCATTTGTCCAAACATATACCACCTCAAATTGAGTACACGGTGTTGTATTTTTGACAGAAAGAATGAGGAGAGACAATATAAATATGAGTTGCTGTGGGGAAAAGGCGGGGTGTGGAATTACAGGAGTTGAGTTGCTCTTCCAGAGAGTTGGAATGAGAATGACTGTCTGATGTAGCTGCCTATGATTTTATATAAACAGCAGTGATGTTCAAGCCGGTCCTGTGTTCACGGCGGAGTGGATAAGGGGATGGGGTTGGAATCCTGTGGGGTCTCCTCACAGAGGTACAAATACTCCCGGCTCCAGTTCTCATTCCTGATTTTGATAAGGTGCCAATGGAATTAATTGTTGGATAAACGGAATCAAAACCACACAAACAACCCGGTGGTTTCTTCTTTCTGTTCGTCTGTGTGAGTGTCAATTTGATTCAAAAACAAAAATATCTGTAAAATCTCAGCAGGTCTGACAGCAACTGTGGAGAGGAATACAGTTAACATTTCGATCTGTATGACTCTTCATCAGAACCAAGAAATATAGAAATGAGGTGGAATATGATTCAGTTCCGCAAGGGAATGGACACATTTTTAACAGAACTAACTTTATTCACATTAGTTGTGCAACTTCAGATCAAAAATATCAGCGTGAAAGGTACAAGAAGAGTTTGCCTCCTTCTTTGTGTGCCCATTACAACAACAACTTATATTTAGATAGTGCCTTTGACATAATGAAACCTCCAAAGATGGTTGACAGGATTATATAACAGAGTCTGACACTGACACACATAAAGAGATGTTAGGCCAGGTGACCAAAAGTTGGCCAGAGAGAAGATTCTTAAAGGAGGAAAATGAGGTGGAGGTGGAGAGGAAATTCCAGAGCTTGGGGCTTCTGCAACTGAAACCATGGTCACCAATGGTGGAGCGATTCTGATTGGGAATGTACAAGACGCCAGAATTAGAGGAGCACAGACATCTTGGAGGCTTGTGGGGTTCGAGGTGGTTACAGAGGTAGGGAGGGGCGAGAACAAGGAGGGAATTGAACACAGGGGTAAGACATTTTGAAGTAGATACATTTTCTGACCGGGAGCCAATGTAGGTCAGCGGGCAGAAGGTGATACGGGAATGGGACTTGCTGTGAGTGAAGACACGGGCAGCAGTTTTGGATGACCTCAATTTGCGGAGGAGAGAATGTCCACTTACATTCCAGAACTGACATTCTGCTGGATCAGCTCTGCCCTGTTTCCAAGACTAATATTGATCCTTTATAAAGTGCCGTTCCCAGAACTATACACAGTCCTCCAGGTGTGATCTAACCAGGGCTTTGTGTAGCTGCAGCAAACCTTTCCCTCTTTTCTATAACAGCCTCTGTCACAGGTTGTACAGCAAGGGGAATTAGATTGTATATATAGACTGCGAAAAATGAGGAGATGCTTGGTCAGAATCAACTTCATTTAAATATTCAACAGGAAATCAATTTCATAAATAATTATTTCTTTTTATTTTGAAGGCAACATATGAATCCCCAGTCCAACTCTCCGTGTCATTGAGTCAGGGAAACTTTGTTAATTTTCACACACTGAGCATGGACACTGCAGGAGATCCTGCACCTCTTTCAATATTGTTTTCCTTAACTCAGAGTTTTCAAAAGGGAATTGGACAATGACTTGAAATGGAAGATAAAAGCTGCAGGGTTATGAAGGAAGAGAATGATATTGGAACTAAGTGGCTCTTTGAAGAAAGCACACACCCGATGGGTCGAATGGCCTCCTAATGAGCTGTGTCAGTTTACAATTAGATCAATTCCTCTGCAAAATTCCATAATGTCCCACCCAAATTCTATTCCTGCAAAACAGGATCTTGCAGTGCAGCATGTCTACACAGTTTGAAATTCTATACAACTCCCTTTGGCTTTTTCACGTAAATTGTTTCTGTGCTGTAGCGGCCTCACCAGCAATGTCCACATCTCATAAGCAAATAAAGAAACAAATAGTTGTTTCACATGCGCAAGGTCATCGGTTCGAAAGCTGGCAAAAATCTTATCAAAACTGAATAATCCAATTGCAAGAAGTTGCACAATTCCTGTTTGGTGCTAAATAATAGCCGAATACATTATCTCACAGCCGTGTGACATTGGCACTTCCCCATATTTTGAATGATTTTCTCCAAAAGGCACGGTTATGAGAAAGAGACAATAAATCAGAAGAATTGCAATAAGTTAGTTTGCACATGTGTGAAGTGTTGAATGACCTGCTGATGTGCTCTGTCATGTTATGATTCTAATGTCAGATCAATTTCTCTGCTGCATGGCTATATTTTACAGCCGAATTCTATTCCACAAAACAGGTTTCGGAAGTGCAGTAAGTGCAGTTTGATATTCTAAGTCAGTCCCCGTGGTTCTGCACATTGTTTCTGTAGTGTCGTGGTTATCACATACACGCAAAAGGTCCCCTGCCTGGAAATGGGTACAAACACTGTCGGGATTTACACATCTAAGTGTGAGGGAAAGTTCCATAATTCACATTTGTTGTTGAATATTAACTGAATATAATATCTTGCTGCCACATTAAATTTGCCCTTCACCAATCCTCAAAAAGCATTCTCAAAATCAGGAGGGATGAAACTGACTCGGCACAAAAATAACAGTTTCTTTAGTCAACAACAGAAATTAATGAGTTTACAAATGCAAATTCACAGTTACTTGCTGATTGAAAGATGATAACTAGTGTCATCCAGAGAGTAGCGTCATCCAAAAGCCAGGCACAACTGATACTGTGATTGAACATGAGGGAGTGGGAGAGATGGTACATAATCACTTTGTATTGCTCTTCATCATGGATCTTCATTCTTTCATGAGCATTGCTGACCAGCATTTGTTGCCCATCCCGAATTGCTCTTGAGCTGTTTAACTTGTTAAACCGTTTCAGTAGTTGAGAGTCAACCACATCACTGTAGGTCTGGAGTCACATGCAGGTCAGACCAGGTAAGGACGACAGATTGAATTCCCTAAAGGACTGGTGAACCACATGGGTTTGTACGGTAATCAATGATAGTTTCATGGTCATCATGACTGAAAGTACTGAGGACATGTCTGATCATGAAAAAACTGTATTGTAAGTTCGATATGAAATGATTTGCGTAAGCAATTACTGTTTGTATCGAAAACTGCAGAAGGAACCATAGTCAAACTCTTCATTTCATTGGTAAGGGAAATGGTAAGGCAAACTGCATGGATTCTGCAGAAACTCCTTTTTCAAGAGAATTTGGCAATGGTTGAAAGGGAGAAAATTTTGATTTCTGGGAAGAGAGAAGGAAATTGGGACTAATTGGCAAGATCTTTGTAAAAAGCTGGTATAAATAAAATGGGTGGAAGGTCCTCTTACTGAGCTGTGCCATTTGATGATGACATTGTTGATCAGTCTGTCTCCAGCATTCCTAATGAGAACAGCCGAATTCCATTTCTACAAAACAAAGACCCAAAGTGCTGCTGCATGACGTCACCGCTTAACATTCCAGACAGCTCCATTGGGATCCAGGCAGGGAAGTGTCCCTGTAGCGTTGTGGTTACCCAGCTCATTTCGCATGTTCAAGTTATTCCATTCGATGCTAGGAGAAAACATTATCATCCAGCTGTGTGGAAAAGTTGCATCGTTCCCCTTCCTGTTTGCTGTTGAATGTGAGCTGAATGCTGGATCTTGCAGCCACATTAGATTCGCTCTTCTCCATTTCTGAAGGTAACATTCAGCAAAATAAGAAGATGTTACCGCTGGCAGCGGGTGATTGGAGAGTGTGGGGCTGGAATATTGCTACTTTTTCCTGTCTCACTTACCATGGAACTGAGGAAGAGTGACTAATTGATGGGTTTGTTAAAATCCAATAGCCTCATCGATCTATATTTATTTAGATGGGGGTACATGATGGTTCATTTTCTTTGTTAGATCTGAAATGAATATCCATAAACAAAGTTAGATGTGGGAACTCAGTGGGTAAAAGCTGAGTTGGCATCGTGGGGGTGGGGGAAGGATTTTCTCGTGTTTTCAGAGCCCCAGAACGTGAACGAGTAATGATGGGGAGAAAGATGAGAAAGCTTTGTCTCTGGGTGATCTTAAACCACCAACCTTTCAGTTAACAGCCGAACGTGCTGACCAATTGTGCCACAGAGACTTGGTGAATGGGCAGATGTTCTGTAAGATATCCTAAACCAGCTCAGCGAGTTTAAGCTTCAGATTGCCGCGACTGGAATGACAATTATTTCCTACCAGTTATGCTCTACCTGATCCCACCCACTACAGACATATCCATGTCACCGGGAACCAGCTCTCCTACAACCGGTGCCGTCTCCCTTCAAGCCTTCATGTGTTTGTCTGTTACCAACTATTCCTGAAGCCGATAATTCTAAAGGGTTTTCTCTGTTACACAGCGAGTGGTCAGGATCTGGAATGTGCTGCCTGAGAGTGTGGGGGAAGCAGATTCAAACGCGGATTTCAAAAGAGAATTGGACAGAAAATGCAGGTCTCCGGGGAAAAGGCGGGGGAGTGGGACCAGGTGAGTTAATTTCCAGAAGAGAAAGAGATCTCCCTTTTCAGACAGAGTTAAGGAGGTTTTTTTTCCCTCTCAGAGGCTCATTAGCCTGTGTAATTATTTTCATCAGGAGTTTGGTCATTGGATTTACACAAGGCAGAATTAGACAGGTTTTTGATCGATAAGAGGGTCAAAGGTTATGGGGACAGGGAGGAAGATGGAGTTGAGACCACAACCAGATCAGCCATGACCTTAATGAATGGTGAAGCAGGGTCAAGGGGCTGAATGGCCTTCTGCCCCTGAGTCCTTTGTTCCTATGGGTCGAATGGCCTCCATCTGTGTGCAGCCTTAGCTCTGATTCTCTGACACGATGAGGCGCACGAGAGGCAAATAGTCAACTCCTGCTCCTATTTGTTATGTTCTATTTTGGAGCTGTTACCACCCAAGGCAATGGTTAGTTTACCTTTGATAGTGGCAGTGTGGCCGGCTGGGTTAAAGTGTTTTGTTTGGGCTCTGTTCTCTTCGTGGGTTCGAATCAAAATTTCAGTTAATTTATTCTTTCAGTCACTTCACCTCAGCATTGGCTCTCGGCCGTCGATGTATTAAGATCTTCATCTTGGCAGGAAGAACAAGGAGACGCAGTATGAATTGCAGGGTGACTGGGATGCCCTCTTTCTCTGTTATAACCTTTCTGTGATTTTATATGAAGAAGATTAATGTTGATGCGATGTCTGTAATTGTGGATGCGTGGTTAAGACAATGGATTTGAAATTTACTGAGCTCTCCCCGTGTAGGTTTGAATCCCGCCTACCTCGCTGTCTGCTGTCCCTTACTTTAGGTGAATCCAGAATTAAAATTAATTATTGGTGAAACGGAATAAAACCCTTCCAAACACTCCCGCGTGTTTCTCCTGCTCCTGTTCCGCGTTTCTTCATTTCCATTCATCTGCAAGCATTCACCAAATCTGCAGTCTGAAATGGAACAATTATTGGACATCCTTATTTCTGTGTGTGTGTGGCTCCTTTGACCTCTGTCACTCTCGGTGTATATGTCTGTGTGTGTGTCAATGTGTTTCAGTTCCCTGAGGGGGTGAACACTTTTTTACCATCACAAACTTTATTCACATTAGTTGTGCAACTTCATATTAAAATGTTATGGTCCCCCTCCTTTTCCCCGCAGACCTGCATTTTCTGTCCAATTCTCTTTTCAAATCCGCGATTGAATCTGCCTCCCCCACACTCTCAGGTAGTGCATTCCAGATCCTAACCACTCGCTGTGTAACAGAGAAATCCCTTTAGAATTGTACACTTTATGTGATGTTGCCTCTCCTCATTCTTCCGACCAGCATGAATCACTTCACACTTACATGCATTAAATTTCCGGTTCATTTTAACAGTTTACACGAGGAATTCCTGTGCACTGTGACAGTTTACACAGCGGTAAGAAAAATAGTTTTCCTCTGCTTAGGAGTTGACCCTGGGCTTCGGGGGTGAAAGCACCAAATCCAAAGCACGAAACTCTCCCAGACTTCCAGTGAAGCGAGAGGCAGTTTTCAATCAGAAACCAGCGGCTGTGATATTTACAAAGCGGGATGGAGAAAGACTCAGTTTGAGCAGTGACACTGCCGGAGGAATGGAGAGCTAGGGATGACCCATGAAAGCAGCAAAGCTTTAAAAAGCGGTGACACCCGGCGTGGGGCTCGAACCCACGACCCTGAGATTAAGAGTCTCATGCGCTACTGACTGAGCTAGCCGGGCATGCACATGCTTTGCTCCCTATGAGAAAATTCAGGGAGATCAATGTTACTTCCTCCCTGGAACGTCAGCTTCTTCTGAATTTCAAAGTGTGGAAGGTAATCGACCTACAAAAGCCCCAAGGTTGCAATGCATTCCTCTCAATCATCAATAACATCATTCACATTTTCTGTTTCTTAGTTGCATCTCCTTCCAAACCTTTCACACTCTCTCTTGCATCTTTTATCCTGACAGTTTTCTTTTTGACATTTTAATATGAAGCTGCACAATTAATGTGAATCAAGTTCATGAAGTGAATATGTCTTCATTCCCTCGGGGATCTGAACCACATTGACACACACAGAGGAACACACACAGACATACACACCGAGAGTGACAGAGGCCAAAGGAGAGACAAACTCTCAGAAAGCAAGGGTGTCACCAACTTGGCCAATTATTGTTCCATTTCAGACTCCAAATGTAGTGAATGTTTGCAGATGAACAGGAGTATGAAACACGGTGGTGTTTGGGTGGTTTTCTTTTGCATTTGACTGATAATTTATTCTGCAGTCAGTTTGTGTCAATCAGAGATGAGAGGAAGGAGAGTTGGCAGGATTGGAACCACGTGGAAAAATGCCTGAACCACTCGGCCAGGACAACTGGGTAAAGGCTGCATGTTGTTTGTTTAAAATAATAGAATGAATACAGGGAGTTCCAGTGAAAGAAGGTCTCCCAGTCCGTGCCATTGTCCCACCTTTTCCCAGTCACCCTGGGATTTCCTTTCCACTTTCTCTCCTCATTCTTCCAACTGAAGTAAAGCACTGCACAGCTCAGCTGCCCCTTCACCACACGGAGAATTTTTTGGAAGCGCCTCAAACAACAAACCACTAGAAAGTTTGGCAGCGGTGGGAGGGAAGCCCAAATCATCAGAGAGATCGAAACCTGAACCAGCGGCTGAGCCCGCTCGGCCTCACTACCACATTCAGATTAGACACAAACATTGTCTTCACCAACATTGACACTGAATTAGAATATTAAAAAAATTATAATCAGGAAAGGGCCATTCGGCCCTTCGAGCATTCTCAGCTACTTAATAAGATCATGTGAGAACTTCAATCATCCTCCACTTTGTAACATCCAGACGTTTAGTTGCTGAACAGTCTCCATTCAAAGAAAAGGGAGAAATGTCCAGTTGCAACCTTTAAAATGTTTTTTTTTTTTGTTGCTGATATGAAGCCAGAGAACTAACATGGATAATGTTTGGGTGGTAAAAATTGGAAATTGAACCACATTGACACACACAGAAAATCACAAATATGCACATTGTTAAGATTTGAAATTGCATATATTTTCACACTGTCTTTCAATGTGGAGAAAGTGGAGCTGTGAT
This sequence comes from Cetorhinus maximus, assembly GCF_964194155.1. NCBI lineage: Eukaryota > Metazoa > Chordata > Chondrichthyes > Lamniformes > Cetorhinidae > Cetorhinus > Cetorhinus maximus. The sequence goes on along the minus strand of NC_135901.1, from coordinate 34,550,938 downwards.
CAGCTTATAGCTCAGAAGATGTGCAGCAAGAATGTATATTAATGATGCTCACAGTACTTGTTTGGACTCAGTGAACTGCATCTAATGATTGAGACCATTTAATTGCCGTTCAATGAGTCCGGTTCCAAATTCTGTGCTAGAAATGATCAGAAAACTAGCTGAATTTGCCTATTGTCGTGAATTCAAAGTACCATATGGAAGATAAGAAAGTTCATCTTAACCGTGGTGTTAGGAAACATAAAATGACAGAAAGTTACAGCAAAGAAAGAGGCCATTCGGCCCTGTGTGCTGCTTTCAAAGAGAAGTGTGATTGGTTGATCTGAATACTCAAAGACATTCGTCATTTAGGAAGAATGGACAAAGAGGAAAACGAGACGGTGTTGCGCTGTTAATAAGGAGTGAGATCGGTCCGTTAGTGAGAGAGGATCTTAGATTGAAGGATTAAGATGTAGAAAAAGTTTGGATGGAGCTAAGAATCATCAAGAGGCAGCAAATATTGGTGGGAGTTGTTAAGAGGCTACCAAACTGCATTGGTGATGTTGGGCATGGGATAAATCAGGAAATTAGAACTGCATGTGACATGGGTAATACAGGAATAATATTCTGCCTCACACCACCAGCTCTATAGTCAGTGCTTTTTAACCTATCACAGTCCTCTTTTATTTTCACTCCCTCACTCCGACTCTGGGTTTGTTCCCGAGTTTTGCCCTTGTGACATTTCCAGCTCTGATGTGAAAATTCCCCTCTCAGTCCAGCAATTCTAGTAGAGTTGTACTGTGTTATTGTCAAACAGCAAATCAATCACATTGATTTGAACAGCTCGCCCAGGAGGAATACGTTTCAAATCCCTAACCAGGAATCGAACGCAGGTTCTACTGATAAAATTGCCGCATTCGAACCACTAACCCAGCAGTTTGACACATGTCGGCTGCTTCTGGCAATTTTTCATTCCAAATCTCTTTCACCAAATATAAGTTTCTTTGGCCAAATGGTCTGTGTCGGATGAACACAAGTGACGTCTTCAGCCAATGAGAAGAACCATTGCTGTTAGCTGGAACATGAAATCAATACTTTCCTCCTTTACGACAGTTCTTGAAGCTTCACCTTTGACCGAGCTTTTAGTCATCTGACCGAATATGAGGCTCGGTGTCACACATTGTTATATAATACTCCTGGGAAACGCCTTGTGACGTTTCATTAAGTAAAAGGAGATTTATAAATATAAGTTGTTGTTGTAGTCCATACATCGAAAGAGACAAACTCCTCTTCCCTCTTTCATCCTGATATTTTTCAATGTAACATTGTAATGTGAAGTTGCACAGCTGATGTGAATACAGCTTGTTTTCGTAAAAATGTGTTCCCCTCCTCGGGGAATTGAACCACATTGACCCACACAGAGGAATACAAACAGAGATATGCACCGAGACTGACAGAGGCCTAAGGAGAGACAAATGCCAGAATGAAATCATGTCACCAAATAGGCCCAGTTTTTTTTTCCATTTCCGAATTTTGCAGAAGGCTGACAATGAATGGAAATAAGAGATCACGGATGTGTTTGGATCACTTTTCCTGGATTCAAACGAGAATTAGCTCTGTCTGTGCGTGAAATAATGGGAAACGTAGTCGGCATGATTCGAACTTGCGCAGGGTAACTCCAATCGTTCAAACATGGACAAAAGAGCTTCACCAATGACCTTCCATCCATCATAAGGTCAGAAGTGGGGATGTTCGCTGGTGATTGCACAATGCTCAGCATCATTCGCGACACCTCAGATACTGAAGCAGTCCATGTCGAAATGCAACAAGACTTGGACAATATCCACACTTGGGCTGACAAGCGACAAGTAACATTCACACCACACAAGTGTCAGGCAATGACTATCTCCAACAAGAGGGAATCCAACCATCGCCCATTGATGTTCAATGGCATGCGCAGCACTGAAGCACCCGCTATCAACATCCTGGGGGTTACCATTGACCTGGAACTGAACTGGGCTAGCCAAATATATACTGTCCAATACTGTGGCTACAAGAGCATGCCAGAGGCTAGGAATCGTGCAACGAGTAGCTCACCTCCTGACTTCCCAAAGCATGTCCATCATCTACAAGGCACAAGTTAGGAGTCTCATGGAATACTCCCCACTTGCCTGGATGAGTGCTGCCCCCAGTACAATGAAGAAGCTGGACACCATCCAGGGCGAAGCAGTCTGCTTGACTGGCACTGCATCCACATTCACTCCCTTCACCACCAATGCACAGTAGCAGCAGTGTGAACCAAGTACATGATGCACTGCAGGAATTCACCAAGGCTCCTTAGACAGCAACGTCCAAACCCATGACCATTTCCAGACAGAAGGGCAAGGCAGCAGGTAGTTGGGAACACCACCACCTGGAATCTCCCCTTCAAGTCACTCACAGTCCTGACTTGGAAATATATTGCCGTACCTTCACTGTCACTGGGTGAAAATCCTGGAACTCCCTTCCTGACAGCACTGTAGGTGTACCCACACCACATGGACTGCAGCAGTTCAAGAAGGCAGAGCACCTTCCCTAGGGAAATTAGGGATGGGCAATAAATGCTGCCCCAGACAGCGAAGCCCACATCCTGTGAATGAATTTTAAAAAAAATCCAGGTTAGCCTGCAAATTATATTGCTTTGTTCTTTTGACCAAAGTAAAGCACTGCATACTTCAGCGCCTGGACCAAGTCTGACATATTTGCTCAAGTGAGGAAATGGCTGAAGCTTTCAATATTGGTTTTCTTAACACCCAGTTTCCAAATGGGAATTGTGCAATAGCTTAACACCCAGTTTCCAAATGGGAATTGTGCAATAGCTTGAATGTGAAAAACAAAAACATGGCTAAGGAGAAAGAGAAGGAAATTGTCATTAATTATAAAGCTCTTTGTGCAAAACTGACATTGACAGCATGGGTGGAAGGTCCTCTTACTGCGCTGTGCCATTTGATGATGACATTGTTGATCAGACTGTCTCCAGCATTCCTAATGAGAACAGCCGAATTCCATTTCTTCAAAACAAAGACCCAAAGTGCTGCTGCATGACGTCACCACTTAACATTCCAGACAGCTCCATTAGGATCTTTACAGCGCAGGGTTTATAGAGGTGAGTGGGGTCATATTCGCTTCACATATGATGGATCTGCAGCTTGGAAACTGGCAAAAGCATTATCTAAGCTAAATTATCTGAATGTGAGCGAAAGTTCGATAATTTACGTTTGTTGTAAATATGAGAAGGAGGGTTGGAATCCTGATGACTAAATTTTTCACCAATTGCGATTTTAACCAAATTAATTATCAGTCAAATAGAAGGAAACCCATCCAAATACGTTCGTATTTTCTGATTTCCATTCATTTGTCAGCATTCAGGAAATTTGCTTTCGGAAATTGGAACAAACACTGATCCAAGTTGGTGACATGCTTGCTGTCACTCTCGGTGCATATAACTCTGTGTCTGTTCCTCTGTGATTGTCAATGTGGTTCAGTTCCCTGAGGGGTTGAAAATGTTTTTAACATCGCAAACTTGATTCACATTATTTGTGCGAATTCATGTTAAAATTTCGCAGAGAAAAGCATCAGCATGAAAGAGAAAATAGGAGACTGGCCCTTTCTATATACATCCTACAACAACAATAACTTATATTTATAAAGCAGCTTGAACCTAATGAAACGCCACAAGGTGTTCCCCAGGATCACACAATCACAGAGTCACAAAGTTCAGAAGAGGCCCTTCGGCCCATCGAGTCTGCACTGACACGTCGGAATCACCTGACCTACCTACCTAATCCCATTTACCAGCACTTGGCCCATAGCCTTGAATGTTATAACGTGCCAAGTGCTCACCCAGGTACTTTTTATAGGATGTGAGGCAACCCGCCTCCACCACACTCCCAGGCAGTGCAATCCAGACTGTCACCACCCTTTGGGTAAAAACGTTTTTCCTTACATCCCCCCTAAACCTCGTGCCCCTCACTTTGAACTTATGTCCCCTTGTGACTGATCCTTCAACTGAGGGGAACAGCTGCTCCCTATCCACCCTGAACATGCCCCTCCTAATCATGTACACCTCGATCAGGTTGCCCCTCAGTCTTCTCTGCTCCAACAAAAAGAACCCAAGTCTATCCAACCTCTCTTCATAACTTAAATACCATTATATAACAAAGTGAGACACAGAGCCTCATATTCGGTCAGATGACGAAAAGCTCAGTGAAGGGCGTAGGCTTTAAGAACTGTCTTAAAGGAGGAAAGTATCGATTTCATGTTCCAGTTTACAGCAATGGCTCTTCTCATTGGTGAAGAAGTCGCTTGTGTTCACCCTAAACAGACCATTTGGTCGGAGAAAGTTGTCTCTGGTTAAGAGATCGGGAATGAAAAAAAAAGTCAGAAGTAGCCTCTAAATGCCAAACCTCATTGTTAGTTTCCCTGATGCCAAGTGACTTGGAATCGGTGAATAGATTGGACGAACAGCGAATAGGTTGTTGGGTTTTGGAAATTGAAAGCTGCACATGAGTAGGTATTTCAGCTCACTGTCGATTTCATGTTCCAGCTTACAGAAACCGTTGTTTTCATTGGCTGAAGAAGTCGCTTATGTTGAACAGGCAGTCCTGTGGTGAAAGAGATCTTGATCCCCTGCCCGGGAATCGAACCCGTGGTGAAAGCATTGAATCCTAACCGATAGCCCAACAGGGGATCTGAAAAAAAAAAAATCAATTTGGCTTATCTACGCTGCTTTTGCCAATTTTTTTTTCTCTATTGCACCGGCACAAATATCGCTTCTGATCGATCAACCATTCACAACTCCTCTTTGAAAGCCTTCCAAATGTCCTCTTTCTTTGCTGTAGCTTTCTCTAATTTTATGTTTCCCAATGCCACAGATCATTCTGCCACTTTATAACCTACTCTAACGATCTGTGCTTTCTTACCTTGTATTCGGCTCTTTTGAAATCAAAACACGGAGCAAATTCAGCGAGTTGTCTCGTTACTTCTAGCACGAGATTTGTCACGAGACTAATTGAACAACACATTAATGGTGCCAATCCTTCACTGGAGCTCAACATGTTCAAAGAGCGCTATTACCATCACCCTGTTCTGTACCTTCTTGCAATACATCTGCCGAATAATATAAGCTTATCACAGTTCTGCTTTCTTCACATTGAAACCCAGTGTGAAAATCTGAACCATTTCAAAGCTGATAAACGTGCACAAGGCTGGTAGGAGAGTGTGACTGTGGATAATCAGCACTGTGCACATTCCTGTAATCAGTATCTGGGAGGATCAGGAAAGTGAGATCCTGGTGTCTCTTTACCCTGTTGTCTGTAAACCTATCGCCTTGCGTTTTACATTCCCATGAACTGACTGTGTCTACATCAAGCAACGAATTGACCTGGGAGCTGGAGGCGAGGCAGGGACAGAAGCAGAAAGAGATGCGACATGAAAGTGCTTTGAATTTGATATCTGTCAATTGGTGTCTGGGGCGAGTGCCTGCCTTGGAAGTTCCATTGAATGAGGTTGTTATCCTTTGTTTTAAAGCAGCAAGATTGTGAATGACTACAACACCCAGCATGGGGCTCGAATCTACGACGTTGAAACTAAACGTTTTATGCTCTATTGCCTGAGCTAGCCATGAACGTGGGAAAAAAATGCCATATCCCAACACATATGGCGACAAATGTTGTTTTCCACCTGGCGCCTCAGCTTGTTCCGAATTTAAAAGTGTAGAACGCAATCAACTTCCAAAGGTCCCAAGGTTGCAATGCATTCCTCTCAATCACCAATACCATCATTCACATCTTCCTCTTCTTTGCTGCACCTCCTTCCAAACATTTCAAACTCTCTCTTGCATCTTTCATCCTGATATTTATTCTCTCCTACATTTTAACATGAAGTTGCACAACTAATGTGAATAAAGTTTGTGATGGTAAAAATGTGTTCACCCCCTCGGGGAACCGAACCACATTGACACACACAGAGGAACAGACACAGACATATACACCGAGAGTGACAGAGGGTAAGGGGTTGTTTCTAAGAAGAGACAAACACCCAGAAAGCAAGCATGACACCAAGTTTTATTCCAGTTCCACTGCAAGTTTCGAGAGTGTTTTCGTGAGTGAACAGAAATAGAAAAACTGCCAAGTGTTTGGATTGGTTCTATTCAACTTAATCGATAATTACCTCTGTAGACACAGAATTAAAGCCAGAGGTAATGAGAAGTAGGGAACCCCAATGGATTTAGGCTACCTCACCTAAACCACTCGGCCATGACAGCTGTCCCTGTGCAGAGGTTAATGTCGATGGTATCAAATCATAAATGTCTACAGCAGAGGAGGATGACATTCGGCCCATCGTGTCCATGCCGGCTGATGGCAAAAGAATTCAGCTAATTTGATAACCTCGCCTTTTCTCCACTGCAATTTATATTTCTATTGTCTCTCCTCGCTCTTTCTGTTAAAATGAAGCATAGCAGGCATCTTTTTTGACAGTGAGCTGGCACTTTTTGCATCACTTGCATTTGTAGTTGTATGTTTAGTAAATGTAATATCTCACAGCCATATTACATTTCCTCTTCACCATTCCACAAAATAAACATTCAGCAAAGTGAGTGTATCTTTCTGCTGGCAGCAGGTGATTGGAGAGTGCGGGGCTGGAATGTAGCTGCTTCTGTGCTTTTCCCTATCTGTGGAGCTGAGGGAGAGAGAATAATTGATGGGTTTGTTTGAATCCAGTAATTTCACAGATTTGTAATGAGTTAGATGCAATTACATAGTCGTTCATTGTTTTTTATTGTGTTTGAAATGAACATGCATAACAAAGACATTGGCGTGGGAACTCACTGGGTAAGGAAAGAGTTTGCAGCTCAAGTAGCCAATGACAACTCGGAAGTGCGTGACAATGAATGCTGATAGGGAGAAAACAGTAAAAGTTACGTCCCTGGATGGCCTCAAAACACCAACCTTTCGGTTAACAGCCTAATACGCTGACCAATTACACCACAGAGACTAATATAAATCTTACCTTCAAGGTGTCCTAAACTAGCAAATTAAAGCTTCAGATTGCTGCTACCGGAATGACAATTGTTCTCCATCAGTTTTACTCTTCCACAATAAAGAGTGGGACATTCATTGTGGATACATGGAAACAGTCTGATCTCACTCACTGCAGACACATCCATGTCACCTGGAACCAGCTCTCTTACAACCAGCGCCGAGTCCCTTCGAGTCTTTCCGTGTCTTGTATGTTAGCAAGTATTCTGATTGTCCCGAAGCCGATGTTAGCTTTGAATGCCTGATGTGCAGTAACGAGAATCCTTTCAATGCCTCAGATCAGTTAATTTCACTGATAACATCACAGTCAATGTTCCAGCGTCTTAAAGAAGGGAAAGGTGCTTTGACTGCCTCTGGTCAGTCGGAGAGTTCACCCTTCATTCTCCTCTGATTCCAGTTCCCAAAGAGTTTCTGAAGATCCACAAAGCTGGAGACTGGGTTTTCTGTTTTGGCTCCCAGTCTATTTTCCCAGCTGCCAACTGACGATATTTTCCAAATATTGAGGAGAGGACAACAAAGTGGCCTCGAGACCACAATCAGATCAGCCATGATCTTTTTGAATGCTAGAACAGGGTCAACGGGCTCAATGGCCTCCTCCTGATAGGCATTCCTCTCTCCAGTGACACAGCCCAAATCAACTCCTGAATTTCGGAAGCTGCTTTCAGAATTAATTATGAGTTAAATGAAATAAAACCCATCCAACCATTTCAGCGCTTCTTATTTCATCTGCAAGCATTCACTAAATCTGCAGTCTGAAATGGAACAATAATTGGCCAAGTTTTTGTTTTCTGCGTGTTTGTCTCTCCTTAGGCCTCTGTCACTCTCGGTGTCCTTGTCTGTGTGTGTTCCTCTGTGTATGTCAATGTGGTTCAGTTCCCTGAGGGGTTGAAAACATTTTTACCATCACAAAATTTATTTACATTAGTTGTGCAGCTTCATATCAAAATGTTACAGAGAAAAATATCAGGATGAAAAATGCAAGAGGAGTCTGCAATGTTTGGAAGGAGGTGCAGCTAAGAAGTGGAAGATTCAGCAATAAGTTTTCTCCTCGTTTGACACGAGATTTGAAACCAGATCAGGGAGATATTTGTGTCAGTGTAAAGAGTAAAATCTCACCTATTACAGCTATATTTTGCCTTTCACCACCATCTCTTTTGTCAATGCTTTGCAACCTATCACAGCCCTTTTCTCATTCCCTATCTTCACCTCTGTTTGTTCTCGACCTGTTGCACGGATGACGTTTCCAGCTCTGATGCAAAACTCCAGGACACACTCCACTGATTCCAGCAGAGCTGATATGTGTTTTCTTGCTGCTAATCAACAAGCAAAGCAACTTAGGCTCATTTGAACAATTTGCACGGGGTCAGTAAATCTTCATTCTCTGACTGGGGATGGAAACAGAGCTCCGGCGGTAAAAGTGCCGAATCCTAACCAGTAGACAACTGGCAGTCTTATAACATGGCTCATTTATACTACCTGTGCCTTTTCATTTAATTTCTGACCTCTCTTATGGGAGACACGTTTCCCCCACAAAATAGCATGTTTATATAAAGCACAAATGGCATTAATTGTCACACAATTCCGCGTAGTCAAGCCACAAACAAAGAGAATAAAAATTCCAACTCTCTTGTTACCCAGCGAATTCCAACAGCAATGACTCTTTCCCCCTGAATATAATATCAAATGTAATTTAACAATTGACCAACCATGTACCTACATTTTTCACATTCGAGATCGATGACGTTATTGGATTGAATCAAACCCATCAATTATTATTTTTTCCTCAGCTCCACAGTGAGTGAGGCAGGGAAAAGTAGAGAAGCAGCAATATTCCGGGCCCACACTCTCCAATCACCCGCTGCCAGCAGAAAGCAGCGACTGCAGCTTCAATCAGCGAGTTACTGCCCATCCCTGGGACACAAGATACTCCAACCCGGGCCAAACCTCCCGATACGCCAAGCACAGGCTCAGGGAAACTTAGATTATCTCCTGGTCACTAAAGCTCCAGCAGCATTTGGTCCATTCAGCCCTTGCTCATTTTCCCAACTTATCCCGTCACCCTCTAATTTCTCCGGCCTCTCCTCATTCTTCCAAGCAAAATGCAACACTGCACAGACCACGTGGTCCTTGCTGTCAAGAAGAAATCCCTAGATGTGCTGAGAAAATTAAAGCGCCTAAAATTTGGGTGATGGGGGACTTGAATCCACAACTCCCTTGGAAGTCTAACTTAAATGCAAAATTCTTCGAACGCTCAGCCACTCTATGACATTCGCAGTGCAAATAGCCATTCCCTTGACTGGCATTGGCTTTGAATTCGAATGTTAATAAGTATAGGATGAGGAATAGGCCATTCAGCCCCTCGAGAATTGAAGAGTTTTCCACGTTGGCTCGATTTAACACTGAGAACAGAGGACAGTCGCTCTTTAATGAGGTGAATAACTACTCAGGTAGATTATGGATGCTTTCGGGTTATCATGTGGCTTTGCTTGACAGCAGTCCAGGCTTTCAAGGCACACACACCGAGACAAACATCGACTGCAGCTGGAGGATCATCAACTCGGTGAAAGAGGCGCTTTGGTCTGCCCGAAACTTGTTGGTCTTCCAGCACAAAGAGTTGTCCCCGACCGATTGTTGCGGACTGGCACAATCCAAAGTCCAGGACTACGTGCTGAGGGACGCACTAAAGCTTGGGGCAGCTGCCGCAAAGGCGCAATGGGGAAGGGTCGCTGTCTAAGACCTTTCTACCACAGCGCACCGAGAGACTGGGAACTGTTTAGAGCCCCTCGGGCTGTACAGATCAAAATGAAAGGCTGTAAATGATTGTAATATTGTTTGTACTGATGCACCTGGTGATACATTTTGTAAAAGTGTAACCTGGATTGTACCCTTGTAATGTTGTTTTTGAAATGGTTTGGAATGTGATTGAAGATATTTTATGAATAAAGTATATTTTTACAAAAAAAAAAAAAAAAAAAAACCTGTTTCAGGCACAGAGAGAGACAAGGTGGAGAAAGAGATCGAGGCAACAGAGAGCCAATCAACAGCACTACCCCCTGAACCTCCCAGTCCTCAGGACAGCGAATCAATGGAGGAGGAGGCAGCAGTGGAAAAGCAGCAGGGGGAGTGGCGGACGGTGAAGAACAAGAAAAGTAAGAGGGAGCGAAGAAGAAGCAAAGGCGTTTCCCAGAGAAGCGGCAAGAGGCGTCTCCCATCCGACATGGATGACAAGGGCAGCAGCTCTTCGGATGATGAAGTGCCAGAGCGGCACCGACAGAAGAGGCGGCAAAGCTCCAGGGCGTTGGAGGACGAGACACCCGAGCTCCAGAAAATTGGAGACAACAAGGAGACCAGCGCACCCCAACGTTGCCTGCAACCTGAGGAGGCCAGTGCACCACAGCCCCTGGAATCTGGGAGCAGTGAGGCAATCATCGCACCCCAGCTCCAGGAAGCCGGGAACAGCAACACCCCAGAGGGGGTGAGTTTTGGAGAAGCTTCTCCAGCAAAGGTCATCTCAAAACCCGCTCTCTACGTGAACCTCCAGATGCCACCGGAGCAGAACACGGCCAAGGAGATCTACCTCAGCCCATCCAAAGTGAAGGAATTTGAGCTCACTACGGGTATGAAGGAGCAGACTAAAGGTCTGGGACTCTCAGAGACAGTGGGTTTGGTAGGAGAATAAATGCTTTAAAATGGGTTTAAAGATTGTATCCATAAATGTGCGTAGCATTAAATCTACTACGCGATGTGTTGCGACCTTGGACTACCTAGCCAAGGTCAAAGCTGACCTGTTGTTTCTGCAGGAGTGTGCGATACCGCACCTCAGCTCCTACAGGCAATGGTCACGATGGTGGTCCCACGGGCCATCGATCTGGTCGGGCGGAAACGACTCTCGTTCCTCCGGCCTGGGTATTCTGCTGCGGGGAGGCAACTTCACCGTCTCCGAGGTCAAGGAGGTGGTGGGCGGGCGACTCCTCGTAGCAGACGTAATGTACAAGAACGCTCCACTCCGGTTAATTAACGTGTATGGCCCGGCACAAGGGGCTGAGCGGCTGGAGGTTTTTCAGCAGCTCCCACTGCTGCTGGCGACCTCCAGGCCGGTCATTCTGGGCGGGGACTTCAACTGCATCATCGATGCGGCTGGACGATCCGGCAGGGCCGGAAGCAGATTGGACGCTACGTCCAGATCCCTGATGGAAACAGTTAAGGATGCCAAGCTGCACGACGTCTTCAGCAACCCTGCAGACGGAGCGCAGCGTAGATACACCTGGTCGCGGCCAGACGGGTCCATTCGTTCCAGGATAGACTTCCTGTTTGTGTCCCGTGCATTCACAGTCAGATCCACCGAGGTCAAGCCGGTGTTCTTCTCTGACCACTTCCTCCTACTGGCGGACTGCCACTTGGAGAAGGACCTGAGGGTGGGCAGGGGGGCATGGAAGCTAAATGTGCAACTGCTGACCCCAGAGAACATTGAGGAGCTCAAGAGGGATTACAAAGGTTGGAGAACCGTGAAACCCCTCTTTGAGTCCCTGACACACTGGTGGGAAGTGATCAAGGGAAGCATCAAGAGGTTTTTCATCCGCAAAGGCACCCAGAAAGCTAGAAAGGAACAGAGGGAAATGTCCCGACTCCAGAAAAAGATGCAGAATCTGCTCCGGCTGCAGTCGATGGGGGTCGATGTCAAGGAGGAGCTCCAAGAGGTGAAGGGCCAGCAAGCCTCGCACTTTGCCTCGGAGGCCTCCAAGATCATCTTCCGTTCCAGGGTCCGCTCCGTGGAGCAGGATGAGACGTCTCACGTTTCTTCTTCCAAAAGGTACACAGAGAGCGCTCTGTGATCAGCAGCCTGAAGGAAGAAGACGGCTCAGTAAAGTCATCACGGTCCGACATTCTGAGGATCAGCAAATCCTTTTATGCCGGATTGTATGACGTGAAGCCCACGGACAGCACGGCCTCCCAGTCCTTCCTGTCCTCTATCACGGAGGTCTTAGACCACAGTACGCGGGAGAGCCTGGACAAACCGCTAACTCCTGACGAACTGACTAAGGCCCTCGAGTCCTTCGAGAAGAGTAAAACCCCCGGAAGCGACGGCTTGCCGGCGGAGTTGTATTCGGCTCTGTGGGACTTGATCGGCCCAGACCTGCTAGAAGTGTACGAGAGTATGCTCCTGGCCGGCAGCATGTCAGAATCCATGAGGAAAGGCATCATCACCCTCATCTACAAGCACAAGGGGGAAAGGGAGGAAATTAGAAATTGGCGACCCATTTCACTGTTGAATATGGACTATAAGATTCTGTCCAAGGTCATCGCCAATCGGGTCAAATCCGCTCTGGAATTGGTGATTCACCCTGACCAGACCTGCTCTGTGCCAGGCAGGAAGATCTCTGACAGCCTGGCGCTGCTCAGGGATACGATTGCCTATGTACAGGACAGGGGTGTGGATACCTGCCTCATCAGCTTGGATCAGGAGAAGGCCTTTGACAGAATATCGCACACCTACATGGGGGATGTGCTCTCCAAAATGGGCTTTGGGGAGGGAATTCGAAATTGGATCCAACTGCTCTACACTAACATCAGTAGCGCAGTCTCAATCAATGGGTGGGAAACAGATAGCTTTCCGATTAAATCTGGAGTCAGGCAGGGCTGTCCTCTCTCGCCTGTCCTTTTCGTGTGCTGCATAGAACCCTTTGCCGAGTCCATCAGGAAGGATCCGGGCATAAGAGGAGTGACGATCCCAGGCAGTGGAGGCACTCAGGTAAAAGCCTCCCTGTACATGGACGACGTCGCCGTCTTCTGCTCGGATCCGCTGTCGGTGCGCAGACTGATGCACATCTGCGACCAGTTCGAACTGGCCTCGGGAGCCAAGGTAAATCGTGGGAAGAGCGAGGCCATGTTCTTTGGGAACTGGGCTGACCGATCCTTTGTCCCCTTCACTGTCAGGGCTGACGGCCTGAAGGTGCTGGGGATATGGTTCGGAGGGACCGGGGCATGCGTTAGAAACTGGAAGGAGCGAGTGGCTATGGTGAAAAGGAAACTGGGCATGTGGGAGCGACGCTCCCTCTCCATTGCGGGTAAGAACCTGGTCATCAGGTGTGAGGTACTCTCGCTGTTGCTGTACGTGGCGCAGGTCTGGCCCATTCCAGACTCCTGCGCGACGGCGATCACTCGAGCCATCTTCCGCTTTATCTGGGGGTCGAAAATGGATCGTGTCCGCAGGGACGCGATGTACAAGCCTCTAGATAAAGGGGGAAAAAACGTGCCCAACATCGCCCTCATACTGATGGCCACCTTTGTGTGCGGCTGCATCAAGCGGTGCGTAGACCCTCAGTACGCAAACACCAAGTGTCACTACGTGCTGAGGTTCTACCTGTCCCCGGTGTTGCGAAGGATGGGTCTGGCCACGCTGCCGCGGAACGCTCCAAGTAGTTGGACCGTGCCGTACCACCTGTCCCTGGTGGAAAAATTTATGCAGAAAAACACCTTTGACCACAAGTCCATCAGGCAGTGGTCAGCACGTAACGTCCTAGAGGCCCTGAGGGAAAAGGAGAGGGTGGACCCTGTGGGATGGTTCCCCGAGCAGACTGTCAAAGTCATTTGGCAGAATGCCTCATCGCCAGAACTTTCCAACAAGCACCAAGACGTAGCTTGGCTGGTGGTGAGAAAGGCCCTCCCCGTCAGATCCTTCCTACACGCCAGGAGGCTCACCCCCTCTGCACGTTGCCCTCGAGGTGGCTGCAGTGGGGAAGAGACCGTTGTTCACCTCCTTGTGGATTGTGCCTTTGCAAAGAAAGTCTGGAGAGAGATGCAGTGGTTGCTGTCGAGGTTCATCCCGAGCAGTTCTGTGACACAGGACTCTGTGCTCTACGGGCTGTTCCCAGGGACACACACCGAGACAAACATCGACTGCAGCTGGAGGATCATCAACTCGGTGAAAGAGGCGCTTTGGTCTGCCCGAAACTTGTTGGTCTTCCAGCACAAAGAGTTGTCCCCGACCGATTGTTGCGGACTGGCACAATCTAAAGTCCAGGACTACGTGCTGAGGAACGCACTAAAGCTTGGGGCAGCTGCCGCAAAGGCGCAATGGGGAAGGGTCGCTGTCTAAGACCTTTCTACCACAGCGCACCGAGAGACTGGGAACTGTTTAGAGCCCCTCGGGCTGTACAGATCAAAATGAAAGGCTGTAAATGATTGTAATATTGTTTGTACTGATGCACCTGGTGATACATTTTGTAAAAGTTTAACCTGGATTGTACCCTTGTAATGTTTTTGAAATGGTTTTGAATGTGATTGAAGATATTTTATGAATAAAGTATATTTTTACAAAAAAAAAAAAAACCTGTTTCAGATCTCCCGTTTAAGGCACTTTTAATCTATGATTAGACGTGGAAGTAACTGGCAAGGCCAACATTTTCTGCCCATCCCTAATTGCCCTTTAACTGAGGATCTTTCTGCACCATTTCAGAGGGCATTTAGAGTCTGGAGTCACGGGTCGGCCAGCGGTTTTGTTTCTGTGTGAACCAGATGAGAGTTTGCATCAATTGTCATGGTCACCATTGTGAAAACTGAATTTTAATTTCAGATTTGTTAATTAAATTTAAATTCCACCAGCTGCCATGGTGGGGTTTGAACCCTTCCATTCTATTAATGAATGACTTTGATTAAAAAAATTGAGAGACTCATGTCCAAGTTTGATCTCGGTTTTATGTTAGTTAATGAAAGGATGTGCAGGGCATCAGTCCCCGTGATCTTGTAAAATAAGGAAACACAGGAGAGGGAGGAGACCATTCAGCCTATCGAGCCTGTTCAACGATTGAATTACATAATGACTGGTCTGTATCTCAACTCCATTTATCCATTTTCGTTCAATATCACTTTATGAACTCACACAACAAAATATATCAACTTCAAATTATCAGTTTATACCAGCCTTAACAGATTTTCTGGCGGGGAGATGCTTTGTGTGAAGAGATGCTTGGAGACATCTCCCCTGAATGATCGGGCTCTAATCTGAAAGTTGCGCCACTTTGTTTTGGGCTGCCTGAACAGAGGAGTATTGTAGCTGCAAAAAATGCAAAGGGGCAGTGATCGACAGAGTGTGTGGGCAAGTCTGTAACAGAAGAATTTGACTTAATTGACATGAGATTGAAGGGCGTTACATCAGAGGATTTTTAAAGTCAGTAAAAGTGAGGGACCGTTGAGGGGCAAACAAACAGAATAGAAAATAAGACCCGGCTGTAATGTTAGACGTTATCTGAAGAGGGCTGGAACATAAAGGGGTGAACGTAATGTTGCATTTGAATAAAGCTCTGGTTACACCTCATCTGGGTAAGTGCGTCACCTCAGGGAGGGGTCAGTTTTTAATGTCCCTGTGGGTGCACTATGTTCAGTATCTGACACTGAACTGCCCCAGGGAGGGGGCAGTTTGTTGTGTCTCTGTGGGTGCAGAATGTTCAGTATCTGATCCTGATCTGTCCCAGGGAGGGGGAAGTTTGTGATGTCCCTGCGGGGCTCAGTTTGTTCAGAATGTGACCCTGAGTTTCTCCATGGAGCTGCAATGTGTAATGTTTCTGCTGTGTGTATTTTACAGCGTGTGACCGTGAGTTTCTCCATGGAGCTGCAATGTGTAATGTTTCTGCTGTGTGTATTTTACAGCGTGTGACCATGAGTTTCTCCATGGAGCTGCAATGTGTAATGTTTCTGCTGTGTGTATTTTACAGCGTGTGACCCTGAGTTTCGACACGGAGCTTTCAATGTATCGTGTCTCCCTCTGGTCAAGTGTCTAGTGTGCAAGACTGACCTGCCCATTCAAATATTTATATAAGTGACAGGAATTGAAAGCCTCTCAGGAACAGCGATGATTTCAGTCTAAATACGAAATCTCTGGTTCTCACCCGGAATTCCTCACATTCTGACAGTTTCACGTGATTCCAGACACACAGCAATGTGGCTGGTCCTGAAATAGTCTGGACACCGTGAGTTATATCAAACCGCTGAAGACAAGACAAACCAGACGGATCACTTCTCTTCAAGAACCTCCTCACCAACAACGTCTCAAGGGAAATGAGGGATGGCAATAAACATTGGTTTTGTCTGCGATTGTCCCATCACAATAACCAATGCAGAAAACCTATCACAGAGGAACGGGGTATGCTATTCAGCCTATCGAACCTGTCCCACCTTTCAGTACGATCTTGGCTGATCATCCACTTCAACTTCTTTTCCCCACACTCTCCCCATATCCTTTTATGTCATTGGTATTTAGGAATCTCTCAACCTCTGCTTTAAACTCACTTAGTGACTGAACTTCCACAGCCCTCAGGGGTAGGGAATTCCAATGATTCACAAACGTCTGAGTAAGAAAAACAATCTCCTCCTCGGTTTTAAGTGGCTTCCCCTTATTTTGAAGTTGTGTCCCCTGGTTTTAGACTCCACAACCAGGGGAAACATCTTACCTGCATCCACCCTTTCAATCCTTCAAGAATTTTGTGTGTTTTAAGGAGGTCATTCTACTCATATTTAGAAACTTTAGGGAATACAGGACCAGTTTCCTCAAGCTCTCTTAATAGGACACTCCCGCCATCCCGGGAGCAGGTCTGCTGAACCTTCACTGCATTTCCTTTAGGACAATAATATCCTTCCTAAGGGAAGGGGAGTGAAACAGTAAATTGTACTCCAGGGGCGGTCTAATCAAGGTTCTAAACAAACGAAGCGAGACTTCGCTACTCGTTCATTTGAATCCTGTATTGATAAAAGCTAACATTTCATTTGTCTTCCCTATTTGCTTGCTGCATCTGGATGTTAGCTTTCAGTGGCTTATTGATGAGGAAACCTAGGTCCCCTTGTACATTTACAATTTCTAGACTCTCACCTTTTAAGAAATGTTCTGCACATTTGTTGATCCTAGTAAAGTGGATAACCTCACATTTTTCCAGAATAAATCACATCTTTCATGCTCTTGCCCATTCGCTTCACTGTCCAAATGGCCTTGAAGCCGCTTTGGATCTTGCTCACAACGCACATTCCCACCAAGCTTGGTGTCATCCTCGAATTTGGAAATACTACATTTGGCCCCCACATCCAAATCATCAAAATGTATTACAAACAGCTGGGAACCGAGTACTAGTCCCTGTGGTACCCCACTATTCACACCCTGCCAATGCTGGATAGAGATTATCTTCAACATTTTATATTTCACTCTGTAGTTGTCCCCCAACACCACCTGCACTCCTCCCCAAACTGCCAAAAGAAAACACCCGCTTAGGCTGCCAGCCCCTCTCACCCCACAAACTGGAGATTTGGAATGGCCTGAAAACCAGCTGGACCTAAGAGGACTGAGGTACACTTACTTCCTAAATGCACCGTTTCATTTCGCCACTCAATCCTGGTGATGAAAGATGGAAACTGGCCTCACTCTACGCGTATCACGGAGGCAAAGAGATTGGGAACAAAACCAGATCAACACGTATTGATGATGGAAATTCTTCTCACTGTTTATTGAATTTAACAATTGCAAAAAATGGATATTTCACCACGTCCTTCAGTTCCTCTCTGAATTTAGTCTTGGTCACTGCATAAATAGCCATGTTGGTGCACCAACTCAGGAGCTGAAACATAAATCCCAGTTCCCATATTAATAGAGGAAGACAGAGTGGAATAATACCTGACAGCTGCAACCTGTTACAAATGGAACCTATCAGAAATATCGCCCACAGCAGGATAAAATTCCCCGATATAGCAAACAGTAAAATGATGGTTTTCCTGCTTTTCTCCATCTCTGGGTCACTGGGATTCTCCCCACTGCTGTGAGCCCGGAGTCTCCTGCGGTCTCTGCTCGACACAAAAATAGACCTGACAGTTAAAGCGTTCAACATCAAAATCAAAACAAGTGTAACAAATGGGGTTACAATATAATGAACGAATTCGATTGCTGCCCACATCGATGAAAGTTCAGCATCCTGCAGTAATATGCAAAACCAAGGTTTGTTGTAAATTGTATATTGGCCTTCATACATAAAGTACCAAAATATGTTCTTCACTCAGAACAGCAGACTCACTGCTCCGAGAACCACAGCCGCCGTGCGCTCGGTGCAATATTTTGTTCTCAACTTCTATTAACAAATAGCCAGAAATCGATCAAAGGTGAAAGAGACTGTCAACCAGACAGAACAATCTGTGGCGGCATAAAGCAGGACTGCATGGATATTCCACAATTTAATCCCCCACTTGAACTGAAACTGAGCCCATTAACATATAGAAATCTGCCTGAATATGAGACCAATGATAACGACCAGTAGATCCGTTGCCATGGACACCAGGTAACGGTTAACACATCTTGAGAGACCGCACCTTCCTCGAGACAGGGTCACAATAGTCAGTAAGTTCACTGTAAGGAAAAGAAAGTCACGGAGCTTATCGTTTAACTGAGAGTGACAGTTGGAGGCTGAAAGGGTGAAATTTGCACAGCGTTATCCAGGGTCAGAATCTAATTACTTTACCAGTGTCTGGACTTGCCGCAGGAGGGAGGGTTTTGAGTTAAACACTACCCTGTTGTAGCAGGAAACCAAATCCAGCAGCAGGTTCCAGGGCCATTTCCTGTTCATTGACTTCGGAGTGAAAATCACTCACCCCATGAACATGCTGCAAATTGCACACATGGAGCTTGGAAATCCATATTTAGGATGGGCTGTGATTTGGACTGAAGGGAAATGGTTCATTTTCTGAAAAGTCATTTGAGTGGAATATGAAGGTTGTGGAAACAAGCAAATGCAGATTTGTATTTAGAAATTACCTTTCAGATCAAAATATCCCAAAGTACTTTCCTGATAATTGTTGCTGTTGCCAAAAGCACACAAACCTCTTAGGCTGCATTCCAGTAACAAACAGACTTTCTATCAGATCAAAAGAACAGGGTAGGAAATGGTCCGCTGAATTAAAGAAAATCAAATGGAGATTCAATCCGAGATGGATACCGAGCGTTGCAAAGGACCAGAGGAGAGTGCGCAGCACCCCCAAATTCAGGCTGAGAAAGCAGGGGAGAATTTTCCAGTGAATGGAACGTGTGTGTTTTGGGTCAGGAACTGAATGAGCCACTGTATGGGACTTGAGTGCGTTACATAAGAATGCAAGAACTAGGAGAAAGCGAAAGCCATATATTCCTTCTGGCCTACTCTACTGTTCAAGAAGGCCATGGCCGTTCTTCGACCTTTACTTTCCAACACTACATTTACCTTGACTGCCTTTTAACCCAAAAGTCTATCGATCGCTGTCTTGAATATATTTAGAACAACGGCCCTCTAGATTTGGTAATTCCAAAGTTTCACCACTGCCTGAGTGAAGAAGATTCTCCTCGTCTCAATCCTAAATGGCTGACCCCTTATTCTCAGCTTGTGGATTCTAGTTCTGGGCTCCCCGTCTGGCGGAAATATTTTCCCAGCACATATCCTATGAGGTCCCTTAATCATTTCCTACGATTTGATGAGGTCTACACCCCACCGTCTAAATTTAAGAAAGTGTGCGTCGAATTTGATTGACTCATTCTTTAGGCATGCAGATTGAAACTATACATAACAATATAGATGTTTTCTAACCAATCACCTGTATAATTCTATCAACATATCCTTTCTCGAATAGAGGGAACAGCACCATCTTTTATCCTATTCACTTGCTGTATTGCATGCTAGCTTTCTCTGTTGTGTGTACCCGAGCACCTAAGTTATTGAAATTTACAATATTTACCAGTTTCTTGCTGGTTGAAATGTTGGACTAGGATAGAATGTAATACATCTGTGTTAACGTCTCAGGGAAACTGAAGATATGGGTACAACATTAACACAGGACAGTGGAATGCGTGTAAAGTGATAGGTGAGGTCATTCACAAACATAATGTTCCCGATTTCCCAATCAGTGGTGATACTGGGGTGATCAGCACTGAATGTGAAGATAATTACAGCCCTGCCTTTTTCCCATCCTTGGATCCGGTTCTTCTTGTCTAGGCTGCAGTCGTGATCCCTGGGCGCAGCCATTCAGTGAGAACAATGGTGAAGAGGAACAGTGGAGGGACCATGCTGCTTTATGACCACAGCAGCTGTCGTGTTTGGGTAAGTGTTAAAAGGTCTTTTGTGTTTTAATGCGTGTGAGGCACGAAGGGGGATGGGGGAGATGAGGCGGGCATGAGGTGTGTAGATGTTGGGGTGGTGACTAGTCGGGTTGGGGATGGGTGGGAAGACAGTGTGGTTTTCATTCGGGTCGGGGAGTGAGTTAACGGGCGATGGCTGGTGAGCGGTGTGCAGTTGGATCGAGAGGATGGCAGTCGGGCCGGAGTAGGTATTTGGGGGTGAATAGTTGGGTACGCTGTGGGTGGTTGTTTATGGATTGAATGTGGGAGGTCTGTGTGTGGGGGTTGGGTGCCCATGGGCTGCGCTCGACTGTTATTCACTGACACATGCTAGGAATTAACAGCAGGGAAATACTAGGGTAAGTATCTGGGTAAGTGTCACACAATAGGCCCAAAAGTCTAAAACTGAGGTCAGTGTCGGAGACATTGTCAGTGGCCGGGGCAACATTAATCCGCCCAGTCAGGAGTTAAAGCTTCTCGGTTAATTACCACACCTGCGCCTGGACCAAGACTTCTGATTGGTCCCAATGCACAACAGAACATTTCAATATTCATTACTGTTGGCATCGGGAGATCCGGGTTAATGATGCAGTTGGTATCAATTTCACAGCAACTGGCTGCAGACACCAGCTTCAGTTAGAGGGAAATCATGCAAGAGGGGAATGCAGACCAGGCCAAGGAAGGTTGGACTAGGGCGAAAAACAAAATTAAAAAAGTGTTTAAAGAATTTTCTTAAAGGAAGAGAAGGTTGTGACTTCTGATGGGTCCCGATGAGGAAAAGCGGCGGACATTTCAATATTCATTACTGCTGGCACCAGGAAATCCGGGTTAATGATACAGTAAGTATCAATCTCACAGCAACTGGCTCCAGACACCACCTTCAACATGAAGGGAAATCATGTAAGAAGGAAATGGAAACCAGGTCAAAGAAGGCTGGAATAGGTGGAATAACAAAAAAAATGGATTTGAGAATTTTCTTAAAGAAAGAGAAGGTTGTAGCGAGGATGGCAGATGTAGCAGGAGATTCAGAGCATGAAAGCCTTAAGCTTTCATTGCTGTCACCCATGCCAAAGGCTGAAGACGTGTTGAGAGGAGGAAAGAGTTTGACTTTAGCACAGTCACAGAGGACTTAAAAAATATATATTATTCATTCATGCGATTTGGACTTCAATGGCAGGGCCAGCATTTCTTGCCCGTTACTAGTTGCCCTTGAGATGCCATCTTGAAGCGTTGGAGTCCATGTGTTCTAAGTGCACCCACAGTGCTGTTAGGAAAGGAGTTCCAGGATTTTGACCCAGCGACAGTGGAGGAACAGCTGTATATTTCCAAGTAAGGATGGTGAGTGATTTGGAGGAGAACTTCTGGGTGGTGGCGTTCCCATGTGACTGCTGCCCTTGTCTCCCTAGATGGTAGTGGTCGTGCGTTTAGAAGGAGCTGTCTCAGGAGACTTGGTGAATTCCTGCAGTGCATCTTGTAGATGGTACACACTGCTGCTACAGTGCGTCATTGGTGGAGGGAGTGAATGTTTGTGGATGATTTGTCAATCAGTTGGGCTGCTTTGCCCTGGATAGTGTCAAGCTTCTTGAGTGTTGTGTGAGCTGCACTCATCCAGGAAGCTGATGAGTATTCCATCCCACTCCTGACTTGTGCCTAGTGGATTGTGGACAGCCTTTAGGAAGCCAGGAAGTAGGTTACACGTTGCACTATTCCTAGCCTCTGACCTGCTCTTCTTGCCACAGCATTTATGTGGCCAGACGTTTCTGGTCAATGGTAACCCCCAGGACGTTGATAGTGGGGGATTCAGTGATGGTAATGCCATTGAATATCAAGGGCCGATGTTTAGATCCTCTCTTGTTGGAGATGGTCATTGCCTGACACTTGTGTGGTGTGAAAGTTTCTTGCCACTTCTCAGCCCAAGCCTGGATATTGTCCAGGTCTTGCTGCATTTGGACGTAGACTGCTCAGTATCTGAGCAGTCGTGAATGGTGCTGAACATTAGGCAATCATCAGCAAGCATCCCTACGTCTGGCCTTGATATGCAAGTAAGGTCAATGGTGAAGCAGCAGAAGATGGTAGGGCTGAGGGCACTGCCCTGAGGGGCTCCTGCAGTGATGTCCTGGAGCTGAGATGACTGATCTCCAACAATCACGACCATTGCCCCTTCCATGGTATGACTCCAACCAGCGGCGAGCTTTCCCCTGTTTCCCATTGACTCCGGTTTGCAAGGGCTCCTTGATTCCACACTCTGTCAAAAGCTGCCTTGATGTCAAAGGCAGTCACTCTCACCTCACCTCGGGAGTTCAGCTATTTTGTCCATGTTTGAATCCAGGCCAGGAGCTGAGTGGCCCTGGCGGAACCCAAATCTGGTGCCTTTGCACATGTTATAGCTAAGCAAGTACTGCTTGAAAGCACTATTGATGAACCCTTCCTTTACTGAAGTTCAAGAGTAGACTGATGAGGAAGTAATTGGCCAGGTTGGATTTGTCCTGCTTTTTGTGCACAGGGCATACCTGGGCAATTTTCCATATAGCTGTTTAGATGCCAGTGTTGTAGCTACTGCAGCAACTCGGCTAGGTGCATGGCCAGTTCTGGAGTACAAGTCTTCAGTACTAAAACGGGAATATTGTCAGCGCCCATAGCCTTTGCACTATTCAGTGCCTTCAGCCGTTCCTTGATATCATGTGGAGTTAATAGAATTGGCTGAAGACTTCAATCTATGATGCTGGGGAGCCTTGGCGGAGGCTGATTTGGATCATCCATCCAGCACTTCCGGCTGAAGATTGTACAAATGCTTCAGCCTTATCCTTTGCACTGATGTGCTGGGCTCCTCCATCATTGAGGATGGGGATATTTGTGAGCATCCTCCTCCAGTGAGTTGTTTAATAGTCCTCCACCATTCACAACTACATGTGGCAGGACTGTAGAGATTAGATCTGATCCGTTGGTTGTGGGACCACATAACTCTGCCTATCACTTGCTGCTTATGCTGTTTGGCACACAAGTAGTTCCGTGCCTTAGCTCCACCAGATTGACACCTGATTTTTAGGTATGCCTGGTGCTACTCCTGTCATGCCCACCTGCACTCTTCATTGAACCAGGGTTGATCGGCTAGCTGGATAGTAATGGTAGAGTGGGCGATATGCCAGGCCATGAGGTTACATATTGTATTCGAGTACAATTCTGCTTTTTATGTCGGTCCACAGTGCCTTATGGATGCCCAGTCTTTAGTTTTTGTTCGAAATTTTCCCAACTTAGCACGGTGGTAGTATCACCCTTCAATGTGAAGCTGGGACTTCGTCTCCACAACGCCTGTGCAGTGGTCACTCCTAATAATACTGTCATGGGCAGATGCATCTGCGGCTGGCAGGTTGGTGAGGATAAGGTCAAGTATGTTTTTCCCTCCTGTTGGTTCCCGCCCAGTCTAGAGGCTATGTCCTTTAAAACTTGGCCAGATTGGTCAGCAGTGGTGATACCGCGGTACTCTTGGTGATGAACATTTATGTCCCTCACCCAGAGTACATTCTGGACCATTGCAACACTCAGTGCTTCCTCCAAGCAGAGTTCAAGATGGATCCTTTGCCTTTGTTAAAGAAGGTGTATGAGTTGCAACAAGGGAGAAAAAAGTTTTGAAAGATTTAAGCATAGTGCTCCTGGAAATTGCTGGGAAGGGCGTCGCACACTCAGCATCGCTATGAAGTAGTCTGCAAAGAGCGTCCTGCAGTCATCAATGCCGTGAAGCAGTCTGGGAAGAGCTTGCTGCAGTCAGCAATGTGGTGAAGCAGTCCGGGAAGAGCGTCCTGCAGTAGGCATCACGGTGAAGCATTCTGGGAAGAGCGTCCTGCAGTCAGCATCGCGGTCAAACAATCTGGGAAGAGCATCCTGCAGTCAGCATCGTGGTGAAATAGTCTGGCAAGAGGGTCTTGCAGCCAGCATCGTGGTGAAACAGTCTGGGAAGAGTGTCCTGCAGCCAGCAACCCGGTGAAGCAGTCTAGGAAGAGGGTCCTGCAGCCAGCATCATGGTGAAGCAGTCTGGGAAGAGTGCCCTGCAGTCAGCATCGTGGTGAAGCAGCTCGTGTCGGAGTGAATCAGCCTGGGAATAATGTCCTGCAGTCAGCATCACAGTGAAATAGTCTGGGAAGAGGGTCCTGCAGCTCGCATCGGGGTGAAGCAGTCTGGGAAGAGCATCCTGCAGTCAGCATCACGGTGAAGCAGTCTGGGAAGAGCTTCCCGCAGTCAGCATCGTGGTGAAGCAGTCTGGGAAGAGTGTCCTCCAGTCAGCATCGCAGTGAAACAGTCTGGGAAGAGGGTACTGCAGTCAGCATCGCGGTGAAACATTCTGGTAAGAGAGTCCTGCAGCCAGCAATGCGGTGAAGCAGTCTGGGAAGAGGGTCCTGCAGCCAGCATCATAGTGAAGCAGTCTCGCAAGAGTGCCCTGCAGTCAGCATCGTGGTGAAGCAGACTGAGAAGAGCGTCCTGCAGCTCGCGTCGGAGAGAACCAGCCTGGGAATAAAGTCCTGCAGTCAGCATCACGGTGAAACAGTCTGAGAAGAGGTTCCTGCAGCTCGCATCAGGGTGAAGCAGTCTGGGAAGAGCATCCTGCAGTCAGCATCGTTGTGAAGCAGTCTGGTAAGATAATTCTGCAGTCAGCATCACGGTGAAGCAGCCTGGGAAGTGTGCCCTGCAGTCAGCATCACGGTGAAGCAGTCTGGGAAGAGCGTCCTGCAGTCAGCATCGTTGTGAAGCAGTCTGGGAAGAGCATCCTGCAGTCAGCATCACGGTGAAGCAGTCTGGGAAGAGGGTCCTGCAGTAAGCATCGTGGTGAAGCAGTCTGGGAAGAGCATCCTGTAGTCAGAACCATGGTGAAGCAGTCTGGGAAGAGCATCCTGCAGTCAGCATCACTGTGAAGCAGTCTGGGAAGAGCATCCTGCAGTCAGCAACAAGGTGAAGCAGTCTGGGAAGAGCATCCTGCAGTGAGCATCACGGTGAAGCAGTCTGGGAAGAGGGTCCTGCAGTCAGCATCATTGTGAAGCAGTCTGGGAAGAGCATCCTGCAGTCAGAATGATGGTGAAGCAGCCTGGGAAGAGTGCCCCGCAGTCGGCATAACAGTGAAGCAGTCTGGGAAGAGCATCCCGCAGTCAGTATCACGGTGAAGCAGCCTGGGAGGAGCCCCTCGCAGTCGGCATCACAGTGAAGCAGTCTGGGAAGAGCATCCTGCAGTGAGCATCACAGTGAAGTATTCTGGGAAGAGGGTCCTGCAATCAGCATCACGGTGAAGCAGTCTGGGAAGAGGGTCCTGCAATCAGCATCACGGTGAAGCAGTCTGGGAAGAGGGTCCTGCAGTCAGCATCACGGTGAAGCAGTCTGGGAAGAGGGTCCTGCAGTCAGCATTGCAGTGAAGCAGTCTGGGAAGAATGCCCCGGAGTCAGCACCGTGTTGAAGCAGTCTGGGAAGAGTGCAAGGGGGAAAGGGAGGAAATTAGAAATTGGCGACCCATTTCACTGTTGAATGTGGACTATAAGATTCTGTCCAAGGTCATCGCCAACCGGGTCAAATCTGCTCTGGAATTGGTGATTCACCCTGACCAGACCTGCTCTGTGCCAGGCAGGAAGATCTCTGACAGCCTGGCGCTGCTCAGGGATACGATTGCCTATGTACAGGACAGGGGTGTGGATACCTGCCTCATCAGCTTGGATCAGGAGAAGGCCTTTGACAGAATATCGCACACCTACATGGGGGATGTGCTCTCCAAAATGGGGTTTGGGGAGGGAATTCGAAATTGGATCCAACTGCTCTACACTAACATCAGTAGCGCAGTCTCAATCAATGGGTGGGAAACAGATAGCTTTCCGATTAAATCTGGAGTCAGGCAGGGCTGTCCTCTCTCGCCTGTCCTTTTCGTGTGTTGCATAGAACCCTTTGCCGAGTCCATCAGGAAGGATCCGGGCATAAGAGGAGTGACGATCCCAGGCAGTGGAGGCACTCAGGTAAAAGCCTCCCTGTACATGGACGACGTCGCCGTCTTCTGCTCGGATCCGCTGTCGGTGCGCAGACTGATGCACATCTGCGACCAGTTCGAACTGGCCTCGGGAGCCAAGGTAAATCGTGGGAAGAGCGAGGCCATGTTCTTTGGGAACTGGGCTGACCGATCCTTTGTCCCCTTCACTGTCAGGGCTGACGGCCTGAAGGTGCTGGGGATATGGTTCGGAGGGACCGGGGCATGCGTTAGAAACTGGAAGGAGCGAGTGGCTATGGTGAAAAGGAAACTGGGCATGTGGGAGCGACGCTCCCTCTCCATTGCGGGTAAGAACCTGGTCATCAGGTGTGAGGTACTCTCGCTGTTGCTGTACGTGGCGCAGGTCTGGCCCATTCCAGACTCCTGCGCGACGGCGATCACTCGAGCCATCTTCCGCTTTATCTGGGGGTCGAAAATGGATCGTGTCCGCAGGGACGTGATGTACAAGCCTCTAGATAAAGGGGGAAAAAACGTGCCCAACATCGCCCTCATACTGATGGCCACCTTTGTGTGCGGCTGCATCAAGCGGTGCGTAGACCCTCGGTACACAAACACCAAGTGTCACTACGTGCTGAGGTTCTACCTGTCCCCGGTGTTGCGAAGGATGGGTCTGGCCACGCTGCCGCGGAACACTCCAAGTAGTTGGACCGTGCCGTACCACCTGTCCCTGGTGGAAAAATTTATGCAGAAAAACACCTTTGACCACAAGTCCATCAGGCAGTGGTCAGCACGTAACGTCCTAGAGGCCCTGAGGGAAAAGGAGAGGGTGGACCCTGTGGGATGGTTCCCCGAGCAGACTGTCAAAGTCATTTGGCAGAATGCCTCATCGCCAGAACTTTCCAACAAGCACCAAGACGTAGCTTGGCTGGTGGTGAGAAAGGCCCTCCCCGTCAGATCCTTCCTACACGCCAGGAGGCTCACCCCCTCTGCACGTTGCCCTCGAGGTGGCTGTGGTGGGGAAGAGACCGTTGTTCACCTCCTTGCGGATTGTGCCTTTGCAAAGAAAGTCTGGAGAGAGATGCAGTGGTTGCTGTCGAGGTTCATCCCGAGCAGTTCTGTGACACAGGACTCTGTGCTCTACGGGCTGTTCCCAGGGACACACACCGAGACAAACATCGACTGCAGCTGGAGGATCATCAACTCGGTGAAAGAGGCGCTTTGGTCTGCCCGAAACTTGTTGGTCTTCCAGCACAAAGATTTGTCCCCGACCGATTGTTGCGGACTGGCACAATCCAAAGTCCAGGACTACGTGCTGAGGGACGCACTAAAGCTTGGGGCAGCTGCCGCAAAGGCGCAATGGGGAAGGGTCGCTGTCTAAGACCTTTCTACCACAGCGCACCGAGAGACTGGGAACTGTTTAGAGCCCCTCGGGCTGTACAGATCAAAATGAAAGGCTGTAAATGATTGTAATATTGTTTGTACTGATGCACCTGGTGATACATCTTGTAAAAGTGTAACCTGGATTGTACCCTTGTAATGTTGTTTTTGAAATGGTTTTGAATGTGATTGAAGATATTTTATGAATAAAGTATATTTTTACAAAAAAAAAAAAAGTCTGGGAAGAGTGTCCCGCAGTCAACATCGTGGTGAAGCAGTCACTTGATAAAGGGATGTCAGCACAAAGGTGAGAGCTGATTGGTGAGTAGTGGGTAAGTATTTTTCTCCCGTTTTTCCTTCCAGTTTAAAATAGATTAAGTTGAGGGTGAAAGTTTTCATTTAAAGTACATAAATAATTTAAATTTTTTACTGCATTTAACTTAAAGTAAGGGTTTTTTTCAACTAAAGGAATGGGAGGGCAGCTCAGTCCCGTGTTATGTATCGCCTGAAACATGTGGAAAGTCCTAGAAGCTCCTTGCCCCCTTATCTACCACGTGTGCAGGAAGTGCCACCAGATTCAGCTACTTGAGCTCCGAGTTTTGGAGCTTGTGCGGCAGCTGGAGGCACTGAGGTACATCCATGAGGCTGAGAGTTTCGTAGATCTGACGTTTTTAAACGTGGTCACCCCACAGCTTACGGTGCAGACACAGAGGGAATGGGGGACCATCAGTCAGAAGAAAGGTAGTCAGGAAATCCCCAGGGTGCATCTAGCGCGAGAACCATTTCTCTGTGTTGGAAAATGGTAGGAGTGACAGTTACTCTGGGGAGTGAAGCCACGCTCATGGCGCTGTGAGTGGCTCAGATGCACGTGGGGGAGGAAAAAGAGGGGAAGAGCAATAGTGGTCGGAGACTTGATAGTAAGGGATACAGGCAGGCATTTCTCCGGCCGTAGATGTGACTCCAGGATGGTATGTTGCCTCCGTGGTGCCAAAGTCAAGGATGTCACTGAATGGCTGCAGAGCATCCTAAAGGGAAAGGGCAAACAGGCAGAGATTGTGGTGCATTTTGGCACCAACAACATGGGTAGAAAGAGGGATGAGGTCCTGCAAGCAGAATTTAGGGAGCTAGGAAACAGATTAAAAAACAGGACCTCAAAGGTAGTAATCTCTGGATTACTTCCGTTGTCACATGCTGGTGAGTATAGAAAAGGGAGGCTAGTCCAGATGAATTCATGGCTGGAGAGATGTTGCAGGAAGGAGGGCTTTAGATTGCTGGGACATTGGGAACGTTTCTGGGGGCGGTGGGATCTGTACAAGGCGGGCGGTTTGCACCTGAACTGGAATGGGATCAACTTCCTTGCGGGCATGTTTGCCAGTGCAGTTTGGGAGGGTTTAAATTAACTTGGCAAGGGGACGGGATCCTGAGTGGGGGTTCAGCAGGGGGAGGTGCACACCCAAAATTAGAAGAGAGAGCAAGTGAGTCTGAAAGACATAGAAATTACAGGCCAGTTAAGGCATAAGGGAGTATGGAAAAGTTGGATGGTTTTTATTTTAATGCAAGGAGTCTGACAAATAAGGCAGATGAGCTGAGGGCACAAATTAACACATGGAAGTGTGATGTCATTGCTGTCACAGAGACATGGTTGAGGGAGAGGCAGGCTTGGCAGCTCAATATTCCAGGATATCGGGTCTTCAGGCGAGACAGGGGAGGAGGTAAAAGTGGATGGGGCATCGCAAAATTGATCAAGGAATCAATTACAGCAGTAAGGAAGGATGACATCTTAGAAGGTTCCTCAAATGAAGCCATATGGGTAGAACTGAAAAACAAAAAACGATTAATCACACTACTGGGAGTGTACTTTAGGCTGCCAAGCAGCTAGAGAGAAATAGAAGAGCAGATATGTTGGCCAATTTCAGAGAAGAGTAAAAATAATAGGGTCGTAATAGTGGGGAATTTTAACTTCCCCGCCATTAACTGGGTTACGCATAGTGTGATAGGTTGAGAGGGAGCGGAATCCTTAAAATGCTTTCAGAAGAGCTTCTTAAGCCAGTACATAGAAAGTTCAACAAGGGAGGGGGCGGCCTTGGAATTAGTTTTAGGGAATGAAGCCGGGCAAGTGGTAGAGGTATCAGTGGGGAAGCACTTTGTAGACAGTGATCATAACTCCGTTAGATTCAAGGTTGTTCTGGAAAAGGACAAGGGTGGGCCATAAATCAGAGTTCTAAATTGGGGGAAGGCCGATTTTAATAAGATCAGGTGGTCAGAGTGGACTGGGAACAGCTACTTTTATGTAAATCTCCATCAGAGCATTGGGACTCATTCAAGAAGGAAAAAGGGAGAGTACAGGGCCAAAATATTCCATTAAAGACAAAGAGTGGGACCAACAAATCCAGGGAACCCTGGGTGTCGAGCGATATACAGGATTAGATAAAGAGAAAAAGGGAAGCTTATGGCAGATACCGAGGGTTCAAAACAACAGAAACCCTAGAGGAGTATAGAATGTGTGGGGGGTGGACTTAAAATGGAAATTAGGAGAGCAAAAGGAGGCATAAATAAACGTTGGCCATTAAAATAAAGGCAAATCCAAAGTTATTTTACAAGGGCATTAAGAGTAAGAGGATAACTAAGGAAAGGTTAGGGCCCATTGAGGACCATAGTGGTAATTTGTGTGTGGAGCCGGAAGACGTAGGTAGGGTTCTAACTGAATACTTTGTGTCGGTGTTCACAAGTGAGAGGGAAGACATCGGTATGGAAATCAGTGATATAATTAAAGAAATTAACATAGAAAGGGAGGAGGTTCTAAGTGGTCTGGCAGGCTTAAAAATAGATAAATCTCCAGGCCCTGATGATATGTATCCCAGGCTATTGAGTGAGGCAAGGGCGGAGATAGCAGGGATGCTGACAATAATTTCCAATACCTCTCTGACCACAGGAGAGGTGCCACAGGACTAGAGGACAGCCAATGTCGTACATTTATTCAATAAGGGAGGAAGGGATAAACCAGGGATCTACAGGCCAGTCAGCTGAATATATAGACGGGGAAACTATTGGAAGCAATTATGAGGGGAAGAGTCAATCTACATCTGGAGAATCAGGGATTTATCTAGGACAATCAGCATGGTTTTGTTTAGGGGACGTCATGCCTGACCAACTTGATTTAATTTTTCGAAGTGGTGGCAATGCCTAGTCTACTTGGACTTCCGCAAGGCCTTTGAAAATTTCCCGCATGGGAGACTGATAACGAAGGTAAGAATCCATGGGATCCAAGGCAAATTGGCAAATTGGATCCAGAATTTGCTGAGTGGCAGGAAGCAGAGGGTGATGGTCGAGGGGTGTCTTTGTGACTGGATGCCTGTGTCCAGTGGGGTTCCACAGGGATTGGTGTTGGGTCCCTTGCTGTTTGTGATATATATAAACGATTTAGACTTGAATGTAGGAGGGTTGAGCAGTAGGTTTGCAGATAACACGAAAATTGGTGGGGTGGTAAATAGTGAGGGGAATAGCCTTAGATTACAGAAGGCTATAGACGGGCAGGTCAGATTGGCTGATCAGTGGCAAATGGAATTTAATCTGGATAAGTGTGAGGTGATGGAGGCATGTGAATACACAATAAATGGGACCCTGGGAAGTACTCAGTATCAGAGGGACCTTGGTGTGCATGTCCACCAACCCCTTAAGGTAGCGGGACAGGTAGATAAGGTGCTTAAAAGGCATATGGAATACTTGCCTTTATTAGCTGAGGCATAGAATATAAGAGCAGAGAGGTTATGCTGGAACTGTATAAAACGCTGGTTAGGCCACAGCGAGAGTATTGCATGCCGTTCTGGAATCGACATTATAGGAAGGATGTGATTGCACTAGAGAGAGTGCAGAGGAGATTTACCAGGATGTTGCCTGGGCTGGGGAGTTTTAGCTATGAGGAGAGGTTGGGTAGACTGGGATAATTTTCCCTGGAGCAGAGGAGATCGAGTGGAGACATGATTGAAGTGTATAAAATTATGAGGGGCATAGGCAGGATAGACAGGAAGGAGCTTTTCCTCTTGGTGGAGGGATCAATAACAAGGGGGCATGGATTGAAGGTATGGGGCAGGAGGTTTAGAGGGGATGTGAGGAAGAATTCTTTCACCCAGAGGGTGGTGGGAGTTTGGTACTAAGAGCATGAAAGGGTGGTAGAGGCAGAAACCCTCATAACATTGAAGAAGTATTTGTATGTGCATTTGCGATGTCATCACATACAAGGCTATGACCTAGTGCTGGAAAGTGGGATTAGAATAGTTAGGTACTTGTTTGAACAGCGCAGACTCGATGGGCCGAAGGGCCTTTTTCTGTGCTGTGGACCTCTATGACTCTATGACTCCATAAGTAAAGTGGCGCAGAGACGTGAGAGGTGGCAGCAGCTGCAAGGTCTTTGTAGAGGAAAGAGAAGTTAGAGAGTGTGTATTTGCTTTCAGGGACTGAGGCGTCAGGGGTTTTTTTTACGGAGAGAGGGGTGATGGCTGCAGATTGGAACAGCAGAAGAACAGTGACTAAGCGGATGGGACTATGAACAATATCAGCAACTGAGGAACATGGTGAGGCAGTTCAGTTTTCTGCAGTTTGGTGGGAGTAGGGTGAACCAAACAGGTCAGGGGTCTCATGGACAAGGTGAGAGGACGTGAGGTAGAAAGTCTAGGAAGGTGTGAATTCAGCACAAAGTCAGGGACGAATTTAGGGGACTTTTGCCTGATGCATTAAGGGAAGGGGCAGTGGGAGCGGCAGCTAAACAGCCTCAATCTGCATGGCAAATATCTTCAAGAGTTCCTCACACTTACTTTTAGAGTGAAGGTGGAGGGAGATGCTTAAAGATTATTGGTAGAATTGGAACAAGTCGGGATTGATTTTGGATTTCAGAATGACCGTGGAAGAGTGAACAGTTTTGCCTGTGGTGAACCTGAACCGAAAGCGATTTCTTTGATCGAGCTTGGATCTGGCGTTGACTGTTTAAACCAATCATATTTCATTGGCACTTTGACCGGAATTTTGAAACCCCGCCCCCCCCACCTACCCCACCCCCCACGGCGGTGCCGCCGAGCCATTGACATCTCCATTCAAATCGGCAGGACCTGGAGATCCCGCTGACGTGAAGGACTGGAAAATTCCGTCCTCAGAGCGGACTATACAGAGCCTGAGGTTATGGCCGTATCAGGGAGAATGCCAAGGATCAGAAATAAACGTAACGCAAAGGGTACCAGAGATGGAGATGAGAAGGTGGCCGAACGGATTGGGAGCTGCAGAAATGCAGCAGTGAGGGAGAGGGTCAACATCCAGACGGCTTGGAATTTGGAACTGGGAGCAGCTGCTCCCCCAGCTCCCCAGTTACCCTGATGGTGAAACAAAGAATCTTCCAGAAAGGGAGAGAGATTACCTCAACTTATCCCATCAACCGGCAAAACTCAACAAGCTATCAGTAAATTGATTGAGGAACTTTAAGTAGTGCCATAAAGCCACATCTACTTGCCAATTCCTAATCACCAATACTCAGCTTGGGCTCTACATGAAATATCATCATTGTTCACATGCAGAAAACATTTCATTGGGAGTCAAAGTACACTGAACGGCTGATTCGGCCACTCCCCATCCACACCCCAACCCCCAAACCCATCAAACACCTGGAAGTCTCAAGCCTGAAATATGATGCAAAGCTCAATAATCATCTGTGTGGGTATCATAACATCATACGATAAGCAGAGTCACATTCCAGTACAGAATAGATGGTTTATCAGTGACCGTCCATTATGGGACTCAATATTCACCGCCCCTCCTCTGTGGATGCAGGAAGCAGGTCTACAGAAATAACTTCCCAAAACATCGGGTTAATTTGACAATACCTCCCCACACCGTGACCTTTACAGCGACAAGAAGAGCCGCAATGCCGTGAACTCCAGCAACCACAACCATCCATCACAAATGGTGAGATCCACCATTTCTAACGCACCATCCCGACTTGGACAGATAAGCCCTCCCTTCATCAGCGTTCAGTTAGGGTTCTGGAATTCCCGCACACCAGGTGGGAGCAGCGTCAGCAGAAGGACTGCAGCAGCTCAGCAAGAAGGCCCAGCACCAGCTTCTCAGCTCACCTCTGCATGGACAATAAATAGAACGTTGTGTCAATCACCATTTCTCAAGGACACATTTAGAAATATAATTCAGCTGGAGAGGAATTATGGGCTGAAATTATGAATAAACTGAGGCAGAGGCAGGGAGGGAATTGATGTCTGTGAACAGAAACAGGAATGAAGTAAAAGGCTGGGGTGAAAATGGAGTCTGTAAGTAGGGAGGGGGCGCTGATGTATCTCGGGAAGGAAAAAAATCAGGGGTCAGGGAGGTGAATAGAGTTTGTGAAAGGAGGATGGAGGTTGTGGCCAACGCCAAAAATGGTGATTTCAATTCTATTTCTGAAAATATAATCAATAGTTTCAATTATTTGTTGACACATGAAACTTCACAACCAATGCACTGCAAACTGCAGACCAGCTGTTTCAAGGAGAACCTTGTACGTACAGTGCAAAATCAGATTTGTCAAACAAGTTCATATTTTTAATAGAGTGATGATCAGAACAGTAAAAATAAGACGGCAACAGTAACTGTGTGAACACTTCTGGAGCAATGTTATTCTTCAGCCTTTCTCCTGCTTGTGGGAACTTAACAGGTGAACAACTGATAGAGCGATTATGAGACTGGAATTATCTAAAGATTCCATTATTCACAGTCCTACATTTCTAATCAGCTGGAATTGTTTCTACTAAGAGGAGCTGTTGGATAGTCAACGTGGATCATAGAAATCTCTGGGACTGTCACTGAACAATGAATTAATCCGTCCAAATACAACAGAATATATTTTTTTCCTGAACAAGTGTAAGAGTTTCAATCCTCGCCTGACAATCTAGATTTGGTGATTCTAAGACAAAGCGGGAAATGGCGGAAGGGAAAAGAGTTGCCTGGAGCATTATTGGAGGTGGCACTAATTCCACAGTTATTTGTGATCTATCTCTGCACTGGTTTCTGCAAAACAGCGTCATTTACAATCTCCATCAGAACGTTACGCCGATACCCACAAAACCTATTTCTGATCCGAAATTAAGCTTCAGTTCAGAAAGCAGATTGCAGCTATTCAATAACTATAATCTATCAATAATATTTATTATGCAAAATAGTCAACCAGCCAAGTTATTTTTCAAAAAACTCAGTTGGAGCAACTCATAAAATGTAGAAACGTTCAACTGTGAACAGGGATCAGCAACTGATGAAATGTTAAATGACAGAAACAGAGGCCCTGACAAGCCACAGGGCACAATGATTGCACAGAATACAATTAATCGCTGCAGCTAAAGCACTCGGACAGCAAGCACAGTGAAAAATGTGATTTAAATGAATTTAGAAAGTAACGACTCACCAGTAACGAAACACACCCTGCCCCCCCGTCACTCTGACACACACCCCCCCCATCACTCCGACACACACCCCCCCCCAGTCTCTCCGACACACACACCACCCCAGTCACTCCGACACACACACCCCCCCAGTCACTCCGACACAAACCCACTCACCAGTCACTCCGACACACAACCCCGCCAGTCACTCAGACACACAACCCCCCCCAGTCACTCCGACACACAACCCCCCCAGTCACTCCGACACACACACCCCACCCAGTCACTCTGACACACACCCCACCCAGTCACTCCGACACACACCACCCCCCCAGTCACTCCGACACACACACCCCACCCAGTCACTCTGACACAAACCCCTCCCAGTCACTCCGACATATACACCCCCCCCCCAGTCACTCCGACACAAACACTCCCCCAGTCACTCCAACACACCCCCCCACCATCACTCTGACATATACACCCTCCCAGTCACTCCGACACAAACACCCCCCCCAGTCACTCGGACACACACTCCCCACCAGTATCTCCGACACAAACACCCCCCCCAGTCACTCCGACACACACAACACCCCCAGTCACTCCGACATATACACCCCCCCCAGTCACTCCGACACAAACACCCCCCCAAATCACTCCAACATATACACCCCACCCAGTCACTCCGACACACACCCCCCCAGTCACTCCGACACACAATCCCCCTCCAGTCACTCCGACACAAACACCCGCCTAGTCACTCCGACACCCACCCCGTCACTCCGACATATACACCCCCCCAGTATCTCCGACACAAACACCCACCCCAGTCACTCCGACACAAACAGCCCCCCCAGTCACTCCGACATATACACCCCCCCCAGTCACTCCGACACAAACACACCCCCAAATCACTCCGACATATACACCCCCCCAGTCACTCCGACACACACCCCCCCAGTCACTCCGACACACAATCCCCCCCCAGTCACTCCGACACACCCCCCCATCACTCCGACACACACACCCCCCAGTCACTCCGACACACACCCCCTCAAGTCACTCCGACACACCCCCCACCAGACACTCTGACACACACCCCCCCAATCACTCCGACATATACACCCCCCCAATCACTCCGACACACCACTCCCCCAATCACTCCAACACACACTCCCCCTGTCACTCCGACACAAACACCCCCCCCAGTCACTCCGACAGACACACCCCCGTCACTCCGACACAAACACCCCCCCCAGTCACTCTGACACACACCCCCCCATCACTCCGACACAAACACACCCCCCAGTCACTCCGAAACACACACACCCCAGTCACTCCGACACACAGCCCCCCGTCACTCCGACACAAACACCCCCCCCAAGTCACTCCGACACAAACACCCCCCCAGTCACTCCGACACACACCCCCCCAGTCACTCCGACACACACCCCCCCAGTCACTCCGACACACACACCCCCATCACTGCGACACAAAGACCCCCCCCAGTCACTCCGACACACACCCCCCCAGTCACTCTGACACACACACCCCCCCAGTCACTCTGACACACACCCGCCCAGTCACTCCGACACACACCCCATCAGTCACTCCGACACACACCCCACCCAGTCACTCCGACACACCCCCACCCAGTCACTCCGACACACACACCCCCCAGTCACTCTGACACACACACCCCCAGTCACTCCGACACACACCCCCCAGTCACTCCGACACACACACCCCCCAGTCACTCCGACACACAGCCCCCCCAGTCACTCCGACACTAACACACCCCACAGTCACTCCAACACACACGCCCCCCCCAGTCAATCCGACACACACACCCCCACTCACTCCAACACACACACGCCCCCTGTCACTCCGACACACACCCCCCCAGTCACTCCGACAGACACACCCCCGTCACTCCGACACAAACACCCCCCCCAGTCACTCTGACACACACCCTCCCGTCACTCCGACACAAACACACCCCCCAGTCACTCCGACACACACACACCCCAGTCACTCCGACACACAGCCCCCCGTCACTCCGACACAAACACCCCCCCCAAGTCACTCCGACACAAACACCCCCCCAGTCACTCCGACACACACCCCCCCAGTCACTCCGACACACACCCCCCCAGTCACTCCGACACACACACCCCCATCACTGCGACACAAAGACCCCCCCCAGTCACTCCGACACACACCCCCCCAGTCACTCTGACACACACACCCCCCCAGTCACTCTGACACACACCCGCCCAGTCACTCCGACACACACCCCATCAGTCACTCCGACACACACCCCACCCAGTCACTCCGACACACCCCCACCCAGTCACTCCGACACACACACCCCCCAGTCACTCTGACACACACACCCCCAGTCACTCCGACACACACCCCCCAGTCACTCCGACACACACACCCCCCAGTCACTCCGACACACAGCCCCCCCAGTCACTCCGACACTAACACCCCCCACAGTCACTCCAACACACACGCCCCCCCCAGTCAATCCGACACACACACCCCCACTCACTCCAACACACACACGCCCCCTGTCACTCCGACACACACCCCCCCAGTCACTCTGACACACACACCCCCCCAGTCACACCAACACACACCACCCCAGTCACTCCGACACACACCCCCGCAGTCTCTCCGACACACACCCCCCCCAGTCACTCCGACACACAACCCCCCCCAGTCACTCCGACACTAACACCCCCCACAGTCACTCCAACACACACGCCCCCCCCAGTCAATCCGACACACACACCCCCACTCACTCCAACACACACACGCCCCCTGTCACTCCAACACACACCCCCCCAGTCACTCCGACACACACACCCCCCCAGTCACACCAACACACACCACCCCAGTCACTCCGACACACACCCCCGCAGTCTCTCCGACACACACCCCCCCCAGTCACTCCGACACACAACCCCCCCCAGT
This sequence comes from Cetorhinus maximus, assembly GCF_964194155.1. NCBI lineage: Eukaryota > Metazoa > Chordata > Chondrichthyes > Lamniformes > Cetorhinidae > Cetorhinus > Cetorhinus maximus. Next base: position 34,513,054 of record NC_135901.1, on the reverse strand, counting down.
CACTCTGACACACACCCCCCCATCACTCCGACACACACACCCCCCCAGTCACTCCGACACACACCCCCCCCAATCACTCCGACATACACACCCCCCAGTCACTCCGACACACACACCCCCCAGTCACTCCGACACACACACCCCCCAGTCACACCAACACACACACTCCCATCACTCCGACACAAACACCCCCCTCAGTCACTCCGACACACACCCCCCCCAGTCACTCCGACACACACACCCCCCCAGTCACTCTAACACACAACCCCCACAGTCACTCCAACACACGCGCCCCCCCCAGTCAATCCGACACACACACCCCCACTCACTCCAACACACACACGCCCTCTGTCACCCCGACACACAACCCCCCCAGTCACTCCGACACACACACCCCCGTCAGTCCGACACACACACCCCCCAGTCACTCCGACACACACCCCCCCAATCACTCCGACACACACACCCCCCAGTCACTCCGACACACACACCCCCCAGTCACTCCGACACACACACCCCCCAGTCACACCGACACACACACCCCCATCACTCCGACACAAACACCCCCCTCAGTCACTCCGACACACACCCCCACAGTCACTCCGACACACACACCCCCCCAGTCACTCCGACACACACACCCCCCCAGTCACTATGACACACACCCCCCTGAGTCACTCCGACACACACCCCCCCCAGTCACTCCGACACACACACCCCCCCAGTCACTCTGATACACACCCCCCTGAGTCACTCCGACACACCCCCCCCAGTCACTCCGACATACACCCCCGCAGTCTCTCTGACACGCACCCCCCAGTCACTCCGACACACACCCCTGCAGTCTTTCCGACACACACCCCCCCAGTCACTTCGACACACCCCCCCAAGTCACTCCGACACACACCCCCCCCGTCACTCCGACACACACACCCCCCAGTCACTCCGACACACGCACCCCCCAGTCAGTCATACACACACACCCCCCAGTCACTCCGACACACACACGCCTCAGTCACTCCGACACACACACGCCTCAGTCACTCCGACACACACACCCCCCAGTCACTCCGACACAAACACCCCCCCAGTCACTCTGACACACATTCCCCCCCAGTCAATCCGACAAACACCCACCCACTCACTCCAACACACACACCCACCCCGTCACTCCGACACACCCCCCCGTCACTCCGACACACACCCCCCCCAGTCACTCCGACACACACCCCCCCGTCACTCTGACACATACCCCCGCAGTCTCTCCGACACACACCCCCCCAGTCACTCCAACACACACCCCCCCCAGTCACTCCGAAACACACACCCCCGTCACTCCGACGCACACACCCCCCAGTCACTCCGACACACACACCCCCCAGTCACTCCGACACACACACCCCTGCAGTCACTCCGACAACCCCCCAGTCACTCCGACACACAACCCCCCCAATCACTCCGACACAAACCCACTCGCCAGTCACTCCGACACACAACCCCGCCAGTCACTCCGACACACAACCCCCCCCCGTCACTCCGACACACAACCCCCCCAGTCACTCTGACACACACACCCCACCCAGTCACTCTGACACACACCCCACCCAGTCACTCCGACACACACCCCCCCAGTCACTCCGACACACACACACCCCACCCAGTCACTCTGACACATACCCCTCCCAGTCACTCCGACACAAACACCCCCCCAGTCACTCCGACACACCCCCCCACCGTCACTCTGACATATACAGCCCCCCAGTCACTCCGACACAAACCCCACCCCCCAGTCACTCGGACACACACTCCCCCCCAGTCACTCCGACACAAACCCCACCCCCCAGTCACTCGGACACACACTCCCCCCCAGTCACTCCGACTCAAACACCCCCCCAATCACTCCGACACACACCCCCCAGTCACTCCGACACACAATCCCCCTCCAATCACTCCGACACAAACACCCCTGTAGTCACTCCGACACCCCCCCCCCCCATCACTCCGACATATACACCCACCCAGTCACTCCGACACAAACACCCCCCCCAGTCACTCGGACACACACTACCCCCCAGTATCTCCGACACAAACACCCCCCTCAGTCACTCCGACACAAACAGCACCCCCAGTCACTCCAACATATACACCCCCCCAGTCACTCTGACACAAACACACCCCCAAATCACTCCAACATATACACCCCACCCAGTCACTCCGACACACACCCCCCCAGTCACTCCGACACACACCCCCCCAGTCTCTCCGACACACAATCCCCCCCCAGTCTCTCTGACACACACCCCCGCAGTCTCTCCGACACACACCCCCCCAGTCACTCCGACACACCCCCCCAAGTTACTCCGACACACACCCCCCGTCACTCTGACACACACACCCCCCAGTCACTCCGACACACACACCCCCCAATCACTCCGACACACACCCCCCAGTCACTCCGACACACAATCCCCCTCCAATCACTCCGACACAAACACCCCTGTAGTCACTCCGACACCCCCCCCCCGTCACTCCGACATATACACCCACCCAGTCACTCCGACACAAACACCCCCCCCAGTCACTCGGACACACACTACCCCCCAGTATCTCTGACACAAACACCCCCCTCAGTCACTCCGACACAAACAGCACCCCCAGTCACTCCAACATATACACCCCCCCAGTCACTCTGACACAAACACACCCCCAAATCACTCCGACATATACACCCCACCCAGTCACTCCGACACACACCCCCCCAGTCACTCCGACACACACCCCCCCAGTCTCTCCGACACACAATCCCCCCCCAGTCTCTCTGACACACACCCCCGCAGTCTCTCCGACACACACCCCCCCAGTCACTCCGACACACCCCCCCAAGTTACTCCGACACACACCCCCCGTCACTCTGACACACACACCCCCCAGTCACTCCGACACACACACCCCCCAGTCACTCCGACACACACACCCCTCAGTCACTCTGACACACACACCCCCCAGTCACTCCGACACACACCCCCCCCAGTCAATCCGACACACACCCCCCCACTCACTCCAACACACACCCCCCCCGTCACTCCGACACACACCCCCCCAGTCACTCCGACACACACCCCCCCCTGTCACTCCGACACACACCCCCCCAGTCACTCCAACACACCCCCCCCATCACTCTGACACACACCCCCCCCACTCACTCCGACACACACCCCTCTTGTCACTCCGACACACCCCCCCCCACTCACTCCAACACACAAGTGGGCGATGGGCTGGAAAATGAAAGGCTGCAAAGTTAGATGGGTTAGGTGATTGGTTTGTAAGATGGCAGGAAATGTTGGAAGTCTGAAGTTACTCACTTGGTCTTAAAAATAATTTCTTTTGAAAACCAACAAGGCAGCGCATTTTTCAAAAGCTGAGAAAGTTATGTTCTGGTGTTCAGAGACTTTTTGTACAAGGAACGCAGAAGTTGCATCAGCCTGTGTAGTACCATTGGTCAGTGCATTCGGCTGTTAACTGAAAGATTGGTGGTTCAAAAGCACTCAGAGATGAAGCTATCAATGTTTTCCCTCCTCCCTCCACCCATCCCATCAAAATTCATTGCCAGACAGATGCAGGTTGTCAATGACAGCAATAAAAATTTCCACAAATGTTGCCAGTTCTGCTGTTCTGCAGTGAATTTCGAATCAGGCAATCTTCAGTGTCTAAAGCAAATGTGATAACCACAACACAACAAAAACAAGCGCAGCTCCTTGCAAACGACTGAGAACATCAAACTGTGCTGTCTTATTGCATTTCTGAACCTTGCTTTGTGGAAGTATAATTCAGCTGTAAATCTTAGCCATGCGGCAGAGAAATTGATCTAACGTTAGAATCATCAGATAACATAGCACATCAGCAGCTCATTTAACACCTCATGGACAAAAGGACAAAGATGTGTTGACAGTGGTGATATTAGCTAAAGGATGTGCTAAAGGTGAAATTAAGGGTAGAAAGCAGGACGAGCAGTGACAGATGGCCATAGTGGGGGTGGAGTAGGGGGAAGGGATCGAAATGGGATAAAAGGTGGAGGTGAAATAATCCCACAAGCTGCTCTTGTGTAGCTTTCAATTCGGCTGGCATGCTGCTTTCAAGCAGCAGTTGTGATTTGTTGATCAGGAGCAATTTCTGTGCCAGTGTCAAGCATGGGCAGTAAACTCTGCCCCATTAACTCCCATATTTTGGCTTGCACCAATATCTCTTCCGTCCGTGCTGTACAACCTATCACAGCCCTTCTCTTCTCCTGCTTTCACTCCCTCACTCTACCTCTGTGCTTGTTCTCGGCCAGTTCCACGTGTGACATTTCCAGCTCTGATGTGAAACTTCTCCTCTCACTCCACTGATTCTGGTAGAGCCATTCTATGTTTTCTGTTTTCAGTCAATAATTAAAACACGTTCATTCTAACAATTTCACAAAATCGTCATTCTCTGATCGGAAATGAAAGTCGGCCACAGCAGTGAAACCACCGAATTCCTAACCGCGAGACCATCAGTGAATCTGTCAACAGCCTGAGCGGTGACTTTGGCCCACAGCTCTACCTATCCCACCCCCAACCCCCCTCAAGCAGCTTATATTTCACCTCATTTCTCTATTTCCTTAGTTCTGATGAAGAGTCATACAGACACGAAACGTTAACTCTGTCTTCCTCTTCACAGATGCTGTCAGGCCTGCTGATCTTTTCCAGCTATTTTTGTTTTTATTTCACCTCACTATCGGTTTCATGTTCCAGCTCACAGCAATCGTTGTTTGCATTGGCTGAAAAAGACGCTTGTGTTCAACCTGAAGCTGTCATTTTGTAGGGGAAACGTGCCTCTGGTGATAACAGCCTGAAATTAAAATAAAAGGCAAGGGTAACATGGATAAGCCAGGCGAAAATGCTCAGAAGCAGCTCCCTGGTGGTCCAATGGTTTGGACTCTGCACTCTCACCACCGCGACCGGTGTTAGGTTCCAATTCAGGAAATGAAAAGTTATTGCTCATGTAAAGACAAACATGAATGACTTCCTGATCGAAAACATCTCCGCCAGGATCTGCGAGGAGTGAGAGTTGTAGTTTTGCATCAGAGCTGGAAGTGTCACGTGTACAACAGGCTGAGTACAAACACAGAGGCAGAAAGAGAAGGACAGTGAGAGGCTGCAAAGCACCGATAATAGACGTGTTGGTTGGTACAAGGCAAAATATGCGTGGTAATAGGGTGGATTTTACGGTTGACACTGACAAAAATATCTCCCCCCATGATGGAGCTTTCATCGCTAACTCGTAAAGATGTCTTTCTGAAATTGTCTCGAGCCTTGGTGAGACCTCACCAGGAGGATAATGAGCAGTTTTGGTCTCCTTACCTAAGGAGGGGTACACTTGGCATCGAGGGAGTGCAGTGAAGGTTCACCAGACTCATCCCTGGGATGGTTGTCTTATGAGGAGAGATTGAGGAAACTGGGCCTGTATTCTGTGGACTTATTAAGAAGGAGAGGTGATCTTATTGAAGCTTAGAAAATTCTTACAGGATGTGACAGGGTAAATGTAGATAAGATGTTTCCCTTGGCTGGGGCGTCTAGAACAAGGGGCCCACAGTCTCAGAATAAGGGGCAAGCCATTTCAGACTGAGATGAGGAGGAATTTCTTCACTCAGAGAGTGGTGAATCTTTGGAATTCTCTACCCCAGAGGGCTGTGGAGCTCAGTCATTGACAATGTTCAAGAGAGAAATTGATAGATATCTGGAGACTAATGACAACAAGTGATATGGGGATGTGAGGAAAATGACAGAGCGGTAGATGATCACCTGTCATCTGTTTGAATGGTGGAGCAAGTTCGATGGGCCGAATGGCTTGCTCCTCTTCCTATGCTCCCATGGGATAGAAACACACACATGCACACATACATGCACACACGCGCACACACACACACACACACACACACTGGAATGAGGGGAGCGGCCACAATCCTCGCATTGAAGATCAGCTTTATTTCAGAACATGAGCATCATGCACACCTGAGAAGGGGGGAACCCGCCTCCCTCAGGGGCCTGGGTGAGGGTCACCACCCGCCGTCGTTCAATTCGGATCGATGAGGTGCGAATGGCATCCAAACTCCATTGCACGTCAGCAAAGGCCACAATCCCTTCTTCCCTCCCGCCTCCCCCGCTTGACCCAGGCTGACCAAAGGAGGTTAGAGGTCAGTTTCTGACTTCATCCCAAACACAGGGCACCCAGTTCCCTGCCGCACTGCTCCAGCATGCCCTCTCACGACAACAGCAGCAACTTCAAACACCCAACAGAGAAATTGAATGGGGGGAATCACTTCAAACACTCGCCGTCACAATTTGACGTCCCCCTCGCCCCTCTGCAAGCCCCCGCCTACGGGGCTCACAGGCTGATGGGCGGTTTCTGTGTTCTCCGCTTGCAGATCCATTGTTTGGCCTTGTTACAAGCCACATTGGCCCAGGCTTTGTTGGGGATCACGCCGCAGTTCTTGAACTCCTCCAACTCGTAGTTGAAATAGCTGTCGGGGTTGTCCCTGTCCCAGTATCTGGAGGCAGGGAGGGGACCGAGGGGAGGACAAAACGGGAGGGAGGCAGACTATGAGAATGAGAAAGTGTGCGAGACAGATGACGAGAGAGAGCTGTAACCTCTCTACATCCCTTCCTATCTCTGAAACCTCCCTCCATCCCTCCCTCTCTCTGTAACCTCCCTGCATCCCTCCCTATTTCTGTAACCTCCCTGCATCCCTCCCTATCTCTATAACCAAGCCCTGAGCCTCACTTTGCAATGAAGGATTATCGCTGCCAATGTACTTGAGATTAATTTCAGACCGATTGGTGAACGATTAAGTTAAATTCTCGATTTCACTTTAAGTGCAGCTTTTAAAATGTATAATTCGTTCAATAATTGTCTCTAAACTTCATGAATTTTTTGTTAACATGGAAAGCCGATGTCTGTTAATTGACACTTATTTAATGAGCTTCTTAATGAATCAGAATAAAAAATTTAGTTACCTTTTGGTGGAATGAAGCTCATTGGAGGCTGCATATTTAGGTTAACCATCAAATATTAATGGCCAATTCAAGCTAATCTCTCAAAATAATTGGAAGCATTGCCGCTCATGCGGCAAGGCTGGTCATGTGGCGGCCAACTGCAGCGCCTCCCTCTGCAAGATCTGCAAACAGGAAGGGCACCAGACAAAAGACTGCAAACAGGCCAAGTGCTGCAACCTGTGTGGCGAGGCAAGTCACCTCTACAGGACCTGCCCCAAACGCTGCCGTACTTACGCACAGGCAGCCAAAGCCGACCACGGGGAAGCAGAAGAAATGTTCCGTGTCACTCCAACCACCAAGGCCCCCAGGGAGCTCAACGGGACAAAGGAGGACACAGAGAGAGACAAGGTGGAGAAAGAGATTGAGGCAACAGAGAGCCAATCAACAGCACTACCCCCTGAACCTTCCAGTCCTCAGGACAGCGAATCAATGGAGGAGGAGGCAGCAGTGGAAAAGCAGCAGGGGGAGTGGCGGACGGTGAAGAACAAGAAAAGTAAGAGGGAGCGAAGAAGAAGCAAAGGCGTTTCCCAGAGAAGCGGCAAGAGGCGTCTCCCATCCGACACGGATGACAAGGGCAGCAGCTCTTCGGATGATGAAGTGCCAGAGCGGCACCGACAGAAGAGGCGGCAAAGCTCCAGGGCGTTGGAGGACGAGACACCCGAGCTCCAGAAAATTGGAGACAACAAGGAGACCAACGCACCCCAACTTCGCCTGCAACCTGAGGAGGCCAGTGCACCACAGCCCCTGGAATCTGGGAGCAGTGAGGCAATCATCGCACCCCAGCTCCAGGAAGCCGGGAACAGCAACCCCCCAGAGGGGGTGAGTTTTGGAGAAGCTTCTCCAGCAAAGGTCATCTCAAAATCCGCTCACTACGTGAACCTCCAGATGCCACTGGAGCAGAACACGGCCAAGGAGATCTACCTCAGCCCATCCAAAGTGAAGGAATTTGAGCTCACTACGGGTATGAAGGAGCAGACTAAAGGTCTGGGACTCTCAGAGACAGTGGGTTTGGTAGGAGAATAAATGCTTTAATATGGGTTTAAAGATTGTATCCATAAATGTGCGTAGCATTAAATCTACTACGCGATGTGTTGCGACCTTGGACTACCTAGCCAAGGTCAAAGCTGACCTGTTGTTTCTGCAGGAGTGTGCGATACCGCACCTCAGCTCCTACAGGCAATGGTCACGATGGTGGTCCCACGGGCCATCGATCTGGTCGGGCGGAAACGACTCTCGTTCCTCCGGCCTGGGTATTCTGCTGCGGGGAGGCAACTTCACCGTCTCCGAGGTCAAGGAGGTGGTGGGCGGGCGACTCCTGGTAGCAGACGTAATGTACAAGAACGCTCCACTCCGGTTAATTAACGTGTACGGCCCGGCACAAGGGGCTGAGCGGCTGGAGGTTTTTCAGCAGCTCCCACTGCTGCTGGCGACCTCCAGGCCGGTCATTCTGGGCGGGGACTTCAACTGCATCATCGATGCGGCTGGACGATCCGGCAGGGCCGGAAGCAGATTGGACGCTACGTCCAGATCCCTGATGGAAACAGTTAAGGATGCCAAGCTGCACGACGTCTTCAGCAACCCTGCAGACGGAGCGCAGCATAGATACACCTGGTCGCGGCCAGACGGGTCCATTCGTTCCAGGATAGACTTCCTGTTTGTGTCCCGTGCATTCACAGTCAGATCCACCGACGTCAAGCCGGTGTTCTTCTCTGACCACTGCCTCCTACTGGCGGACTGCCACTTGGAGGAAGACCTGAGGGTGGGCAGGGGGGCATGGAAGCTAAATGTGCAACTGCTGACCCCAGAGAACATTGAGGAGCTCAAGAGGGATTACAAAGGTTGGAGAACCGTGAAACCCCTCTTTGAGTCCCTGACACACTGGTGGGAAGTGATCAAGGGAAGCATCAAGAGGTTTTTCATCCGCAAAGGCACCCAGAAAGCTAGAAAGGAACAGAGGGAAATGTCCCGACTCCAGGAAAAGATGCAGAATCTGCTCCGGCTGCAGTCGATGGGGGTGGATGTCAAGGAGGAGCTCCAAGAGGTGAAGGGCCAGCAAGCCTCGCACTTTGCCTCGGAGGCCTCCAAGATCATCTTCCGTTCCAGAGTCCGCTCCGTGGAGCAGGATGAGACGTGCTCACGTTTCTTCTTCCAAAAGGTACACAGAGAGCGCTCTGTGATCAGCAGCCTGAAGGAAGAAGACGGCTCAGTAAAGTCATCACGGTCCGACATTCTGAGGATCAGCAAATCCTTTTATGCCGGTCTGTATGACGTGAAGCCCACGGACAGCACGGCCTCCCAGTCCTTCCTGTCCTCTATCACGGAGGTCTTAGACCACAGTACGCGGGAGAGCCTAGACAAACCGCTAACTCCTGACGAACTGACTAAGGCCCTCGAGTCCTTCGAGAAGAGTAAAACCCCCGGAAGCGACGGCCTGCCGGCGGAGTTGTACTCGGCTCTGTGGGACTTGATCGGCCCAGACCTGCTAGAAGTGTACGAGAGTATGCTCCTGGCCGGCAGCATGTCAGAATCCATGAGGAAAGGCATCATCACCCTCATCTACAAGCACAAGGGGGAAAGGGAGGAAATTAGAAATTGGCGACCCATTTCACTGTTGAATGTGGACTATAAGATTCTGTCCAAGGTCATCGCCAACCGGGTCAAATCCGCTCTGGAATTGGTGATTCACCCTGACCAGACCTGCTCTGTGCCAGGCAGGAAGATCTCTGACAGCCTCGCGCTGCTCAGGGATACGATTGCCTATGTACAGGACAGGGGTGTGGATACCTGCCTCATCAGCTTGGATCAGGAGAAGGCCTTTGACAGAATATCGCACACCTACATGGGGGATGTGCTCTCCAAAATGGGGTTTGGGGAGGGAATTCGAAATTGGATCCAACTGCTCTACACTAACATCAGTAGCGCAGTCTCAATCAATGGGTGGGAAACAGATAGCTTTCCGATTAAATCTGGAGTCAGGCAGGGCTGTCCTCTCTCGCCTGTCCTTTTCGTGTGCTGCATAGAACCCTTTGCCGAGTCCATCAGGAAGGATCCGGGCATAAGAGGAGTGACGATCCCAGGCAGTGGAGGCACTCAGGTAAAAGCCTCCCTGTACATGGACGACGTCGCCGTCTTCTGCTCGGATCCGCTGTCGGTGCGCAGACTGATGCACGTCTGCGACCAGTTCGAACTGGCCTCGGGAGCCAAGGTAAATCGTGGGAAGAGCGAGGCCATGTTCTTTGGGAACTGGGCTGACCGATCCTTTGTCCCCTTCACTGTCAGGGCTGACGGCCTGAAGGTGCTGGGGATATGGTTCGGAGGGACCGGGGCATGCGTTAGAAACTGGAAGGAGCGAGTGGCTATGGTGAAAAGGAAACTGGGCATGTGGGAGCGACGCTCCCTCTCCATTGCGGGTAAGAACCTGGTCATCAGGTGTGAGGTACTCTCGCTGTTGCTGTACGTGGCGCAGGTCTGGCCCATTCCACACTCCTGCGCGATGGCGATCACTCGAGCCATCTTCCGCTTTATCTGGAGGTCGAAAATGGATCGTGTCTGCAGGGACGCGATGTACAAGCCTCTAGATAAAGGGGGAAAAAACGTGCCCAACATCGCCCTCACACTGATGGCCACCTTTGTGTGTGGCTGCATCAAGCGGTGCGTAGACCCTCAGTACGCAAACACCAAGTGTCACTACGTGCTGAGGTTCTACCTGTCCCCGGTGTTGCGAAGGATGGGTCTGGCCACGCTGCCGCGGAACGCTCCAAGTAGTTGGACCGCGCCGTACCACCTGTCCCTGGTGGAAAAATTTATGCAGAAAAACACCTTTGACCACAAGTCCATCAGGCAGTGGTCAGCACGTAACGTCCTAGAGGCCCTGAGGGATAAGGAGAGGGTGGACCCTGTGGGATGGTTCCCCGAGCAGACTGTCAAAGTCATTTGGCAGAATGCCTCATCGCCAGAACTTTCCAACAAGCACCAAGACGTAGCTTGGCTGGTGGTGAGAAAGGCCCTCCCCGTCAGATCCTTCCTACACGCCAGGAGTCTCACCCCCTCTGCACGATGCCCTCGAGGTGGCTGTGGTGGGGAAGAGACCGTTGTTCACCTCCTTGTGGATTGTGCCTTTGCAAAGAAAGTCTGGAGAGAGATGCAGTGGTTGCTGTCGAGGTTCATCCCGAGCAGTTCTGTGACACAGGACTCTGTGCTCTACGGGCTGTTCCCAGGGACACACACCGAGACAAACATCGACTGCAGCTGGAGGATCATCAACTCGGTGAAAGAGGCGCTTTGGTCTGCCCGAAACTTGTTGGTCTTCCAGCACAAAGAGTTGTCCCCGACCGATTGTTGCGGACTGGCACAATCCAAAGTCCAGGACTACGTGCTGAGGGACGCACTAAAGCTTGGGGCAGCTGCCGCAAAGGCGCAATGGGGAAGGGTCGCTGTCTAAGACCTTTCTACCACAGCGCACCGAGAGACTGGGAACTGTTTAGAGCCCCTCGGGCTGTACAGATCAAAATGAAAGGCTGTAAATGATTGTAATATTGTTTGTACTGATGCACCTGGTGATACATTTTGTAAAAGTTTAACCTGGATTGTACCCTTGTAATGTTGTTTTTGAAATGGTTTTGAATGTGATTGAAGATTTTTTATGAATAAAGTATATTTTTACAATAAAAAAAAAATAATTGGATTATTTACTGCAGATTATCCTGTAAATGGTATTAATAATAAATAGTTCCAATTATGTTGTGATTGGATTCTGAATTAACTAGGTTCTGTAAATGCAGATTACCTGTTCCACATCATTTCAGGCTCATGAAGAGATCAAGTCGATCAGTGAGTGTAATTCTGGGAGCATCCAGCAGAGGGTAGATCAGTAAAATTAAGTGTGTGATTCTGAGAGCATCCAGCAGAGGGTAGATCAGTAAAGCTGTGCGTGTAATTCTGAGAGCATCCAGCAGAGGGTAGATAAGTAAAGGTTTGTATGTGATTCTGACAGCATCCAGCAGAGGGTAGATCAGTAAAGGTGAGTGTGTGATTCTCAGAGCATCCAGCAGAGGGTAGATCAGTGATGGGGTGTGTGTGTAATTGTGAGAGCATCCAGCAGAGGGTGGGTCAATAAAGATGTGTGTGTGTAATTATGATAGTATTCGGCAGAAGGTAGATAGTAAAGGTGTGTGTGTGATTCGACAGTATCCAGCAGAGGGTAGATCAGTCAAGGTGTGTGTGTGATGCTGAGAGCATCCAGCAGAGGGTAGAAAAGTGAAGATGTGTGTGTGTCTAATTCTGAGAGCATCCAGCAGAGGGATGATCAGTGAAGGGGTGTGTGTGTGTAATTCTGAGAGCATCCAGCAGAGGGTAGATAAGTAAAGTTTTGTGTGTGATTCTGACAGCATCCAGCAGAGGGTAGATCAGTGAAGGGGTGTGTGTGTGTGTGTGTGTGTGTGTGTCTGTGTGTGTGTAATTCTGAAAGCATCCAGCAGAGGGTAGATCAGTCAAGTTGTGTGTGTGATGCTGAGAGCATCCAGCGGAGGGTAGGTTAGTGAAGATATGTGTGAGTGTAATTGTGAGAGCATCTAGCAGAGGGTAGATCAGTAAAGGTGAGTGTGTGATTCTGAGAGCATCCAGCAGAGGGTGGTTCAGTAACGATGTGTGTGTGTAATTCTCAGAGTATCCAGCAGAAGGTAGCTAGTAAAGGTGTGTGTGTGATTCTGACAGCATCCAGCAGAGGGTAGGTGCGTCAAGTTGTGTGTGTGAAGCTGAGAGCATCCAGCAGAGGGTAGGTCAGTGAAGATGGGTGTGTGTGTAATTCTGAGAGCATACAGCAGAGGGTAGATAAGTAAAGGTTTGAGTGTGATTCTGACAGCATCCAGCAGAGGGTAGATCAGTAAAGGTGAGTGTATGATTCTGAGAGCATCCAGCAGAGGATAGATCAGTGAAGGGGTGTGTGTGTAATTGTGAGAGCATCCAGCAGAGGGTGGGTCAGTAAAGATGTGTGTGTGTAATTATGATAGTATCCAGCAGAGGGTAGATAGTAAAGGCGTGTGTGTGATTCGACAGCATCCAGCAGAGGGTAGATCAGTCAAGTTGTGTGTGTGATGCTGAGAGCATCCAGCAGAGGGTAGAAAAGTGAAGATGTGTGTGTGTGTAATTCTGAGAGCATCCAGCAGAGGGATGATCAGTGAAGGGGTGTGTGTGTGTAATTCTGAGAGCATCCAGCAGAGGGTAGATCAGTGAAGGGCTGTGTGTGTAATTCTGAGAGCATCCAGCAGAGGGTAGATCAGTGAAGGGGTGTGTGTGTAATTCTGAGAGCATCCAGCAGAGGGTAGATCAGTGAAGGTGTGTGTGTGTGTGTGTGTGAGTGTGTCTGTGTGTGTGTAATTCTGAAAGCATCCAGAAGAGGGTAGATCAGTCAAGTTGTGTGTGTGATGCTGTGAGCATCCAGCAGAGGGTAGGTTAGTGAAGATATGTGTGAGTGTAATTGTGAGAGCATCTAGCAGAGGGTAGATCAGTAAAGGTGAGTGTGTGATTCTGAGAGCATCCAGCAGAGGGTAGATCAGTGAAGGGGTGTGTGTGTAATTCTGAGAGCAACCAGCAGAGGGTGGTTCAGTAACGATGTGTGTGTGTAATTCTGAGAGTATCCAGCAGAAGGTAGCTAGTAAAGGTGTGTGTGTGATTCTGACAGCATCCAGCAGAGGGTAGGTGCGTCAAGTTGTGTGTGTGAAGCTGAGAGCATCCAGCAGAGGGTAGGTCAGTGAAGATGGGTGTGTGTGTGATTCTGATGGCATGCAGCAGAGGGTAGATCAGTGAAGGGGTCTGTGTGTAATTCTGAGAGCATCCAGCAGAGGGTAGATCAGTGAAGGGTTGTGTGTTTAATTCTGAGAGCATCCAACAGAGTGTAGATAAGTTAAGTTTTGTGTGTGATTCTGATAGCATCCAGCAGAGGGTAGATCAGTAAAGGTGAGTGTGTGTGCGTGTGTGTGTATTTCTGAGAGCATCCAGCAGAGGGTAGATCAGCCCAGCTGTGTGTGTGATGCTGAGAGCATCCAGCAGAGGATATGTCAGTGAAGATGTGTGTGTGTGTAATTGTGAGAGCATCTAGCAGAGGGTAGATCAGTAAAGGTGAGTGTGTCATTCTGAGAGCATCCAGCAGAGTGTAGATCAATGAAGGGTTGTGTGTGCAATTCTGAGAGCATCCAACAGAGGGTAGATCAGTAAAGGTGAGTGCGTATTTCTGAGAGCATCCAGCAGAGGGTAGATAAGTAAAGGTTTGTGTGTGATTCTGACAGCGTCCAGCAGAGGGTAGATCAGTAAAGGTGAGTGTGTGATTCTGAGAGCATCCAACAGAGGGTAGTACAGTGAAGGGGTGTGTGTGTAATTGTGAGAGCATCCAGCAGAGGGTAGATAAGTAAAGGTTTGTGTGTGATTCTGACAGCATCCAGCAGAGGGTAGATCAGTAAAGGTGTGTGTGTGTGTGTGTGTGTGTGTGTGTGTGTGTGTTTGTGTGTGTGTGTGTGTGTGTGTGCGTGTCTGCGTGTGTGTGTAATTCTGAGAGCATCCAGCAGAGGGTAGATCAGTAAAGGTGTGTGTGTGTGTAATTCTGAGAGCATCCTGCAGAGGGTAGATCAGTAAAGGTGAATGGATGTAATTCTGAGATTATCCAACAGAGCATGGATCAATAAATGTGTGTGTGTGTAATTCTGAATGCATCCAGCAGAGGGTGGTTCAGTAATGGTGTGTGTGTAATTTTGAGACCATCCAGCAGAGGGTAGATCAGTGAAGCTGTGTGTGTGTGTGTAATTCTGAGAGCATCCAGCAGAGGGTAGAGAAGTAAAGTTTTGTGTGTGATTCTGACAGCATCCAGCAGAGTGTAGATCAGTAAAGGTGTGTGTGTGTGTGTAATTCTGACAGCATCCAGCAGAGCGTAGATCAGTCAAGTTGTGTGTGTGATGCGGAGAGCATCCACCAGAGGGTAGGTCAGTGAAGATGTGTGTGTGTGTAATTGTGAGAGCATCTAGCAGAGGATAGACCAGAAAAGGTGAGTGTATGATTCTGAGAGCATCCAGCAGAGGGTAGATCAGTAAAGGGTTGTGTGTGTAATTCTGAGAGCATCCAGCAGAGGGTAGAGCAGTAAAGCAGTGTGTGGGTAATTCAGAGAGTACCCAGCAGAGTGTAGATCAGTAAAGGTGAGTGTGTGATTCTCAGAGCATCCAGCAGAGGGTAGATCAGTGATGGGGTGTGTGTGTAATTGTGAGAGCATCCAGCAGACAGTGGGTCAGTAAAGAAGTGTGTGTGTAATTCTGAGAGTATCCAGCAGAAGGTAGATACGTAAAGGTGTGCGTGTGATTCTGACAGCATCCAGCAAAGGGTAGATCAGTAAAGTTGTGTGTGTGATGCTGAGAGCATCCATCAGAGGGTAGGTCAGTGAAGATGTGTGTGTGTGTAATTCTGATAGCATCCAGCAGAGGGTAGATCAGTGAAGGGGTGTGTGTGTAATTCTGAGAGCATCCAGCTGAAGGTAGCTAGTAAAGGTTTGTATGTGATTCTGAGAGCATCCAGCAGAGGGTAGATAAGTAAAGGTTTGTATGTGATTCTGACAGCATCCAGCAGAGGGTAGATCAGTAAAGGTGAGTGTGTGATTCTGAGAGCATCCAGCAGAGGGTAGCTCAGTGATGGGGTGTGTGTGTAATTGTGAGAGCATCCAGCAGAAGGTAGCTAGTAAAGGTTTGTATGTGATTCTGACAGCATCCAGCAGAGGGTAGATCAGTAAAGGTGAGTGTGTGATTCTGAGAGCATCCAGCAGAGGGTAGATCAGTGATGGGGTGTGTGTGTAATTGTGAGAGCATCCAGCAGACGGTGGGTCAGTAAAGAAGTGTGTGTGAAATTCTGAGAGTATCCAGCAGAAGGTCGATACGTAAAGGTGTGCGTATGATTCTGACAGCATCCAGCAGAGGGTAGATCAGTCAAGTTGTGTGTGTGATGCTGAGAGCATCCAGCAGAGGGTAGGTCACTGAAGATGTGTGTGTGTGTAATTCTGACAGCATCCAGCAGAGGGGAGATCAGTGAAGGGGTGTGTGTGTAATTCTGAGAGCATCCAGCAGAAGGTAGCTAGTAAAGGTGTGTGTGTGATTCTGACAGCATCCAGCAGAGGGTAGATCAGTAAAGGTGTGTGTGTAATTCTGAGAGCATCCAGCAGAGGGTAGAACAGTAAGGGGGTGTGCGTGTAATTCTGAGAGCATCCAGCAGAGGGTAGATAAGTAAAGGTTTGAGTGTGATTCTGACAGCATCCAGCAGAGGGTAGATCAGTGAAGGGGTGTGTGTGTAATTGTGAGAGCATCCAGCAGAGGGTAGATCAGTAAAGGTGAGTGTGTGATTCTGAGAGCATCCAGCAGAGGATAGATCAGTGAAGGGGTGTGTGTGTAATTGTGAGAGCATCCAGCAGAGGGTGGGTCAGTAAAGATGTGTGTGTGTAATTATGATAGTATCCAGCAGAAGGTAGATAGTAAAGGTGTGTGTGTGATTCGACAGCATCCAGCAGAGGGTAGATCAGTCAAGGTGTGTGTGTGATGCTGAGAGCATCCAGCAGAGGGTAGAAAAGTGAAGATGTGTGTGTGTGTAATTCAGAGAGCATCCAGCAGAGGGATGATCAGTGAAGGGGTGTGTGTGTGTAATTCTGAGAGCATCCAGCAGAGGGTAGATCAGTGAAGGGCTGTGTGTGTAATTCTGAGAGCATCCAGCAGAGGGTAGATCAGTGAAGGGGTGTGTGTGTAATTCTGAGAGCATCCAGCAGAGGGTAGATAAGTAAAGTTTTGTGTGTGATTCTGACAGCATCCAGCAGAGGGTAGATCAGTGAAGGGGTGTGTGTGTGTGTGTGTGTGAGTGTTTCTGTGTGTGTGTGTAATTCTGAAAGCATCCAGCAGAGGGTAGATCAGTCAAGTTGTGTGTGTGATGTTGAGAGCATCCAGCAGAGGGTAGGTTAGTGATGATATGTGTGAGTGTAATTGTGAGAGCATCTAGCAGAGGGTAGATCAGTAAAGGTGAGTGTGTGATTCTGAGAGCATCCAGCAGAGGGTAGATCAGTGAAGGGGTGTGTGTGTAATTGTGAGAGCATCCAGCAGAGGGTAGATAAGTAAAGTTTTGTGTGTGATTCTGACAGCATCCAGCAGAGGGTAGATCAGTGAAGGGGTGTGTGTGTGTGTGTGTGTGAGTGTTTCTGTGTGTGTGTGTAATTCTGAAAGCATCCAGCAGAGGGTAGATCAGTCAAGTTGTGTGTGTGATGTTGAGAGCATCCAGCAGAGGGTAGGTTAGTGATGATATGTGTGAGTGTAATTGTGAGAGCATCTAGCAGAGGGTAGATCAGTAAAGGTGAGTGTGTGATTCTGAGAGCATCCAGCAGAGGGTAGATCAGTGAAGGGGTGTGTGTGTAATTCTGAGAGCAACCAGCAGAGGGTGGTTCAGTAACGATGTGTGTGTGTAATTCTGAGAGTATCCAGCAGAAGGTAGCTAGAAAAGGTGTGTGTGTGATTCTGACAGCATCCAGCAGAGGGTAGGTGCGTCAAGTTGTGTGTGTGAAGCTGAGAGCATCCAGCAGAGGGTAGGTCAGTGAAGATGGGTGTGTGTGTGATTCTGATGGCATGCAGCAGAGGGTAGATCAGTGAAGGGGTCTGTGTGTAATTCTGAGAGCATCCAGCAGAGGGTAGATCAGTGAAGGGTTGTGTGTTTAATTCTGAGAGCATCCAACAGAGTGTAGATAAGTTAAGTTTTGTGTGTGATTCTGATAGCATCCAGCAGAGGGTAGATCAGTAAAGGTGAGTGTGTGTGCGTGCGTGTGTATTTCTGAGAGCATCCAGCAGAGGGTAGATCAGCCCAGCTGTGTGTGTGATGCTGAGAGCATCCAGCAGAGGATATGTCAGTGAAGATGTGTGTGTGTGTAATTGTGAGAGCATCTAGCAGAGGGTAGATCAGTAAAGGTGAGTGTGTCATTCTGAGAGCATCCAGCAGAGGGTAGATCAATGAAGGGTTGTGTGTGCAATTCTGAGAGCATCCAGCAGAGGGTAGATCAGTAAAGGTGAGTGTGTATTTCTGAGAGCATCCAGCAGAGGGTAGATAAGTAAAGGTTTGTGTGTGATTCTGACAGCGTCCAGCAGAGGGTAGATCAGTAAAGGTGAGTGTGTGATTCTGAGAGCATCCAACAGAGGGTAGTACAGTGAAGGGGTGTGTGTGTAATTGTGAGAGCATCCAGCAGACGGTGGGTCAGTAAAGAAGTGTGTGTGAAATTCTGAGAGTATCCAGCAGAAGGTAGATACGTAAAAGTGTGCGTGTGATTCTGACAGCATCCAGCAGAGGGTAGATCAGTCAAGTTGTGTGTGTGATGCTGAGAGCATCCAGCAGAGGGTAGGTCAGTGAAGATATGTGTGTGTGTAATTCTGACAGCATCCAGCAGAGGGTAGATCAGTGAGGGGGTGTGCGTGTAATTCTGAGAGCATCCATCAGAGGGTAGGTCAATGAAGGGGTGTGTGCGTAATTCTGAGAGCATCCAGCGGAGGGTAGATCAGTGAAGGGGTGTGTGTGTAATTCTGACAGCATCCAGCAGAGGATTGATAAGTAAAGTTTTGTGTGTGATTCTGACAGCATCCAGCAGAGGGTAGATCAGTAAAGGTGTGTGTGTAATTCTGAGAGCATCCAGCAGAGGGTAGAACAGTAAAGGTGTGCGTGTAATTCTGAGAGTATCCAGCAGAGGGTAGATAAGTAAAGGTTTGAGTGTGATTCTGAGAGCATCCAGCAGAGGGTAGATCAGTGAAGGGGTGTTTGTGTAATTCTGAGAGCATCCAGCAGAGGGTAGATCAGTCAAGGTGTGTGTGTGATGCTGAGAGCATCCAGCAGAGGGTAGAAAAGTGAAGATGTGTGTGTGTGTAATTCTGAGAGCATCCAGCAGAGGGATGATCAGTGAAGGGGTGTGTGTGTGTAATTCTGAGAGCATCCAGCAGAGGGTAGATCAGTGAAGGGCTGTGTGTGTAATTCTGAGAGCATCCAGCAGAGGGTAGATCAGTGAAGGGGTGTGTGTGTAATTCTGAGAGCATCCAGCAGAGGGTAGATCAGTAAAGGTGAGTGTGTGATTCTGAGAGCATCCAGCAGAGGATAGATCAGTGAAGGGGTGTGTGTGTAATTGTGAGATCATCCAGCAGAGGGTGGGTCAGTAAAGATGTGTGTGTGTAATTATGATAGTATCCAGCAGAAGGTAGATAGTAAAGGTGTGTATGTGATTCTGACAGCATCCAGCAGAGGGTAGATCAGTGAAGGGGTGTGTGTGTGTGTGTGTGAGTGTGTCTGTGTGTGTGTAATTCTGAAAGCATCCAGCAGAGGGTAGATCAGTCAAGTTGTGTGTGTGATGCTGAGAGCATCCAGCAGAGGGTAGGTTAGTGAAGATATGTGTGAGTGTAATTGTGAGAGCATCTAGCAGAGGGTAGATCAGTAAAGGTGAGTGTGTGATTCTGAGAGCATCCAGCAGAGGGTAGATCAGTGGAGGGGTGTGTGTGTAATTCTGAGAGCAACCAGCAGAGGGTGGTTCAGTAACGATGTGTGTGTGTAATTCTGAGAGTATCCAGCAGAAGGTAGCTAGTAAAGGTGTGTGTGTGATTCTGACAGCATCCAGCAGAGGGTAGGTGCGTCAAGTTGTGTGTGTGAAGCTGAGAGCATCCAGCAGAGGGTAGGTCAGTGAAGATGGGTGTGTGTGTGATTCTGATGGCATGCAGCAGAGGGTAGATCAGTGAAGGGGTCTGTGTGTAATTCTGAGAGCATCCAGCAGAGGGTAGATCAGTGAAGGGTTGTGTGTTTTATTCTGAGAGCATCCAACAGAGTGTAGATAAGTTAAGTTTTGTGTGTGATTCTGATAGCATCCAGCAGAGAGTAGATCAGTAAAGGTGAGTGTGTGTGCGTGTGTGTGTATTTCTGAGAGCATCCAGCAGAGGATAGATCAGCCAAGCTGTGTGTGTGATGCTGAGAGCATCCAGCAGAGGATATGTCAGTGAAGATGTGTGTGTGTGTAATTGTGAGAGCATCTAGCAGAGGGTAGATCAGTAAAGGTGAGTGTGTCATTCTGAGAGCATCCAGCTGAGGGCAGATCAATGAAGGGTTGTGTGTGCAATTCTGAGAGCATCCAGCAGAGGGTAGGTCAGTAAAGGTGAGTGTGTATTTCTGAGAGCATCCAGCAGAGGGTAGATAAGTAAAGGTTTGTGTGTGATTCTGACAGCGTCCAGCAGAGGGTAGATCAGTAAAGGTGAGTGTGTGATTCTGAGAGCATCCAGCAGAGGGTAGCTCAGTGAAGGGGTGTGTGTGTTTTTTATTCTGAGAGCATCCAGCAGAGGGTAGATCAGTAAAGGTGTGTGTGTAATTCTGAGAGCATCCAGCAGAGGATAGATAAGTAAAGGTTTGTGTGTGATTCTGACAGCATCCAGCAGAGGGTAGATCAGTAAAGGTGTGTGTGTGTGTGTGTGTGTGTGTGTGTGTGTGTGTGTGTGCGTGTCTGCGTGTGTGTGTAATTCTGAGAGCATCCAGCAGAGGGTAGATCAGTAAAGGTGTGTTTGTGTGTAATTCTGAGAGCATCCTGCAGAGGGTAGATCAGTACAGGTGAATGGATGTAATTCTGAGATTATCCAACAGAGCATGGATCAATAAATGTGTGTGTGTGTAATTCTGAATGCATCCAGCAGAGGGTGGTTCAGTAATGGTGTGTGTGTAATTTTGAGACCATCCAGCAGAGGGTAGATCAGTGAAGCTGTGTGTGTGTGTGTAATTCTGAGAGCATCCAGCAGAGGGTAGAGAAGTAAAGTTTTGTGTGTGATTCTGACAGCATCCAGCAGAGTGTAGATCAGTAAAGGTGTGTGTGTGTGTGTAATTCTGACAGCATCCAGCAGAGCGTAGATCAGTCAAGTTGTGTGTGTGATGCGGAGAGCATCCACCAGAGGGTAGGTCAGTGAAGATGTGTGTGTGTGTAATTGTGAGAGCATCTAGCAGAGGATAGACCAGAAAAGGTGAGTGTATGATTCTGAGAGCATCCAGCAGAGGGTAGATCAGTAAAGGGTTGTGTGTGTAATTCTGAGAGCATCCAGCAGAGGGTAGAGCAGTAAAGAAGTGTGTGGGTAATTCTGAGAGTACCCAGCAGAGTGTAGATCAGTAAAGGTGAGTGTGTGATTCTCAGAGCATCCAGCAGAGGGTAGATCAGTGATGGGGTGTGTGTGTAATTGTGAGAGCATCCAGCAGACAGTGGGTCAGTAAAGAAGTGTGTGTGTAATTCTGAGAGTATCCAGCAGAAGGTAGATACGTAAAGGTGTGCGTGTGATTCTGACAGCATCCAGCAAAGGGTAGATCAGTAAAGTTGTGTGTGTGATGCTGAGAGCATCCATCAGAGGGTAGGTCAGTGAAGATGTGTGTGTGTGTAATTCTGATAGCATCCAGCAGAGGGTAGATCAGTGAAGGGGTGTGTGTGTAATTCTGAGAGCATCCAGCTGAAGGTAGCTAGTAAAGGTTTGTATGTGATTCTGAGAGCATCCAGCAGAGGGTAGATAAGTAAAGGTTTGTATGTGATTCTGACAGCATCCAGCAGAGGGTAGATCAGTAAAGGTGAGTGTGTGATTCTGAGAGCATCCAGCAGAGGGTAGCTCAGTGATGGGGTGTGTGTGTAATTGTGAGAGCATCCAGCAGAAGGTAGCTAGTAAAGGTTTGTATGTGATTCTGACAGCATCCAGCAGAGGGTAGATCAGTAAAGGTGAGTGTGTGATTCTGAGAGCATCCAGCAGAGGGTAGATCAGTGATGGGGTGTGTGTGTAATTGTGAGAGCATCCAGCAGACGGTGGGTCAGTAAAGAAGTGTGTGTGAAATTCTGAGAGTATCCAGCAGAACGTCGATATGTAACGGTGTGCGTGTGATTCTGACAGCATCCAGCAGAGGGGAGATCAGTGAAGGGGTGTGTGTGTAATTCTGAGAGCATCCAGCAGAAGGTAGCTAGTAAAGGTGTGTGTGTGATTCTGACAGCATCCAGCAGAGGGTAGATCAGTAAAGGTGTGTGTGTAATTCTGAGAGCATCCAGCAGAGGGTAGAACAGTAAAGGTGTGCGTGTAATTCTGAGAGCATCCAGCAGAGGGTAGATAAGTAAAGGTTTGAGTGTGATTCTGACAGCATCCAGCAGAGGGTAGATCAGTGAAGGGGTGTGTGTGTAATTGTGAGAGCATCCAGCAGAGGGTAGATCAGTAAAGGTGAGTGTGTGATTCTGAGAGCATCCAGCAGAGGATAGATCAGTGAAGGGGTGTGTGTGTAATTGTGAGAGCATCCAGCAGAGGGTGGGTCAGTAAAGATGTGTGTGTGTAATTATGATAGTATCCAGCAGAATGTAGATAGTAAAGGTGTGTGTGTGATTCGACAGCATCCAGCAGAGGGTAGATCAGTCAAGGTGTGTGTGTGATGCTGAGAGCATCCAGCAGAGGGTAGATCAGTGAAGATGTGTGTGTGTGTAATTCTGAGAGCATCCAGCAGAGGGATGATCAGTGAAGGGGTGTGTGTGTGTAATTCTGAGAGCATCCAGCAGAGGGTAGATCAGTGAAGGGCTGTGTGTGTAATTCTGAGAGCATCCAGCAGAGGGTAGATCAGTGAAGGGGTGTGTGTGTAATTCTGAGAGCATCCAGCAGAGGGTAGATAAGTAAAGTTTTGTGTGTGATTCTGACAGCATCCAGCAGAGGGTAGATCATGAAGGGGTGTGTGTGTGTGTGTGTGTGAGTGTTTCTGTGTGTGTGTGTAATTCTGAAAGCATCCAGCAGAGGGTAGATCAGTCAAGTTGTGTGTGTGATGCTGAGAGCATCCAGCAGAGGGTAGGTTAGTGATGATATGTGTGAGTGTAATTGTGAGAGCATCTAGCAGAGGGTAGATCAGTAAAGGTGAGTGTGTGATTCTGAGAGCATCCAGCAGAGGGTAGATCAGTGAAGGGGTGTGTGTGTAATTCTGAGAGCAACCAGCAGAGGGTGGTTCAGTAACGATATGTGTGTGTAATTCTGAGAGTATCCAGCAGAAGGTAGCTAGAATAGGTGTGTGTGTGATTCTGACAGCATCCAGCAGAGGGTAGGTGCGTCAAGTTGTGTGTGTGAAGCTGAGAGCATCCAGCAGAGGGTAGGTCAGTGAAGATGGGTGTGTGTGTGATTCTGATGGCATGCAGCAGAGGGTAGATCAGTGAAGGGGTCTGTGTGTAATTCTGAGAGCATCCAGCAGAGGGTAGATCAGTGAAGGGTTGTGTGTTTAATTCTGAGAGCATCCAACAGAGTGTAGATAAGTTAAGTTTTGTGTGTGATTCTGATAGCATCCAGCAGAGGGTAGATCAGTAAAGGTGAGTGTGTGTGCATGTGTGTGTATTTCTGAGAGCATCCAGCAGAGGGTAGATCAGCCAAGCTGTGTGTGTGATGCTGAGAGCATCCAGCAGAGGATATGTCAGTGAAGATGTGTGTGTGTGTAATTGTGAGAGCATCTAGCAGAGGGTAGATCAGTAAAGGTGAGTGTGTCATTCTGAGAGCATCCAGCAGAGTGTAGATCAATGAAGGGTTGTGTGTGCAATTCTGAGAGCATCCAGCAGAGGGTAGATCAGTAAAGGTGAGTGTGTATTTCTGAGAGCATCCAGCAGAGGGTAGATAAGTAAAGGTTTGTGTGTGATTCTGACAGCGTCCAGCAGAGGGTAGATCAGTAAAGGTGAGTGTGTGATTCTGAGAGCATCCAACAGAGGGTAGTACAGTGAAGGGGTGTGTGTGTAATTGTGAGAGCATCCAGCAGACGGTGGGTCAGTAAAGAAGTGTGTGTGAAATTCTGAGAGTATCCAGCAGAAGGTAGATACGTAAAGGTGTGCGTGTGATTCTGACAGCATCCAGCAGAGGGTAGATCAGTCAAGTTGTGTGTGTGATGCTGAGAGCATCCAGCAGAGGGTAGGTCAGTGAAGATATGTGTGTGTGTAATTCTGACAGCATCCAGCAGAGGGTAGATCAGTGAGGGGGTGTGCGTGTAATTCTGAGAGCATCCAGCAGAGGGTAGGTCAATGAAGGGGTGTGTGCGTAATTCTGAGAGCATCCAGCGGAGGGTAGATCAGTGAAGGGGTGTGTGTGTAATTCTGACAGCATCCAGCAGAGGATAGATAAGTAAAGTTTTGTGTGTGATTCTGACAGCATCCAGCAGAGGGTAGATCAGTAAAGGTGTGTGTGTAATTCTGAGAGCATCCAGCAGAGGGTAGAACAGTAAAGGTGTGCGTGTAATTCTGAGAGTATCCAGCAGAGGGTAGATAAGTAAAGGTTTGAGTGTGATTCTGAGAGCATCCAGCAGAGGGTAGATCAGTGAAGGGGTGTGTGTGTAATTCTGGGAGCATCCAGCAGAGGGTAGATCAGTCAAGGTGTGTGTGTGATGCTGAGAGCATCCAGCAGAGGGTAGAATAGTGAAGATGTGTGTGTGTGTAATTCTGAGAGCATCCAGCAGAGGGATGATCAGTGAAGGGGTGTGTGTGTGTAATTCTGAGAGCATCCAGCAGAGGGTAGATCAGTGAAGGGCTGTGTGTGTAATTCTGAGAGCATCCAGCAGAGGGTAGATCAGTGAAGGGGTGTGTGTGTAATTCTGAGAGCATCCAGCAGAGGGTAGATCAGTAAAGGTGAGTGTGTGATTCTGAGAGCATCCAGCAGAGGATAGATCAGTGAAGGGGTGTGTGTGTAATTGTGAGATCATCCAGCAGAGGGTGGGTCAGTAAAGATGTGTGTGTGTAATTATGATAGTCTCCAGCAGAAGGTAGATAGTAAAGGTGTGTATGTGATTCTGACAGCATCCAGCAGAGGGTAGATCAGTGAAGGGGTGTGTGTGTGTGTGTGTGAGTGTGTCTGTGTGTGTGTAATTCTGAAAGCATCCAGCAGAGGGTAGATCAGTCAAGTTGTGTGTGTGATGCTGAGAGCATCCAGCAGAGGGTAGGTTAGTGAAGATATGTGTGAGTGTAATTGTGAGAGCATCTAGCAGAGGGTAGATCAGTAAAGGTGAGTGTGTGATTCTGAGAGCATCCAGCAGAGGGTAGATCAGTGGAGGGGTGTGTGTGTAATTCTGAGAGCAACCAGCAGAGGGTGGTTCAGTAACGATGTGTGTGTGTAATTCTGAGAGTATCCAGCAGAAGGTAGCTAGTAAAGGTGTGTGTGTGATTCTGACAGCATCCAGCAGAGGGTAGGTGCGTCAAGTTGTGTGTGTGAAGCTGAGAGCATCCAGCAGAGGGTAGGTCAGTGAAGATGGGTGTGTGTGTGATTCTGATGGCATGCAGCAGAGGGTAGATCAGTGAAGGGGTCTGTGTGTAATTCTGAGAGCATCCAGCAGAGGGTAGATCAGTGAAGGGTTGTGTGTTTAATTCTGAGAGCATCCAACAGAGTGTAGATAAGTTAAGTTTTGTGTGTGATTCTGATAGCATCCAGCAGAGGGTAGATCAGTAAAGGTGAGTGTGTGTGCGTGTGTGTGTATTTCTGAGAGCATCCAGCAGAGGATATGTCAGTGAAGATGTGTGTGTGTGTAATTGTGAGAGCATCTAGCAGAGGGTAGATCAGTAAAGGTGTGTGTGTGTGTGTGTGTGTGTGTGTGTGTGTGTGTGTGTTTGTGTGTGTGTGTGTGTGTGTGTGCGTGTCTGCGTGTGTGTGTAATTCTGAGAGCATCCAGCAGAGGGTAGATCAGTAAAGGTGTGTGTGTGTGTAATTCTGAGAGCATCCTGCAGAGGGTAGATCAGTAAAGGTGAATGGATGTAATTCTGAGATTATCCAACAGAGCATGGATCAATAAATGTGTGTGTGTGTAATTCTGAATGCATCCAGCAGAGGGTGGTTCAGTAATGGTGTGTGTGTAATTTTGAGACCATCCATCAGAGGGTAGATCAGTGAAGCTGGGTGTGTGTGTGTAATTCTGAGAGCATCCAGCAGAGGGTAGAGAAGTAAAGTTTTGTGTGTGATTCTGACAGCATCCAGCAGAGTGTAGATCAGTAAAGGTGTGTGTGTGTGTGTAATTCTGACAGCATCCAGCAGAGCGTAGATCAGTCAAGTTGTGTGTGTGATGCGGAGAGCATCCACCAGAGGGTAGGTCAGTGAAGATGTGTGTGTGTGTAATTGTGAGAGCATCTAGCAGAGGATAGACCAGAAAAGGTGAGTGTATGATTCTGAGAGCATCCAGCAGAGGGTAGATCAGTAAAGGGTTGTGTGTGTAATTCTGAGAGCATCCAGCAGAGGGTAGAGCAGTAAAGCAGTGTGTGGGTAATTCTGAGAGTACCCAGCAGAGTGTAGATCAGTAAAGGTGAGTGTGTGATTCTCAGAGCATCCAGCAGAGGGTAGATCAGTGATGGGGTGTGTGTGTAATTGTGAGAGCATCCAGCAGACAGTGGGTCAGTAAAGAAGTGTGTGTGTAATTCTGAGAGTATCCAGCAGAAGGTAGATACGTAAAGGTGTGCGTGTGATTCTGACAGCATCCAGCAAAGGGTAGATCAGTAAAGTTGTGTGTGTGATGCTGAGAGCATCCATCAGAGGGTAGGTCAGTGAAGATGTGTGTGTGTGTAATTCTGATAGCATCCAGCAGAGGGTAGATCAGTGAAGGGGTGTGTGTGTAATTCTGAGAGCATCCAGCTGAAGGTAGCTAGTAAAGGTTTGTATGTGATTCTGAGAGCATCCAGCAGAGGGTAGATAAGTAAAGGTTTGTATGTGATTCTGACAGCATCCAGCAGAGGGTAGATCAGTAAAGGTGAGTGTGTGATTCTGAGAGCATCCAGCAGAGGGTAGCTCAGTGATGGGGTGTGTGTGTAATTGTGAGAGCATCCAGCAGAAGGTAGCTAGTAAAGGTTTGTATGTGATTCTGACAGCATCCAGCAGAGGGTAGATCAGTAAAGGTGAGTGTGTGATTCTGAGAGCATCCAGCAGAGGGTAGATCAGTGATGGGGTGTGTGTGTAATTGTGAGAGCATCCAGCAGACGGTGGGTCAGTAAAGAAGTGTGTGTGAAATTCTGAGAGTATCCAGCAGAAGGTCGATACGTAAAGGTGTGCGTGTGATTCTGACAGCATCCAGCAGAGGGTAGATCAGTCAAGTTGTGTGTGTGATGCTGAGAGCATCCAGCAGAGGGTAGGTCACTGAAGATGTGTGTGTGTGTAATTCTGACAGCATCCAGCAGAGGGGAGATCAGTGAAGGGGTGTGTGTGTAATTCTGAGAGCATCCAGCAGAAGGTAGCTAGTAAAGGTGTGTGTGTGATTCTGACAGCATCCAGCAGAGGGTAGATCAGTAAAGGTGTGTGTGTAATTCTGAGAGCATCCAGCAGAGGGTGGGTCAGTAAAGATGTGTGTGTGTAATTATGATAGTATCCAGCAGAAGGTAGATAGTAAAGGTGTGTGTGTGATTCGACAGCATCCAGCAGAGGGTAGATCAGTCAAGGTGTGTGTGTGATGCTGAGAGCATCCAGCAGAGGGTAGAAAAGTGAAGATGTGTGTGTGTGTAATTCAGAGAGCATCCAGCAGAGGGATGATCAGTGAAGGGGTGTGTGTGTGTAATTCTGAGAGCATCCAGCAGAGGGTAGATCAGTGAAGGGCTGTGTGTGTAATTCTGAGAGCATCCAGCAGAGGGTAGATCAGTGAAGGGGTGTGTGTGTAATTCTGAGAGCATCCAGCAGAGGGTAGATAAGTAAAGTTTTGTGTGTGATTCTGACAGCATCCAGCAGAGGGTAGATCAGTGAAGGGGTGTGTGTGTGTGTGTGTGTGAGTGTTTCTGTGTGTGTGTGTAATTCTGAAAGCATCCAGCAGAGGGTAGATCAGTCAAGTTGTGTGTGTGATGCTGAGAGCATCCAGCAGAGGGTAGGTTAGTGATGATATGTGTGTGTGTAATTCTGAGAGTATCCAGCAGAAGGTAGCTAGAAAAGGTGTGTGTGTGATTCTGACAGCATCCAGCAGAGGGTAGGTGCGTCAAGTTGTGTGTGTGAAGCTGAGAGCATCCAGCAGAGGGTAGGTCAGTGAAGATGGGTGTGTGTGTGATTCTGATGGCATGCAGCAGAGGGTAGATCAGTGAAGGGGTCTGTGTGTAATTCTGAGAGCATCCAGCAGAGGGTAGATCAGTGAAGGGTTGTGTGTTTAATTCTGAGAGCATCCAACAGAGTGTAGATAAGTTAAGTTTTGTGTGTGATTCTGATAGCATCCAGCAGAGGGTAGATCAGTAAAGGTGAGTGTGTGTGCGTGTGTGTGTATTTCTGAGAGCATCCAGCAGAGGGTAGATCAGCCCAGCTGTGTGTGTGATGCTGAGAGCATCCAGCAGAGGATATGTCAGTGAAGATGTGTGTGTGTGTAATTGTGAGAGCATCTAGCAGAGGGTAGATCAGTAAAGGTGAGTGTGTCATTCTGAGAGCATCCAGCAGAGGATAGATCAGCCAAGCTGTGTGTGTGATGCTGAGAGCATCCAGCAGAGGATATGTCAGTGAAGATGTGTGTGTGTGTAATTGTGAGAGCATCTAGCAGAGGGTAGATCAGTAAAGGTGAGTGTGTCATTCTGAGAGCATCCAGCTGAGGGCAGATCAATGAAGGGTTGTGTGTGCAATTCTGAGAGCATCCAGCAGAGGGTAGGTCAGTAAAGGTGAGTGTGTATTTCTGAGAGCATCCAGCAGAGGGTAGATAAGTAAAGGTTTGTGTGTGATTCTGACAGCGTCCAGCAGAGGGTAGATCAGTAAAGGTGAGTGTGTGATTCTGAGAGCATCCAGCAGAGGGTAGCTCAGTGAAGGGGTGTGTGTGTTTTTTATTCTGAGAGCATCCAGCAGAGGGTAGATCAGTAAAGGTGTGTGTGTAATTCTGAGAGCATCCAGCAGAGGATAGATAAGTAAAGGTTTGTGTGTGATTCTGACAGCATCCAGCAGAGGGTAGATCAGTAAAGGTGTGTGTGTGTGTGTGTGTGTGTGTGTGTGTGTGTGTGTGTGCGTGTCTGCGTGTGTGTGTAATTCTGAGAGCATCCAGCAGAGGGTAGATCAGTAAAGGTGTGTTTGTGTGTAATTCTGAGAGCATCCTGCAGAGGGTAGATCAGTACAGGTGAATGGATGTAATTCTGAGATTATCCAACAGAGCATGGATCAATAAATGTGTGTGTGTGTAATTCTGAATGCATCCAGCAGAGGGTGGTTCAGTAATGGTGTGTGTGTAATTTTGAGACCATCCAGCAGAGGGTAGATCAGTGAAGCTGTGTGTGTGTGTGTAATTCTGAGAGCATCCAGCAGAGGGTAGAGAAGTAAAGTTTTGTGTGTGATTCTGACAGCATCCAGCAGAGTGTAGATCAGTAAAGGTGTGTGTGTGTGTGTAATTCTGACAGCATCCAGCAGAGCGTAGATCAGTCAAGTTGTGTGTGTGATGCGGAGAGCATCCACCAGAGGGTAGGTCAGTGAAGATGTGTGTGTGTGTAATTGTGAGAGCATCTAGCAGAGGATAGACCAGAAAAGGTGAGTGTATGATTCTGAGAGCATCCAGCAGAGGGTAGATCAGTAAAGGGTTGTGTGTGTAATTCTGAGAGCATCCAGCAGAGGGTAGATCAGTAAAGAAGTGTGTGGGTAATTCTGAGAGTACCCAGCAGAGTGTAGATCAGTAAAGGTGAGTGTGTGATTCTCAGAGCATCCAGCAGAGGGTAGATCAGTGATGGGGTGTGTGTGTAATTGTGAGAGCATCCAGCAGACAGTGGGTCAGTAAAGAAGTGTGTGTGTAATTCTGAGAGTATCCAGCAGAAGGTAGATACGTAAAGGTGTGCGTGTGATTCTGACAGCATCCAGCAAAGGGTAGATCAGTAACGTTGTGTGTGTGATGCTGAGAGCATCCATCAGAGGGTAGGTCAGTGAAGATGTGTGTGTGTGTAATTCTGATAGCATCCAGCAGAGGGTAGATCAGTGAAGGGGTGTGTGTGTAATTCTGAGAGCATCCAGCTGAAGGTAGCTAGTAAAGGTTTGTATGTGATTCTGAGAGCATCCAGCAGAGGGTAGATAAGTAAAGGTTTGTATGTGATTCTGACAGCATCCAGCAGAGGGTAGATCAGTAAAGGTGAGTGTGTGATTCTGAGAGCATCCAGCAGAGGGTAGCTCAGTGATGGGGTGTGTGTGTAATTGTGAGAGCATCCAGCAGAAGGTAGCTAGTAAAGGTTTGTATGTGATTCTGACAGCATCCAGCAGAGGGTAGATCAGTAAAGGTGAGTCTGTGATTCTGAGAGCATCCAGCAGAGGGTAGATCAGTGATGGGGTGTGTGTGTAATTGTGAGAGCATCCAGCAGACGGTGGGTCAGTAAAGAAGTGTGTGTGAAATTCTGAGAGTATCCAGCAGAAGGTCGATATGTAAAGGTGTGCGTGTGATTCTGACAGCATCCAGCAGAGGGGAGATCAGTGAAGGGGTGTGTGTGTAATTCTGAGAGCATCCAGCAGAAGGTAGCTAGTAAAGGTGTGTGTGTGATTCTGACAGCATCCAGCAGAGGGTAGATCAGTAAAGGTGTGTGTGTAATTCTGAGAGCATCCAGCAGAGGGTAGAACAGTAAAGGTGTGCGTGTAATTCTGAGAGCATCCAGCAGAGGGTAGATAAGTAAAGGTTTGAGTGTGATTCTGACAGAATCCAGCAGAGGGTAGATCAGTGAAGGGGTGTGTGTGTAATTCTGAGAGCATCCAGCAGAGGGTAGATCAGTAAAGGTGAGTGTGTGATTCTGAGAGCATCCAGCAGAGGATAGATCAGTGAAGGGGTGTATGTGTAATTGTGAGAGCATCCAGCAGAGGGTGGGCCAGTAAAGATGTGTGTGTGTAATTATGATAGTATCCAGCAGAAGGTAGATAGTAAAGGTGTGTGTGTGATTCGACAGCATCCAGCAGAGGGTAGATCAGTCAAGGTGTGTGTGTGATGCTGAGAGCATCCAGCAGAGGGTAGATCAGTGAAGATGTGTGTGTGTGTAATTCTGAGAGCATCCAGCAGAGGGATGATCAGTGAAGGGGTGTGTGTGTGTAATTCTGAGAGCATCCAGCAGAGGGTAGATCAGTGAAGGGCTGTGTGTGTAATTCTGAGAGCATCCAGCAGAGGGTAGATCAGTGAAGGGGTGTGTGTGTAATTCTGAGAGCATCCAGCAGAGGGTAGATAAGTAAAGTTTTGTGTGTGATTCTGACAGCATCCAGCAGAGGGTAGATCAGTGAAGGGGTGTGTGTGTGTGTGTGTGTGAGTGTTTCTGTGTGTGTGTGTAATTCTGAAAGCATCCAGCAGAGGGTAGATCAGTCAAGTTGTGTGTGTGATGCTGAGAGCATCCAGCAGAGGGTAGGTTAGTGATGATATGTGTGAGTGTAATTGTGAGAGCATCTAGCAGAGGGTAGATCAGTAAAGGTGAGTGTGTGATTCTGAGAGCATCCAGCAGAGGGTAGATCAGTGAAGGGGTGTGTGTGTAATTCTGAGAGCAACCAGCAGAGGGTGGTTCAGTAACGATATGTGTGTGTAATTCTGAAGGTATCCAGCAGAAGGTAGCTAGAATAGGTGTGTGTGTGATTCTGACAGCATCCAGCAGAGGGTAGGTGCGTCAAGTTGTGTGTGTGAAGCTGAGAGCATCCAGCAGAGGGTAGGTCAGTGAAGATGGGTGTGTGTGTGATTCTGATGGCATGCAGCAGAGGGTAGATCAGTGAAGGGGTCTGTGTGTAATTCTGAGAGCATCCAGCAGAGGGTAGATCAGTGAAGGGTTGTGTGTTTAATTCTGAGAGCATCCAACAGAGTGTAGATAAGTTAAGTTTTGTGTGTGATTCTGATAGCATCCAGCAGAGGGTAGATCAGTAAAGGTGAGTGTGTGTGCATGTGTGTGTATTTCTGAGAGCATCCAGCAGAGGGTAGATCAGCCAAGCTGTGTGTGTGATGCTGAGAGCATCCAGCAGAGGATATGTCAGTGAAGATGTGTGTGTGTGTAATTGTGAGAGCATCTAGCAGAGGGTAGATCAGTAAAGGTGAGTGTGTCATTCTGAGAGCATCCAGCAGAGTGTAGATCAATGAAGGGTTGTGTGTGCAATTCTGAGAGCATCCAGCAGAGGGTAGATCAGTAAAGGTGAGTGTGTATTTCTGAGAGCATCCAGCAGAGGGTAGATAAGTAAAGGTTTGTGTGTGATTCTGACAGCGTCCAGCAGAGGGTAGATCAGTAAAGGTGAGTGTGTGATTCTGAGAGCATCCAACAGAGGGTAGTACAGTGAAGGGGTGTGTGTGTAATTGTGAGAGCATCCAGCAGACGGTGGGTCAGTAAAGAAGTGTGTGTGAAATTCTGAGAGTATCCAGCAGAAGGTAGATACGTAAAGGTGTGCGTGTGATTCTGACAGCATCCAGCAGAGGGTAGATTAGTCAAGTTGTGTGTGTGATGCTGAGAGCATCCAGCAGAGGGTAGGTCAGTGAAGATATGTGTGTGTGTAATTCTGACAGCATCCAGCAGAGGGTAGATCAGTGAGGGGGTGTGCGTGTAATTCTGAGAGCATCCAGCAGAGGGTAGGTCAATGAAGGGGTGTGTGCGTAATTCTGAGAGCATCCAGCGGAGGGTAGATCAGTGAAGGGGTGTGTGTGTAATTCTGACAGCATCCAGCAGAGGATAGATAAATAAAGTTTTGTGTGTGATTCTGACAGCAGCCAGCAGAGGGTAGATCAGTAAAGGTGTGTGTGTAATTCTGAGAGCATCCAGCAGAGGGTAGAACAGTAAAGGTGTGCGTGTAATTCTGACAGTATCCAGCAGAGGGTAGATAAGTAAAGGTTTGAGTGTGATTCTGAGAGCATCCAGCAGAGGGTAGATCAGTGAAGGGGTGTGTGTGTAATTCTGAGAGCATCCAGCAGAGGGTAGATCAGTCAAGGTGTGTGTGTGATGCTGAGAGCATCCAGCAGAGGGTAGAAAAGTGAAGATGTGTGTGTGTGTAATTCTGAGAGCATCCAGCAGAGGGATGATCCGTGAAGGGGTGTGTGTGTGTAATTCTGAGAGCATCCAGCAGAGGGTAGATCAGTGAAGGGCTGTGTGTGTAATTCTGAGAGCATCCAGCAGAGGGTAGATCAGTGAAGGGGTGTGTGTGTAATTCTGAGAGCATCCAGCAGAGGGTAGATCAGTAAAGGTGAGTGTGTGATTCTGAGAGCATCCAGCAGAGGATAGATCAGTGAAGGGGTGTGTGTGTAATTGTGA
Source organism: Cetorhinus maximus (assembly GCF_964194155.1). Taxonomy (NCBI): domain Eukaryota; kingdom Metazoa; phylum Chordata; class Chondrichthyes; order Lamniformes; family Cetorhinidae; genus Cetorhinus; species Cetorhinus maximus. The sequence goes on along the minus strand of NC_135901.1, from coordinate 34,479,802 downwards.
GATCATCCAGCAGAGGGTGGGTCAGTAAAGATGTGTGTGTGTAATTATGATAGTCTCCAGCAGAAGGTAGATAGTAAAGGTGTGTATGTGATTCTGACAGCATCCAGCAGAGGGTAGATCAGTGAAGGGGTGTGTGTGTGTGTGTGTGAGTGTGTCTGTGTGTGTGTAATTCTGAAAGCATCCAGCAGAGGGTAGATCAGTCAAGTTGTGTGTGTGATGCTGAGAGCATCCAGCAGAGGGTAGGTTAGTGAAGATATGTGTGAGTGTAATTGTGAGAGCATCTAGCAGAGGGTAGATCAGTAAAGGTGAGTGTGTGATTCTGAGAGCATCCAGCAGAGGGTAGATCAGTGGAGGGGTGTGTGTGTAATTCTGAGAGCAACCAGCAGAGGGTGGTTCAGTAACGATGTGTGTGTGTAATTCTGAGAGTATCCAGCAGAAGGTAGCTAGTAAAGGTGTGTGTGTGATTCTGACAGCATCCAGCAGAGGGTAGGTGCGTCAAGTTGTGTGTGTGAAGCTGAGAGCATCCAGCAGAGGGTAGGTCAGTGAAGATGGGTGTGTGTGTGATTCTGATGGCATGCAGCAGAGGGTAGATCAGTGAAGGGGTCTGTGTGTAATTCTGAGAGCATCCAGCAGAGGGTAGATCAGTGAAGGGTTGTGTGTTTAATTCTGAGAGCATCCAACAGAGTGTAGATAAGTTAAGTTTTGTGTGTGATTCTGATAGCATCCAGCAGAGGGTAGATCAGTAAAGGTGAGTGTGTGTGCGTGTGTGTGTATTTCTGAGAGCATCCAGCAGAGGATATGTCAGTGAAGATGTGTGTGTGTGTAATTGTGAGAGCATCTAGCAGAGGGTAGATCAGTAAAGGTGTGTGTGTGTGTGTGTGTGTGTGTGTGTGTGTGTGTTTGTGTGTGTGTGTGTGTGTGCGTGTCTGCGTGTGTGTGTAATTCTGAGAGCATCCAGCAGAGGGTAGATCAGTAAAGGTGTGTGTGTGTGTAATTCTGAGAGCATCCTGCAGAGGGTAGATCAGTAAAGGTGAATGGATGTAATTCTGAGATTATCCAACAGAGCATGGATCAATAAATGTGTGTGTGTGTAATTCTGAATGCATCCAGCAGAGGGTGGTTCAGTAATGGTGTGTGTGTAATTTTGAGACCATCCAGCAGAGGGTAGATCAGTGAAGCTGTGTGTGTGTGTGTAATTCTGAGAGCATCCAGCAGAGGGTAGAGAAGTAAAGTTTTGTGTGTGATTCTGACAGCATCCAGCAGAGTGTAGATCAGTAAAGGTGTGTGTGTGTGTGTAATTCTGACAGCATCCAGCAGAGCGTAGATCAGTCAAGTTGTGTGTGTGATGCGGAGAGCATCCACCAGAGGGTAGGTCAGTGAAGATGTGTGTGTGTGTAATTGTGAGAGCATCTAGCAGAGGATAGACCAGAAAAGGTGAGTGTATGATTCTGAGAGCATCCAGCAGAGGGTAGATCAGTAAAGGGTTGTGTGTGTAATTCTGAGAGCATCCAGCAGAGGGTAGAGCAGTAAAGCAGTGTGTGGGTAATTCAGAGAGTACCCAGCAGAGTGTAGATCAGTAAAGGTGAGTGTGTGATTCTCAGAGCATCCAGCAGAGGGTAGATCAGTGATGGGGTGTGTGTGTAATTGTGAGAGCATCCAGCAGACAGTGGGTCAGTAAAGAAGTGTGTGTGTAATTCTGAGAGTATCCAGCAGAAGGTAGATACGTAAAGGTGTGCGTGTGATTCTGACAGCATCCAGCAAAGGGTAGATCAGTAAAGTTGTGTGTGTGATGCTGAGAGCATCCATCAGAGGGTAGGTCAGTGAAGATGTGTGTGTGTGTAATTCTGATAGCATCCAGCAGAGGGTAGATCAGTGAAGGGGTGTGTGTGTAATTCTGAGAGCATCCAGCTGAAGGTAGCTAGTAAAGGTTTGTATGTGATTCTGAGAGCATCCAGCAGAGGGTAGATAAGTAAAGGTTTGTATGTGATTCTGACAGCATCCAGCAGAGGGTAGATCAGTAAAGGTGAGTGTGTGATTCTGAGAGCATCCAGCAGAGGGTAGCTCAGTGATGGGGTGTGTGTGTAATTGTGAGAGCATCCAGCAGAAGGTAGCTAGTAAAGGTTTGTATGTGATTCTGACAGCATCCAGCAGAGGGTAGATCAGTAAAGGTGAGTGTGTGATTCTGAGAGCATCCAGCAGAGGGTAGATCAGTGATGGGGTGTGTGTGTAATTGTGAGAGCATCCAGCAGACGGTGGGTCAGTAAAGAAGTGTGTGTGAAATTCTGAGAGTATCCAGCAGAAGGTCGATACGTAAAGGTGTGCGTGTGATTCTGACAGCACCCAGCAGAGGGTAGATCAGTCAAGTTGTGTGTGTGATGCTGAGAGCATCCAGCAGAGGGTAGGTCACTGAAGATGTGTGTGTGTGTAATTCTGACAGCATCCAGCAGAGGGGAGATCAGTGAAGGGGTGTGTGTGTAATTCTGAGAGCATCCAGCAGAAGGTAGCTAGTAAAGGTGTGTGTGTGATTCTGACAGCATCCAGCAGAGGGTAGATCAGTAAAGGTGTGTGTGTAATTCTGAGAGCATCCAGCAGAGGGTAGAACAGTAAGGGGGTGTGCGTGTAATTCTGAGAGCATCCAGCAGAGGGTAGATAAGTAAAGGTTTGAGTGTGATTCTGACAGCATCCAGCAGAGGGTAGATCAGTGAAGGGGTGTGTGTGTAATTCTGAGAGCATCCAGCAGAGGGTAGATCAGTAAAGGTGAGTGTGTGATTCTGAGAGCATCCAGCAGAGGATAGATCAGTGAAGGGGTGTGTGTGTAATTGTGAGAGCATCCAGCAGAGGGTGGGTCAGTAAAGATGTGTGTGTGTAATTATGATAGTATCCAGCAGAAGGTAGATAGTAAAGGTGTGTGTGTGATTCGACAGCATCCAGCAGAGGGTAGATCAGTCAAGGTGTGTGTGTGATGCTGAGAGCATCCAGCAGAGGGTAGAAAAGTGAAGATGTGTGTGTATGATTCTGACAGCATCCAGCAGAGGTTAGATCAGTCAAGATGTGAGTATGATGCTGAGAGCATCCAGCAGAGGGTAGATGAGTGAAGGGGTGTGTGTGTAATTCTGAGAGCATCCAGCAGAGGGTAGATCAGTGAAGAGGTGTGTGTGTAATTCTGAGAGCATCCAGCAGAGGGTAGATCAGTAAAGGTGTGTGTGTGTGTGTGTGTGTGTGTGTGTGTGTGTGTGTAATTCTGACAGCATCCAGCTCAGGGTAGATCAGTCAAGATGTGTGTGTGACGTTGAGAGCATCCAGCAGAGGGTAGATCAGTGAAGGGGTGTGTGTGTAATTCTGACATCATCCAGCAGAGGGTAGATCAGTGAAGGGGTGTGTGTGTAATTCTGAGAGCATCCAGCAGAGGGTAGATAAGTAAAGTTTTGTGGGTGATTCTGACAGCATCCAGCAGAGTGTCGATCAGAAAAGTTGTGCGTGTGATGCTGAAAGCATCCAGCAGAGGGAAGGTCAGTGAAGATGTGTGTGTGTAAATGTGAGAACATCTAACAGAGGGTAGATCAGTAAGAATGAGTGTGTGATTCTGAGAGCATCCAGCAGAGGGTAGATGATTGAAGGGGTGTGTGTGTAATTCTGAGAGCATCCAGCAGAGGCTAGATAAGTAAATGTATGTCTGTGATTCTGACGGCATCCAAAAGAGGGTAGATCAGTGAAGGGGTGTGTGTGTAACTCTAAGAGCATCCAGCAGAGGGTAGATCAGTAAAGGTGAATGTGTGATTCTGGGAGCATCCAGCAGACGGTAGATCAGTGAAGGGGTGTGTGTGTAATTGTGAGAGCATCCAGCAGAGGGTGGGTCAGTAAAGATGTGTGTGTGTAATTCTGAGAGTATCCAGCAGAAGGTAGCTAGTAAAGGTGTGTGTGTGATTCTGATAGCATCCAGCAGAGGGTAGGTCAGTGAAGATGTGTGTGTGTAATTGTGAGAACGTCCAGCAGAGGGTAGATCAGTAAAGGAGAGTGTGTGATTCTGAGAGCATCCAGCAGAGGGTAGATCAGTGAAGGGATGTGTGTGTAATTGTGTTAATATCCAGCAGAGGGTGGGTCAGTAAAGATGCGCGTGTGTAATTCTGAGACTATCCAGCAGAAGGTAGATACGTAAAGCTATGCATATGATTCTGACAGCACCCTGCAGAGGATAGATCAGTCAAGTTGTGTGTGTGATGCTGAGAGCATCCAGCAGAGGGTAGGTCAGTGAAGATGTGTGTGTGTGTAATTCTGAGAGCATCCAGCAGAGGGTAGATCAGTGAAGGGGTGTGTCTGTAATTCTGAGAGCATCCAGCAGAGGTTAGATCAGTGAAGGGGTGTGTGTGTAATTCTGAGAGCCTCCAGCAGAGGGTAGATAAGTAAAGTTTTGTGTGTGATACTGACAGCATCCAGCAGAGTGTAGATCAGTAACGCTGTGTGTGTGTGTGTGTGTGTGTGTGTGTGCGTGTGTGTGTGTGTGTGGGTGTGTGTGTGTAATTCTGACAGCATCCAGCAGAGGGTAGATCAGTCAAGTTGTGTGTGTGATGCTGAGAGCATCCACCAGAGTGTAGGTCAGTGAAGATGTGTGTGTGTGTAATTATGAGAGCATCTAGCAGAGGGTAGACCAGTAAAGGTGAGTGTATGATTCTGAGAGCATCCAGCAGAGGGTAGATCAGTAAAGGGTTGTGTGTGTAATTCTGAGAGCATCCAGCAGAGGGTAGATCAGTAAAGATGTGTGTGTAATTCTGAGAGCATCCAGCAGAGGGTAGATAAGTAAAGGTTTGTGTGTGATTCTGACAGCATCCAGCAGAGGGTAGATCAGTAAAGGTGAGTGTGTAATTCTAAGAGCATCCAACAGAGGGTAGATAAGTAAAGGTTTGTGTGTGATTCTGAGAGCATCCAGCAGAGGGTAGTACAGTGAATGGGTGTGTGTGTAATTGTGAGAGCATCCAGCAGAGGGTGGGTCAGTAAAGATGTGTGTGTAATTATGAGAGTATCCAGCGGAGGGTAGCTAGAAAAGGTGTGCGTGTGATTCTGACAGCATCCAGCAGAGGATAGAGCAGTCAAGTTGTGCGTGTGATGCTGAGAGCATCCAGCAGAGGGTTGGTCAGTGAAGGTGAGTGTGTGTGTGATTCTTGTAGCATCCAGCAGAGGGTAGATGAGTGAAGGGGTGTGTGTGTAATTCTGAGAGCATCCAGCAGAAGGTAGCTAGTAAAGGTGTGTGTGTGATTCTGAGAGCATCCAGCGGAGGGTAGATCAGTGAAGGGGTGTGTATGTAATTCTGAGAGCATCCAGCAGATGGTAGATAGTAAATGTGTGTGTGTGATTCTCAGAACATCCAGCAGAGGGTTGATCAGTGAAGGGGTGTGTGTATAATTCTGAGAGCATCCAGCAAAGGGTAGATCAGTGAAGGGGTCAATGTGTAATTCTGACAGCATCCAGCAGAGGGTGGGTCAGTGAAGATGTGTGTGTGAAATTGTGAGAGCATCTAGCAGAGGGGAGATCAGTAAAGGTGAGTGTGTGATTCTGAGAGCATCCAGCAGAGGGAAGATCAGTGAAGGGTTGTGTGTGTAATTCTGAGACCATCCAGCGGAGGGTAGATAAGTCAAGGTTTGTGTGTGATTCTCACAGCATCCAGCAGAGGGTAGATCAGTAAAGGTGAGTGTGTGTTTCTGAATGCATCCAGCAGAGGTTAGATCAGTGTAGGGGTGTGTGTGTAATTCTGAGAGCATCCAGCAGAAGCTAGCTCAGAAAGGTGTGTGTATGATTCGGAGAGCATCCAGCTGAGGTTAGCTCAGTGAAGGGCTGTGTGTGTAATTCTGAGAGATCCAGCAGAGGGTCGATCAGTGAAGGGGTGTGTGTGTAATTCTGAGAGCATCCAGCAGAGGGTAGATCAGTAAAGGTGTGTGTGTGAGTGTCTGTGTGTGTAATTCTGACAGCATCCAGCTCAGGGTAGATCAGTCAAGTTGTATGTGTGATGCTGAGAGCATCCAGCAGAGGGTAGATTAGTGAAGGGGAGTGCGTGTAATTCTGAAAGCATCCAGCAGAAGGTCGTTATTAAAGGTCTGTGTGTCATTCTGAGAGCACCCAGCAGAGGGTAGATCAGTGAAGGGGTGTGTGTGTAATTCTGACAGCATCCAGCAGAGCGTAGATCAATGAAGGGGTGTGTGTGTGGACGTCTGAGAGCATCCAGCTGAGTGTAGCTCAGTGAAGGGGTGTGTGTGTAATTGTGAGAGCATCCAGCAGAGGGTGGGTCAGTAAAGATGTGTGTGTAATTATGAGAGTATCCAGCGGAGGGTAGCTAGAAAAGGTGTGCGTGTGATTCTGACAGCATCCAGCAGAGGATAGAGCAGTCAAGTTGTGTGTGTGATGCTGAGAGCATCCAGCAGAGGGTTGGTCAGTGAAGGTGAGTGTGTGTGTGATTCTTGTAGCATCCAGCATAGGGTAGATGAGTGAAGGGGTGTGTGTGTAATTCTGAGAGCATCCAGCAGAAGGTAGCTAGTAAAGGTGTGTGTGTGATTCTGAGAGCATCCAGCAGAGGGTTGATCAGTGAAGGGGTGTGTGTGTAATTCTGAGAGCATCCAGCAGATGGTAGATAGTAAATGTGAGTGTGTGATTCTCAGAACATCCAGCAGAGGGTTGATCAGTGAAGGGGTGTGTGTATAATTCTGAGAGCATCCAGCAAAGGGTAGATCAGTGAAGGGGTCAATGTGTAATTCTGACAGCATCCAGTAGAGGGTGGGTCAGTGAAGATGTGTGTGTGAAATTGTGAGAGCATCAAGCAGAGGGGAGATCAGTAAAGGTGAGTGTGTGATTCTGAGAGCATCCAGCAGAGGGAAGATCAGTGAAGGGTTGTGTGTGTAATTCTGAGACCATCCAGCGGAGGGTAGATAAGTCAAGGTTTGTGTGTGATTCTTACAGCATCCAGCAGAGGGTAGATCAGTAAAGGTGAGTGTGTGTTTCTGAATGCATCCAGCAGAGGTTAGATCAGTGAAGGGGTGTGTGTGTAATTCTGAGAGCATCCAGCAGAAGCTAGCTCGGAAAGGTGTGTGTATGATTTGGAGAGCATCCAGCTGAGGTTCGATCAGTCAAGTTGTGAGTGTGATGCTGAGAGCATCCTGCAGAGGGTAGATCAATGATTGGGTGTGTGTGTAATTCTGAGAGCATCCAGCAGAGGGTAGATCAGTAAAGATGTGTGTGTGTGTGTGTATGTGTGTAATTCTGACAGCATCCAGCTCAGGGTAGATCAGTCAAGTTGTGTGTGTGATGCTGAGAGCATCCAGCAGAGAGTAGATCAGTGAAGGGGAGTGCGTGTAATTCTGAGAGCATCCAGCAGAAGGTAATTAGTAAAGGTCTGTGTGTAATTTTGAGTGCATCCAGCAGAGGGCAGATCAGTAAAGGTGTGTGTGTAATTCTGACAGCATCCAGCAGAGGGTAGATCGGTAAAAGTGAGTGTGTGACTCTGAGAGCATCCAGCAGAGGGTAGATCAGTGAAGGGGTGTGTGTGTACTTGTGAGAGCATCCAGCAGAGTGTAGGTCAGTGAAGATGCGTGTGTGTGTAATTCTGAGAGCATCCAGCAGAGGGTTGATCAGTGAAGGGGTGTGTGTGTAATTCTGAGAGCATCCAGCAGAGGTTAGATCAGTGATGGGGTGTGTGTGTGGACGTCTGAGAGCATCCAGCTGAGTGTAGCTCAGTGAAGGGGTGTGTGTGTGATTCTGAGAGCATCCAGCAGAGGGCAGATGAGTGAAGGGGTGTGTGTGTAATTCTGAGAGCACCCAGCAGAGGGTAGATAAGTAAAGGTTTGTCTGTGATTCTGACGGCATCCAGAAGAGGGTAGATCAGTGAAGGGGTGTGTGTGTAATTCTGAGAGCACCCAGCAGAGGGTAGATCAGTGAAGAGGCGTGTGTGTAACTGTGAGAGCATCCAGCAAAGGGTGGGTCAATAAAGACGTGTGTGTGTAATTCTGAGAGTAACCAGCAGAAGTTAGCTAGTAAAGGTGTGTGTGTGATTCTGACAGCATCCAGCAGAGTGTAGATCAGGCAAGTTGTGTGTGTGTTGCTGAGAGCATCTAGCAGAGGGTAGGTCAGTGAAGTTGTGTGTGTGTAATTGTGAGAACATCTAGCAGAGGGTAGGTCAGTAAAGGTGAGTGTGTGATTCTGGGAGGATCCAGCCGAGGGTAGATGAGTGAAGGGGTGTGTGTGTAATGCTGAGAGCATCCAGCAGAGGCTAGATCAGTAAAGATGTGTGTGTAATTCTGAGAGCACACAGCAGTGGGTACATCAGTCAGGTTGTGTCTGTGATGCTGAGAGCATCCAGCAGAGGGTGGGTCAGTAAAGATGTGTGTGTGTAATTCTGAGAGAATCCAGCAGAAGGTAGCTAGTAAAGGTGTGTGTGTGATTCTGACGGCATCCAGCAGAGGGTAGAGCAGTGAAGGGGTGCGTGTGTAATTCAGAGAGCATCCAGCAGAAGGTAGCTAGTAAAGGTGAGTGTGTGATTCTGAAAGCATCCAGCAGAGGTTAGATCAGTGAAGGGGTGTGTATGTAATTCTGAGAGTATCCAGCAGAAGCTAGCTCGGAAAGGTGTGTGCATGATTCTGAGAGCATCCAGCTGAGGTTAGATCAGTAAAGTTGTGAGTGTGATGCTGAGAGCATCCAGCAGAGGGTAGATCAGTGAAGGGCTGTGTGTGTAATTTTGAGAGATCCAGCAGAGGGTCGATCAGTGAAGGGGTGTGTGTGTAATTCTGAGAGCATCCAGCAGAGGGTAGATCAGTAAAGGTGTGTGTGTGAGTGTCTGTGTGTGTAATTCTGACAGCATCCAGCTCAGGGTAGATCAGTCAAGTTGTATGTGTGATGCTGAGAGCATCCAGCAGAGGGTAGATTAGTGAAGGGGAGTGCGTGTAATTCTGAAAGCATCCAGCAGAAGGTCGTTATTAAAGGTCTGTGTGTCATTCTGAGAGCACCCAGCAGAGGGTAGATCAGTGAAGGGGTGTGTGTGTAATTCTGACAGCATCCAGCAGAGCGTAGATCAATGAAGGGGTGTGTGTGTGGACGTCTGAGAGCATCCAGCTGAGTGTAGCTCAGTGAAGGGGTGTGTGTGTGATTCTGAGAGCACCCAGCAGAGGGTAGATGAGTGAAGGGGTGTGTGTGTGATTCTGAGAGCACCCAGCAGAGGGTAGATCAGTGAAGTGGTGTGTGTGTAATTGTGAGAGCATCCAGCAGAGGGTGGGTCAATAAAGACGTGTGTGTGTAATTCTGAGAGTAACCAGCAGAAGGTAGCTAGTAAAGGTGTGTGTGTGATTCTGACAGCATCCAGCAGAGTGTAGATCAGTCAAGTTGTGTGTGTGTTGCTGAGAGCATCTAGCAGAGGGCAGGTCAGTGAAGTTGTGTGTGTGTAATTGTGAGAACATCTAGCAGAGGGTAGATCAGTAAAGGTGAGTGTGTGATTCTGAGAGCATCCAGCAGAGGGAAGATGAGTGAAGGGGTGTGTGTTTAATGCTGAGAGCATCCAGCAGAGGGTAGATCAGTAAAGGTGTGTGTGTAATTCTGAGAGCATCCAGCAGAGGGTAGATAAGTAAAATTTTGTCTGTAATTCTGGCAGCATCCAGCAGAGTGTAGATCAGTAAAGTTGTGCTTATGATGCTGAGAGCATTATGCAGAGGGAAGGTCAGTGAAGATGTGTGTGTGTAAATGTGAGAACATCTAGCAGAGCGTAGATCAATAAAAATGAGTGTGTGATTCTGAGAGCATCCAGCAGAGGGTAGATCAGTGAAGGGGTGTGTGTGTACTTGTGAGAGCATCCGTCAGAGGGTGGGTCAGTAAAGATGTGTGTGTGTTATTCTGAGAGTATCCAGAAGAAGGTTGATACGTAAATGTAATTGTATGATTCTTACAGCATCCAGCAGAGGGTTGATCAATCAAGTAGTGTGTGTGATGCTGAGAGCATCCAGCAGAGTGTAGGTCAGTGAAGATGAGTGTGTGTGTAATTCTGAGAGCATCCAGCAGAGGGTTGATCAGTGAAGGGGTGTGTGTGTAATTCTGAGAGCATCCAGCAGAGGTTAGATCAGTGATGGGGTGTGTGTGTGGACGTCTGAGAGCATCCAGCTGAGTGCAGCTCAGTGAAGGGGTGTGTGTGTGATTCTGAGAGCATCCAGCAGAAGGTAGATGAGTGAAGGGGTGTGTGTGTAATTCTGAGAGCATCCAGCAGAGGGTAGATAAGTAAAGGTGTGTGTGTAATTCTGAGAGCACCCAGCAGAGGGTAGATAAGTAAAGGTTTGTCTGTGATTCTGACGGCATCCAGAAGAGGGTAGATCAGTGAAGGGGTGTGTGTGTAATTCTGAGAGCACCCAGCAGAGGGTAGATCAGTGAAGTGGCGTGTGTGTAATTTTGAGAGCATCCAGCAGAGGGTGGGTCAATAAAGACGTGTGTGTGTAATTCTGAGTGTAACCAGCAGAAGTTAGCTAGTAAAGGTGTGTGTGTGATTCTGACAGCATCCAGCAGAGTGTAGATCAGTCAAGTTGTGTGTGTGTTGCAAAGGGTAGGTCAGTGAAGTTGTGTGTGTGTAATTGTGAGAACATCTAGCAGAGGGTAGATCAGTAAAGGTGAGTGTGTGATTCTGGGAGGATCCAGCCGAGGGTAGATGAGTGAAGGGTTGTGTGTGTAATGCTGAGAGCATCCAGCAGACGGTAGATCAGTGAAGATGTGTGTGTAATTCTGAGAGCACACAGCAGTGGGTACATCAGTCAGGTTGTGTCTGTGATGCTGAGAGCATCCAGCAGAGGGTGGGTCAGTAAAGATGTGTGTGTGTAATTCAGAGAGCATCCAGCAGAAGGTAGCTAGTAAAGGTGAGTGTGTGATTCTGAAAGCATCCAGCAGAGGTTAGATCAGTGAAGGGGTGTGTATGTAATTCTGAGAGTATCCAGCAGAAGATAGCTCGGAAAGGTGTGTGCATGATTCTGAGAGCATCCAGCTGAGGTTAGATCAGTCAAGTTGTGAGTGTGATGCTGAGAGCATCCAGCAGAGGGTAGATCAGTGAAGGGCTGTGTGTGTAATTCTGAGAGATCCAGCAGAGGGTCGATCAGTGAAGGGGTGTGTGTGTAATTCTGAGAGATCCAGCAGAGGGTAGATCAGTGAAGGGCTGTGTGTGTAATTCTGAGAGATCCAGCAGAGGGTAGATCAGTAAAGGTGTGTGTGTGAGTGTCTGTGTGTGTAATTCTAACAGCATCCAGCTGAGGGTAGATCAGTCAAGTTGTGTGTGTGATGCTGAGAGCATCCAGCAGAGGGTAGATCAGTGAAGGGGAGTGCGTGTAATTCTGAGAGCATCCAGCAGAAGGTAGCTAGTAAAGGTGTGTGTGTGATTCTGACAGCATCCAGCAGAGGGTAGATCAGTGAAGGGATGTGTGTGTAATTCTCACAGCATCCAGCAGAGAGTAGATCAGTGAAGGGGTGTGTGGGTAATTCTGAGAGCATCCAGCAGAAGGGAGCTAGTAAAGGTGTGTGTGTGTTGCTGACAGCATCCAGTAGAGGGTAGATCAGTCAAGTTGTGTGTGTTATTCTGAGAGCATCCAGGAGAGGGTTGAACAGTGAAGGGGTGTATGTGTAATTCTGAGAGCATCCAGCAGAGGGTAGATGAGTGATCGGGTGTGTGTGTAATTCTGAGAGCAACCAGCAGAGGGTAGAGAAGTAAAATTTTGGATGTGATTCTGACAGCATCCAGCAGAGGTTAGATCAGTGAAGGGGTGTGTGTGTAATTCTGAGACCGTCCAGCAGAGGGTAGATAAGTAAAGTTTTGTGTGTGATTCTGACAGCATCCAGCAGAGGGTAGATCAGTAAAGGTGTGTGTGTGTGTGAGTGTGTGTGTGTGTAATTCTGACAGCATCCAGCAGAGGGTAGATCGGTCAAGATGTTTGTGTGATGCTGAGAGCATCCAGCAGAGGGTAGATGAGTGAAGGGGTGTGTGTGTAATTCTGAGAGCATCCAGCAGAGGGTAGATCAGTAAAGGTGTGCGTGTAATTCTGAGAGCATGCAGCAGAAGGTAGCTAGTAAAGGTGTGTGTGTGATTCTGACAGCATGCAGCAGAGGGTAGATCAGACAAGTTGTGTGTGTGACGCTGAGAGCGTCCAGCAGATGGTAGAAAAGTGCAGGGTTTTGTGTGATACTGAGAGCATCCAGCAGAGGGTAGATCAGAGAAGGTGCGTGTGTTTAATTCTGAGAGAATCCAGCAGAGGGTAGCCAGTAAAGGTGTGTTTGTGAATCTGAAAGCATCCAGCAGAGAGTAGATCAGTCAAGTTGTTGTGTGATGCTGAGAGCATCCAGCATAGGGTAGATCAGTGATGATGATGTGTGTGTCTAATTCTGAGAGCATCCAGCAGAGGGTTGATCAGTGAAGGGGTGTGTGTGTAAATCTGAGAGCATCCAGCAGAGGGTAGATCAGTGAAGGGGTGTGTGTGTAATTCTGAGAGCATCCAGCAGAGGGTAGATAAATGAAGGGGTGTGAGTGTAATTCTGACAGCATCCAGCAGTGGGGAGGTCAGTGAATATGTGTGTGTGTAATTCTGAGAGCATCCAGCAGAATGTAGCTAGTAAAGGTGTGTGTGTGATGCTGAGAGCATCCAGCAGAGTGTAGATCAGTTAGGGGGTGTGTGTGTAATTCTGAGAGCATCCATCCGAGGGAAGATCAGTGAAGGTGTGTGTGTGTAATTCTGAGAGCATACAGCAGAGGGTAGATCAGTAAAGGTGTGTGTGTGTGTGTGTGTGTGTGTGTGTGTGTGTGTGTGTGTAATTCTGACAGGATCCAGCAGAGGGCAGATCAGTCAAGTTGTGAGTGTGATGTTGAGAGCATCCACCAGAGGGTAGGTCAGAGAAGATGTGTGTGTGTATAATTGTGAGAGCATCTAGCAGTGGATAGACCAGTAAAAGTGAGTGTGTGACTCTGAGAGCATCCAGCAGAGGGTAGATAGAAAAGGTTTGCGTGTGATTCTGACAGCATCCAGCAGAGGGTAGATCAGCCAAGTTGTGTGTGTGATGCTGAGAGAATCCAGCAGCGGGTAGGTCAGTGAAGATGTGTGTGTGCTTCTGAGATCATCGAGCAGAGGGTAGATGAGTGAAGGGGCGTGCGTTGTTCTGAGAGCATCCAGCAGAGGGTAGATCAGTGAAGGGGTGTGTGTGTAATTCTGAGAGCATCCAGCAGAATGTAGCTAGTAAAGGTGTGTGTGTGATTCTTAGAGCATCCAGCAGAAGGTAGATCAGTGAAGGGGTGTGTGTTTAATTCTGAGAGCATCCAGCAAAGTGTCGATCAGTGAAGGGGTGTGTGTGTAATTCTGGCAGCATCCAGCAGAGGGGAGGTCAGTGAAGATGTGTGTGTGTGTAATTGTTGGAGCATCTAGCAGAGGGTAGATCAGTAATGGTGAGTGTGTGATTCTGAGAGCATCCAGCAGAGGTAAGATCAGCGAAGGGTTGTGTGTGTAATTCTGAGAGCATCCCACAGAGGGTAGATCAGTAAAGGTGTGTGTGTAATCCTGAGAGCATCCAGCAGAGGGTAGATCAGGGAAGGGGTGTGTGTGTGTAATTCTGAGAGCATCCATCGGAGGGAAGATCAGTGAAGGTGTGTGTGTGTAATTCTGAGAGCATACAGCAGAGGGTAGATAAGTAAAGTTTTATGTGTGATTCTGACAGCATCCAGCAGAGGGTAGATCAGTAAAGGTGTGTGAGTGTGTGTGTGTAATTCTGATAGCATCCAGCAGGGGGCAGATCAGTCAAGTTGTGAGTGTGATGCTGAGAGCATCCACCAGAGGGTAGGTCAGTGAAGATGTGTGTGTGTATAATTGAGAGAGCATCTAGCAGAGGGTTGATCAGTAAAGGTAAGTGTGTGATTTTGAGTGCATCCAGAAAAGGGTCGATCAGTGAAGGGGTGTCGGTGTAATTCAGAGAGCTTCCAGCAGAGGGTAGATTAGTGAAGGGGTGTGTCTGTGTAATTCTGAGAGCATCCAGCAGAGGATAGATAAGTAAAGGTTCGTGTGTGATTCTGACAGCATCCGGCAGAGGGCAGATCAGTGACGGGGTTTGTGTGTAATTCTGACAGCATCCAGCAGAGGGGAGGTCAGTGAAGATGTGTGTGTGTAATTCTGAGAGCATCCAGCAGAAGGTAGCTAGTAAAGGTGTGTGTGTGATTCTGACAGCATCCAGCAGAGGGTAGATCAGTCAAGTTTTGACTGTGATGCTGAGAGCATCCAGCAGAGGGTAGATCAGTAAGGGGGTGTGTGTGTAATTGTGAGAGCATCCAGCAGAGGGTAGATCAGGGTAGGGGTGTGTTTGTAATTCTGAGAGCATCCATCCGAGGGAAGATCAGTGAAGGTGTGTATGTGTAATTCTGACAGCATCCGGCAGAGGGTAGATCAGTCAAGTTGTGAGTGTGATGCTGAGAGCATCCACCAGAGGGTAGGTCAGTGAAGGTGTGTGTGTGCATAATTGTGAGAGCATCTAGCAGAGGGTTGATCAGTAAAGGTAAGTGTGTGATTCTGAGAGCATCCTGAAAAGGGTAGATCAGTGAAGGGGTGTCGGTGTAATTCAGAGAGCTTCCAGCAGAGGGTAGATCAGTGAAGGGGTGTGTCTGTGTAATTCTGAGAGCATCCAGCAGAGGGTAGATAAGTAAAGGTTCGTGTGTGATTCTGACAGCATCCGGCATAGGGTAGATCAGTGACGGGGTGTGTGTGTAATTCTGGGAGCATCCTGCAGAAGGTAGATCAGTGAAGGGGTGTGTGTGTAATTCTGAGATCATCCAGCCCAGTGTAGATCAGTGAAGGGGTGTGTGTGTGCGTAATACTGAGAGCATCCAGCAGAGGGTAGATAAGTACAGTTTTTTGTGTGATTCTGACAGCATCCAGCAGAGGGTAGATCAGTGAAGGGGTGTGTGTGTAATTCTGATAGTATCCAGCAGAAGGTAGCTAGTAAAGGTGTGTGTGTGATTCGACAGCATCCAGCAGAGGGTAGATCAGTCAAGTTGTGCGTATGATGCTGAGAGCATCCAGCAGGGGTTAAATCAGTAAAGCTGAGTGTGTGCGTAATTGTGAGAGCATCTACCAGGGGGTAGATCAGTAAAGGTGAGGGTGTGATTCTGAGATCATCCAGAAGAGGGTAGATCAGTGAAGGGATGTGTATGTAATTCTGAGAGCATCCAGCAGAGGGTAGAACAGTAAAGGGATGTGTGTGTGTAATTCTGAGAGTATCCAACAGAGGGCAGATAAGTAAAGGTTTGTGTGTGATTCTGACAGCATCCAGCATAGGTTAGATCAGAGAAGGGGTGTGTGTGTGATTCTGAGAGCATCCAGCAGAGGGTAGATCAGTAAAGGTGAGTGTGTGATTCTGACAGAATCCAGCAGAGGGTAGATCAGTGAAGGGGTGTGTGTGTAATTGTGAGAGCATCCAGCAGAAGGAAGCTAATAAAAGTGTGTGTGTGATTCGACAGCATCCAGCAGAGGGTAGATCAGTCAAGTTGTGCGTGTGATGCTGAGAGCCTCTTTCAAAGGGTAGATCAGTGAAGGGGTGTGTGTGTAATTCTGAGAGCAACCAGCAGAAGGTAGCTAGTAAAGGTGTGTGTGTGACGCTGACAGCATCCAGTAGAGGGTTGAACAGTGAAGGGGTGTTTGAGTAATTCTGAGAGCTTCCAGCAGAGGGTAGATCAGTGAAGGGGTGTGTGTGTAATTCTGATAGCACCCAGCAGAGGGTAGATAAGTAAAATTTTGGATGTGATTCTGATAGCATCCAGCAGAGGTTAGATCAGTGAAGGGGTGTGCGTGTAATTCTGAGACCGTCCAGCAGAGGGTAGATAAGTAAAGTTTTGAGTGTGATTCTGACAGCATCCAGCAGAGGGTAGAAAAGTAAAGGTGTGTGTGTGTGTGAGTGTGTGTGTGTGTAATTCTGACAGCATCCAGCAGAGGGTAGATCGGTCAAGATGTTTGTGTGATGCTGAGAGCATCCAGCAGAGGGTTGATCAGTGAAGGGGTGTGTGTGTAAATCTGAGAGCATCCAGCAGAGGGTAGATCAGTGAAGGGGTGTGTGTGTAATTCTGAGAGCATCCAGCAGAGGGTAGATAAATGAAGGGGTGTGAGTGTAATTCTGACAGCATCCAGCAGTGGGGAGGTCAGTGAATATGTGTGTGTGTAATTCTGAGAGCATCCAGCAGAATGTAGCTAGTAAAGGTGTGTGTGTGATGCTGAGAGCATCCAGCAGAGTGTAGATCAGTTAGGGGGTGTGTGTGTAATTCTGAGAGCATCCATCCGAGGGAAGATCAGTGAAGGTGTGTGTGTGTAATTCTGAGAGCATACAGCAGAGGGTAGATCAGTAAAGGTGTGTGTGTGTGTGTGTGTGTGTGTGTGTGTGTGTGTGTGTGTAATTCTGACAGGATCCAGCAGAGGGCAGATCAGTCAAGTTGTGAGTGTGATGTTGAGAGCATACAGCAGAGGGTAGGTCAGAGAAGATGTGTGTGTGTATAATTGTGAGAGCATCTAGCAGTGGATAGACCAGTAAAAGTGAGTGTGTGACTCTGAGAGCATCCAGCAGAGGGTAGATGAGTGAAGGGGTCTTTGTGTAATTCTGAGAGCATCCAGCAGAAGGTAGATCAGTAAAGGTGTGTGTGTAATTCTGAGAGCATCCAGCAGAGGGTAGATAGAAAAGGTTTGCGTGTGATTCTGACAGCATCCAGCAGAGGGTAGATCAGCCAAGTTGTGTGTGTGATGCTGAGAGAATCCAGCAGCGGGTAGGTCAGTGAAGATGTGTGTGTGCTTCTGAGATCATCGAGCAGAGGGTAGATGAGTGAAGGGGCGTGCGTTGTTCTGAGAGCATCCAGCAGAGGGTAGATCAGTGAAGGGGTGGGTGTGTAATTCTTAGAGCATCCAGCAGAATGTAGCTAGTAAAGGTGTGTGTGTGATTCTTAGAGCATCCAGCAGAAGGTAGATCAGTGAAGGGGTGTGTGTTTAATTCTGAGAGCATCCAGCAAAGTGTAGATCAGTGAAGGGGTGTGTGTGTAATTCTGGCAGCATCCAGCAGAGGGGAGGTCAGTGAAGATGTGTGTGTGTGTAATTGTTGGAGCATCTAGCAGAGGGTAGATCAGTAATGGTGAGTGTGTGATTCTGAGAGCATCCAGCAGAGGTAAGATCAGCGAAGGGTTGTGTGTGTAATTCTGAGAGCATCCCACAGAGGGTAGATCAGTAAAGGTGTGTGTGTAATTCTGAGAGCATCCAGCAGAGGGTAGATCAGGGAAGGGGTGTGTGTGTGTAATTCTGAGAGCATCCATCGGAGGGAAGATCAGTGAAGGTGTGTGTGTGTAATTCTGAGAGCATACAGCAGAGGGTAGATAAGTAAAGTTTTATGTGTGATTCTGACAGCATCCAGCAGAGGGTAGATCAGTAAAGGTGTGTGAGTGTGTGTGTGTAATTCTGATAGCATCCAGCAGGGGGCAGATCAGTCAAGTTGTGAGTGTGATGCTGAGAGCATCCACCAGAGGGTAGGTCAGTGAAGATGTGTGTGTGTATAATTGAGAGAGCATCTAGCAGAGGGTTGATCAGTAAAGGTAAGTGTGTGATTTTGAGTGCATCCAGAAAAGGGTCGATCAGTGAAGGGGTGTCGGTGTAATTCAGAGAGCTTCCAGCAGAGGGTAGATTAGTGAAGGGGTGTGTCTGTGTAATTCTGAGAGCATCCAGCAGAGGATAGATAAGTAAAGGTTCGTGTGTGATTCTGACAGCATCCGGCAGAGGGCAGATCAGTGACGGGGTTTGTGTGTAATTCTGACAGCATCCAGCAGAGGGGAGGTCAGTGAAGATGTGTGTGTGTAATTCTGAGAGCATCCAGCAGAAGGTAGCTAGTAAAGGTGTGTGTGTGATTCTGACAGCATCCAGCAGAGGGTAGATCAGTCAAGTTTTGACTGTGATGCTGAGAGCATCCAGCAGAGGGTAGATCAGTAAGGGGGTGTGTGTGTAATTGTGAGAGCATCCAGCAGAGGGTAGATCAGGGTAGGGGTGTGTTTGTAATTCTGAGAGCATCCATCCGAGGGAAGATCAGTGAAGGTGTGTATGTGTAATTCTGACAGCATCCGGCAGAGGGTAGATCAGTCAAGTTGTGAGTGTGATGCTGAGAGCATCCACCAGAGGGTAGGTCAGTGAAGGTGTGTGTGTGCATAATTGTGAGAGCATCTAGCAGAGGGTTGATCAGTAAAGGTAAGTGTGTGATTCTGAGAGCATCCTGAAAAGGGTAGATCAGTGAAGGGGTGTCGGTGTAATTCAGAGAGCTTCCAGCAGAGGGTAGATCAGTGAAGGGGTGTGTCTGTGTAATTCTGAGAGCATCTAGCAGAGGGTAGATAAGTAAAGGTTCGTGTGTGATTCTGACAGCATCCGGCATAGGGTAGATCAGTGACGGGGTGTGTGTGTAATTCTGGGAGCATCCTGCAGAAGGTAGATCAGTGAAGGGGTGTGTGTGTAATTCTGAGATCATCCAGCCCAGTGTAGATCAGTGAAGGGGTGTGTGTGTGCGTAATACTGAGAGCATCCAGCAGAGGGTAGATAAGTACAGTTTTTTGTGTGATTCTGACAGCATCCAGCAGAGGGTAGATCAGTGAAGGGGTGTGTGTGTAATTCTGATAGTATCCAGCAGAAGGTAGCTAGTAAAGGTGTGTGTGTGATTCGACAGCATCCAGCAGAGGGTAGATCAGTCAAGTTGTGCGTATGATGCTGAGAGCATCCAGCAGGGGTTAAATCAGTAAAGCTGAGTGTGTGCGTAATTGTGAGAGCATCTACCAGGGGGTAGATCAGTAAAGGTGAGGGTGTGATTCTGAGATCATCCAGAAGAGGGTAGATCAGTGAAGGGATGTGTATGTAATTCTGAGAGCATCCAGCAGAGGGTAGAACAGTAAAGGGATGTGTGTGTGTAATTCTGAGAGTATCCAACAGAGGGCAGATAAGTAAAGGTTTGTGTGTGATTCTGACAGCATCCAGCATAGGTTAGATCAGAGAAGGGGTGTGTGTGTGATTCTGAGAGCATCCAGCAGAGGGTAGATCAGTAAAGGTGAGTGTGTGATTCTGACAGAATCCAGCAGAGGGTAGATCAGTGAAGGGGTGTGTGTGTAATTGTGAGAGCATCCAGCAGAAGGAAGCTAATAAAAGTGTGTGTGTGATTCGACAGCATCCAGCAGAGGGTAGATCAGTCAAGTTGTGCGTGTGATGCTGAGAGCCTCTTTCAAAGGGTAGATCAGTGAAGGGGTGTGTGTGTAATTCTGAGAGCAACCAGCAGAAGGTAGCTAGTAAAGGTGTGTGTGTGACGCTGACAGCATCCAGTAGAGGGTTGAACAGTGAAGGGGTGTTTGAGTAATTCTGAGAGCTTCCAGCAGAGGGTAGATCAGTGAAGGGGTGTGTGTGTAATTCTGATAGCACCCAGCAGAGGGTAGATAAGTAAAATTTTGGATGTGATTCTGATAGCATCCAGCAGAGGTTAGATCAGTGAAGGGGTGTGCGTGTAATTCTGAGACCGTTCAGCAGAGGGTAGATAAGTAAAGTTTTGAGTGTGATTCTGACAGCATCCAGCAGAGGGTAGATAAGTAAAGGTGTGTGTGTGTGTGAGTGTGTGTGTGTGTAATTCTGACAGCATCCAGCAGAGGGTAGATCGGTCAAGATGTTTGTGTGATGCTGAGAGCATCCAGCAGAGGGTAGATGAGTGAAGGGGTGTGTGTGTAATTGTGAGAGCATCCAGCAGAGGGTAGATCAGTGAAGGGGTGTGTGTGTAATTCTGACAGAATCCAGCAGAGGTGAGGTCAGTGAAGATGTGTGTGTGTGTAATTGTGAGAGCATCCAGCAGAGGGTAGATCATTAAAGGTGAGTGTGTGATTCTGAGAGCATCCAGCAGAGGGAAGATCAGTGAAGTGTTTTGTGTATAATTCTGAGAGCATCCAGCAGAAGCTAGCTCGCAAAGGTGTGTGTATGAATCTGACAGCATCCAGCAGAGGTTAGATCAGTCAAGATGTGAGTGTGATGCTGAGAGCATCCAGCAGAGGGTCGATCAGTGAAGGGGTGTGTGTGTGATTCTGAGAGCATCCAGCAGAGGGTAGATCAGTGAAGGGGTGTGTGCGTAATTCTGAGAGCATCCAGCAGAGGGTAGATCAGCAAAGGCGTGTGTGTGTGTGTGTGTGTGTGTGTAATTCTGACAGCATCCAGCTGAGGGTAGATCAGTCAAGTTGTGTGTGTGATGCTGAGAGCATCCAGCAGAGGGTAGATCAGTGAAGGGGAGTGCGTGTAATTCTGAGAGCATCCAGCAGAAGGTAGCTAATAAAGGTGTGTGTGTGATTCTGACAGCATCCATCAGAGGGTAGATCAGTGAAGGGATGTGTGTGTAATTCTCACAGCATCCAGCAGAGAGTAGATCAGTGAAGGGGTGTGTGGGTAATTCTGAGAGCATCCAGCAGAAGGTAGCTAGTAAAGGTGTGTGTGTGTTGCTGACAGCATCCAGTAGAGGGTAGATCAGTCAAGTTGTGTGTGTTATTCTGAGAGCATCCAGGAGAGGGTTGAACAGTGAAGGGGTGTATGTGTAATTCTGAGAGCATCCAGCAGAGGGTAGATGAGTGATCGGGTGTGTGTGTAATTCTGAGAGCAACCAGCAGAGGGTAGAGAAGTAAAATTTTGGATGTGATTCTGACAGCATCCAGCAGAGGTTAGATCAGTGAAGGGGTGTGTGTGTAATTCTGAGACCGTCCAGCAGAGGGTAGATAAGTAAAGTTTTGTGTGTGATTCTGACAGCATCCAGCAGAGGGTAGATCAGTAAAGGTGTGTGTGTGTGTGAGTGTGTGTGTGTGTAATTCTGACAGCATCCAGCAGAGGGTAGATCGGTCAAGATGTTTGTGTGATGCTGAGAGCATCCAGCAGAGGGTAGATGAGTGAAGGGGTGTGTGTGTAATTCTGAGAGCATCCAGCAGAGGGTAGATCAGTAAAGGTGTGCGTGTAATTCTGAGAGCATGCAGCAGAAGGTAGCTAGTAAAGGTGTGTGTGTGATTCTGACAGCATGCAGCAGAGGGTAGATCAGACAAGTTGTGTGTGTGACGCTGAGAGCGTCCAGCAGATGGTAGAAAAGTGCAGGGTTTTGTGTGATTCTGAGAGCATCCAGCAGAGGGTAGATCAGAGAAGGTGCGTGTGTTTAATTCTGAGAGAATCCAGCAGAGGGTAGCCAGTAAAGGTGTGTTTGTGAATCTGAAAGCATCCAGCAGAGAGTAGATCAGTCAAGTTGTTGTGTGATGTTGAGAGCATCCAGCATAGGGTAGATCAGTGATGATGTGTGTGTGTCTAATTCTGAGAGCATCCAGCAGAGGGTTGATCAGTGAAGGGGTGTGTGTGTAAATCTGAGAGCATCCAGCAGAGGGTAGATCAGTGAAGGGGTGTGCGTGTAATTCTGAGAGCATCCAGCAGAGGGTAGATAAATGAAGGGGTGTGAGTGTAATTCTGACAGCATCCAGCAGAGGGGAGGTCAGTGAATATGTGTGTGTGTAATTCTGAGAGCATCCAGCAGAATGTAGCTAGTAAAGGTGTGTGTGTGATGCTGAGAGCATCCAGCAGAGTGTAGATCAGTTAGGGGGTGTGTGTGTAATTCTGAGAGCATCCATCCGAGGGAAGATCAGTGAAGGTGTGTGTGTGTAATTCTGAGAGCATACAGCAGAGGGTAGATCAGTAAAGGTGTGTGTGTGTGTGTGTGTGTGTGTGTGTGTGTGTGTGTGTGTGTGTGTGTGTGTGTGTGTGTAATTCTGACAGGATCCAGCAGAGGGCAGATCAGTCAAGTTGTGAGTGTGATGCTGAGAGCATCCACCAGAGGGTAGGTCAGTGAAGATGTATGTGTGTATAATTGTGAGAGCATCTAGCAGTGGATAGACCAGTAAAAGTGAGTGTGTGACTCTGAGAGCATCCAGCAGAGGGTAGATCAGGGAAGGGGTGTGTGTGTAATTCTGAGAGCATCCATCCGAGGGAAGATCAGTGAAGGTGTGTGTGTGTAATTCTGAGAGCATACAGCAGAGTGTAGATCAGTAATGGTGTGTGTGTGTGTGTGTGTGTGTGTGTGTGTGTGTGTGTGTGTGTGTGTGTGTGTGTGTGTGTGTGTGTGTGTGTGTGTGTGTGTGTGTGTGAGTGTGTGTGTGTAATTCTGACAGGATTCAGCAGAGGGCAGATCAGTCAAGTTGTGAGTGTGATGTTGAGAGCATCCACCAGAGGGTAGGTCAGAGAAGATGTGTGTGTGTATAATTGTGAGAGCATCAAGCAGTGGATAGACCAGTAAAAGTGAGTGTGTGACTCTGAGAGCATCCAGCAGAGGGTAGATGAGTGAAGGGGTGTGTGTGTAATTCTGAGAGCATCCAGCAGAAGGTAGATCAGTAAAGGTGTGTGTGTAATTCTGAGAGCATCCAGCAGAGGGTAGATAGAAAAGGTTTGCGTGTGATTCTGACAGCATCCTGCAGAGGGTGGATCAGTCAAGTTGTGTGTGTGATGCTGAGAGCATCCAGCAGCGGGTAGGTCAGTGAAGATGTGTGTGTGCTTCTGAGATCATCGAGCAGAGGGTAGATGAGTGAAGGGGCGTGTGTTGTTCTGAGAGCATCCAGCAGAGGGTAGATCAGTGAAGGGGTGTGTGTGTAATTCTGAGAACATCCAGCAAAGTGTAGATCAGTGAAGGGGTGTGTGTGTAATTCTGGCAGCATCCAGCAGAGGGGAGGTCAGTGAAGATGTGTGTGTGTGTAATTGTGAGAGCATCTAGCAGAGGTAGATCAGTAATGGTGAGTGTGTGATTCTGAGAGCATCCAGCAGAGGTAAGATCAGCGAAGGGTTGTGTGTGTAATTCTGAAAGCATCCCACAGAGGGTAGATCAGTAAAGGTGTGTGTGTAATTCTGAGAGCATCCAGCAGAGGGTAGATAAGTAAAGGTTTGTGTGTGATTCTGACTGCATCCAGCAGAGGGTAGATCAGTAAGGGTGAGTGTGTAATTCAGCGAGCATCCAGCAGAGGGTAGATAAGTAAAGGTTTGTGTGTGATTCTGACATCATCCAGCAGAGGGTAGTACAGTGAAGGGGTGTGTGTTTAATTGTGAGAGCATCCAGCAGAGGGTGGGTCAGTAAAGATGTGCGTGTGTAATTCTGAGAGTATCCAGCAGAGCGTAGCTATAAAAGGTGTGCGTGTGATTCTGACAGCATCCAGCAGAGGGTAGATCAGTCAAGTTGTGTGTGTGATGCTGAGAGCATCCAGCAGAGGGTAGGTCAGTGAAGATGTGTGTGTGTGTGATTCTGAGAGCATCCAGCAGAAGGTAGCTAGTAAAGGTGTGTGTGTAATTCTGAGAGCATCCAGCAGAGGGTAGATCAGTGAAGGGGTATGTGTGTAAATCTGAGAGCATCCAGCAGAGGGTAGATCAGTGAAGGGGTGTGTGTGTAATTCTGACAGAATCCAGCAGAGGTGAGGTCAGTGAAGCTGTGTGTATGTGTAACTGTGAGAGCATCCAGCAGAGGGTAGATCATTAAAGGTGAGTGTGTGATTCTGAGAGCATCCAGCAGAGGGAAGATCAGTGAAGGGTTGTGTGTATAATTCTGAGAGCATCCAGCACCGGTTAGATAAGTAAATGAGAGTGTGTGATTCTGAAAGCATCCAGCAGAGGTTAGATCAGTGAAGGGGTGTGTGTGTAATTCTGAGAGCATCCAGCAGAAGCTAGCTCGCAAAGGTGTGTGTATGATTCTGACAGCATCCAGCAGAGGTTAGATCAGTCAAGATGTGAGTGTGATGCTGAGAGCATCCAGCAGAGGGTAGATCAGTGAAGGGGTGTTTGTGTGATTCTGAGAGCATCCAGCAGAGGGAAGATCAGTGAAGGGGTGTGTGTGTAATTCTGAGAGCATCCAGCAGAGGGTAGATCAGCAAAGGTGTGTGTGTGTGTGTGTGTGTGTGTGTAATTCTGACAGCATCCAGCTGAGGGTAGATCAGTCAAGTTGTGTGTGTGATGCTGAGAGCATCCAGCAGAGGGTAGATCAGTGAAGGGGTGTGTGGGTAATTCTGAGAGCATCCAGCAGAAGGTAGCTAGTAAAGGTGTGTGTGTGTTGCTGACAGCATCCAGTAGAGGGTAGATCAGTCAAGTTGTGTGTGTTATTCTGAGAGCATCCAGGAGAGGGTTGAACAGTGAAGGGGTGCATGTGTAATTCTGAGAGCATCCAGCAGAGGGTAGATGAGTGAACGGGTGTGTGTGTAATTCTGAGAGCACCCAGCAGAGGGTAGAGAAGTAAAATTTCGGATGTGATTCTGACAGCATCCAGCAGAGGTTAGATCAGTGAAGGGGTGTGTGTGTAATTCTGAGACCGTCCAGCAGAGGGTAGATAAGTAAAGTTTTGTGTGTGATTCAGACAGCATCCAGCAGAGGGTAGATCAGTAAAGGTGTGTGTGTGTGTGAGTGTGTGTGTGTGTAATTCTGACAGCATCCAGCAGAGGGCAGATCAGTCAAGTTGTGAGTGTGATGCTGAGAGCATCCACCAGAGGGTAGGTCAGTGAAGATGTGTGTGTGTGTAACTGTGAGAGCATCTAGCAGTGGATAGACCAGTAAAGGTGAGTGTGTGAATCTGAGAGCATCCAGCAGAGGGTAGATGAGTGAAGGGGTGTGTGTGTAATTCTGAGAGCATCCAGCAGAAGGTAGATCAGTAAAGGTGTGTGTGTAATTCTGAGAGCATCCAGCAGAGGGTAGATAGAAAAGGTTTGCGTGTGATTCTGACAGCATCAAGCAGAGGGTAGATCAGTCAAGTTGTGTGTGTGATGCTGAGAGCATCCAGCAGAGGGTAGGTCAGTGAAGATGTGTGTGTGTGTGATTCTGAGAGCATCCAGCAGAAGGTAGCTAGTAAAGGTGTGTGTGTAATTCTGAGAGCATCCAGCAGAGGGTAAATCAGTGAAGGGGTGTGTGTGTAAATCTGAGAGCATCCAGCAGAGGGTAGATCAGTGAAGGGGTGTGTGTGTAATTCTGACAGAATCCAGCAGAGCTGAGGTCAGTGAAGCTGTGTGTATGTGTAACTGTGAGAGCATCCAGCAGAGGGTAGATCATTAAAGGTGAGTGTGTGATGCTGAGAGCATCCAGCAGAGGGTAGGTCAGTGAAGATGTGTGTGTGTGTGATTCTGAGAGCATCCAGCAGAAGGTAGCTAGTAAAGGTGTGTGTGTAATTCTGAGAGCATCCAGCAGAGGGTAAATCAGTGAAGGGGTGTGTGTGTAAATCTGAGAGCATCCAGCAGAGGGTAGATCAGTGAAGGGGTGTGTGTGTAATTCTGACAGAATCCAGCAGAGGTGAGGTCAATGAAGATGTGTGTATGTGTAATTGTGAGAGCATCCAGCAGAGGGTAGATCATTAAAGGTGAGTGTGTGATTCTGAGAGCATCCAGCAGAGGGAAGATCAGTGAAGGGTTGTGTGTATAATTCTGAGAGCATCCAGCATCGGGTAGGTAAGTAAACGAGAGTGTGTGATTCTGAAAGCATCCAGCAGAGGGTTGATCAGGGAAGGGGTGTGTGTGTAATTCTGAGAGAATCCAGCAGAGATGAGGTCAGTGAAGATGTGTGTGTGTGTAATTGTGAGAGCATACAGCAGAGGGCAGATAAGTAAAGTTTTGTGTATGATTCTGACAGCCTCCAGCAGTGGGTAGATCAGTAAAGGTGTAGGTGTGTGTGTGTGTGTGTAATTCTGACAGCATCCAGCAGAGGGCAGTTCAGTCAAGTTGTGAGTGTGATGCTGAGAGCATCCACCAGAGGGTAGGTCAGTGAAGATGTGTGTGTGTATAATTGTGAGAGCATCTAGCAGAGGGTTGATCAGTAAAGGTAAGTGTGTGATTCTGAGAGCATCCAGAAAAGGGTAGATCAGTGTAGGGGTGTCGGTGTAATTCAGAGAGCTTCCAGCAGAGGGTAGATCAGTGAAGGGGTGTGTCAGTGTAATTCTGAGTGCATCCAGCAGAGGGTAGATAAGTAAAGGTTCGTGTGTGATTCTGACAGCATCCGGCAGAGGATAGATCAGTGACGGGGTGTGCGTGTAATTCTAGGAGCAACCAGCAGAGGTTAGATCAGTGAAGGTGTGCGTGTGTAATTCTGAGAGCATCCAGCCCAGTGTAGATCAGTGAAGGGGTGTGTGTGTGTAATACTTAGGGTATCCAGCAGAGGGTAGATAAGTACAGTTTTATGTGCGATTCTGACAGCATCCAGCAGAGGGTAGATCAGTGAAGGTGTGTGTGTGTGTAATTCTGCGAGCATACAGCAGAGGGTAGATAAGTAAAGTTTTATGTATGATTCTGACAGCATCCAGCAGAGGGTAGATCAGTCAAGTTGTGTGTGTGATGCTGAGAGCATCCAGCAGCGGGTAGGTCAGTGAAGATGTGTGTGTGCTTCTGAGATCATCGAGCAGAGGGTAGATGAGTGAAGGGGCGTGTGTTGTTCTGAGAGCATCCAGCAGAGGGTAGATCAGTGAAGGGGTGTGTGTGTAATTCTGAGAGCATCCAGCAGAAGGTAGCTAGTAAAGGTGTGTGTGTGATTCTTAGAGCGTCCAGCAGAAGGTAGATCAGTGAAGGGGTGTGTGTGTAATTCTGAGAACATCCAGCAAAGTGTAGATCAGTGAAGGGGTGTGTGTGTAATTCTGGCAGCATCCAGCAGAGGGGAGGTCAGTGAAGATATGTGTGTGTGTAATTGTGAGAGCATCTAGCAGAGGGTAGATCAGTGATGGTGAGTGTGTGATTCTGAGAGCATCCAGCAG
The DNA here is from genome assembly GCF_964194155.1 of Cetorhinus maximus. Classification (NCBI taxonomy): domain Eukaryota; kingdom Metazoa; phylum Chordata; class Chondrichthyes; order Lamniformes; family Cetorhinidae; genus Cetorhinus; species Cetorhinus maximus. Next base: position 34,453,030 of record NC_135901.1, on the reverse strand, counting down.
AGGTAAGATCAGCGAAGTGTTGTGTGTGTAATTCTGAGAGCATCCCACAGAGGGTAGATCAGTAAAGGTGTGTGTGTAATTCTGAGAGTATCCAGCAGAGGGTAGATAAGTAAAGGTTTGTGTGTGATTCTGACAGCATCCAGCAGAGGGTAGATCAGTAAAGGTGAGTGTGTAATTCAGAGAGCATCCAGCAGAGGGTAGATAAGTAAAGGTTTGTGTGTGATTCTGACAGCATCCAGCAGAGGCTAGTACAGTGAAGGGGTGTGTGTGTAATTGTGAGAGCATCCAGCAGAGGGTGGGTCAGTAAAGATGTGCGTGTGTAATTCTGAGAGTATCCAGCAGAGCGTAGCTATAAAAGGTGTGCGTGTGATTCTGACAGCATCCAGCAGAGGGTAGATCAGTCAAGTTGTGTGTGTGATGCTGAGAGCATCCAGCAGAGGGTAGGTCAGTAAAGATGTGTGTGTGTGTGATTCTGAGAGCATTAAGCAGAAGGTAGCGAGTAAAGGTGTGTGTGTAATTCTGAGAGCATCCAGCAGAGGGTAGATCAGTGAAGGGGTATGTGTGTAAATCTGAGAGCATCCAGCAGAGGATAGATCAGTGAAGGGGTGTGTGTGTAATTCTGACAGAATCCAGCAGAGCTGAGGTCAGTGAAGCTGTGTGTATGTGTAACTGTGAGAGCATCCAGCAGAGGGTAGATCATTAAAGGTGAGTGTGTGATTCTGAGAGCATCCAGCAGAGGGAAGATCAGTGAAGGGTTGTGTGTATAATTCTGAGAGCATCCAGCATCGGGTAGATAAGTAAATGAGAGTGTGTGATTCTGAAAGCATCCAGCAGAGGTTAGATCAGTGAAGGGTTGTGTGTATAATTCTGAGAGCATCCAGCATCGGGTAGATAAGTAAATGAGAGTGTGTGATTCTGAAAGCATCCAGCAGAGGTTAGATCAGTGAAGGGGTGTGTGTATGATTCTGACAGCATCCAGCAGAGGTTAGATCAGTCAAGATGTGAGTGCGATGCTGAGAGCATCCAGCAGAGGGTAGATCAGTGAAGGGGTGTTTGTGTGATTCTGAGAGCATCCAGCAGAGGGAAGATCAGTGAAGGGGTGTGTGTGTAATTCTGAGAGCATCCAGCAGAGGGTAGATCAGAAAGGTGTGTGTGTGTGTGTGTATGTGTGTGTAATTCTGACAGAATCCAGCAGAGGTGAGGTCAGTGAAGCTGTGTGTATGTGTAACTGTGAGAGCATCCAGCAGAGGGTAGATCATTAAAGGTGAGTGTGTGATTCTGAGAGCATCCAGCAGAGGGAAGATCAGTGAAGGGTTGTGTGTATAATTCTGAGAGCATCCAGCATCGGGTAGATAAGTAAATGAGAGTGTGTGATTCTGAAAGCATCCAGCAGAGGTTAGATCAGTGAAGGGGTGTGTGTGTAATTCTGAGAGCATCCAGCAGAAGCTAGCTCGCAAAGGTGTGTGTATGATTCTGACAGCATCCAGCAGAGGTTAGATCAGTCAAGATGTGAGTGTGATGCTGAGAGCATCCAGCAGAGGGTAGATCAGTGTAGGGGTGTTTGTGTGATTCTGAGAGCATCCAGCAGAGGGAAGATCAGTGAAGGGGTGTGTGTGTAATTCTGAGAGCATCCAGCAGAGTGTAGATCAGCAAAGGTGTGTGTGTGTGTGTGTGTGTGTGTGTGTGTGTAATTCTGACAGCATCCAGCTGAGGGTAGATCAGTCAAGTTGTGTGTGTGATGCTGAGAGCATCCAGCAGAGGGTAGATCAGTGAAGGGGAGTGCGTGTAATTCTGAGAGCATCCAGCAGAAGGTAGCTAGTAAAGGTGTGTGTGTGTTGCTGACAGCATCCAGTAGAGGGTAGATCAGTCAAGTTGTGTGTGTTATTCTGAGAGCATCCAGGGGAGGGTTGAACAGTGAAGGGGTGTATGTGTAATTCTGAGAGCATCCAGCAGAGGGTAGATGAGTGAACGGGTGTGTGTGTAATTCTGAGAGCACCCAGCAGAGGGTAGATAAGTAAAATTTTGGATGTGATTCTGACAGCTTCCAGCAGAGGTTAGATCAGTGAAGGGGTGTGTGTGTAATTCTGAGACCGTCCAGCAGAGGGTAGATAAGTAAAGTTTTGTGTGTGATTCAGACAGCATCCAGCAGAGGGTAGATCAGTAAAGGTGTGTGTGTGTGTGAGTGTGTGTGTGTGTAATTCTGACAGCATCCAGCAGAGGGCAGATCAGTCAAGTTGTGAGTGTGATGCTGAGAGCATCCACCAGAGGGTAGGTCAGTGAAGATGTGTGTGTGTGTAACTGTGAGAGCATCTAGCAGTGGATAGACCAGTAAAGGTGAGTGTGTGAATCTGAGAGCATCCAGCAGAGGGTAGATGAGTGAAGGGGTGTGTGTGTAATTCTGAGAGCATCCAGCAGAAGGTAGATCAGTAAAGGTGTGTGTGTAATTCTGAGAGCATCCAGCAGAGGTTAGATAGAAAAGGTTTGCGTGTGATTCTGACAGCATCCAGCAGAGGGTAGATCAGTCAAGTTGTGTGTGTGATGCTGAGAGCATCCAGCAGAGGGTAGGTCAGTGAAGATGTGTGTGTGTGTGATTCTGAGAGCATCCAGCAGAAGGTAGCTAGTAAAGGTGTGTGTGTAATTCTGAGATCATCCAGCAGAGGGTAGATTAGTGAAGGGGTGTGTGTGTAAATCTGAGAGCATCCAGCAGAGGGTAGATCAGTGAAGGGGTGTGTGTGTAATTCTGACAGAATCCAGCAGAGGTGAGGTCAATGAAGATGTGTGTATGTGTAATTGTGAGAGCATCCAGCAGAGGGTAGATCATTAAAGGTGAGTTTGTGATTCTGAGAGCATCCAGCAGAGGGAAGATCAGTGAAGGGTTGTGTGTATAATTCTGAGAGCATCCAGCATCGGGTAGGTAAGTAAACGAGAGTGTGTGATTCTGAAAGCATCCAGCAGAGGGTTGATCAGGGAAGGGGTGTGTGTGTAATTCTGAGAGAATCCAGCAGAGGTGAGGTCAGTGAAGATGTGTGTGTGTGTAATTGTGAGAGCATACAGCAGAGGGTAGATAAGTAAAGTTTTGTGTGTGATTCTGACAGCCTCCAGCAGTGGGTAGATCAGTAAAGGTGTAGGTGTCTGTGTGTGTGTGTGTAATTCTGACAGCATTCAGCAGAGGGCAGTTCAGTCAAGTTGTGAGTGTGATGCTGAGAGCATCCACCAGAGGGTAGGTCAGTGAAGATGTGTGTGTGTATAATTGTGAGAGCATCTAGCAGAGGGTTGATCAGTAAAGGTAAGTGTGTGATTCTGAGAGCATCCAGAAAAGGGTAGATCAGTGAACGGGTGTCGGTGTAATTCAGAGAGCTTACAGCAGAGGGTAGATCAGTGAAGGGGTGTGTCTGTGTAATTCTGAGAGCATCCAGCAGAGGGTAGATAAGTAAAGGTTCGTGTGTGATTCTGACAGCATCCGGCAGAGGGTAGATCAGTGACGGGTTGTGTGTGTAATTCTGGGAGCAACCAGCAGAGGGTAGATCAGTGAAGGTGTGCGTGTGTAATTCTGAGAGCATCCAGCCAGTGTAGATCAGTGAAGGGGTGTGTGTGTGTAATACTTAGGGCATCCAGCAGAGCGTAGATAAGTACAGTTTTTAGTGTGATTCTGACAGCATCCAGCAGAGGGTAGATCAGTGAAAGGGTGTGCGTGTAATTCTGGGAGCATCCAGCAGAGGGTAGATCAGTAAAGGTGAGTGTGTGATCCTGAGAGCATCCAGCAGAGGGTAGATCAGTGAAGGGGTGTGTGTGTAATGGTGAGAGCATCCAGCAGAGGGTTGGTCAGTAAAGTTGTGTGTGTGTAATTCTGATAGTATCCAGCAGAAGGTAGCTAGTAGTGGTCTGTGTGTGATTCTACAGCATCCAGCAGAGGGTAGATCAGTCAAGTTGTGTGTGTGATGCTGAGAGCATCCAGCAGGGGGTAAATCAGTAAAGCTGAGTGTGTGTGTAATTGTGAGAGCATCTACCAGAGGGTAGATTAGTAAAAGTGAGGGTGTGATTCTGAGAGCATCCAGAAGAGGGTAAATCAGTGAAGTTGTGTGTGTGTAATTCTGAGAGCATCCAGCAGAGGCTAGATCATTGAAGGTGTGTGTGTGTGCAAGTCTGAGAGCATCCAGCAGAGGGTAGATAAGTAAAGGTTTGTGTGTGATTCTGACAGCATCCTGCAGAGGGTAGATCAGTAATGGTGTGTGTGTGTGTGTTTAATTCTGACAGCATCCAGCAGAGGGTAGATCAGTCAAGTTGTGTGTGTGATGCTGAGAGCATCCAGCAGAGGGTTGGTCAGTGAAGATGTGTGTGTGTAATTGTGAGAGCATCTAGCAGAGGGTAGATCAGTAAAGGTGAGTAGTTGTTTCTGAGAGCATCCAGAAGAGGGTTGATCAGAGAAGAGGTGTGTGCGCAATTCAGAGAGCATCCAGCAAGGGGGGGTCAGTGAAGGGGTGTGTGCGTGTAATTCTGAGAGCATCCAGCAGAGGGCAGATAAGTAAAGGTTTGTTTGTGATTCTGACAGCATCCAGCAGAGGGTAGATCAGTGAAGGGGTGTGTGTGTAATTCTGAGAGCATCCAGCAGAGGGTAGATCAGTAAAGGTGAGTGTGTGATTCTGAGAGCATCCAGCAGAAGGTAGATCAGTGATGGGGTGTGTGTGTAATTGTGAGAGCATCCAGCAGAGCTTGGGTCAGTAAAGATGTGTTTGTGTAATTCTGATAGTATCCAGCAGAAGGTAGCTAGCAAAGGTCTGTGTGTGATTGGACAGCATCCCGCTGAGGGTAGATCAGTCAAGATGTGCGTGTGATGTTGAGATCATCCAGCAGAGGGTAGGTCAGTGAAGATGTGTGTGTGTGTAATTGTCAGAGCATCTAGCAGAGGGTGGATAAGTTAAGGTGAGTGTGTGATTCTGAGAGCATCCAGAAGAGGGTAGATCAGTGAAGGGATGTGTATGTAATTCTGAGAGCATCCAGCAGAGGGTAGATCAGTAAACGGATGTGTGTGTGTAATTCTGAGAGCATCCAACACAGGGCAGATAAGTAAAGGTTTGTGTGTGATTCTGACAGCATCCAGCAGAGGTTAGATCAGAGAAGGGGTGTGTGTGTGATTCTGAGAGCATCCAGCAGAGGGTAGATCAGTAAAGATGAGTGTGTGATTCCGAGAGCATCCAGCAGAGGGTAGATCAGTGAAGGGGTGTGTGTGTAATTCTGAGAGCATCCAGCAGAAGGTAGCTAGTAAAGGTGTGTGCGTGATTCGACAGCACTCAGCAGAGGGTAGATCAGTCAAGTTGTGCATGTGATGCTGAGAGACTCTTTCAGAGGGTAGATCAGTGAAGGGGTGTGTGTGTAATTCTGAGAGCAACCAGTTGAAGGAAGCTAGTAAAGGTGTGTGTGTGATGCTGACAGCATCCAGCAGAGGGTAGATCAGTAAAGGTGTGTGTGTGTAATTCTAAGAGCATCCATCCGAGGGAAGATCAGTGAGGGGGTGTGGGTGTAATTCTGAGAGCATCCATCCGAGGGAAGATCAGTGAAGGTGTGTGTGTGTAATTCTGAGAGTATCCAACAGAGCGTAGCTATAAAAGGTGTGCGTGTGATTCTGACAGCATCAAGCAGAGGGTTGATCAGTCAAGTTGTGTGTGTGATGCTGAGAGCATCCAGCAGAGGGTAGGTCAGTGAAGATGTGTGTGTGTGTGATTCTGAGCACAGCCAGCAGAAGGTAGCTAGTAAAGGTGTGTGTGTAATTCTGAGAGCATCCAGCAGAGGGTAGACAAGTAAAGGTTCGTGTGTGATTCTGACAGCATCCGGCAGAGGGTAGATAAGTGACGGGGTGTGTGTGTAATTCTGGGAGCATCCAGCAAAGGGTAGATCAGTGAAGGTGTGTGTGTGTAATTCTGAGAGCATCCAGCCCAGTGTAGATCAGTGAAGGGGTGTGTCTGTGTAATTCTGAGAGCATCCAGCAGAGGGTTGATAAGTAAAGGTTCGTGTGTAATTCTGACAGCATCCAGCAGAGGGTAGATCAGTGAAAGGGTGTGCGTGTAATTCTGGGAGCATCCAGCAGAGGGTAGATCAGTAAAGGTGAGTGTGTGATCCTGAGAGCATCCAGCAGAGGGTAGATCAGTGAAGGGGTGTGTGTGTAATTGTGAGAGCATCCAGCAGAGGGTTGGTCAGTAAAGTTGTGTGTGTGTAATTCTGATAGTATCCAGCAGAAGGTATCTAGTAGTGGTCTGTGTGTGATTCCACAGCATCCAGCAGAGGGTAGATCAGTCAAGTTGTGTGTGTGATGCTGAGAGCATCCAGCAGGGGGTAAATCAGTAAAGCTGAGTGTGTGTGTAATTGTGAGAGCATCTAGCAGAGGGTAGATTAGTAAAAGTGAGGGTGTGATTCTGAGAGCATCCAGAAGAGGGTAAATCAGTGAAGGTGTGTGTGTGTAATTCTGAGAGCATCCAGCAGAGGCTAGATCATTGAAGGTGTGTGTGTGCAAGTCTGATAGTATCCAGCAGAGGGTAGATAAGTAAAGGTTTGTGTGTGATTCTGATAGCATCCTGCAGAGGGTAGATCAGTAATGGTGTGTGTGTGTGTGTGTGTAATTCTGACAGCATCCAGCAGAGGGTAGATCAGTCAAGTTGTGCGTGTGATGCTGAGAGCATCCAGCAGAGGGTTGGTCAGTGAAGATGTGTGTGTGTAATTGTGAGAGCATCTAGCAGAGGGTAGATCAGTAAAGGTGAGTAGGTGTTTCTGACAGCATCCAGAAGAGGGTAGATCAGAGAAGCGGTGTGTGTGTAATTCAGAGAGCATCCAGCAAGGGGGGGTCAGTGAAGGGGTGTGTGCATGTAATTCGGAGAGCATCCAGCAGAGGGCAGATAAGTAAAGGTTTGTTTGTGATTCTGACAGCATCCAGCAGAGGGTAGATCAGTGAAGGGGTGTGTGTGTAATTCTGAGAGCATCCAGCAGAGGGTAGATCAGTAAAGGTGAGTGTGTGATTCTGATAGCATCCAGCAGAGGTTACATCATTCAAGATGTGAGTGTGATGCTGAGAGCATCCAGCAGAGGGTAGATCAGTGAAGGGGTGTGTGTGTGATTCTGAGAGCATCCTGTAGAGGGTAGATCAGTGAAGGGGTGTGTGTGTAATTCTGAGAGCATCCAGCAGAGGGTAGGTCAGTGAAGATGTGTGTGTGTGTGTGTGTGTGTGTGTGTGTAATTCTGACAGCATCCAGCTGAGGGGAGATCAGTCAAGTTGTGTGTGTGATGCTGAGAGCATCCAACAGAGGGTCGATCAGTGAAGGGGAGTGCGTGTATTTCTGAGAGCATCCAGCAGAATGTAGCTAGTAAAGGTGTGTGTGTGATTCTGAGAGCATCCAGCAGAGGGTAGATCAGTGAGGGGATGTGTGTGTAATTCTGACAGCATCCAGCAGAGGGTAGAACAGTGAAGGGGTGTGTGGGTAATTCTGAGAGCATCCAGCAGAAGGTAGCTAGTAAAGGCGTGTGTGTGTTGCTGACAGCATCCAGTAGAGGGTAGATCAGTCAAGTTGTGTGTGTTATTCTGAGAGCATCCAGGAGAGGGTTGAACAGTGAAGGGGTGTATGTGTAATTCTGAGAGCATCCAGCAGAGGGTAGATGAGTGATCGGGTGTGTGTGTAATTCTGAGAGCACCCAGCAGAGGTTAGATAAGTAAAATTTTGGATGTGATTCTGACAGCATCCAGCAGAGGTTAGATCAGTGAAGGGGTGTGTGTGTAATTCTGAGACCGTCCAGCAGAGGGTAGATAAGTAAAGTTTTGTGTGTGATTCTGACAGCATCCAGTAGAGGGTAGATCAGTAAAGGTGTGTGTGTGTGTGAGTGTGTGTGTGTGTAATTCTGACAGCATCCAGCAGAGGGTAGATCGGTGATGATGTCTGTGTGATGCTGAGAGCATCCAGCAGAGGGTAGATGAGTGAAGGGGTGTGTGTGTAATTCTGAGAGCATCCAGCAGAGGGTAGATCAGTAAAGGTGTGCGTGTAATTCTGAGAGCATGCAGCAGAAGGTAGCTAGTAAAAGTGTGTGTGTGATTCTGACAGCATACTGCAGAGGGTAGATCAGACAAGTTGTGTGTGTGATGCTGAGAGCGTCCAGCAGATGGTAGATCAGTGCAGGTGTTTGTGTGATTGTGAGAGCATCCAGCAGAGGGTAGATCAGAGAAGGTGCGTGTGTTTAATTCTGAGAGTGTCCAGCAGAGGGTAGCCAGTAAATGTGTGTTTGTGAATCTGAAAGCATCCAGCAGAGGGTAGATCAGTCAAGTTGTGTGTGTGATGCTGGGAGCTTCCAGCATAGGGTAGATCAGTGATGATGTGTGTGTGTCTAATTCTGAGAGCATCCAGCAGAGGGTAGATCAGTGAAGGGGTGTGTGTGTAAATCTGAGAGCATCCAGCAGAGGGTAGGTCAGTGAAGGGGTGTGTGTGTAATTCTGAGAGCATCCAGCAGAGGGTAGATTAATGAAGGGGTGTGAGTGTAATTCTGACAGCATCCAGCAGAGGGGTGGTCAGTGATGATGTGTGTGTGTAATTCTGAGAGCATCCAGCAGAAGGTAGCTAGTAAAGGTGTGTGTGATCTGACAGCATCCAGCAGAGGGTAGATCAGTCAAGTTTTGAGTGTGATGCTGAGAGCATCCAGCAGAGGGTAGATCAGTTAGGGGGTGTGTGTGTAATTCTGAGAGCATCCAGCAGAGGGTAGATCAGGGAAGGGGTGTGTGTGTAATTCTGAGAGCATCCATCCGAGGGAAGATCAGTGAAGGTGTGTGTGTAAATCTGAGAGCATACAGCAGAGGGTAGATAAGTAAAGTTTTATGTGTGATTCTGACAGCATCCAGCAGAGGGTAGATCAGTAAAGGTGTGTGTGTGTGTGTGTGTGTAATTCTGACAGCATCCAGCAGAGGGCAGATCAGTCAAGTTGTGAGTGTGATGCTGAGAGCATCCACCAGAGGGTAGGTCAGTGAAGATGTGTGTGTGTATAATTGTGAGAGCATCTAGCAGTGGATAGACCAGTAAAGGTGAGTGTGTGACTCTGAGAGCATCCAGCAGAGGGTAGATGAGTGAAGGGGTGTGTGTGTAATTCTGAGAGCATCCAGCAGAAGGTAGATCAGTAAAGGTGTGTGTGTAATTCTGAGAGCATCCAGCAGAGGGTAGATAGAAAAGGTTTGCGTGTGATTCTGACAGCATCCAGCAGAGGGTAGATCAGTCAAGTTGTGTGTGTGATGCTGAGAGCATCCAGCAGCGGGTAGGTCAGTGAAGATGTGTGTGTGCTTCTGAGATCATCGAGCAGAGGGTAGATGAGTGAAGGGGCGTGTGTTGTTCTGAGAGCATCCAGCAGAGGGTAGATCAGTGAAGGGGTGTGTGTGTAACTCTGAGAGCATCCAGCAGAAGGTAGCTAGTAATGGTGTGTGTGTGATTCTTAGAGCGTCCAGCAGAAGGTAGATCAGTGAAGGGGTGTGTGTGTAATTCTGAGAGCATCCAGCAAAGTGTAGATCAGTGAAGGGGTGTGTGTGTAACTCTGGCAGCATCCAGCAGAGGGGAGGTCAGTGAAGATGTGTGTGTGTGTAATTGTGAGAGCATCTAGCAGAGGGTAGATCAGTAATGGTGAGTGTGTGATTCTGAGAGCATCCAGCAGAGGTAAGATCAGCGAAGGGTTGTGTGTGTAATTCTGAGAGCATCCCACAGATTGAGAGCATCCAGCAGAGGGTAGATAAGTAAAGGTTTGTGTGTGATTCTGACAGGATCCAGCAGAGGGTAGATCAGTAAAGGTGAGTGTGTAATTCAGAGAGCATCCAGCAGAGGGTAGATAAGTAAAGGTTTGTGTGTGATTCTGACAGCATCCAGCAGAGGCTAGTACAGTGAAGGGGTGTGTGTGTAATTGTGAGAGCATCCAGCAGAGGGTGGGTCAGTAAAGATGTGCGTGTGTAATTCTGAGAGTATCCAGCAGAGCGTAGCTATAAAAGGTGTGCGTGTGATTCTGACAGCATCAAGCAGAGGCTAGATCAGTCAAGTTGTGTGTGTGATGCTGAGAGCATCCAGCAGAGGGTAGGTCAGTGAAGATGTGTGTGTGTGTGATTCTGAGAGCATCCAGCAGAAGGTAGCTAGTAAAGGTGTGTGTGTAATTCTGAGAGCATCCAGCAGAGGGTAGATCAGTGAAGGGGTGTGTGTGTAATTCTGACAGAATCCAGCAGAGGTGAGGTCAATGAAGATGTGTGTATGTGTAACTGTGAGAACATTCAGCAGAAGGTAGATCATTAAAGGTGAGTGTGTGATTCTGAGAGCATCCAGCAGAGGGAAGATCAGTGAAGGGTTGTGTGTATAATTCTGAGAGCATCCGGCATCGGGTAGATAAGCAAACGAGAGTGCGTGATTCTGAAAGCATCCAGCAGAGGGTAGATCAGGGAAGGGGTGTGTGTGTAATTCTGAGAGAATCCAGCAGAGGTGAGGTCAGTGAAGATGAGTGTGTGTGTAATTGTGAGAGCATACAGCAGAGGGTAGATAAGAAAAGTTTTGTGTGTGATTCTGACAGCCTCCAGCAGTGGGTAGATCAGTAAATGTGTAGGTGTGTGTGTGTGTGTGTGTGTGTAATTCTGACAGCATCCAGCAGAGGGCAGTTCAGTCAAGTTGTGAGTGTGATGCTGAGAGCATCCACCAGAGGGTAGGTCAGTGAAGATGTGTGTGTGTATAATTGTGAGAGCATCTAGCAGAGGGTTGATCAGTAAAGGTAAGTGTGTGATTCTGAGAGCATCCAGAAAAGGGTAGATCAGTGAAGGGGTGTGTGTGTAATTCTGAGAGCATCCAGCAGAGGGTAGATCATTGAAGGTGTGTGTGTGTGTGCAAGTCTGAGAGCATCCAGTAGAGGGTAGATAAGTAAAGGTTTGTGTGTGATTCTGACAGCATCCTGCAGAGGGTAGATCAGTAATGGTGTGTGTGTGTGTGTGTAATTCTGACAGCATCCAGCAGAGGGTAGATCAGTCAAGTTGTGTGTGTGATGCTGAGAGCATCCAGCATAGGGTTGGTCAGTGAAGGGGTGTGTGTGTAATTCTGAGAGCATCTAGCAGAGGGTAGATCAGTAAAGGTGAGTAGGTGTTTCTGAGAGCATCCAGAAGAGGGTAGATCAGAGAAGAGGTGTGTGCGCAATTCAGAGAGCATCCAGCAAGGGGGGGTCAGTGAAGGTGTGTGTGCGTGTAATTCTGAGAGCATCCAGCAGAGGGTAGATAAGTAAAGGTTTGTTTGTGATTCTGACAGCATCCAGCAGAGGGTAGATCAGTGAAGGGGTGTGTGTGTAATTCTGAGAGCATCCAGCAGAGGGTAGATCAGTAAAGGTGAGTGTGTGATTCTGAGAGCATCCAGCAGAAGGTAGATCAGTGATGGGGTGTGTGTGTAATTGTGAGAGCATCCAGCAGTGCTTGGGTCAGTAAAGATGTGTGTGTGTAATTCTGATAGTATCCAGCAGAAGGTAGCTAGTAAAGGTCTGTGTGTGATTGGACAGCATCCCGCTGAGGGTAGATCAGTCAAGATGTGCGTGTGATGCTGAGATCATCCAGCAGAGGGTAGGTCAGTGAAGATGTGTGTGTGTGTAATTGTCAGAGCATCTAGCAGAGGGTGGATAAGTTAAGGTGAGTGTGTGATTCTGAGAGCATCCAGAAGAGGGTAGATCAGTGAAGGGATGTGTATGTAATTCTGAGAGCATACAGCAGAGGGTAGATCAGTAAACGGGTGTGTGTGTGTAATTCTGAGAGCATCCAACACAGGGCAGATAAGTAAAGGTTTGTGTGTGATTCTGACAGCATCCAGCAGAGGTTAGATCAGAGAAGGGGTGTGTGTGTGATTCTGAGAGCATCCAGCAGAGGGTAGATCAGTAAAGATGAGTGTGTGATTCCGAGAGCATCCAGCAGAGGGTAGATCAGTGAAGGGGTGTGTGTGTAATTCTGAGAGCATCCAGCAGAAGGTAGCTAGTAAAGGTGTGTGCGTGATTCGACAGCACTCAGCAGAGGGGAGATCAGTCAAGTTGTGCATGTGATGCTGAGAGACTCTTTCAGAGGGTAGATCAGTGAAGGGGTGTGTGTGTAATTCTGAGAGCAACCAGCAGAAGGAAGCTAGTAAAGGTGTGTGTGTGATGCTGACAGCATCCAGCAGAGGGTAGATCAGTAAAGGTGTGTGTGTGTAATTCTGAGAGCATCCATCCGAGGGAAGATCAGTGAGGGGGTGTGGGTGTAATTCTGAGAGCATCCATCCGAGAGAAGATCAATGAAGGTGTGTGTGTGTAATTCTGAGAGCACCCAGCAGAGGGTAGATAAGTAAAATTTTGGATGTGATTCCGACAGCATCCAGCAGAGGTTAGATCAGTGAAGGGGTGTGCGTGTAATTCTGAGACCGTCCAGCAGAGGGTAGATAAGTAAAGTTTTGGGTGTGATTCTGACAGCATCCAGCAGAGGGTATATTTTTAAAGGTGTGTGTGTGTGTGAGTGTGTGTGTGTGTAATTCTGACAGCATCCAGCAAAGGGTAGATCGGTCAAGTTGTTTGTGTGATGCTGAGAGCATCCAGCAGAGGGTAGATGAGTGAAGGGGTGTGTGTGTAATTCTGAGAGCATCCAACAGAGGGTAGGCTAGTAAAGGTGTGTGTGTGATTCTGACAGCATCCAGCAGAGGGTAGGTCAGACAAGTTGTGTGTGTGATGCTGAGAGCGTCCAGCAGATGGTAGATCAGTGCTGGGTTTTGTGTGATTCTGAGAGCATCCAGCAGAGGGTAGATCAGCAAAGGTGCGTGTGTTAAATTCTGAGAGTATCCAGTAGAGGTTAGCCAGTAAAGGTGTGTTTGTGAATCTGAAAGCATCCAGCAGAAAGTAGATCAGTCCAGTTGTGTGTGTGATGCTGAGAGCATCCAGCATAGGGTAGGTCAGTGATGATGTGTGTGTGCGTAATTCTGACAGCATCCAGCAGAGGGTTGATCAGTGAAGGGGTGTGTGTGTAAATCTGAGAGCATCCAGCAGAGGGTAGATCAGTGAAGGGGTGTGTGTGTAATTCTGAGAGCATCCAGCAGAGGGTAGATTAATGAAGGGGTGTGAGTGTAATTCTGACAGCATCCAGCAGAGGGGTGGTCAGTGAAGATGTTTGTGTGTAATTGTGAGAGCATCTAGCAGAAGGTAGCTAGTAAAGGTGTGTGTGTGATTCTGACAGCATCCAGCAGAGGGTAGATCAGTCAAGTTTTGAGTGTGATGCTGAGAGCATCGAGCAGAGGGTAGATCAGTGAGGGTGTGTGTGTGTAATTCTGACAGCATCCAGCAGAGGGTAGATCAGGGAAGGGGTCTGTGTGTAATTCTGAGAGCATCCATCCGAGGGAAGATCAGTGAAGGTGTGTGTGTGTAATTCTGAGAGCATACAGCAGAGGGTAGATAAGTAAAGTTTTGCGTGTGATTCTGACAGTATCCAGCAGAGGGTAGATCAGTAATGGTATGTGTGTGTGTGTCTGTGTGTGTGTAATTCTGACAGCATCCAGCAGAGGGTAGATCAGTCAAGTTGTGAGTGTGATGCTGAGAGCATCCACCAGAGGGTAGATCAGTGAAGATGTGTGTGTGTATAATTGAGAGAGCATCTAGCAGAGGGTTGATCAGTAAAGGTAAGTGTGTGATTTTGAGAGCATCCAGAAAAGGGTAGATCAGTGAAGGGGTGTCGGTGTAATTCAGAGAGCTTCCAGCAGAGGGTAGATTAGTGAAGGAGTGTGTCTGTGTAATTCCGAGAGCATCCAGCAGAGGGTAGATAAGTAAAGGTTCGTGTGTGATTCTGACAGCATCCGGCAGAGTGCAGATCAGTGACGGGGTGTGTGTGTAATTCTGACAGCATCCAGCAGAGGGGAGGTCAGTGAAGTTGTGTGTGTGTAATTCTGAGAGCATCCAGCAGAAGGTAGCTAGTAAAGGTGTGTGTGTAATTCTGACAGCATCCAGCAGAGGGTAGATCAGTCAAGTTTTGAGTGTGATGCTGAGAGCATCCAGCAGAGGGTAGATCAGTAAGGGGGTGTGTGTGTAATTCTGAGAGCTTCCAGCAGAGGGAAGATCAGGGAAGGGGTGTGTTTGTAATTCTGAGAGCATCCATCCGAGGGAAGATCAGTGAAGGTGTGTGTGTGTAATTCTGACAGCATCCAGCAGAGGGTAGATCAGTCAAGTTGTGAGTGTGATGCTGAGAGCATCCACCAGAGGGTAGGTCAGTGAAGGTGTGTGTGTGCATAATTGTGAGAGCATCTAGCAGAGGGTTGATCAGTAAAGGTAAGTGTGTGATTCTGAGAGCATCCAGAAAAGGGTAGATCAGTGAAGGGGTGTCGGTGTAATTCAGAGAGCTTCCAGCAGAGGGTAGATCAGTGAAGGGGTGTGTCTGTGTAAATCTGAGAGCATCCAGCAGAGGGTAGATAAGTAAAGGTTCGTGTGTGATTCTGACAGCATCCAGCATAGGGTAGATCAGTGACGGGGTGTGTGTGTAATTCTGGGAGCTTCCTGCAGAAGGTAGATCAGTGAAGGGGTGTGTGTGTAATTCTGAGATTATCCAGCCCAGTGTAGATCAGTGAAGGGGTGTGTGTGTGTAATACTGAGAGCATCCAGCAGAGGGTAGATAAGTACAGTTTTTTGTGTGATTCTGACAGCATCCAGCAGAGGGTAGATCAGTAAAGGTGAGTGTGTGATCCTGAGAGCATCCAGCAGAGGGTAGATCAGTGAAGGGGTGTGTGTGTAATTCTGATAGTATCCAGCAGAAGGTAGCTAGTAAAGGTGTGTGTGTGATTCGACAGCATCCAGCAGAGGGTGGATCAGTCAAGTTGTGCGTGTGATGCTGAGAGCATCCAGCATGGGTTAAATCAGTAAAGCTGAGTGTGTGCGTAATTGTGAGAGCATCTACTAGGGGGTAGATCAGTAAAGGTGAGGGTGAGATTCTGAGATCATCCAGAATAGGGTAGATCAGTGAAGGGATGTGTATGTAATTCTGAGAGCATGTAGCAGAGGGTAGATCAGTAAAGGGATGTGTGTGTGTAATTCTGAGAGTATCCAACAGAGAGCAGATAAGTAAAGGTTTGTGTATGATTCTGACAGCATCCAGCATAGGTTAGATCAGAGAAGGGGTGTGTGTGTGATTCTGAGAGCATCCAGCAGAGGGTAGATCAGTAAAGGTGAGTGTGTGATTCTGAGACTATCCAGCAGAGGGTAGATCAGTGAAGGGGTGTGTGTGTAATTCTGAGAGCATCCAGCAGAAGGAAGCTAATAAAAGTGTGTGTGTGATTCGACAGCATCCAGCAGATGGTAGATCAGTCAAGTTGTGCGTGAGATGCTGAGAGCCTCTTTCAAAGGGTAGATCAGTGAAGGGGTGTGTGTGTCATTCTGAGAGCAACCAGCAGAAGGTACCTAGTAAAGGTGTGTGTGTGACGCTGACAGCATCCAGTAGAGGGTTGAACAGTGAAGGGGTGTGTGAGTAATTCTGAGAGCATCCAGAAGAGGGCAGATCAGTGAAGGGGTGTGTGTGTAATTCTGATAGCACCCAGCAGAGGGTAGATAAGTAAAATTTTGGATGTGATTCTGATAGCATCCAGCAGAGGTTAGATCAGTGAAGGGGTGTGCGTGTAATTCTTAGACCGTCCAGCAGAGTGTAGATAAGTAAAGTTTTGTGTGTGATTCTGACAGCATGCAGCAGAGGGTAGATCAGCAAAGGTGTGTGTGTGTGTGAGTGTGTGTGTGTGTAATTCTGACAGCATCCAGCAGAGGGTAGATCGGTCAAGATGTTTGTGTGATGCTGAGAGCATCCAGCAGAGGGTAGATGAGTGAAGGGGTGTGTGTGTAATTCTGAGAGCATCCAGCAGAGGGTAGATCAGTAAAGGTGTGCGTGTGTGTGTGTGTGTGTGTGTAATTCTGACAGCATCCAGCAGAGGGCAGATCAGTCAAGTTGTGTGTGTGATGCTGAGAGCATCCACCAGAGGGTAGGTCAGTGAAGATGTGTGTGTGTGTAATTGTGAGAGCATCTAGCAGTGGATAGACCAGTAAAGGTGAGTGTGTGAATCTGAGAGCATCCAGCAGAGGGTAGATGAGTGAAGGGGTGTGTGTGTAATTCTGAGAGCATCCAGCAGAAGGTAGATCAGTAAAGGTGTGTGTGTAATTCTGAGAGCATCCAGCAGAGGTTAGATAGAAAAGGTTTGCGTGTGATTCTAACAGCATCCAGCAGAGGGTAGATCAGTCAAGTTGTGTGTGTGATGCTGAGAGCATCCAGCAGCGAGTAGGTCAGTGAAGATGTGTGTGTGCTTCTGAGATCATCGAGCAGAGGGTAGATGAGTGAAGGGGCGTGTGTTGTTCTGAGAGCATCCAGCAGAGGGTAGATCAGTGAAGGGGTGTGTGTGTAATGCTGAGAGCATCCAGCAGAAGGTAGCTAGTAAAGGTGTGTGTGTGATTCTTAGAGTGTCCAGCAGAAGGTAGATCAGTGAAGGGGTGTGTGTGTAATTCTGAGAGCATCCAGCAAAGTGTAGATCAGTGAAGGGGTGTGTGTGTAATTTTGGCAGCATCCAGCAGAGGGGAGGTCAGTGAAGATGTGTGTGTGTGTAATTGTGAGAGCATCTAGCAGTGGATAGACCAGTAAAGGTGAGTGTGTGAATCTGAGAGCATCCAGCAGAGGGTAGATGAGTGAAGGGGTGTGTGTGTAATTCTGAGAGCATCCAGCAGAGGGTAGATCAGTAAAGGTGTGTGTGTAATTCTGAGAGCATCCAGCAGAGGGTAGATAAGTAAAGGTTTGTGTGTGATTCTGACAGCATCCAGCAGAGGGTAGATCAGTAAAGGTGAGTGTGTAATTCAGAGAGCATCCAGCAGAGGGTAGATAAGTAAAGGTTTGTGTGTGATTCTGACAGCATCCAGCAGAGGCTAGTACAGTGAAGGGGTGTGTGTGTAATTGTGAGAGCATCCAGCAGAGGGTGGGTCAGTAAAGATGTGCGTGTGCAATTCTGAGAGTATCCAGCAGAGCGTAGCTATAAAAGGTGTGCGTGTGATTCTGACAGCATCAAGCAGAGGGTAGATCAGTCAAGTTGTGTGTGTGATGCTGAGAGCATCCAGCAGAAGGTAGCTAGTAAAGGTGTGTGTGTATTTCTGAGAGCATCCAGCAGAGGGTAGATCAGTGAAGGGGTGTGTGTGTAATTCTGACAGAATCCAGCAGAGGTGAGGTCAGTGAAGCTGTGTGTATGTGTAACTGTGAGAGCATCCAGCAGAGGGTAGATCATTAAAGGTGAGTGTGTGATTCTGAGAGCATCCAGCAGAGGGAAGATCAGTGAAGGGTTGTGTGTATAATTCTGAGAGCATCCAGCATCGGGTAGATAAGTAAATGAGAGTGTGTGATTCTGAAAGCATCCAGCAGAGGTTAGATCAGTGAAGGGGTGTGTGTGTAATGCTGAGAGCATCCAGCAGAAGCTAGCTCGCAAAGGTGTGTGTATGATTCTGACAGCATCCAGCAGATGTTAGATCAGTCAAGATGTGAGTGTGATGCTGAGAGCATCCAGCAGAGGGTAGATCAGTGAAGGGGTGTGTGTGTGATTCTGAGAGCATCCAGCAGAGGGAAGATCAGTGAAGGGGTGTGTGTGTATTTCTGAGAGCATCCAGCAGAGGGTAGATCAGCAAACGGGTGTGTGTGTGTGTGTGTGTGTAATTCTGACAGCATCCAGCTGAGGGTAGATCAGTCAAGTTGTGTGTGTGATGCTGAGAGCATCCAGCAGAGGGTAGATCAGTGAAGGTGAGTGCGTGTAATTCTGAGAGCATCCAGCAGAAGGTAGCTAGTAAAGGTGTGTGTGTGATTCTGAGAGCATCCAGCAGAGGGTAGATCAGTGAAGGGATGTGTGTGTAAATCTGAGAGCATCCAGGAGAGGGTTGAACAGTGAAGGGGTGTATGTGTAATTCTGAGAGCATCCAGCAGAGGGTAGATGAGTGAACGGGTGTGTGTGTAATTCTGAGAGCAGCCAGCAGAGGGTAGAGAAGTAAAATTTTGGATGTGATTCTGACAGCATCCAGCAGAGGTTAGATCAGTGAAGGGGTGTGTGTGTAATTCTGAGACCGTCCAGCAGAGGGTAGATAAGTAAAGTTTTGTGTGTGATTCTGACAGCATCCAGCAGAGGGTAGATCAGTAAAGGTGTGTGTGTGTGTGTGAGTGTGTGTGTGTGTAATTCTGACAGCATCCAGCAGAGGGTAGATCGGTCAAGATGTTTGTGTGATGCTGAGAGCATCCAGCAGAGGGTAGATGAGTGAAAGGGTGTGTGTGTAATTCTGAGAGCATCCAGCAGAGGGTAGATCAGTAAAGGTGTGCGTGTAATTCTGAGAGCATGCAGCAGAAGGTACCTAGTAAAGGTGTGTGTGTGATTCTGACAGCATGCAGCAGAGGGTAGATCAGACAAGTTGTGTGTGTGATGCTGAGAACGTCCAGCAGATGGTAGATCAGTGCAGGGTATTGTGTGATTGTGAGAGCATCCAGCAGAGGGTAGATGAGTGAAGGCGTGTGTGTGTAATTCTGAGAGCATCCTGCAGAGGGTAGATAAGTAAAGGTTCGTGTGTGATTCTGACAGCATCCAGCAGAGGGTAGATCAGTAAAGGTGAGTGTGTAGTTCAGAGAGCATTCAGCAGAGGGTAGATAAGTAAAGCTTTGTGTGTGATTCTGACATCATCCAGCAGAGGCTAGTACAGTGAAGGGGTGTGTGTGTAATTGTGAGAGCATCCAGCAGAGGGTGGGTCAGTAAAGATGTGCGTGTGTAATTCTGAGAGTATCCAGCAGAGCGTAGCTATAAAAGGTGTGCGTGTGATTCCGACAGCATCAAGCAGAGGGTAGATCAGTCAAGTTGTGTGTGTGATGCTGAGAGCATCCAGCAGAGGGTAGGTCAGTGAAGATGTGTGTGTGTGTGATTCTGAGAGCATCCAGCAGAAGGTAGCTAGTAAAGGTGTGTGTGTAATTCTGAGAGCATACAGCAGAGGGTAGATGAGTGAAGGGGTGTGTGTGTAATTCTGAGAGCACCCAGCAGAGGGTAGAGAAGTAAAATTTTGGATGTGATTCCGACAGCATCCAGCAGAGGTTAGATCAGTGAAGGGGTGTGTGTGTAATTCTGAGAGCATCCAGCAAAGTGTAGATCAGTGAAGGGGTGTGTGTGTAATTCTGGCAGCATCCAGCAGAGGGGAGGTCAGTGAAGATGTGTGTGTGTGTAATTGTGAGAGCATCTAGCAGAGGGTAGATCAGTAATGGTGAGTGTGTGATTCTGAGAGCATCCAGCAGAGGTAAGATCAGCGAAGGGTTGTGTGTGTAATTCTGAGAGCATCCCACAGAGGGTAGATCAGTAAAGGTGTGTGTGTAATTCTGAGAGCATCCAGCAGAGGGTAGATAAGTAAAGGTTTGTGTGTGATTCTGACAGCATCCAGCAGAGGGTAGATCAGTAAAGGTGAGTGTGTAATTCAGAGAGCATCCAGCAGAGGGTAGATAAGTAAAGGTTTGTGTGTGATTCTGACAGCATCCAGCAGAGGCTAGTACAGTGAAGGGGTGTGTGTGTAATTGTGAGAGCATCCAGCAGAGGGTGGGTCAGTAAAGATGTGCGTGTGCAATTCTGAGAGTATCCAGCAGAGCGTAGCTATAAAAGGTGTGCGTGTGATTCTGACAGCATCAAGCAGAGGGTAGATCAGTCAAGTTGTGTGTGTGATGCTGAGAGCATCCAGCAGAGGGTAGGTCAGTGAAGATGTGTGTGTGTGTGATTCTGAGAGCATCCAGCAGAAGGTCGCTAGTAAAGGTGTGTGTGTAATTCTGAGAGCATCCAGCAGAGGGTAGATCAGTGAAGGGGTGTGTGTGTAAATCTGAGAGCATCCAGCAGAGGGTAGATCAGTGAAGGGGTGTGTGTGTAATTCTGACAGAATCCAGCAGAGGTGAGGTCAGTGAAGCTGTGTGTATGTGTAACTGTGAGAGCATCCAGCAGAGGGTAGATCATTAAAGGTGAGTGTGTGATTCTGAGAGCATCCAGCAGAGGGAAGATCAGTGAAGGGTTGTGCGTATAATTCTGAGAGCATCCAGCATCGGGTAGATAAGTAAATGAGAGTGTGTGATTCTGAAAGCATCCAGCAGAGGTTAGATCAGTGAAGGGGTGTGTGTGTAATTCTGAGAGCATCCAGCAGAAGCTAGCTCGCAAAGGTGTGTGTATGATTCTGACAGCATCCAGCAGATGTTAGATCAGTCAAGATGTGAGTGTGATGCTGAGAGCATCCAGCAGAGGGTAGATCAGTGAAGGGGTGTGTGTGTGATTCTGAGAGCATCCAGCAGAGGGAAGATCAGTGAAGGGGTGTGTGTGTAATTCTGAGAGCATCCAGCAGAGGGTAGATCAGCAAAGGTGTGTGTGTGTGTGTGTGTAATTCTGACAGCATCCAGCTGAGGGTAGATCAGTCAAGTTGTGCGTGTGATGCTGAGAGCATCCAGCAGAGGGTAGATCAGTGAAGGTGAGTGCGTGTAATTCTGAGAGCATCCAGCAGAAGGTAGCTAGTAAAGGTGTGTGTGTGATTCTGAGAGCATCCAGCAGAGGGTAGATCAGTGAAGGGATGTGTGTGTAATTCTGACAGCATCCAGCAGAGGGTAGATCAGTGAAGGGGTGTGTGGGTAATTCTGAGAGCATCCAGCAGAAGGTAGCTAGTAAAGGTGTGTGTGTGTTGCTGACAGCATCCAGTAGAGGGTAGATCACTCAAGTTGTGTGTGTTATTCTGAGAGCATCCAGGAGAGGGTTGAACAGTGAAGGGGTGTATGTGTAATTCTGAGAGCATCCAGCAGAGGGTAGATGAGTGAACGGGTGTGTGTGTAATTCTGAGAGCAGCCAGCAGAGGGTAGAGAAGTAAAATTTTGGATGTGATTCTGACAGCATCCAGCAGAGGTTAGATCAGTGAAGGGGTGTGTGTGCAATTCTGAGACCGTCCAGCAGAGGGTAGATAAGTAAAGTTTTGTGTGTGATTCTGACAGCATCCAGCAGAGGGTAGATCAGTAAAGGTGTGTGTGTGTGTGTGAGTGTGTGTGTGTGTAATTCTGACAGCATCCAGCAGAGGGTAGATCGGTCAAGATGTTTGTGTGATGCTGAGAGCATCCAGCAGAGGGTAGATGAGTGAAAGGGTGTGTGTGTAATTCTGAGAGCATCCAGCAGAGGGTAGATCAGTAAAGGTGTGCGTGTAATTCTGAGAGCATGCAGCAGAAGGTAGCTAGTAAAGGTGTGTGTGTGATTCTGACAGCATGCAGCAGAGGGTAGATCAGCAAAGGTGTGTGTGTATGTGAGTGTGTGTGTGTGTAATTCTGACAGCATCCAGCAGAGGGTAGATCGGTCAAGATGTTTGTGTGATGCTGAGAGCATCCTGCAGAGGGTAGATGAGTGAAGGGGTGTGTGTGTAATTCTGAGAGCATCCAGCAGAGGGTAGATCATTAAAGGTGTGCGTGTGTGTGAGTGTGTGTGTGTAATTCTGACAGCATCCAGCAGAGGGCAGATCAGTCAAGTTGTGTGTGTGATGCTGAGAGCATCCACCAGAGGGTAGGTCAGTGAAGATGTGTGTGTGTGTAATTGTGAGAGCATCTAGCAGTGGATAGACCAGTAAAGGTGAGTGTGTGAATCTGAGAGCATCCAGCAGAGAGTAGATGAGTGAAGGGGCGTGTGTGTAATTCTGAGAGCATCCAGCAGAAGGTAGATCAGTAAAGGTGTGTGTGTAATTCTGAGAGCATCCAGCAGAGGGTAGATAGAAAAGGTTTGCGTGTGATTCTAACAGCATCCAGCAGAGGGTAGATCAGTCAAGTTGTGTGTGTGATGCTGAGAGCATCCAGCAGCGAGCAGGTCAGTGAAGATGTGTGTGTGCTTCTGAGATCATCGAGCAGAGGGTAGATGAATGAAGGGGCGTGTGTTGTTCTGAGAGCATCCAGCAGAGGGTAGATCAGTGAAGGGGTGTGTGTGTAATTCTGAGAGCATCCAGCAGAAGGTAGCTAGTAAAGGTGTGTGTGTGATTCTTAGAGCGTCCAGCAGAAGGTAGATCAGTGAAGGGGTGTGTGTGTAATTCTGAGAGCATCCAGCAAAGTGTAGATCAGTGAAGGGGTGTGTGTGTAATTTTGGCAGCATCCAGCAGAGGGGAGGTCAGTGAAGATGTGTGTGTGTGTAATTGTGAGAGCATCTAGCAGTGGATAGACCAGTAAAGGTGAGTGTGTGAATCTGAGAGCATCCAGCAGAGGGTAGATGAGTGAAGGGGTGTGTGTGTAATTCTGAGAGCATCCAGCAGAGGGTAGATAAGTAAAGGTTTGTGTGTGATTCTGACAGCATCCAGCAGAGGTTAGATCAGTAAAGGTGAGTGTGTAATTCAGAGAGCATCCAGCAGAGGGTAGATAAGTAAAGGTTTGTGTGTGATTCTGACAGCATCCAGCAGAGGCTAGTACAGTGAAGGGGTGTGTGTGTAATTGTGAGAGCATCCAGCAGAGGGTGGGTCAGTAAAGATGTGCGTGTGCAATTCTGAGAGTATCCAGCAGAGCGTAGCTATAAAAGGTGTGCGTGTGATTCTGACAGCATCAAGCAGAGGGTAGATCAGTCAAGTTGTATGTGTGATGCTGAGAGCATCCAGCAGAGGGTAGGTCAGTGAAGATGTGTGTGTGTGTGATTCTGAGAGCATCCAGCAGAAGGTAGCTAGTAAAGGTGTGTGTGTAATTCTGAGAGCATCCAGCAGAGGGTAGATCAGTGAAGGGGTGTGTGTGTAAATCTGAGAGCATCCAGCAGAGGGTAGATCAGTGAAGGGGTGTGTGTGTAATTCTGACAGAATCCAGCAGAGGTGAGGTCAGTGAAGCTGTGTGTATGTGTAACTGTGAGAGCATCCAGCAGAGGGTAGATCATTAAAGGTGAGTGTGTGATTCTGAGAGCATCCAGCAGAGGGAAGATCAGTGAAGGGTTGTGCGTATAATTCTGAGAGCATCCAGCATCGGGTAGATAAGTAAATGAGAGTGTGTGATTCTGACAGCATCCAGCAGATGTTTGATCAGTCAAGATGTGAGTGTGATGCTGAGAGCATCCAGCAGAGGGAAGATCAGTGAAGGGGTGTGTGTGTAATTCTGAGAGCATCCAGCAGAGGGTAGATCAGCAAAGGGGTGTGTGTGTGTGTGTGTGTAATTCTGACAGCATCCAGCTGAGGGTAGATCAGTCAAGTTGTGTGTGTGATGCTGAGAGCATCCAGCAGAGGGTAGATCAGTGAAGGTGAGTGCGTGTAATTCTGAGAGCATCCAGCAGAAGGTAGCTAGTAAAGGTGTGTGTGTGATTCTGAGAGCATCCAGCAGAGGGTAGATCAGTGATGGGATGTGTGTGTAATTCTGACAGCATCCAGCAGAGGGTAGATCAGTGAAGGGGTGTGTGGGTAATTCTGAGAGCATCCAGCAGAAGGTAGCTAGTAAAGGTGTGTGTGTGTTGCTGACAGCATCCAGTAGAGGGTAGATCACTCAAGTTGTGTGTGTTATTCTGAGAGCATCCAGGAGAGGGTTGAACAGTGAAGGGGTGTATGTGTAATTCTGAGAGCATCCAGCAGAGGGTAGATGAGTGAACGGGTGTGTGTGTAATTCTGAGAGCAGCCAGCAGAGGGTAGAGAAGTAAAATTTTGGATGTGATTCTGACAGCATCCAGCAGAGGTTAGATCAGTGAAGGGGTGTGTGTGTAATTCTGAGACCGTCCAGCAGAGGGTAGATAAGTAAAGTTTTGTGTGTGATGCTGAGAGCATCCAGCAGAGGGTAGGTCAGTGAAGATGTGTGTGTGTGTGATTCTGAGAGCATCCAGCAGAGGGTAGATGAGTGAAGGGTTGTGTGTGTAATTCTGAGAGCATCCAGCAGAAGGTAGCTAGTAAAGGTGTGTGTGTAAATCTGAGAGCATCCAGCGGAGGGTAGATCAGTGAAGGGGTGTGTGTGTAATTCTGACAGAATCCAGCAGAGTGGTGGTCAGTGAAGATGTGTGTGTGTGTAATTGTGAGAGCATCCAGCAGAGGGTAGATCAGTAAAGGTGAGTGTGTGATTCTGAGAGTATCCAGCAGAGGGATGATCAGTGAAGGGTTGTGTGTATAATTCTGAGAGCATCCAGCAGAGGGTAAATAAGCAAAGGTTTGTGTGTGATTCTGAGAGCATCCAGCAGAGGGTAGATAAGTAAAGGTTTGTGTGTGATTCTGACAGCATCCAGCAGAGGGTAGATCGGTCAAGTTGTTTGTGTGATGCTGAGAGCATCCAGCAGTGGGTGGGTCAGTAAAGATGTGTGTGTGTAATTATGAGAGTATCCAGCAGAGGGTAGCTAGAAATGGTGTGCATGTGATTCTGACAGCATCCAGCAGATGACAGAGCAGTCAAGTTGTGTGTGTGATGCTGAGAGCATCCAGCAAAAGGTAGCTAGTAATGGTGTGTGTGTGATTCTGAGAGCATCCAGCAGAGGGTAGGTCAGTTAAGATGTGTATGTGTGTGATTACTGTAGCATCCAGCAGAGGGTAGATGAGTGAAGGGTTGTGTGTGTAATTCTGAGAGCATCCAGCAAAGGGAAGATCAGTGAAGAGGTGTTTGTGTAATTCTGACAGCATCCAGCAGAGGGGAGGTCAGTGAAGATGTGTGTGTGTGTAATTGTGAGAGCATCTAGCCGAGGGGAGATCAGTAAAGTTGAGTGTGTGATTCTGAGAGCATCCAGCAGAGGGAAGATCAGTGAAGGGTTGTGTGTGTAATTCTGAGGGCATCCAGCAGAGGGTAGATAAGTAAAGGTTTGTCTGTGATTCTGACAACATCCAGCAGAGGGTAGATCAGTAAAGGTGAGTGTGTGATTCTGACTGCATCCAGCAGAGGTTAGATCAATGAAGGGGTGTTTGTTTAATTCTGAGAGCATCCAGCAGAAGCTAGCTCGGAAAGGCGTGTGTATGATTCTGAGAGCATCCAGCTGAGGTTAGATAAGTCAAGTTGTGAGTGTGATGCTGATAGCATCCAGCAGAGGGTAGATCAGTGAAGGGGTGCGTGTGTAATTCTGAGAGCATCCAGCAGAGGGTAGATCAGTAAAGGTGTGTGTGTGTGTGTGTGTGTGTGTGTGTGTAATTCTGACAGCATCCAGCTCAGGGTAGATCAGTCAATCTGTGTGTGTGATGCTGAGAGCACGCAGAAGAGGATAGATCAGTGAAGGGGACTGTGTGTAATTCTGAGAGCATCCAACAGAAGGTAGTTAGTAAAGGTCTGTGTGTCATTCTGAGAGCATCCAGCAGAGGGTAGATCAGGGAAGGGGTGTGTGTGTAATTCTGACAGCATCCAGCAGAGCGGAGATCAATGAAGGGGTGTGTGTGTAATTCTGAGAGCATCCAGCTGAGGGTAGATCAGTAAAGGAGTGTGTAATTCTGAGAGCACCCAGCAGAGGGTAGATAAGTAAAGGTGAATGTGTGATTCTGAGAGTATCCAGCAGAGGGTAGCCAGTAAAGGTGTGTTTGTGAATCTGAAAGCATCGAGCAGAGAGTAGATCAGTCAAGTTGTGTGTGTGATGCTGAGAGCATCCAGCATAGGGTAGGTCGGTGATGATGTATGTGTGTGTAATTCTGAGAGCATCCAGCAGAGGGCTGATCAGTGCGTTGATGTGTGTGTAAATCTGAGAGCATCCAGCAGATGGTAGATCAGTGAAGGGGTGTGTGTGTAATTCTGAGAGCATCCAGCAGATGGTAGATTAATGAAGGGGTGTGAGTGTAATTCTGACAGCATCCAGCAGAGGGGAGGACAGTGAAGATGTGTGTGTGTAATTCTGAGAGCATCCAGCAGAAGGTAGCTAGTAAAGGTGTGCGTGTGATTCTGACAGCATCCAGCAGAGTGTAGATCAGTCAAGTTTTGAGTGTGATGCTGAGAGCATCCAGCAGAGGGTAGATCAGTGAGGGGGTGTGTGTGTAATTCTGAGAGCATCCAGCAGAGGGTAGATCAGGGAAGGAGTGTGTGTGTAATTCTGAGAGCATCCATCCGAGGGAAGATCATTGAAGGTGTGTGTGTGTAATTCTGAGAGCGTACAGCAGAGGGTAGATAAGTAAAGTTTTATGTGTGATTCTGGCAGCATCCAGCAGAGGGTTGATCAGCAAAGGTGTGTGTGTGTGTGTGTGTGTGTGTGTGTAATTCTGACAGCATCCAGCAGAGGGTAGATCAGTCAAGTTGTGAGTGTGATGCTGAGAGCATCCAGCAGAGGGTAGATCAGTGACGGGGTGTGTGTGTAATTCTGGGAGCATACAGCAGAGTGTAGATCAGTGAAGGGGTGTGTGTGTAATTCTGAGAGCATCCAGCCCAGGGTAGATCAGTGAAGGGGTGTGTGTGCGTAATACTGAGAGCATCCAGCAGAGGGTAGATAAGTACAGTTTTATGTGTGATTCTGACAGCATCCAGCAGAGGGTAGATCAGTGAAAGGGTGTGCGTGTAATTCTGACAGCATCCAGCAGAGGGTAGATCAGTAAAGGGGAGTGTGTGATCCTCAGAGCATCCAGCAGAGGGTAGATCAGTGAAGGGGAGTGTGTGTAATTGTGAGAGCATCCAGCAGAGGGTTGGTCAGTAAAGTTGTGTGTGTGTAATTCTGATACTATCCAGCAGAAGGTAGCTAGTAAAGGTGTGTGTGTGATTCGACAGCATCCAGCAGAGGGTAGATCAGTCAAGTTGTGCGTGTGATGCTGAGAGCATCCAGCAGGGGGTAAATCAGTAAAGCTGAGTGTGTGTGTAATTGTGAGAGCATCTACCAGAGGGTAGATCAGTAAAGGTGAGGGTGTGATTCTGACAGCATCCAGAAGAGGGTAAATCAGAGAAGAGGTGTGTGTGTAATTCAGAGAGCATCCAGCAGAGGGGAGATCAGTGAAGGGGTGTGTGCGTGTAATTCTGAGAGCATCCAGCAGAGGGTAGATAAGTAAAGGTTTGTTTGTGATTCTGACAGCATCCAGCAGAGGGTAGATCAGAGCAGGGGTGTGTGTGTGTAATTCTGAGAGCATCCGGCAGAGGGTAGGTAAGTAAAGGTTTGTGTGTGATTCTGACAGCATCCTGCAGAGGGTAGATCAGTAAAGGTGTATGTGTGTGTGTGTAATTCTGACAGCATCCAGCAGAGGGTAGATCAGTCAAGTTGTGTGTGTGATGCTGAGAGCATCCAGCAGAGGGTAGGTCAGTGAAGATGTTTGTGTGTGTAATTATGAGAGCATTTAGCAGAGGGTAGATCAGTAAAGGTGAGTAGGTGTTTCTGAGAGCATCCAGAAGAGGGTAGATCAGAGAAGAGGTGTGTGTGTAATTCAGAGAGCATCCAGCAGAGGGGAGATCAGTGAAGGGGTGTGTGCGTGTAATTCTGAGAGCATCCAGCAGAGGGTAGATAAGTAAAGGTTTGTTTGTGATTCTGACAGCATCCAGCAGAGGGTAGATCAGAGCAGGGGTGTGTGTGTAATTCTGAGAGCATCAAGCAGGGGTTAGATCAGTAAAGGTGAGTGTATGATTCTGAGAGCATCCAGCAGAGGGTAGATCAGTGATGGGATGTGTGTGTGATTGTGAGAGCATCCAGCAGAGCTTGGGTCAGTAAAGATGTGTGTGTGTAATTCTGATAGTATCCAGCAGAAGGTAGCTAGTAAAGGTCTGTGTGTGATTCGACAGCATCCAGCTGAGGGTAGATCAGTCAAGATGTGCGTGTGATGCTGAGATCATCCAGCAGAGGGTAGGTCAGTGAAGATGTGTGTGTGTGTAATTGTCAGAGCATCTAGCAGCGGGTAGATAAGTTAACGTGAGTGTGTGATTCTGAGAGCATCCAGAAGAGGGTAGATCAGTGAAGGGATGTGTATGTAATTCTGAGAGCATCCAGCAGAGTGTAGATCAGTAAAGAGGTGTGTGTGTGTAATTCTGAGAGCATCCAACAGAGGGCAGATAAGTAAAGGTTTGTGTGTGATTCTGACAGCATCCAGCAGAGGTTAGATCAGAGAAGGGGTGTGTGTGTGATTCTGAGAGCATCCAGCAGAGGGTAGATCAGTAAAGGTGAGTGTGTGATTCTGAGAGCATCCAGCAGAGGGTAGATCAGTGAAGGGGTGTGTGTGTCTAATTGTGAGAACATCCAGCAGAAGGTAGCTAGTAAAGCTGTGTGTGTGATTCGACAGGATTCAGCAGAGGGTAGATCAGTCAAGTTGTGCGTGTGATGCTGAGAGCCTCTTTCAGAGGTTAGATCAGTGAAGAGCTGTGTGTGTGATTCTGAGAGCATCCAGCAGAAGGTAGCTAGTAAAGGTGTGTGTGTAATTCTGAGAGCATCCAGCAGAGGGTAGATCAGTGAAGGGGTGTGTGTGTAAATCTGAGAGCATCCAGCAGAGGGTAGATCAGTGAAGGGGTGTGTGTGTAATTCTGACAGAATCCAGCAGAGGTGAGGTCAGTGAAGCTGTGTGTATGTGTAACTGTGAGAGC
Organism: Cetorhinus maximus; assembly: GCF_964194155.1. Taxonomy (NCBI): domain Eukaryota; kingdom Metazoa; phylum Chordata; class Chondrichthyes; order Lamniformes; family Cetorhinidae; genus Cetorhinus; species Cetorhinus maximus. The sequence goes on along the minus strand of NC_135901.1, from coordinate 34,424,595 downwards.
ATCCAGCAGAGGGTAGATCATTAAAGGTGAGTGTGTGATTCTGAGAGCATCCAGCAGAGGGAAGATCAGTGAAGGGTTGTGCGTATAATTCTGAGAGCATCCAGCATCGGGTAGATAAGTAAATGAGAGTGTGTGATTCTGACAGCATCCAGCAGATGTTTGATCAGTCAAGATGTGAGTGTGATGCTGAGAGCATCCAGCAGAGGGAAGATCAGTGAAGGGGTGTGTGTGTAATTCTGAGAGCATCCAGCAGAGGGTAGATCAGCAAAGGGGTGTGTGTGTGTGTGTGTGTGTAATTCTGACAGCATCCAGCTGAGGGTAGATCAGTCAAGTTGTGTGTGTGATGCTGAGAGCATCCAGCAGAGGGTAGATCAGTGAAGGTGAGTGCGTGTAATTCTGAGAGCATCCAGCAGAAGGTAGCTAGTAAAGGTGTGTGTGTGATTCTGAGAGCATCCAGCAGAGGGTAGATCAGTGATGGGATGTGTGTGTAATTCTGACAGCATCCAGCAGAGGGTAGATCAGTGAAGGGGTGTGTGGGTAATTCTGAGAGCATCCAGCAGAAGGTAGCTAGTAAAGGTGTGTGTGTGTTGCTGACAGCATCCAGTAGAGGGTAGATCACTCAAGTTGTGTGTGTTATTCTGAGAGCATCCAGGAGAGGGTTGAACAGTGAAGGGGTGTATGTGTAATTCTGAGAGCATCCAGCAGAGGGTAGATGAGTGAACGGGTGTGTGTGTAATTCTGAGAGCAGCCAGCAGAGGGTAGAGAAGTAAAATTTTGGATGTGATTCTGACAGCATCCAGCAGAGGTTAGATCAGTGAAGGGGTGTGTGTGTAATTCTGAGACCGTCCAGCAGAGGGTAGATAAGTAAAGTTTTGTGTGTGATGCTGAGAGCATCCAGCAGAGGGTAGGTCAGTGAAGATGTGTGTGTGTGTGATTCTGAGAGCATCCAGCAGAGGGTAGATGAGTGAAGGGTTGTGTGTGTAATTCTGAGAGCATCCAGCAGAAGGTAGCTAGTAAAGGTGTGTGTGTAAATCTGAGAGCATCCAGCGGAGGGTAGATCAGTGAAGGGGTGTGTGTGTAATTCTGACAGAATCCAGCAGAGTGGTGGTCAGTGAAGATGTGTGTGTGTGTAATTGTGAGAGCATCCAGCAGAGGGTAGATCAGTAAAGGTGAGTGTGTGATTCTGAGAGTATCCAGCAGAGGGATGATCAGTGAAGGGTTGTGTGTATAATTCTGAGAGCATCCAGCAGAGGGTAAATAAGCAAAGGTTTGTGTGTGATTCTGAGAGCATCCAGCAGAGGGTAGATAAGTAAAGGTTTGTGTGTGATTCTGACAGCATCCAGCAGAGGGTAGATCGGTCAAGTTGTTTGTGTGATGCTGAGAGCATCCAGCAGTGGGTGGGTCAGTAAAGATGTGTGTGTGTAATTATGAGAGTATCCAGCAGAGGGTAGCTAGAAATGGTGTGCATGTGATTCTGACAGCATCCAGCAGATGACAGAGCAGTCAAGTTGTGTGTGTGATGCTGAGAGCATCCAGCAAAAGGTAGCTAGTAATGGTGTGTGTGTGATTCTGAGAGCATCCAGTAGAGGGTAGGTCAGTTAAGATGTGTATGTGTGTGATTACTGTAGCATCCAGCAGAGGGTAGATGAGTGAAGGGTTGTGTGTGTAATTCTGAGAGCATCCAGCAAAGGGAAGATCAGTGAAGAGGTGTTTGTGTAATTCTGACAGCATCCAGCAGAGGGGAGGTCAGTGAAGATGTGTGTGTGTGTAATTGTGAGAGCATCTAGCCGAGGGGAGATCAGTAAAGTTGAGTGTGTGATTCTGAGAGCATCCAGCAGAGGGAAGATCAGTGAAGGGTTGTGTGTGTAATTCTGAGGGCATCCAGCAGAGGGTAGATAAGTAAAGGTTTGTCTGTGATTCTGACAACATCCAGCAGAGGGTAGATCAGTAAAGGTGAGTGTGTGATTCTGACTGCATCCAGCAGAGGTTAGATCAATGAAGGGGTGTTTGTTTAATTCTGAGAGCATCCAGCAGAAGCTAGCTCGGAAAGGCGTGTGTATGATTCTGAGAGCATCCAGCTGAGGTTAGATAAGTCAAGTTGTGAGTGTGATGCTGATAGCATCCAGCAGAGGGTAGATCAGTGAAGGGGTGCGTGTGTAATTCTGAGAGCATCCAGCAGAGGGTAGATCAGTAAAGGTGTGTGTGTGTGTGTGTGTGTGTGTGTGTGTAATTCTGACAGCATCCAGCTCAGGGTAGATCAGTCAATCTGTGTGTGTGATGCTGAGAGCACGCAGAAGAGGATAGATCAGTGAAGGGGACTGTGTGTAATTCTGAGAGCATCCAACAGAAGGTAGTTAGTAAAGGTCTGTGTGTCATTCTGAGAGCATCCAGCAGAGGGTAGATCAGGGAAGGGGTGTGTGTGTAATTCTGACAGCATCCAGCAGAGCGGAGATCAATGAAGGGGTGTGTGTGTAATTCTGAGAGCATCCAGCTGAGGGTAGATCAGTAAAGGAGTGTGTAATTCTGAGAGCACCCAGCAGAGGGTAGATAAGTAAAGGTGAATGTGTGATTCTGAGAGTATCCAGCAGAGGGTAGCCAGTAAAGGTGTGTTTGTGAATCTGAAAGCATCGAGCAGAGAGTAGATCAGTCAAGTTGTGTGTGTGATGCTGAGAGCATCCAGCATAGGGTAGGTCGGTGATGATGTATGTGTGTGTAATTCTGAGAGCATCCAGCAGAGGGCTGATCAGTGCGTGGATGTGTGTGTAAATCTGAGAGCATCCAGCAGATGGTAGATCAGTGAAGGGGCGTGTGTGTAATTCTGAGAGCATCCAGCAGATGGTAGATTAATGAAGGGGTGTGAGTGTAATTCTGACAGCATCCAGCAGAGGGGAGGACAGTGAAGATGTGTGTGTGTAATTCTGAGAGCATCCAGCAGAAGGTAGCTAGTAAAGGTGTGCGTGTGATTCTGACAGCATCCAGCAGAGTGTAGATCAGTCAAGTTTTGAGTGTGATGCTGAGAGCATCCAGCAGAGGGTAGATCAGTGAGGGGGTGTGTGTGTAATTCTGAGAGCATCCAGCAGAGGGTAGATCAGGGAAGGAGTGTGTGTGTAATTCTGAGAGCATCCATCCGAGGGAAGATCATTGAAGGTGTGTGTGTGTAATTCTGAGAGCGTACAGCAGAGGGTAGATAAGTAAAGTTTTATGTGTGATTCTGGCAGCATCCAGCAGAGGGTTGATCAGCAAAGGTGTGTGTGTGTGTGTGTGTGTGTGTGTGTAATTCTGACAGCATCCAGCAGAGGGTAGATCAGTCAAGTTGTGAGTGTGATGCTGAGAGCATCCAGCAGAGGGTAGATCAGTGACGGGGTGTGTGTGTAATTCTGGGAGCATACAGCAGAGTGTAGATCAGTGAAGGGGTGTGTGTGTAATTCTGAGAGCATCCAGCCCAGGGTAGATCAGTGAAGGGGTGTGTGTGCGTAATACTGAGAGCATCCAGCAGAGGGTAGATAAGTACAGTTTTATGTGTGATTCTGACAGCATCCAGCAGAGGGTAGATCAGTGAAAGGGTGTGCGTGTAATTCTGACAGCATCCAGCAGAGGGTAGATCAGTAAAGGGGAGTGTGTGATCCTCAGAGCATCCAGCAGAGGGTAGATCAGTGAAGGGGAGTGTGTGTAATTGTGAGAGCATCCAGCAGAGGGTTGGTCAGTAAAGTTGTGTGTGTGTAATTCTGATACTATCCAGCAGAAGGTAGCTAGTAAAGGTGTGTGTGTGATTCGACAGCATCCAGCACAGGGTAGATCAGTCAAGTTGTGCGTGTGATGCTGAGAGCATCCAGCAGGGGGTAAATCAGTAAAGCTGAGTGTGTGTGTAATTGTGAGAGCATCTACCAGAGGGTAGATCAGTAAAGGTGAGGGTGTGATTCTGACAGCATCCAGAAGAGGGTAAATCAGAGAAGAGGTGTGTGTGTAATTCAGAGAGCATCCAGCAGAGGGGAGATCAGTGAAGGGGTGTGTGCGTGTAATTCTGAGAGCATCCAGCAGAGGGTAGATAAGTAAAGGTTTGTTTGTGATTCTGACAGCATCCAGCAGAGGGTAGATCAGAGCAGGGGTGTGTGTGTGTAATTCTGAGAGCATCCGGCAGAGGGTAGGTAAGTAAAGGTTTGTGTGTGATTCTGACAGCATCCTGCAGAGGGTAGATCAGTAAAGGTGTATGTGTGTGTGTGTAATTCTGACAGCATCCAGCAGAGGGTAGATCAGTCAAGTTGTGTGTGTGATGCTGAGAGCATCCAGCAGAGGGTAGGTCAGTGAAGATGTTTGTGTGTGTAATTATGAGAGCATTTAGCAGAGGGTAGATCAGTAAAGGTGAGTAGGTGTTTCTGAGAGCATCCAGAAGAGGGTAGATCAGAGAAGAGGTGTGTGTGTAATTCAGAGAGCATCCAGCAGAGGGGAGATCAGTGAAGGGGTGTGTGCGTGTAATTCTGAGAGCATCCAGCAGAGGGTAGATAAGTAAAGGTTTGTTTGTGATTCTGACAGCATCCAGCAGAGGGTAGATCAGAGCAGGGGTGTGTGTGTAATTCTGAGAGCATCAAGCAGGGGTTAGATCAGTAAAGGTGAGTGTATGATTCTGAGAGCATCCAGCAGAGGGTAGATCAGTGATGGGATGTGTGTGTGATTGTGAGAGCATCCAGCAGAGCTTGGGTCAGTAAAGATGTGTGTGTGTAATTCTGATAGTATCCAGCAGAAGGTAGCTAGTAAAGGTCTGTGTGTGATTCGACAGCATCCAGCTGAGGGTAGATCAGTCAAGATGTGCGTGTGATGCTGAGATCATCCAGCAGAGGGTAGGTCAGTGAAGATGTGTGTGTGTGTAATTGTCAGAGCATCTAGCAGCGGGTAGATAAGTTAACGTGAGTGTGTGATTCTGAGAGCATCCAGAAGAGGGTAGATCAGTGAAGGGATGTGTATGTAATTCTGAGAGCATCCAGCAGAGTGTAGATCAGTAAAGAGGTGTGTGTGTGTAATTCTGAGAGCATCCAACAGAGGGCAGATAAGTAAAGGTTTGTGTGTGATTCTGACAGCATCCAGCAGAGGTTAGATCAGAGAAGGGGTGTGTGTGTGATTCTGAGAGCATCCAGCAGAGGGTAGATCAGTAAAGGTGAGTGTGTGATTCTGAGAGCATCCAGCAGAGGGTAGATCAGTGAAGGGGTGTGTGTGTCTAATTGTGAGAACATCCAGCAGAAGGTAGCTAGTAAAGCTGTGTGTGTGATTCGACAGGATTCAGCAGAGGGTAGATCAGTCAAGTTGTGCGTGTGATGCTGAGAGCCTCTTTCAGAGGTTAGATCAGTGAAGAGCTGTGTGTGTAATTCTGAGAGCAACCAGCAGAAGGTAGCTAGTAAAGGTGTGTGTGTGATGCTGACAGCATCCAGTAGAGGGTAGATCAGTCGAGTTGTGTGTGTGATGCTGAGAGCATCCAGGAGAGGGTTGAACAGTGAAGGGGCGTGTGTGTAATTCTGAGAGCATCCAGCGGAGGGTAGATCAGTGAAGGGGTGTGTGTGTCTAATTGTGAGAACATCCAGCAGAAGGTAGCTAGTAAAGCTGTGTGTGTGATTCGACAGGATTCAGCAGAGGGTAGATCAGTCAAGTTGTGCGTGTGATGCTGAGAGCCTCTTTCAGAGGTTAGATCAGTGAAGAGCTGTGTGTGTAATTCTGAGAGCAACCAGCAGAAGGTAGCTAGTAAAGGTGTGTGTGTGATGCTGACAGCATCCAGTAGAGGGTAGATCAGTCGAGTTGTGTGTGTGATGCTGAGAGCATCCAGGAGAGGGTTGAACAGTGAAGGGGCGTGTGTGTAATTCTGAGAGCATCCAGCGGAGGGTAGATCAGTGAAGGGGTGTGTGTGTAATTCTGAGAGCACCCAGAAAAGGGGAGATAAGTAAAATTTTGGATGTGATTCTGACAGCATCCAGCAGAGGTTAGATCAGTGAAGGTGTGTGTGTATAATTCTGAGACCGTCCAGCAGAGGGTAGATAAGTAAAGTTTTGTGTGTCATTCTGACAGCATACAGCAGAGGGTAGATCAGTAAAGGTGTGTGTGTGTGTGTGTGTGTGTGTGTGAGTGTGTGTGTGTGTAATTCTGACAGTATCCAGCAGAGGGTAGATCTGTCAAGTTGTGTGTGTGATGCTGAGAGCATCCACCAGAATGTAGATGAGTGAAGGGGTGTGTGTGTAATTCTGAGAGCATCCAGCAGAGGTTAGATAAGTAAAGTTTTGTGTGCGATTATGACAGCATCCAGCAGAGGGTAGATCAGTAAAGGTGTGTGGGAAATTCTGAGAGCATCCAACAGAAGGTAGATCAGTGAAGGAGTGTGTGAGTAATTCTAAGAGCACCAGGCAGAGGGTAGATAAGTAAAATTTTGGATGTGATTCTGACAGCATCCAGCAGAGGTTAGATCAGTGAAGGGGTGTGTGTGTAATTCTGAGACCGTCCAGCAGGGTGTAGATAAGTAAAGTTTAGTGTGTGATTCTGACAGCATCCAGCAGAGTGTAGATCAGTAAAGGGGTGTGTGTGTGTGTGTGTGTGTGTGTGAGTGTGTGTGTGTGTAATTCTGACAGCATCCAGCAGAGGGTAGATCGGTCAAGGTGTTTGTGTGATGCTGAGAGAATCCAGCAGAGGGTAGATGAGTGAAGGGGTGTGTGTGTAATTCTGAGAGCATCCAGCAGAGGATAGATCAGTAAAGGTGTGCGTGTAATTCTGAGAGCATCCATCAGTAGGTAGCTAGGAAAGGTGTGTGTGTGATTCTGACAGCATGCAGCAGAGGGTAGATCAGACAAGTTGTGTGTGTGATGCTGAGAGCGTCCAGCAGAGGGTAGATCAGTGCAGGGTTTTGTGCGATTCTGAGAGCATCCAGCAGAGGGTAGATCAGTGAAGGTGCGTGTGTTTAATTCTGAGAGTATCAAGCAGAGGGTAGCCAGTAAAGGGGTGTTTGTGAATCCGAAAGCATCCAGCAGAGAGTAGATCAGTAAAGTTGTGTGTGTGATACTGAGAGCATCCAGCACAGGGTAGGTCAGTGATGATGTGTGTGTGTGTAATTCTGAGAGCATCCAGCAGAGGGTAGATCAGTGAAGGGGTGTGTGTCTAATTCTGAGAGCATCCAGCAGAGGGTAGATCAGTGAAGGGGTGTGTGTCTAATTCTGAGAGCATCCAGCAGAGGGTAGATTAATGAAGGGGTGTGAGTGTAATTCTGACAGCATCCAGCAGAGGGGAGGTCAGTGAAGATGTGTGTGTGTAATTCTGAGAGCATCCAGCAGAAGGTAGCTAGTAAAGGTGTGTGTGTGATTCTCACAGCATCCAGCAGAGGGTTGATCAGTCAAGTTTTGAGTGTGATGCTGAGAGCATCCAGCAGACGGTAGATCAGTGAGGGGTGTTTGTGTAATTCTGAGAGCATCCAGCAGAGGGTAGATCAGGGAAGGGGTGTGTGTGTAATTCTGAGAGCATCCATCCGAGGGATGATCAGTGAAGGTGTGAGTGTTTAATTCTGAGAGCATACAGCAGAGGGTAGATAAGTAAAGTTTTGTGTGTGATTCTGACAGCATCCAGCAGAGGGTAGATCAGTAAAGGTGTGTGTGTGTGTGTGTGTGTGTGTGTGTGTGTGTGTAATTCTGACAACATCCAGCAGAGGGTAGATCAGTCAAGTTGTGAGTATGATACTGAGAGCATCCACCAGAGGGTAGGTCAGTGAAGATTGGTGTGTGTATAATTGTGAGAGCATCTAGCAGAGGGTTGATCAGTAAAGGTAAGTGTGTGATTCTGAGAGCATCCAGAAAAGGGTAGATCAGTGAAGGGCTGTCGGTGTAATTCAGAGAACTTCCAGCAGAGGGTAGATCAGTGAAGGGGTGTCGGTGTAATTCAGAGAGCATCCAGCAGAGGGTAGGTAAGTAAAGGTTCGTGTGTGAATCTGACAGCATCCGGCAGAGGGTAGATCAGTGACGGGGTGTGTGTGCAATTCTGGGAGCAACCAGCAGAGGGGAGATCAGTGAAGGGGTGTGTGCGTAATTCTGAGAGCATCCAGCCCAGGGTAGATCAGTGAAGGGGTGTGTGTGTGTAATACTGAGAGCATCCAAGCAGAGGGTAGATAAGTACAGTTTTATGTGTGATTCTGACAGCATCCAGCAGAGGGTAGATCATTGAAAGGGTGTGCGTGTAATTCTGAGAGCATCCAGCAGAGTATAGATAAGTAAAGGTTTTTGTGTGATTCTGACAGCATCCTGCAGAGGGTAGATCAGTAAAGGTGTGTGTGTGTGTGTGTGTGTGTGTAATTCTGACAGCATCCAGCAGAGAGTAGATCAGTCAAGTTTGTGTGTGATGCTGAGAGCATCCAGCAGAGGGTAGGTCAGTGAAGATGTGTGTGTGTGTAATTGTGAGAGCATCTAGCAGAGGGTAGATCAGTAAAGGTGAGTAGGTGTTTCTGAGAGCATCCAGAAGAGGGTAGATCAGAGAAGAGGTGTGTGTGTAATTCAGAGAGCATCCAGCAGAGGGGAGATCAGTGAAGGGGTGTGTGCGTGTAATTCTGAGAGCATCCAGCAGAGGGTAGATCAGTGAAGGGATGTGTATGTAATTCTGAGAGCATCCAGCAAAGGTTAGATCAGTAAAGGGGCGTGTGTGTGTAATTCTGAGAGCATCCAACAGAGGGCAGAAAAGTAAAGGTTTGTGTGTGATTCTGACAGCATCCAGCAGAGGTTAGATCAGAGAAGGGGTGTGTGTATGATTCTGAGAGCACCCAGCAGAGGGTAGATCAGTAAAGGTGAGTGTATGATTCAGAGAGCATCCAGCAGAGGGTAGATCAGTGAAGGGGTGTGTGTGTAATTGTGAGAGCATCCAGCAGAAGGTAGCTAGTAAAGGTGTCTGTGTGATTCGACAGCATCCAGCAGAGGGTAGATCAGTCAAGTTGTGCGTGTGATGCTGAGAGCATCCAGCAGAGGGTAGATGAGTGAAGGAGTGTGTGTGTAATTCTGAGAGCGTCCAGCAGAGGGTAGATCAGTGAAGGGTTGTGTGTGTAATTCTGACAGCATCCAGCAGAGGGTAGATCAGTGAAGGGGTGTATGTGTAATTCTGAGGGCATCCAGCAGAGCGTAAATTAGTGAAGGTGTTTGTGTAATTATGACAACATCCAGCAGAGTGTAGATAAGTAAAGTTTTGTGTGTGATTCTGACAGCATCCAGCAGAGGGTAGATCAGTAAAGGTGAGTGTGTGATTCCGAGAGCTTCCAGCAGAGGGTAGATCAGTTAACGTGCGTGTTTGTATGTGTTTGTAATTCTGACAGCATCCAGCAGAGGGTAGATCGGTCAAGTTGTGTGTGTGATGCTGAGAGCATCCAGCAGAGGGTAGATGAGTGAAGGAGTGTGTGTGTAATTCTGAGAGCATCCAGCAGAATGTAGATCAGTAAAGGTGTGCATGTAATTCTGAGTGCATCCAGCAGAAGGTAGCTAGTAAAGGTGTGTGTGTGATTCTGACAGCATCCAGCAGAGGGTAGATCAGACAAGTTGTGTGTGCGATGCTGAGAGCGTCCAGCAGATGGTAGATCAGTGCAGGGTTTTGTGTGATTCTGAGAGCATCCAGCAGAGGGTAGATCAGGGAAGGGGTGTGTGTGTAATTCTGAGAGCATCCAGCAGAGGGTAGATCAGTAAAGATGTGTGTGTGTTTGTGTGTGTGTGTGTGTGTAATTCTGACAGCATCCAGCAGAGGGTAGATCAGTCAAGTTGTGTGTGTGATTCTGAGAGCATCCAGCAGAGGGTAGGTCAGTGAAGATGAGTGTGTGTATAATTGTGAGAGCATCTAGCAGAGGGTAGATCAGTAAAGGTGAGTGTGTCATTCTGAGAGCATCCAGCAGAGGGTAGATCAGTGAAGGGGTGTGTGTGTACTTCTGAGAGCACCCAGAAAAGGGTAGATAAGTATAATTTTGGATGTGATTCTGACAGCATCCAGCAGAGGTTAGATCAGTGAAGGGGTGTGTGTATAATTCTGAGACCGTCCAGCAGAGGGTAGATAAGTAAAGTTTTGTGTGTGATTCTGACAGCATCCAGCAGAGGGTAGATCAGTAAAGGTGTGTGTGTGTGTGTGAGTGTGTGTGTGTGTAATTCTGACAGCATCCAGCAGAGGGTAGATCGGTCAAGTTGTGTGTGTGATGCTGAGAGCATCCAGCAGAGCGTAGATGAGTGAAGGGGTGTGTGTTAAATTCTTAGAGCACCCAGCAGAGTGTTGATCAGTAAAGGTGTGCGTGTAATTCTGAGAGCATCCAGCAGAAGGTAGCTAGTAAAGGTGTGTGTGTGATTCTGACAGCATCCGGCAGAGGGTAGATCAGACAAGTTGTGTGTGTGAAGCTGGGAGCGTCCAGCAGATGGGAGATCAGTGCAGGGTTTTGTGTGATTCTGAGAGCATCTGGCAGAGGGTAGATCAGTGAAGGGGCGTGTGTTTAATTCTGAGAGTATCCAGCAAAGGGTAGCCAGTAAAGGTGGGTTTGTGAATCTGAAAGCATCCAGCAGAGACTAGATCAGTCAAGTTGTGTGTGTGATGCTGAGAGCATCCAGCATAGGGTAGGTCAGTGATGATGTGTGTGTGTGTAATTCTGAGAGCATCCAGCAGAGCGTTGATCAGTGCAGGGGTGTGTGTGTAAATCTGAGAGCATCCAGCAGAGGGTAGATTAATGAAGGGGTGTGAGTGTAATTCTGACAGCATCCAGCGGAGGGGAGGTAAGTGAAGATGTGTGTGTGTGTAATTGTGAGAGCATCTAGCAGAGGGTAGATCAGTAAAGGTGTGTGTGTTATTCTGCGAGCATCCAGTAGAGGGTAGATCAGTGAAGGGTTGTGTGTGTAATTCTGAGAGCATCCAGCAGAGGGTAGACCATTAAATGTGTGCGTGTGTAATTCTGAGAGTATCCAGCAGAAGGTAGATACGTAAAGGTGAGCGTGTGATTCTGACAGCATCGAGAAGAGGGTAGATCAGTCAATTTGTGTGTATGATGCTGAGAGCATCCAGCAGAGGTTAGATCAGTGAGGGTGTGTGTGTGTATTTCTGAGAGCAACCCGCAGAGGGTAGATCAGGGAAGGGGTGTGTGTGTAAATCTGAGTGCATCCAGCAGAGGGTAGATCAGTGAAGGGGTGTGTGTCTAATTCTGAGAGCATACTGCAGAGGATAGATAAGTAAAGGTTTGTGTGTCATTCTGACAGCATCCAGCAGAGGGTAGGTCAGTAAAGGTGTGTGTGTGTGTGTGTGTGTGTGTGTGTGTGTGTGTGTGTGTGTGTGTGTGTGTGTGTGTAATTCTGACAGCATACGGCAGAGGGTAGATCAGTCAAGTTGTGTGTGTGTAATTCTGCGAGTATCCAGCAGAAGGTAATTAGTAAAGGTGTGTGTGTGATTCTGACAGCATTAAGCAGAGGGTGGGTCAGTAAAGATGTATGTGTGTAATTCTGAGAGTATCCAGCAGAAGGTAGTTAGTAAAGGTGTGTGTGTGATTCTGACAGCATTAAGCAGAGGGTGGGTCAGTAAAGATGTATGTGTGTAATTCTGAGAGTATCCAGCAGAAGGTAGTTAGTAAAGGTGTGTGTGTGATTCTGACAGCATCCAGCAGAGGGTAGATCAGTCAAGGTGTGCGTGAGATGCAGAGAGCATCCAGCAGAGGGTAGGTCAGTGAAGAGGTGTGTGTGTTTAATTCTGAGAGCATCCAGCAGAGGGTAGATCAGTGAAGGGGTGTGTTTGTAATTCTGAGAGCATCCAGCAGAGGGTAGATATGTGAAGGGGTGTGTGTGCAATTCTGAGAGCATCCAGCAGAGGGTAGATCAGTGAAGGGGTGTGTGTGTAATTCTGACAGCATCCAGCAGAGGGTAGATCAGTGAAGGGGTGTGTGAGAAATTCTGAGAACATCCAGCAGAATGTAGCTAGTAATGGTGTGTGTGTGATTCTGACAGCATCCAGCAGAGGGTAGATCAGGCAAGTTGTGTGTGTGATGCTGAGAGCATCCAGCAGATGGTAGTTCTGAGAAGATGTGTGTGTGTGTAATTCTGAGAGTATCCAGCAGAGGGTAGATGAGTGAAGGGGTCTATGTGTAATTCTGAGAGCATCCAGCAGAGGGTAAATCAGTGAAGCTGTGCGTGTAATTCTGAGAACATCCAGCAGAGGGTAGATAAGTAAAGGTTTGTGTGAGATTCTGACAGCATCCAGCAGAGGGTAGATTAGTAAAGATGAGTGTGTGATTCTGAGAGCATCCAGCAGAGGGTAGACTAGTAAAGGTGCGTGTGTGTGTAATTCTGACAGCATCCAGCAGAGGGTAGATCAGTCAAGTTGTGTGTGTGATTCTGAGACCCTCCCGCAGAGGGTAGATCAGTGAAGCGGTGTGTGTGTGTGTAATTCTGAGTTATCCAGCAGAGGGTAGATCAATAAAGGTGTGTGTGTGTAATTCTGAGAGCATCCAGCGGAGGGTGGTGGAGTAAAGGTGAGTTTGCGTGATTCTGACAGCATCCAGCTGAGGGCAGATCAGTCAAGTTGTGCGTGTGATGCCGAAAGCATCCAGCAGAGTGTAGGTCAGTGAAGATGTGTGTGTGTTTAATTCTGAGAACATCCAGCAGAGGGTAGATCAGTGAAGGGGTGTGTGTGTAATTCTGAGAGCATCCAGCAGAGGGTAGATAAGTAAGGTTTGTGTGTGATTCTGACAGCATCCAGCAGAGGGTAGATCAGTGAATGGGTGTGTGTGTAATTCTCAGAGCATCCAGCAGAGGGTTGCTAGTGAAGATATGTGTGAGTGTATTTTGGAGTGCATCTAGCAGAGGGTAGATCAGTAAAGGTGAGTGTGTGATTCTGAGAGCATCCCGCAGAGGGTAGATCAGTGAAGGGGTGTGTGTGTAATTCTGACAGCATCCAGCAGTGGGTGGTTCAGTAAAGGTGAGTGTGCATGATTCTGAGAGCATCCAGCAGAGGGTAGCTAGGAAAGGTGTGTGTATGATTCTGACAGCATCCAGCCGAGGGTAGATCAGTCAAGTTGTGTGTGTGATTCTGAGAGAGTCCAGCAGTGGGTAGATCAGTGAAGGGGTGTGTGTGTAATTCTGAGAGCATCCTGCAGAGGGTAGATAAGTAAAGGTTTGTGTGTGATTCCGACAGCATCCAGCAGAGGGTAGATCAGTGAATGAGTCTGTGTGGAATTCTGAGAGCATCCAGCGGAGGGTTGGTCAGTGAAGATATCTGTGAGTGTCATTCTGAGAGCATCGAGCAGAGGGTAGATCAGTGAAGGGGTGTGTGTGTAATTCAGAGAGCATCCAGCAGAGGGTAGATAAGTAAAGGTTTGTGTGTGTTTCTGACAGCATCCAGCAGAGGGTACATCAGTGAAGGGGTGTGCGTGAAATTCTGATAGCATCCAGCAGAGGGTAGGTGAGTGAAGATGTGTGTGAGTGTAATTGTGAGAGCATCTAGCAGAGGGTAGATCAGTAAAGGTGAGTGTGTGATTCTGAGGGCATCCAGCAGAGGGTAGATCAGTGAAGGGGTGTGTTTGTAATTCTGGGAGCATCAAGCAGAGGGTAGATCAGTAAAGGTGTGTGTGTAATTCTGAGAGTATCCAGCAGAGCATAGATCAATAATGGTGTGTGTGTGTAATTCTGAGACCATCCAGCAGAGGGTGGTTCAGTAAAGGTGAGTGTGCGTGATTCTGAGAGCATCCAGCAGAAGGCAGCTAGTAAAGGTGTGTGTGTGATTCTGACAGCATGCAGCAGAGGGTAGATCAGTCAAGTTGTGTGTGTGATGCCGAGAGCATTCAGCAGAAGGTAGGTCAGTGAAGATGTGTGTGTGTGTCATTCTGAGAGCTTCCAGTAGAGGGTAGATCAGTGAAGGGGTGTGTGTGTAATTGTGAGAGCATCCAGCAGAGGGTGGGTCAGTAAAGATGTGTGTGTGTAATTCAGAGAGTATCCAGCAGAAGGTAGCTAGTAAAGGTGTGTGTGTGATTCTGACAGCATCCAGCAGAGGGTAGATCAGTCAAGTTGTGCGTGTGATGCTGAGAGCATCCAGCAGATGGTAGGTCAGTGAAGATGTATGTGGTGTAATTCTGAGAGCATCCAGCAGAGGGTAGATCAGTGAAGGTGTGTGTGTGTAATTCTGAGAGCATCCAGCAGAGGGTAGATCAGGGAAGGGGTGTGTGTGTAATTCTGAGAGCATCCAGCAGAGGGTAGATCACTGAAGGGGTGTGTGTCTACTTCTGAGAGCATACTGCAGAGGGTAGATAACTAAAGGTTTGTGTGTGATTCTGACAGCATCCAGCAGAGGGTAGATCAGTAAAGATGTGTGTGTGTTTGTGTGTGTGTGTGTGTGTGTAATTCTGACAGCATCCAGCAGAGGGTAGATCAGTCAAGTTGTGTGTGTGATTCTGAGAGCATCCAGCAGAGGGTAGGTCAGTGAAGATGAGTGTGTGTAGAATTGTGAGAGCATCTAGCAGAGGGTAGATCAGTAAAGGTGAGTGTGTCATTCTGAGAGCATCCAGCAGAGGGTAGATCAGTGAAGGGGTGTGTGTGTACTTCTGAGAGCACCCAGAAAAGGGTAGATAAGTATAATTTTGGATGTGATTCTGACAGCATCCAGCAGAGGTTAGATCAGTGAAGGGGTGTGTGTATAATTCTGAGACCGTCCAGCAGAGGGTAGATAAGTAAAGTTTTGTGTGTGATTCTGACAGCATCCAGCAGAGGGTAGATCAGTAAAGGTGTGTGTGTGTGTGAGTGTGTGTGTGTGTAATTCTGACAGCATCCAGCAGAGGGTAGATCGGTCAAGTTGTGTGTGTGATGCTGAGAGCATCCAGCAGAGCGTAGATGAGTGAAGGGGTGTGTGTTAAATTCTTAGAGCACCCAGCAGAGTGTTGATCAGTAAAGGTGTGCGTGTAATTCTGAGAGCATCCAGCAGAAGGTAGCTAGTAAAGGTGTGTGTGTGATTCTGACAGCATCCGGCAGAGGGTAGATCAGACAAGTTGTGTGTGTGAAGCTGGGAGCGTCCAGCAGATGGGAGATCAGTGCAGGGTTTTGTGTGATTCTAGGAGCATCTGGCAGAGGGTAGATCAGTGAAGGGGCGTGTGTTTAATTCTGAGAGTATCCAGCAAAGGGTAGCCAGTAAAGGTGGGTTTGTGAATCTGAAAGCATCCAGCAGAGACTAGATCAGTCAAGTTGTGTGTGTGATGCTGAGAGCATCCAGCATAGGGTAGGTCAGTGATGATGTGTGTGTGTGTAATTCTGAGAGCATCCAGCAGAGCGTTGATCAGTGCAGGGGTGTGTGTGTAAATCTGAGAGCATCCAGCAGAGGGTAGATTAATGAAGGGGTGTGAGTGTAATTCTGACAGCATCCAGCGGAGGGGAGGTAAGTGAAGATGTGTGTGTGTGTAATTGTGAGAGCATCTAGCAGAGGGTAGATCAGTAAAGGTGTGTGTGTTATTCTGCGAGCATCCAGTAGAGGGTAGATCAGTGAAGGGTTGTGTGTGTAATTCTGAGAGCATCCAGCAGAGGGTAGACCATTAAATGTGTGCGTGTGTAATTCTGAGAGTATCCAGCAGAAGGTAGATACGTAAAGGTGAGCGTGTGATTCTGACAGCATCGAGAAGAGGGTAGATCAGTCAATTTGTGTGTATGATGCTGAGAGCATCCAGCAGAGGTTAGATCAGTGAGGGTGTGTGTGTGTATTTCTGAGAGCAACCCGCAGAGGGTAGATCAGGGAAGGGGTGTGTGTGTAAATCTGAGTGCATCCAGCAGAGGGTAGATCAGTGAAGGGGTGTGTGTCTAATTCTGAGAGCATACTGCAGAGGATAGATAAGTAAAGGTTTGTGTGTCATTCTGACAGCATCCAGCAGAGGGTAGGTCAGTAAAGGTGTGTGTGTGTGTGTGTGTGTGTGTGTGTGTGTGTGTGTGTGTAATTCTGACAGCATACAGCAGAGGGTAGATCAGTCAAGTTGTGTGTGTGATTCTGAGAGCATCCAGCAGAGGGTAGGTCAGTGAAGATGTGTGTGTGTATAATTGTGAGAGCATCTAGCAGAGGGTAGATCAGTGAAGGGGTGTGTGTGTAAATCTGAGAGCATCCAGCAGAGGGTAGATCAGTGAAGGGGTGTGTGTAATTCTGAGAGCATCCAGCATAGGGTAGATAAGTAAAGGTTTGTGTGTGATTCTGACAGCATCCAGCAGAGCTTAGATCAGTGAAGGGGTGTGTGTGTAATTCTGAGAGCATCCAGAGGAGGGTAGATCAGTAAATGTGAGTGTGTGATTCTGAAAGCATCCAGCAGAGGGTAGATCAGTGAAACGGTGTGTGTGTAATTGTGAGAGCATCCAGCAGAGGGTGGGTGAGTAAAGATGTGTGCGTGTAATTCTGAGAGCATCCAGCAGAGGGTAGATAAGTAAAGGTTTGTGTGCGATTCTGACAGCGCCCAGCAGAGGATAGATCAGTAAAGGTACGTGTGTGATTCTGAGAGCATCCAGCAGAGGGTAGCTCAGTGTAGGGGTGTGTGTGTGTAATTCTGAGAGCTTCCAGCCGAGCGTAGATCAGAAAAGGTGTTTGTGTTATTCTGAGAGCATTTGGCCGAGGGTAGATAAGTAAAGGTTTGTGTGTGATTCTGACAGTGTCCAGCAGAGGGTAGATCAGAAAAGGTGTTTGTGTGATTCTAAGAGCATCCAGCAGAGGGTAGATCAGTGAAGGGGTGTGTGTGTGTGTAATTCTGAGAGCATCCATCAGAGGGTAGATTAGTAAAGGTATGTGTGTAATTCTGCGATCATCCAGCAGAGGGTAGATCAGTAAAGCTGTGTGTGTGTGTAATTTTGAGAGCATCCAGCAGAGGGTAGATCAGAACCGGTGAATGGATGTAGTTCTAAGATTATCCAGCAGAGCGTAGATCAATAAAGGTGTGTGTGTGTAATTCTGAGAGCATCCAGCAGAGGGTAGATCAGTACAGGTGAATGGAAGTAATTCTGAGATTATCCAGCAGAGCATAGATCAACAAAGGTGTGTGTGTGTAATTCTGAGAGCATCCAGCAGAGGGTGAATCAGTAAAGGTGAGTGAGCGTGATTCTAAGAACATCCTGCAGAGGGTAGATCAGTGAAGGGGTGTGTGTGTAATTCTGAGAACATCCAGCAGAAGGTAACTAGTAAAGGTGTGTGTGTGATTCTGACAGCATCCAGCAGAGGGTAGATCAGTCAGGTTGTGTGTGATGCCGAGAGCATCCAGCAGAGGGTAGGTCAGTGAAGATGTGTGTGTGTGTGATTCTGAGAGCGTCCAGCAGAGGGTAGATCAGTGAATGGGTGTGTGTGTAATTCTGAGAGCATCCAGCAGAGGGTAGATCAGTAAAGGAATGTGTGTAATTCTGAGAGCATCCAGCAGAGGATAGATAAGTAAAGGATTGTGTGTGAATCTGACAGCATCCAGCAGAGGGTACATCAGTGAAGGGTGTGTGCGTAATTCTGATAGCATCCAGCAGAGGGTAGATCAGTGAAGGGGTGTGTGTGTAATTCTGAGAGCATCCAGCAGAGGGTAGATCAGTAAAGGTATGTGTGTAATTCTGAGAGCATCCAGCAGAGGATAGATAAGTAAAGGATTGTGTGTGAATCTGACAGCATCCAGCAGAGGGTACATCAGTGAAGGGTGTGTGCGTAATTCTGATAGCATCCAGCAGAGGGTAGATCAGTGAAGGGGTGTGTGTAATTCTGAGAGCATCCAGCAGAGGGTAGATAAGTAAAGGTTTGTGTGTGAATCTGACAGCATCCAGCAGAGGGTACATCAGTGAAGGTGTGTGTGTGTAATTTTGATAGCATCCAGCAAAGGGTAGGTGTGTGAAGATGTGTGTGAGTGTAATTGTGAGAGCATCTAGCAAAGGGTAGATCAGTAAAGGTGAGTGTGTGATTCTGAGAGCATCCAGCAGAGGGTGGATCAATGAAGGGGTGTGTGTGTAATTCTGGGAGCATGAAGCACAGGGTTGATCAGTAAAGGTGTGGGTGAAATTCTGAGAGCATCCAGCAGAGGGTAGATTAGTAAAGGTTTGTGTGTGATTCTGACAGCGTCCAGCAGAGGATAGATCAGTAAAGGTACGTGTGTGATTCTGAGAGCATCCAGTAGAGGGTAGCTCAGTGATGGAGTGTGTGTGTGTAATTCTGAGAGCATCCAGCAGAGGGTAGATCAGAAAAGGTGTGTGTGTAATTCTGAGAGCATCCAGCAGAGGGTGGATATGTTAAGGTTTGTGTGTGATTCTGACAGCGTCCAGCAGAGGACTGATCAGAAAAGGTGTTTGTGTGATTCTGAGAGCATCCAGCCGAGGGTAGATCAGTAACGGTGTGTGTGTGTGTGTGTGTGTGTGTGTGTGCTTGTGTGTGTGTGTGTGTTTGTGTGTATGTAATTCTGAGACCCTCCAGCAGAGGGTAGATCAGAAAAGCTGTGTGTGTGTGTAATTCTGAGAGCATCCAGCAGAGGGTAGATCGTAGATCAGTAGATGTGAATGGATTTAATTCTGAGATTATCCAGCAGAGCATAGGTCAACAAAGGTGTGTGTGTGTAATTATGAGAGCATCCAGCAGAGGGTGGTTCAGTAAAGGTGAGTGTGCGTGATTCTGAGCGCATCCAGCAGAGGGTAGATCAGTGAAGGGGTGTGTGTGTAATTCTGAGAACATCCAGCAGAAGGTAACTAGTAAAGGTGTGTGTGTGATTCTGACAGCATCCAGCAGAGGGTGGGTCTGTAAAGATGTGTGTGTGTAATTCTGAGAGTATCCAGCAGAATGTAGCTAATCAAGGTGTGTGTGTGATTCTGACAGCATCCAGCAGATGGTAGATCAGTCAAGTTGTGTGTGTGATGCTTAGAGCATCCAGAAGAGGGTAGGTCAGTGAAGATGCTTGTGCGTGTAATTCAGAAAGCATCCAGCAGAGGGTAGATCAGTGAAGGGGTGTGTGTGTAATTCTGACGGCATCCGGCAGAGGGTAGATCAGTCAAGTTGTGTGTGTGATGCTGAGAGCATCCAGCAGAGGGTAGGTCAGTGAAGATGTGTGTGTGTGTAATTCTGAGAGCATCCAGCAGAGGGTAGAACAGTGAAGGGGTGTGTGTGTAATTCTGAGAGCGTCCAGCAGAGGGTAGATCAGCGAAGGGTTGTGTGTGTAATTCTGACAGCATCCAGCAGAGGGTAGATCAGTGAAGGGGTGTATGTGTAATTCTGAGAGCATCCAGCAGAGTGTAGATAAGTAAAGTTTCGTGTGTGATTCTGATAGCATCCAGCAGAGGGTAGATCAGTAAAGGTGAGTGTGTGATTCTGAGAGCTTCCAGCAGAGGGTAGATCAGTAAACCTGCGTGTTTGTATGTGTTTGTTATTCTGACAGCATCCAGCAGAGGGAAGATCAGTCAAGTTGTGTGTGTGATTCTCGGACCCTCCAGCAGAGGGTAGATCAGTGAAGCTGTGTGTGTGCGTGTAATTCTGAGTTATCCAGCAGAGGGTATTTCAATAAAGGTGTGTGCGTGTAATTCTGAGGGCATCCAGCAGAGGGTGGTGCAGTAAAGGTGAGTGTGCGTGATTCTGAGAGCATCCAGCAGAGGGTAGCTCAGTGAAGGGGTGTGTGTGTGTAATTGTGAGAGCATCCAGCAGAGGGTAGCAAGTAAAGGTGTATATCTGATTCTGACAGCATCCAGCAGAGTGTTGATCAGTCAAGTTGTGTGTTTGATGCTGAGAGCATCCAGCAAAGGGTAGGTCAGTGAAGGGGTGTGTGTGTAATTCTGAGAGTATCCAGCAGAGGGTAGATAAGTAAAGGTTAGTGCGTGATTCTGACAGCATCTAGCAGAGGGTAGATCAGTGAATGGGTGTGTGTGTAATTCTGAGAGCATCCAGCAGAGGGTAGGTAGTGAAGATATGTGTGAGTGTAATTCTGAGAGCATCTAGCAGAGGGTAGATCAGTAAAGGTGAGTGTGTGATTCTGAGAGCATCCAGCAGAGGGTAGATCAGTGAAGGGGTGTGTGTGTAATTCTGAGAGCATCCAGCAGAGGGTAGATCAGAAAAGGTATGTGCGTAATTCTGAGAGCATCCAGCAGAGGGTAGATAAGTAAAGGTTTGTGTGTGATTCTGACAGCATCCAGCAGAGGGTAGATCAGTAATGGTTTGTGTGTGTGTGTATGTCTGTGTGTTTGTGTGTGTGTGTGTGTGTGTGTGTGTGTGTGTGTGTGTGTGTGTGTGTGTGTGTATGTAATTCTGAGACCATCCAGCAGAGGGTAGATCAGTTAAGCTGTGTGTGCGTGTAATTTTGAGAGCATCCAGCAGAGGGGAGATCAGTAAAGGTGAATGGATGTAATTCTGAGATTATCCAGCAGAGCGTAGATCAATAAAGTTGTGTGTGTGTAATTCTCAAAGCATCCAGCGCAGGGTAGATCAGTACAGGTTAATGGATGTCATTCTGAGATTATCCAGCAGAGCATAGATCAATAAAGGATTGTGTGTGTAATTCTGAGAGCATCCAGCAGAGGGTGGTTCAGTAGAGGTGTGCATGTAATTTTGAGACCATCCAGCAGAGGGTAGATCAGTGAATTGTGCGTGTGTAATTCTGAGAACATCCAGCAGAGGGTAGATCAGTAAAGGTGCATGGATGTAATTCTGAGATTATCCAGCTGATGGTGGTTCAGTAACGGTGAGTGTGCGTGACTCTGAGAGCATCCAGCAGAGGGTAGATCAGTGTAGTGGTGTGTGTGTAATTCTGAAAACATCCAGAAGAAGGTAGCTAGTAAAGGTACGTGTGTGATTCTGACAGCATCCAGCAGAGGGTAGATCAGTCAAGTTCTGTGTGTGATGCTAAAAACATCCAGCAGAGGGTAGGTCAGTGAAGATGTGTGTGTGTGTAATTCTGAGAGCATCCAGCAGAGGGTAGATCAGTGAAGGGGTGTGTGTGTAATTCTGAGAGCATCCAGCAGAGGGTAGATCAGTGAAGGGGTGTATGTGTAATTCTGAGAGCATCCAGCAGAGGGTAAATCAGTGAAGGTGTGTGTGTAATACTGAGAACATCCAGCAGAGGGTAGGTAAGTAAAGTTTTTTGTGTGATTCTGACAGCATCCAGCAGAGGCTAGATCAGTAAAGGTGAGTGTGTGATTCTGAGAGCATCCAGCAGAGGGAAGATCCGTAAAGGTGCGTGTGCGTGTATGTAATTCTGACAGCATCCAGCAGAGGGTAGATCAGTCAAGTTGTGTGTGTGATTCTGAGACCCTCCAGCAGAGGGTAGATCAGTGATGCTGTGTATGTGTTTGTAATTCTGAGTTTTCAGCAGAGGGTAGATCAATAAAGCTGAGTGCGTGTAATTCTGAGAGCATCCAGCAGAGGGTGGATCAGTCAAGTTGTGCGTCTGATGCCGAAAGCATCGAGCAGAGGGTAGATTAGTGAAGGGGTGTGTGTGTAATTCTGAGAGCATCCAGCAGAGGGTAGGTGAGTGAAGATGTGTTTGAGTGTAATTGTGAGAGCATCTAGCAGAGGGTAGATCAGTAAAGGTGAGTGTGTGATTCTGAGAGCATACAGCAGAGGGTAGATCAGTGAAGGTGTTTGTGTGTAATTCTGGGAGCATCAAGCAGAGGGTAGAGAAGTAAAGGTGTGTGTGTAATTCTGAGAGCATCCAGCAGAGGGTAGATATGTAAAGGTTTGTGTTTGATTCTGACAGCTTCCAGCAGAGGGTAGATCAGAAAAGGTCTTTGTGTGATTCTGAGAGCATCCAGCCGAGGGAAGATCAGTGAAGGGGTGTGTGTGTGTAATTCTGAGAGCATCCAGCAGAGGGTAGATCAGTAAAGGTATGTGTGTAATTCTGGGAGCATCCAGCAGAGGGTAGATCAGTACAGGTGAATGGATGTAATTCTGAGATTATCCAGCAGAGCATAGATCAACAAAGTTGTGTGTGTGTAATTCTGAGAGCATCCAGCAGAGGGTGGTTCAGTAAAGGGGTGTGCGTGTAATTCTGAGAACATCCAGCAGAAGGTAACTGGTAAAGGTGTGTATGTGATTCTGACAGCATCCAGCAGAGGGTGGGTCAGTAAAGATGTATGTGTGTAATTCTGAGAGTATCCAGCAGAAGGTAGTTAGTAAAGGTGTGTGTGTGATTCTGACAGCATTAAGCAGAGGGTGGGTCAGTAAAGATGTATGTGTGAAATTCTGAGAGTATCCAGCAGAAGGTAGTTAGTAAAGGTGTGTGTGTGATTCTGACAGCATCCAGCAGAGGGTAGATCAGTCAAGGTGTGCGTGAGATGCAGAGAGCATCCAGCAGAGGGTAGGTCAGTGAAGAGGTGTGTGTGTTTAATTCTGAGAGCATCCAGCAGAGGGTAGATCAGTGAAGGGGTGTGTTTGTAATTCTGAGAGCATCCAGCAGAGGGTAGATATGTGAAGGGGTGTGTGTGCAATTCTGAGAGCATCCAGCAGAGGGTAGATCAGTGAAGGGGTGTGTGTGTAATTCTGACAGCATCCAGCAGAGGGTAGATCAGTGAAGGGGTGTGTGAGAAATTCTGAGAACATCCAGCAGAATGTAGCTAGTAATGGTGTGTGTGTGATTCTGACAGCATCCAGCAGAGGGTAGATCAGGCAAGTTGTGTGTGTGATGCTGAGAGCATCCAGCAGATGGTAGTTCTGAGAAGATGTGTGTGTGTGTAATTCTGAGAGTATCCAGCAGAGGGTAGATGAGTGAAGGGGTCTATGTGTAATTCTGAGAGCATCCAGCAGAGGGTAAATCAGTGAAGCTGTGCGTGTAATTCTGAGAAAATCCAGCAGAGGGTAGATAAGTAAAGGTTTGTGTGAGATTCTGACAGCATCCAGCAGAGGGTAGATTAGTAAAGATGAGTGTGTGATTCTGAGAGCATCCAGCAGAGGGTAGACTAGTAAAGGTGCGTGTGTGTGTAATTCTGACAGCATCCAGCAGAGGGTAGATCAGTCAAGTTGTGTGTGTGATTCTGAGACCCTCCCGCAGAGGGTAGATCAGTGAAGCGGTGTGTGTGTGTGTAATTCTGAGTTATCCAGCAGAGGGTAGATCAATAAAGGTGTGTGTGTGTAATTCTGAGAGCATCCAGCGGAGGGTGGTGGAGTAAAGGTGAGTTTGCGTGATTCTGAAAGCGTCCAGCAGAGGGTAGTTAGTAAGGGTGTGTGTGTGATTCTGACAGCATCCAGCTGAGGGCAGATCAGTCAAGTTGTGCATGTGATGCCGAAAGCATCCAGCAGAGTGTAGGTCAGTGAAGATGTGTGTGTGTTTAATTCTGAGAGCATCCAGCAGAGGGTAGATCAGTGAAGGGGTGTGTGTGTAATTCTGAGAGCATCCAGCAGATGGTAGATAAGTAAGGTTTATGTGTGATTCTGACAGCATCCAGCAGAGGGTAGATCAGTGAATGGGTGTGTGTGTAATTCTCAGAGCATCCAGCAGAGGGTTGCTAGTGAAGATATGTGTGAGTGTATTTTGGAGTGCATCTAGCAGAGGGTAGATCAGTAAAGGTGAGTGTGTGATTCTGAGAGCATCCCGCAGAGGGTAGATCAGTGAAGGGGTGTGTGTGTAATTCTGACAGCATCCAGCAGTGGGTGGTTCAGTAAAGGTGAGTGTGCATGATTCTGAGAGCATCCAGCAGAGGGTAGCTAGGAAAGGTGTGTGTATGATTCTGACAGCATCCAGCCGAGGGTAGATCAGTCAAGTTGTGTGTGTGATTCTGAGAGAGTCCAGCAGTGGGTAGATCAGTGAAGGGGTGTGTGTGTAATTCTGAGAGCATCCTGCAGAGGGTAGATAAGTAAAGGTTTGTGTGTGATTCCGACAGCATCCAGCAGAGGGTAGATCAGTGACTGAGTCTGTGTGTAATTCTGAGAGCATCCAGCAGAGGGTAGATAAGTAAAGGTTTGTGTGTGTTTCTGACAGCATCCAGCAGAGGGTACATCAGTGAAGGGGTGTGTGTGTAATTCTGATAGCATCCAGCAGAGGGTAGGTGAGTGAAGATGTGTGTGAGTGTAATTGTGAGAGCATCTAGCAGAGGGTAGATCAGTAAAGGTGAGTGTGTGATTCTGAGAGCATCCAGCAGAGGGTAGATCAGTGAATGGGTGTGTTTGTAATTCTGGGAGCATCAAGCAGAGGGTAGATCAGTAAAGGGGTGTGTGTGTAATTCTGATAGCATCCAGCAGAGGGTAGATCAGTGAAGGGGTGTCTTTGTAATTATGGGAGCATCAAGCAGAGGATAGATCAGTAAAGGTGTGTGTGTAATTCTGAGAGGATCTAGCGGAGGGTAGATAAGTAAAGGTTTGTGTGTGAATCTGACAGCGTCCAGCAGAGGGTAGGTCAGTAAAGGTATGTGTGTAATACTGAGAGCATCCAGCGGAGGGGAGATCAGTACAGGTGAATGGATGTAATTCTGAGATTATCCAGCAGAGCATAGATCAATAATGGTGTGTGTGTGTAATTCTGAGACCATCCAGCAGAGGGTGGTTCAGTAAAGGTGAGTGTGCGTGATTCTGAGAGCATCCAGCAGAAGGCAGCTAGTAAAGGTGTGTGTGTGATTCTGACAGCATGCAGCAGAGGGTAGATCAGTCAAGTTGTGTGTGTGATGCCGAGAGCATTCAGCAGAAGGTAGGTCAGTGAAGGTGTGTGTGTGTATGATTCTGAGAGCATCCAGTAGAGGGTAGATCAGTGAAGGGGTGTGTGTGTAATTGTGAGAGCATCCAGCAGAGGGTGGGTCAGTAAAGATGTGTGTGTGTAATGCAGAGAGTATCCAGCAGAAGGTAGCTAGTAAAGGTGTGTGTGTGATTATGACAGCATCCAGCAGAGGGTAGATCAGTCAAGTTGTGCGTGTGATGCTGAGAGCATCCAGCAGATGGTAGGTCAGTGAAGATGTGTGTGTGTGTAATTCTGACAGCATCCAGCAGAGGGTAGATCAGTCAGGTTGTGCGTGTGATGCCGAGAGCATCCAGCAGAGGGTAGGTCAGTGAAGTTGTGTGTGCGATTCTGAGAGCGTCCAGCAGAGGGTAGATCAGTGAATGGGTGTTTGTGTAATTCTGAGAGCATCTAGTAGAGGGTAGATCAGTAAAGGTGTGCGTGTAATTCTGAGAGCATCCAGCAGAGGGTAGATAAGTAAAGGTTTGTGTGTGATTCTGACAGAATCCAGCAGAGAGTAAATAAGTGAATGGGTGTGTGTGTAATTCTGATAGTATCCAGCAGAGGGTAGGTGAGTGAAGATGTGTGTGAGTTTAATTGTGAGAGCATCTAGCAGAGGGTATATCAGTAAAGGTGTGTGTGTGATTCTGAGAGCATCCAGCTGAGGGTAGTTCAGTAAAGGTTTGTGTGTGATTCTGACAGCGTCCAGCAGAGGGTAGATCAGTAAACGTATGTGCGTGATTCTGAGAGCATCCAGCAGTGGGTAGCTCAGTGAAGGGGTGTGGTGTAATTATGAGAGCATCCAGCAGAGGGTAGCTAGAAAAGGTGTATGTCTGATTCTGACAGCATCCAGCAGAGTGTTGATCAGTCAAGCTGTGCGTTTGATGCTGAGACCATCCAGCAAAGGGTAGGTCAGTGAAGGGGTGTGTGTGTAATTCTGAGAGTATCCAGCAGAGGGTAGATAAGTAAAGGTTTGTGTGTGATCCTGACAGCATCTAGCAGAGGGTAGATTAGTGAAGGGGTGTGTGTGTAATACTGAGAGCATCCAGCAGAGGGTAGGTGAGTGAAGATGTGTTTGAGTGTAATTGTGAGAGCATCTAGCGGAGGGTAGATCAGTAAAGGTGAGTGTGTGATTCTGAGAGCATACAGCAGAGGGTAGATCAGTGAAGGTGTTTGTGTGTAATTCTGGGAGCATCAAGCAGAGGGTAGAGAAGTAAAGGTGTGTGTGTAATTCTGAGAGCATCCAGCAGAGGGTAGATATGTAAAGGTTTGTGTTTGATTCTGACAGCTTCCAGCAGAGGGTAGATCAGAAAAGGTCTTTGTGTGATTCTGAGAGCATCCAGCCGAGGGAAGATCAGTGAAGGGGTGTGTGTGTGTAATTCTGAGAGCATCCAGCAGAGGGTAGATCAGTAAAGGTATGTGTGTAATTCTGGGAGCATCCAGCAGAGGGTAGATCAGTACAGGTGAATGGATGTAATTCTGAGATTATCCAGCAGAGCATAGATCAACAAAGTTGTGTGTGTGTAATTCTGAGAGCATCCAGCAGAGGGTGGTTCAGTAAAGGGGTGTGCGTGTAATTCTGAGAACATCCAGCAGAAGGTAACTGGTAAAGGTGTGTATGTGATTCTGACAGCATCCAGCAGAGGGTGGGTCAGTAAAGATGTATGTGTGTAATTCTGAGAGTATCCAGCAGAAGGTAGTTAGTAAAGGTGTGTGTGTGATTCTGACAGCATTAAGCAGAGGGTGGGTCAGTAAAGATGTATGTGTGAAATTCTGAGAGTATCCAGCAGAAGGTAGTTAGTAAAGGTGTGTGTGTGATTCTGACAGCATCCAGCAGAGGGTAGATCAGTCAAGGTGTGCGTGAGATGCAGAGAGAATCCAGCAGAGGGTAGGTCAGTGAAGAGGTGTGTGTGTTTAATTCTGAGAGCATCCAGCAGAGGGTAGATCAGTGAAGGGGTGTGTTTGTAATTCTGAGAGCATCCAGCAGAGGGTAGATATGTGAAGGGGTGTGTGTGCAATTCTGAGAGCATCCAGCAGAGGGTAGATCAGTGAAGGGGTGTGTGTGTAATTCTGACAGCATCCAGCAGAGGGTAGATCAGTGAAGGGGTGTGTGAGAAATTCTGAGAACATCCAGCAGAATGTAGCTAGTAATGGTGTGTGTGTGATTCTGACAGCATCCAGCAGAGGGTAGATCAGGCAAGTTGTGTGTGTGATGCTGAGAGCATCCAGCAGATGGTAGTTCTGAGAAGATGTGTGTGTGTGTAATTCTGAGAGTATCCAGCAGAGGGTAGATGAGTGAAGGGGTCTATGTGTAATTCTGAGAGCATCCAGCAGAGGGTAAATCAGTGAAGCTGTGCGTGTAATTCTGAGAAAATCCAGCAGAGGGTAGATAAGTAAAGGTTTGTGTGAGATTCTGACAGCATCCAGCAGAGGGTAGATTAGTAAAGATGAGTGTGTGATTCTGAGAGCATCCAGCAGAGGGTAGACTAGTAAAGGTGCGTGTGTGTGTAATTCTGACAGCATCCAGCAGAGGGTAGATCAGTCAAGTTGTGTGTGTGATTCTGAGACCCTCCCGCAGAGGGTAGATCAGTGAAGCGGTGTGTGTGTGTGTAATTCTGAGTTATCCAGCAGAGGGTAGATCAATAAAGGTGTGTGTGTGTAATTCTGAGAGCATCCAGCGGAGGGTGGTGGAGTAAAGGTGAGTTTGCGTGATTCTGAAAGCGTCCAGCAGAGGGTAGTTAGTAAGGGTGTGTGTGTGATTCTGACAGCATCCAGCTGAGGGCAGATCAGTCAAGTTGTGCATGTGATGCCGAAAGCATCCAGCAGAGTGTAGGTCAGTGAAGATGTGTGTGTGTTTAATTCTGAGAGC
Organism: Cetorhinus maximus; assembly: GCF_964194155.1. Classification (NCBI taxonomy): domain Eukaryota; kingdom Metazoa; phylum Chordata; class Chondrichthyes; order Lamniformes; family Cetorhinidae; genus Cetorhinus; species Cetorhinus maximus. The sequence continues at coordinate 34,397,134 of NC_135901.1, read as the reverse complement.
ATCCAGCAGAGGGTAGATCAGTGAAGGGGTGTGTGTGTAATTCTGAGAGCATCCAGCAGATGGTAGATAAGTAAGGTTTATGTGTGATTCTGACAGCATCCAGCAGAGGGTAGATCAGTGAATGGGTGTGTGTGTAATTCTCAGAGCATCCAGCAGAGGGTTGCTAGTGAAGATATGTGTGAGTGTATTTTGGAGTGCATCTAGCAGAGGGTAGATCAGTAAAGGTGAGTGTGTGATTCTGAGAGCATCCCGCAGAGGGTAGATCAGTGAAGGGGTGTGTGTGTAATTCTGACAGCATCCAGCAGTGGGTGGTTCAGTAAAGGTGAGTGTGCATGATTCTGAGAGCATCCAGCAGAGGGTAGCTAGGAAAGGTGTGTGTATGATTCTGACAGCATCCAGCCGAGGGTAGATCAGTCAAGTTGTGTGTGTGATTCTGAGAGAGTCCAGCAGAGGGTAGATCAGTGAAGGGGTGTGTGTGTAATTCTGAGAGCATCCTGCAGAGGGTAGATAAGTAAAGGTTTGTGTGTGATTCCGACAGCATCCAGCAGAGGGTAGATCAGTGACTGAGTCTGTGTGTAATTCTGAGAGCATCCAGCAGAGGGTAGATAAGTAAAGGTTTGTGTGTGTTTCTGACAGCATCCAGCAGAGGGTACATCAGTGAAGGGGTGTGTGTGTAATTCTGATAGCATCCAGCAGAGGGTAGGTGAGTGAAGATGTGTGTGAGTGTAATTGTGAGAGCATCTAGCAGAGGGTAGATCAGTAAAGGTGAGTGTGTGATTCTGAGAGCATCCAGCAGAGGGTAGATCAGTGAATGGGTGTGTTTGTAATTCTGGGAGCATCAAGCAGAGGGTAGATCAGTAAAGGGGTGTGTGTGTCATTCTGATAGCATCCAGCAGAGGGTAGATCAGTGAAGGGGTGTCTTTGTAATTATGGGAGCATCAAGCAGAGGATAGATCAGTAAAGGTGTGTGTGTAATTCTGAGAGGATCTAGCGGAGGGTAGATAAGTAAAGGTTTGTGTGTGAATCTGACAGCGTCCAGCAGAGGGTAGGTCAGTAAAGGTATGTGTGTAATACTGAGAGCATCCAGCGGAGGGGAGATCAGTACAGGTGAATGGATGTAATTCTGAGATTATCCAGCAGAGCATAGATCAATAATGGTGTGTGTGTGTAATTCTGAGACCATCCAGCAGAGGGTGGTTCAGTAAAGGTGAGTGTGCGTGATTCTGAGAGCATCCAGCAGAAGGCAGCTAGTAAAGGTGTGTGTGTGATTCTGACAGCATGCAGCAGAGGGTAGATCAGTCAAGTTGTGTGTGTGATGCCGAGAGCATTCAGCAGAAGGTAGGTCAGTGAAGGTGTGTGTGTGTATGATTCTGAGAGCATCCAGTAGAGGGTAGATCAGTGAAGGGGTGTGTGTGTAATTGTGAGAGCATCCAGCAGAGGGTGGGTCAGTAAAGATGTGTGTGTGTAATGCAGAGAGTATCCAGCAGAAGGTAGCTAGTAAAGGTGTGTGTGTGATTATGACAGCATCCAGCAGAGGGTAGATCAGTCAAGTTGTGCGTGTGATGCTGAGAGCATCCAGCAGATGGTAGGTCAGTGAAGATGTGTGTGTGTGTAATTCTGACAGCATCCAGCAGAGGGTAGATCAGTCAGGTTGTGCGTGTGATGCCGAGAGCATCCAGCAGAGGGTAGGTCAGTGAAGTTGTGTGTGCGATTCTGAGAGCGTCCAGCAGAGGGTAGATCAGTGAATGGGTGTTTGTGTAATTCTGAGAGCATCTAGTAGAGGGTAGATCAGTAAAGGTGTGCGTGTAATTCTGAGAGCATCCAGCAGAGGGTAGATAAGTAAAGGTTTGTGTGTGATTCTGACAGATTCCAGCAGAGAGTAAATAAGTGAATGGGTGTGTGTGTAATTCTGATAGTATCCAGCAGAGGGTAGGTGAGTGAAGATGTGTGTGAGTTTAATTGTGAGAGCATCTAGCAGAGGGTATATCAGTAAAGGTGTGTGTGTGATTCTGAGAGCATCCAGCTGAGGGTAGTTCAGTAAAGGTTTGTGTGTGATTCTGACAGCGTCCAGCAGAGGGTAGATCAGTAAACGTATGTGCGTGATTCTGAGAGCATCCAGCAGTGGGTAGCTCAGTGAAGGGGTGTGGTGTAATTATGAGAGCATCCAGCAGAGGGTAGCTAGAAAAGGTGTATGTCTGATTCTGACAGCATCCAGCAGAGTGTTGATCAGTCAAGCTGTGCGTTTGATGCTGAGACCATCCAGCAAAGGGTAGGTCAGTGAAGGGGTGTGTGTGTAATTCTGAGAGTATCCAGCAGAGGGTAGATAAGTAAAGGTTTGTGTGTGATCCTGACAGCATCTAGCAGAGGGTAGATCAGTGAATGGGTGTGTGTGTAATTCTGAGAGCATCTAGCAGAGGGTAGATCAGTAAATGTGAGTGTGTGATTCTGAAAGCATTCAGCAGAGGGTAGATCAGTGAAGGGGTGTGTGTGTAATTCTGAGAGCATCCAGCAGAGGGTAGATCAGAAAAGGTATGTGTGTAATTCTGAGAGCATCCAGCAGAGGGTAGATAAGTAAAGGTTTGTGTGTGATTCTGACAGCATCCAGCAGAGGGTACATCAGTGAAGGGGTGTGTGTGTAATTCTGACAGCATCCAGCAGAGGGTAGGTGAGTGAAGATGTGTGTGAGTGTAATTGTGAGAGCATCTAGCACAGGGTAGATCAGTAAAGGTGAGTCTGTGATTCTGAGAGCATCCAGCAGAGGGTAGATCAGTGAATGGTTGTGTGTATAATTCTGGGAGCATGAAGCAGAGGGTAGATCAGTAAAGGTGTGTGTGTAATTCTGAGAGCATCCAGCAGAGGGTAGATAAGTAAAGGTTTGCGTGTGTTTCTGACAGCGTCCAGCAGAGGGAAGATCAGTAAAGGTTTGTGTGTGATTCTTACAGCGTCCAGCAGAGGTTAGATCAGTAAAGTTATGTGTGTAATTCTGGGAGCATCCAGCAGAGGGTAGATAAGTAAAGGTTTGTGTGTGATTCTGACAGCATCCAGCAGAGGGTAGATCAGTAAAGGTTTGTGTGTGTGTGTGTGTCTGTCTGTTTGTGTGTGTTTGTGTGTGTGTGTGTGTGTGTGTGTGTGTGTGTGTATGTAATCCTGAGACCATCCCGCAGAGGGTAGATCAGTAAAGCTGTGTGTGTGTCTAATTCTGAGAGCATCCAGCAGAGGGTAGATCAGTAAAGGTGAATGGATGTAATTCTGAGACCATCCAGCTGAGGGTAGATCAGTCAAGTTGTGCGTGTGATGCTGACAGCATCCAGAAGAAGGTAGGTCAGTGAAGATGTGTGTGTGTTTAATTCTGAGAGCATCCAGCAGAGGGTAGATCAGTGAAGGGGTGTGTGTGTAATTCTGAGAGCATCCAGCAGAGGGTAGATCAGTGAAGGGGTGTATGTGTACTTCTCAGAGCATCCAGCAGAGGGTAAATCAGTGAAGGTGTGTGTGTAATTCTGAGAGCATCCAGCAGAGTGTAGATAAGTAAAGTTTTGTGTGTGATTCTGACAGCATCCAGCAGAGAGTAAATAAGTGAATGGGTGTGTGTGTAATTCTGATAGTATCCAGCAGAAGGTAGGTGAGTATAGATGTGTGTGAGTGTAATTGTGAGAGCATCTAGCAGAGGGTATATCAGTAAAGGTGAGTGTGTGATTCTGAGAGCATCCAGCTGAGGGTCGATCAGTGAAGGGGTGTGTGTGTAATTCTGAGAGCATCCTGCAGAGGGTAGATAAGTAAAGGTTTGTGTGTGATTCTGACAGCATCCAGCAGAGGGCAGATCAGTGAATGGGTCTGTGTGTAATTCTGAGAGCATCCAGTGGAAGGTTGGTCAGTGAAGATATCTGTGAGTGTAATTGTGAGAGCATCTAGCAGAGGGTATATCAGTAAAGGTGAGTGTGTGATTCTGAGAGTATCCAGCTGAGGGCAGATCAGTGAAGGGGTGTGTGTGTAATTCTGAGAGCAACCAGCAGAGGGTAGATCAGTAATGGTGTGTAAGTAATTCAGAGAGCATCCATCAGAGGGTAGATAAGTAAAGGTTTGTGTGTGTTTCTGACAGCATCCAGCAGAGGGTACATCAGTGAAGGGGTGTGTGTGAAATTCTGATAGCATCCAGCAGAGGGTAGGTGAGTGAAGATGTGTGTGAGTGTAATCGTGAGAGCATCATGCAGAGGGTAGATCAGTAAAGGTGAGTGTGTGATTCTGAGAGCATCCAGCAGAGGGTAGATCAGTGAATGGGTGTGTTTGTAATTCTGGGAGCATCAAGCAGAGGGTAGATCAGTAAAGTTGTGTGCGTAATTCTGAGAGTATCCAGCAGAGGGTAGATAAGTAAAGGTTTGTGTGTGATTCTGACAGCGTCCAGCAGAGGGTCGGTCATTAAGTGTATGTGTGTGATTCTGAGAGCATCCAGCAGAGGGTATCTCATTGAAAGGGTGTGCGTGTGTAATACTGAGAGCATCCAGCGGAGGGGAGATCAGTACAGGTGAATGGATGTAATTCTGAGATTATCCAGCAGAGCATAGATCAATAATGGTGTGTGTGTGTAATTCTGAGACCATCCAGCAGAGGGTGGTTCAGTAAAGGTGAGTGTGCGTGATTCTGAGAGCATCCAGCAGAAGGCAGCTAGTAAAGGTGTGTGTGTGATTCTGACAGCATGCAGCAGAGGGTAGATCAGTCAAGTTGTGTGTGTGATGCCGAGAGCATTCAGCAGAAGGTAGGTCAGTGAAGATGTGTGTGTGTGTGATTCTGAGAGCATCCAGTAGAGGGTAGATCAGTGAAGGGGTGTGTGTGTAATTGTGAGAGCATCCAGCAGAGGGTGGGTCAGTAAAGATGTGTGTGTGTAATTCAGAGAGTATCCAGCAGAAGGTAGCTAGTAAAGGTGTGTGTGTGATTATGACAGCATCCAGCAGAGGGTAGATCAGTCAAGTTGTGCGTGTGATGCTGAGAGCATCCAGCAGATGGTAGGTCAGTGAAGATGTGTGTGTGTGTAATTCTGACAGCATCCAGCAGAGGGTAGATCAGTCAGGTTGTGCGTGTGATGCCGAGAGCATCCAGCAGAGGGTAGGTCAGTGAAGTTGTGTGTGCGATTCTGAGAGCGTCCAGCAGAGGGTAGATCAGTGAATGGGTGTTTGTGTAATTCTGAGAGCATCTAGTAGAGGGTAGATCAGTAAAGGTGTGCGTGTAATTCTGAGAGCATCCAGCAGAGGGTAGATAAGTAAAGGTTTGTGTGTGATTCTGACAGAATCCAGCAGAGAGTAAATAAGTGAATGGGTGTGTGTGTAATTCTGATAGTATCCAGCAGAGGGTAGGTGAGTGAAGATGTGTGTGAGTTTAATTGTGAGAGCATCTAGCAGAGGGTATATCAGTAAAGGTGTGTGTGTGATTCTGAGAGCATCCAGCTGAGGGTAGTTCAGTAAAGGTTTGTGTGTGATTCTGACAGCGTCCAGCAGAGGGTAGATCAGTAAACGTATGTGCGTGATTCTGAGAGCATCCAGCAGTGGGTAGCTCAGTGAAGGGGTGTGGTGTAATTATGAGAGCATCCAGCAGAGGGTAGCTAGAAAAGGTGTATGTCTGATTCTGACAGCATCCAGCAGAGTGTTGATCAGTCAAGCTGTGCGTTTGATGCTGAGACCATCCAGCAAAGGGTAGGTCAGTGAAGGGGTGTGTGTGTAATTCTGAGAGTATCCAGCAGAGGGTAGATAAGTAAAGGTTTGTGTGTGATCCTGACAGCATCTAGCAGAGGGTAGATCAGTGAATGGGTGTGTGTGTAATTCTGAGAGCATCTAGCAGAGGGTAGATCAGTAAATGTGAGTGTGTGATTCTGAAAGCATTCAGCAGAGGGTAGATCAGTGAAGGGGTGTGTGTGTAATTCTGAGAGCATCCAGCAGAGGGTAGATCAGAAAAGGTATGTGTGTAATTCTGAGAGCATCCAGCAGAGGGTAGATAAGTAAAGGTTTGTGTGTGATTCTGACAGCATCCAGCAGAGGGTACATCAGTGAAGGGGTGTGTGTGTAATTCTGACAGCATCCAGCAGAGGGTAGGTGAGTGAAGATGTGTGTGAGTGTAATTGTGAGAGCATCTAGCACAGGGTAGATCAGTAAAGGTGAGTCTGTGATTCTGAGAGCATCCAGCAGAGGGTAGATCAGTGAATGGTTGTGTGTATAATTCTGGGAGCATGAAGCAGAGGGTAGATCAGTAAAGGTGTGTGTGTAATTCTGAGAGCATCCAGCAGAGGGTAGATAAGTAAAGGTTTGCGTGTGTTTCTGACAGCGTCCAGCAGAGGGAAGATCAGTAAAGGTTTGTGTGTGATTCTTACAGCGTCCAGCAGAGGTTAGATCAGTAAAGTTATGTGTGTAATTCTGGGAGCATCCAGCAGAGGGTAGATAAGTAAAGGTTTGTGTGTGATTCTGACAGCATCCAGCAGAGGGTAGATCAGTAAAGGTTTGTGTGTGTGTGTGTGTCTGTCTGTTTGTGTGTGTTTGTGTGTGTGTGTGTGTGTGTGTGTGTGTGTATGTAATCCTGAGACCATCCCGCAGAGGGTAGATCAGTAAAGCTGTGTGTGTGTCTAATTCTGAGAGCATCCAGCAGAGGGTAGATCAGTAAAGGTGAATGGATGTAATTCTGAGACCATCCAGCTGAGGGTAGATCAGTAAAGCTGTGTGTGTGTGTAATTCTGAGAGCATCCAGCAGAGGGTAGATCATAGATCAGTACAGGTGAATCGATGTAATTCTGAGATTATCCAGCAGAGCGTAGATCAACAAAGTTGGGTGCGTGTAATTCTGAGACCATCCAGCAGAAGGTAGCTGGTAAAGGTGTGTGTGTGATTCTGACAGCATCCAGCAGAGGGTGGGTCAGTAAAGATGTATGTGTGTAATTCTGAGAGTATCCAGCAGAAGGTAGTTAGTAAAGGTGTGTGTGTGATTCTGACAGCATCCAGCAGAGGGTAGATCAGTCAAGTTGTGTGTGTGATGCTGACAGCATCCAGCAGAGGGTAGGTCAGTGAAGATGTGTGTGTGTGCGATTCTGAGAGCATCCAGTAGAGGGTCGATCAGTGAAGGGGTGGGTGTGTAATTCTGAGAGCATCCAGCAGAGGATAGATCAGTGAAGGGGTGTGTGTGTAATTGTGAGAGCTTCCAGCAGAGGGTGGGTCTATAAAGCTGTGTGTGTGTAATTCTGAGAGAATCCAGCAGAATGTAGATAGTAAAGGTGTGCGTGTGATTCTGACAGCATCCAGCAGAGGGTAGATCAGTCAAGTTGTGCGTGTGATGCTGACAGCATCCAGAAGAAGGTAGGTCAGTGAAGATGTGTGTGTGTTTAATTCTGAGAGCATCCAGCAGAGGGTAGATCAGTGAAGGGGTGTGTGTGTAATTCTGAGAGCATCCAGCAGAGGGTAGATCAGTGAAGGGGTGTATGTGTACTTCTCAGAGCATCCAGCAGAGGGTAAATCAGTGAAGGTGTGTGTGTAATTCTGAGAGCATCCAGCAGAGTGTAGATAAGTAAAGTTTTGTGTGTGATTCTGACAGCATCCAGCAGAGAGTAAATAAGTGAATGGGTGTGTGTGTAATTCTGATAGTATCCAGCAGAAGGTAGGTGAGTATAGATGTGTGTGAGTGTAATTGTGAGAGCATCTAGCAGAGGGTATATCAGTAAAGGTGAGTGTGTGATTCTGAGAGCATCCAGCTGAGGGTCGATCAGTGAAGGGGTGTGTGTGTAATTCTGAGAGCATCCTGCAGAGGGTAGATCAGTGAAGGGGTGTGTGTGTAATTCTGAGAGCATCCTGCAGAGGGTAGATAAGTAAAGGTTTGTGTGTGATTCTGACAGCATCCAGCAGAGGGCAGATCAGTGAATGGGTCTGTGTGTAATTCTGAGAGCATCCAGTGGAAGGTTGGTCAGTGAAGATATCTGTGAGTGTAATTGTGAGAGCATCTAGCAGAGGGTATATCAGTAAAGGTGAGTGTGTGATTCTGAGAGTATCCAGCTGAGGGCAGATCAGTGAAGGGGTGTGTGTGTAATTCTGAGAGCAACCAGCAGAGGGTAGATCAGTAATGGTGTGTAAGTAATTCAGAGAGCATCCATCAGAGGGTAGATAAGTAAAGGTTTGTGTGTGTTTCTGACAGCATCCAGCAGAGGGTACATCAGTGAAGGGGTGTGTGTGAAATTCTGATAGCATCCAGCAGAGGGTAGGTGAGTGAAGATGTGTGTGAGTGTAATCGTGAGAGCATCATGCAGAGGGTAGATCAGTAAAGGTGAGTGTGTGATTCTGAGAGCATCCAGCAGAGGGTAGATCAGTGAATGGGTGTGTTTGTAATTCTGGGAGCATCAAGCAGAGGGTAGATCAGTAAAGTTGTGTGCGTAATTCTGAGAGTATCCAGCAGAGGGTAGATAAGTAAAGGTTTGTGTGTGATTCTGACAGCGTCCAGCAGAGGGTCGGTCATTAAGTGTATGTGTGTGATTCTGAGAGCATCCAGCAGAGGGTATCTCATTGAAAGGGTGTGCGTGTGTAATACTGAGAGCATCCAGCGGAGGGGAGATCAGTACAGGTGAATGGATGTAATTCTGAGATTATCCAGCAGAGCATAGATCAATAATGGTGTGTGTGTGTAATTCTGAGACCATCCAGCAGAGGGTGGTTCAGTAAAGGTGAGTGTGCGTGATTCTGAGAGCATCCAGCAGAAGGCAGCTAGTAAAGGTGTGTGTGTGATTCTGACAGCATGCAGCAGAGGGTAGATCAGTCAAGTTGTGTGTGTGATGCCGAGAGCATTCAGCAGAAGGTAGGTCAGTGAAGATGTGTGTGTGTGTGATTCTGAGAGCATCCAGTAGAGGGTAGATCAGTGAAGGGGTGTGTGTGTAATTGTGAGAGCATCCAGCAGAGGGTGGGTCAGTAAAGATGTGTGTGTGTAATTCAGAGAGTATCCAGCAGAAGGTAGCTAGTAAAGGTGTGTGTGTGATTCTGACAGCATCCAGCAGAGGGTAGATCATTGAAGTTGTGCGTGTGATGCTGAGAGCATCCAGCAGATGGTAGGTCAGTGAAGATGTGTGTGGTGTAATTCTGAGAGGATCCAGCAGAGGGTAGATCAGTGAAGGTGTGTGTGTGTAATTCTGAGAGCATCCAGCAGAGGGTAGATCAGTGAAGGGCTGTGTGTGTAATTCTGAGAGCATCCAGCAGATGGTAAATCAGTGAAGGTGTGTGTGTAATTCTGAGAATATCCAGCAGAGGGTAGATAAGTAAAGGTTTGTGTGTGATTCCGACTGCATCCAGCAGAGGGTAGATCAGTGAATGGGTCTGTGTGTAATTCTGAGAGCATCCAGCGGAGGGTTGGTCAGTGAAGATATCTGTGAGTGTCATTCTGAGAGCACCTAGCAGAGGGTAGATCATTAAAGGTGAGTGTGTAATTCTGAGAGCACCCAGCAGAGGGTAGATCAGAACAGGTGAATGGATGTAGTTCTAAGATTATCCAGCAGAGCGTAGATCAATAAAGGTGTGTGTGTGTAATTCTGAGAGCATCCAGCAAAGGGTAGATCAGTACTGGTGAATGGATGTAATTCTGAGATTATCCAGCATAGCATAGATCAACAAAGGTGTGTGTGTGTAATTCAGAGAGCATCCAGCAGAGGGTGGTTCAGTATAGCTGAGTGTGCGTGATTCTGAGAGCATCCTGCAGAGGGTAGATCAGTGAAGTGGTGTGTGTGTAATTCTGAGAACATCCAGCAGTAGGTAACTAATAAAGGTGTGAGTGTGATTCTGACAGCATCCAGCAGAGGGTAGAAAAGTCAGGTTGTGTGTGTGATGCCGAGATCATCCAGCAGAGGGTAGGTAAGTGAAGTTGTGTGTGTGTGTGATTCTGAAAGCGTCCAGGAGAGGGTAGATCAGTGAATGGGTGTGTGTGTAATTCTGAGAGCATCTAGCAGAGGGTAGATCAGTAAAGGTGAATGTGTGATTCTGAGAGCATCCAGCAGAGGGTTGATCAGTGAAGGGGTGTGTGTGTAATTCTGAGAGCATCCAGCAGAGGGTAGATCAGTAAAGGTATGTGTGTAATTCTGAGTGCATCCAGCAGAGGGTAGATAAGTAAAGGTATGTGTGTGATTCTGACAGCATCCAGCAGAGGGTACATCAGTGAAGGGGTGTGTGCGTGATTCTGACAGCATCCAGCAGAGGGTAGATCAGTCAAGTTGTGTGTGTAATTGTGAGAGCATCCAGCAGAGGGTAGATCAGTGAATGGGTGTGTGTGTAATTCTGAGAGCATCCAGCAGATGGTAGATCAGTGAAGGGGTGTGTGTGTAATTCTGAAAGCATCCAGCAGAGGGTAGATCAGTGAAGGGGTGTATGTGTACTTCTCAGAGCATCCAGCAGAGGGTAAATCAGTGAAGGTGTGTGTGTAATTCTGAGAGCATCCAGCAGAGTGTAGATAAGTAAAGTTTTGTGTGTGATTCTGACAGCATCCAGCAGAGGGTAGATCAGTAAAGGTGAGTTTGTGATTCTGAGAGCTTCCTGCAGAGGGTAGATCAGTAAAGGTGCGTCTGTGTGTGTGTGTGTAATTCTGACAGCATCCAGCAGAGGGTAGATCAGTCAAGTTGTGTCTGTGATTCTCACACCCTCCAGCAGAGGGTAGATCAGTGGAGCTGTGTGTGTGTGTGTGTAATTCTGAGTTATCCAGCAGAGGGTAGATCAATGAAGGTGTGTGCGTGTAATTATGAGAGCATCCAGCAGAAGGTGGAACAGTAAAGGTGAGTGTGCGTGATTCTGAGAGCTTCCAGCAGAGGGTAGCTAGTAAAGGTATATGTGTGATTCTGACAGCATCCAGCAGAGGGTTGATCAATCAAGTTGTGTGTTTGATGCTGAGAGCGTCCAGCAGAGGGTAGATCAGTGAATGGGTGTGAGTGTAATTCTGAAAGCATCCAGCAGAGGGTAGGTCAGTGAAGATATGTGTGAGTGTAATTCTGAGAGCACCTAGCAGAGGGTAGATCATTAAAGGTGAGTGTGTGATACTGAGAGCATCCAGAAGAGGGTAAATCAGTGAAGGGGTGTGTTTGTAATTCTGAGAGCATCCAGCAGAGGGTAGATCAGTAAAGGTGTGCGTGTAATTCTGAGAGCATGCATCAGAGGGTAGATAAGTAAAGGTTTGTGTGTGATTCTGACAGCATCCAGCAGATAGTAAATAAGTGAATGAGTGTGTGTTTGATTCTGATAGCATCCAGCAGAGGGTAGGTGAGTGAAGATGTGTGTGAGTGTAATTGTGAGAGCATCTTGCAGAGGGTAAATCAGTAAAGGTGAGCGTGTGATTCTGAGAGCATCCAGCAGAGGGTAGACCAGTAAAGGTTTGTGTGTGATTCTGAGAGCATCCAGCAGAGGGTAGCTCAGTGAAGAAGTGTGTGTGTGTAATTCTGAGAACATCCAGCAGTGGGTGGTTCAGTAAAGGTGAGTGTGCGTTATTCTGAGAACATCCAGCAGAGGGTAGCTAGGAAAGGTGTGTGTATGATTCTGACAGCATCGAGCAGAGGGTAGACCAGTCAAGTTGTGTGTGTGATTCTGAGAGAGACCAGCAGAGGGTAGATCAGTGAAGGGGTATGTGTGTAATTCTGAGTGCATCCAGCAGAGGGTAGATAAGTAAAGGTTTGTGTGTGATTCTGACAGCATCCTGCAGAGGGTACATCATTGAAGGGGTGTGTGCGTGATTCTGACAGCATCCAGCAGAGGGTAGATCAGTCAAGTTGTGTGTGTGATGCTGAGAGCATCCAGCAGAGGGTAGGTCAGTGAAGACGTGTGTGTGTGTAATTGTGAAAGCATCCAGCAGAGGGTAGATCAGTGAAGGGGTGTGTGTGTAATTCTGAGAGCATCCAGCAGAGGGTAGATCAGTGAAGGGGTGTGTGTGTAATTCTGACAGCATCCAGCAGAGTGTAGATAAGTGAAGGGGTGTATGTGTACTTCTCAGAGCATCCAGCAGAGGGTAAATCAGTGAAGGTGTGTTTGTAATTCTGAGAGCATCCAGCAGAGTGTAGATAAGTAAAGTTTTGTGTGTGATTCTGACAGCATCTAGCAGAGGGTAGATCAGTAAAGGTGAGTTTGTGATTCTGAGAGCTTCCTGCAGAGGGTAGATCAGTAAAGGTGCGTGTGTGTGTGTGTGTGTAATTCTGAGAGCATCCAGCAGAGGGTAGATCTGTGAAGGGGTGTTTGTGCAATTCTGAGAGCATCCAGCAAAGGGTAGATCAGTGAAAGGGTGTGTGTGTAATTCTGAGAGCATCCAGCAGTGGGTAGATCAGTGAAGGGGTGTGTGAGTAATTCTGAGAAAATCCAGCAGAAGGCAGCAAGTAATGGTGTGTGCGTGATTCTGACAGCATCCAGCAGAGGGTAGATCAGGCAAGTTGTGTGTGTGATGCTGAGAGCATCCAGCAGATGGCAGTTCAGAGAAGATGCGTGTGTGTGTAATTCTGAGAGCATCCAGCAGAGGGTAGATGAGTGAAGGGGTGTGTGTGTAATTCTGAGAGCATTAAGCAGAGGGTTGATCAGTGAAGGAGTCTATGTGTAATTCTGAGAGCATCCAGCAGAGGGTAGATCAGTAAAGCTGTGTGTTTGTGTAATTCTGAGAGCATCCAGCAGAGGGTAGATCAAAACAGGTGAATGGATGTAGTTCTAAGATTATCCAGCAGAGCGTAGATCAATAAAGGTGTGTGTGTGTAATTCTGAGAGGATCCAGCAGAGGGTAGATCAGTACTGGTGAATGGATGTAATTCTGAGATTTTAAAGCAGAGCTTAGATCAACAAAGGTGTGTGCGTGTAATTCTGAGAGCATCCAGCAGAGGGTGGTTCAGTAAAGCTGAGTGTGCGTGATTATGAGAGAATCCTGTAGAGGGTAGATCAGTGAAGTGGTGTGTGTGTAATTCTGAGAACATCCAGCAGTAGGTAACTAGTAAAGGTGTGTGTGTGATTCTGACAGCATCCAGCAGAGGGTAGAACAGTCAGGTTGTGTGTGTGATGCCGAGATCATCCAGCAGAGGGTAGGTAAGTGAAGTTGTGTGTGTGTGTGATTCTGAGAGCATCTAGCAGAGGGTAGATCAGTAAAGGTGAATGTGTGATTCTGAGAGCATCCAGCAGAGGGTAGATCAGTGAAGGGGTGTGTGTGTAATTCCGAGAGCATCCAGCAGAGGGTAGATCAGTAAAGGTATGTGTGTAATTCTGAGTGCATCCAGCAGAGGGTAGATAAGTAAAGGTTTGTGTGTGATTCTGACAGCATCCAGCAGAGGGTTGATCAACCAAGTTGTGTGTTTGATGCTGAGAGCATCCAGCAGAGGGTAGATCAGTGAATGGGTGTGAGTGTAATTCTGAGAGCATCCAGCAGAGGGTAGGTCAGTGAAGATATGCGTGAGTGTAATTCTGAGAGCACCTAGCAGAGGGTAGATCATTAAAGGTGAGTGTGTGATACTGAGAGCATCCAGCAGAGGGTAAATCAGTGAAGCGGTGTGTGTGTAATTCTGAGAGCATCCAGCAGAGGGTAGATCAGTAAAGGTGTGCGTGTAATTCTGAGAGCATCCAGCAGAGGTACATCAGTGAAGGGGTGTGTGCGTGATTCTGACAGCATCCAGCAGAGGGTAGATCAGTCAAGTTGTGTGTGTGATGCTGAGAGCATCCAGCAGAGGGTAGGTCAGTGAAGATGTGTGTGTGTGTAATTGTGAGAGCATGCAGCAGAGGGTAGATCAGTGAATGGGTGTGTGTGTAATTCTGGGAGCATCCAGCAGAGGGTAGATCAGTGAAGGGGTGTGTGTGTAATTCTGACAGCATCCAGCAGAGGGTAGATCAGTGAAGGGGTGTATGTGTACTTCTCAGAGCATCCAGCAGAGGGTAAATCAGTGAAGGTGTGTGTGTAATTCTGAGAGCATCCAACAGAGTGTAGATAAGTAAAGTTTTGTGTGTGATTCTGACAGCATCCAGCAGAGGGTTGATCAATCAAGTTGTGTGTTTGATGCTGAGAGCATCCAGCAGAGGGTAGATCAGTGAATGGGTGTGAGTGTAATTCTGAGAGCATCCAGTAGAGGGTAGGTCAGTGAAGATATGTGTGAGTGTAATTCTGAGAGCACCTAGCAGAGGGTAGATCATTAAAGGTGAGTGTGTGATACTGAGAGCATCCAGCAGAGGGTAAATCATTGAAGCGGTGTGTGTGTAATTCTGAGAGCATCCAGCAGAGGGTAGATCAGTAAAGTTGTGCGTGTAATTCTGAGAGCATCCAGCAGAGGGTAGATAAGTAAAGGTTTGTGTGTGATTCTGACAGCATGCAGCAGAGAGTAAATAAGTGAATGGGTGTGTGTGTAATTCTGATAGTATCCAGCAGAGGGTAGGTGAGTAAAGATGTGTGTGAATGTAATTGTGAGAGCATCTAGCAGAGGGTATATCAGTAAAGGTGAGTGTGTGATTCTGAGAGCATCCAGCTGAGGGTAGATCAGTGAAGGGGTGTGTGTGTAATTCTGAGAGCATCCAGCAGAGGGTAGATCAGTAAAGGAATGTGTGTAATTCTGAGTGCATCCAGCGGAGGGTAGATAAGTAAAGGTTTGTGTGTAATTCTGACAGCATCCAGCAGAGGGTTGATCAATCAAGTTGTGTGTTTGATGCTGAGAGCATCCAGCAGAGGGTAGATCAGTGAATGGGTGTGAGTGTAATTCTGAGAGCATCCAGCAGAGGGTAGGTCAGTGAGGATATGTGTGAGTGTAATTCTGAGAGCACCTAGCAGAGGGTAGATCATTAAAGGTGAGTGTGTGATACTGAGAGCATCCAGCAGAGGGTAAATCAGTGAAGCGGTGTGTGTGTAATTCTGAGAGCATCCAGCAGAGGGTAGATCAGTAAAGGTGTGCGTTTAATTCTGCGAGCATCCAGCAGAGGGTACATCAGTGAAGGGGTGTGTGCGTGATTCTGACAGCATCCAGCAGAGGGTAGATCAGTCAAGTTGTGTGTGTGATGCTGAGAGCATCCAGCAGAGGGTAGGTCAGTGAAGATGTGTGTGTGTGTAATTGTGAGAGCATGCAGCAGAGGGTAGATCAGTGAATGGGTGTGTGTGTAATTCTGGGAGCATCCAGCAGAGGGTAGATCAGTGAAGGGGTGTGTGTGTAATTCTGACAGCATCCAGCAGAGGGTAGATCAGTGAAGGGGTGTATGTGTACTTCTCAGAGCATCCAGCAGAGGGTAGATCAGTAAACGTGCGTGTAATTCTGAGAGCATCCAGGAGAGGATAGATCAGTAAAGGTGTGTGTGTGATTCTGACAGCATCGAGCAGAGGGTAGATCAGTCAAGTTGTGTGTGTGATGCTAAGAGCATCCAGCAGAGGGTAGGTCAGTGAAGATGTGTGTTTGTGTGATTCTGAGAGCATCCAGTAGAGGGTAGATCAGTAAAGGGGTGTGCGTGTAATTCTGAGAGCATCCAGCAGAGGGTAGATCAGTGAAGGGGTGTGTGTGTAATTGGGAGAGCATCCAGCAGAGGGTGGGTCAGTAATGATGTGTGTGTGTAATTCTGACAGCATCCAGCAGAGGGTAGATCAGTCAAGTTGTGCGTGTGATGCTGAGAGTATCCAGCAGAGGGTAGGGCAGTGAAGATGTGTGTGCGTGTAATTCTAAGAGCATCCAGCAGAGGGTAGATCAGTGAAGGGGTGTGTGTGTAATTCTGAGAGCATCCAGCAGAGGGTAGATCAGTCATGTTGTGCGTGTGATGCTGAGAGCATCTAGCAGAGGGTAGGTCACTGAAGATGTGTGTGTGTGTAATCCTGAGAGCATCCAGCAGCGGGGAGATCAGTGACGGGGTGTGTGTGTAGTTCTGAGAGCATCCAGCAGAGGGTAGATCAGTGAAGGAGATTGTTTGTAATTCTGAGAGCATCCAGCAGAGGGTTGATCAGTGAAGGGGTAATGTGTGCAATTCTGAGAGCATCGAGCAGAGGGTAGTTCAGTGAAGGGGTGTGTGTGTAACTCTGAGAACATCCATCAGAGGGTAGATAAGTAAAGTTTCGTGTGTGATTCTGACAGCATCCGGCAGAGGGTAGATCAGTAAAGGTGAGTGTGTGATTCTGAGAGCATCCAGAAGAGGGTAGATCAGTAAAGGTGTGTGTGTGTGTGTGTGTGTGTGTGTTATTCTGACAGCATCCTGCAGAGGTTAGATCAGTGAAGTTGTGTGTTTGATGCTGAGAGCATCCAGCAAAGGGTTGGTCAGTGAAGATGTGTGTGTGTGTAATTCTGAGAGCATCCAGCAGAGGGTAGATCAGTGAACGGGTGTGTGTGTAATGCTGAGAACATCCAGCAGAAGGTAGCTAGTAAAGGTGTGTGTGTGATTCTGACAGCATCCAGCAGAGGGTAGATCAGTCAAGTTGTGTGTGTGATGCTGAGAGCATTCAACAGAGGGCAGATCAGTCAAGTTGTGCATGTGATGCCGAAAGCATTCGGCAGAGGGTAGATCAGTGAAGGGGAGTGCTTGTAATTCTGAGAGCATCCAGCAGAGGATAGATAAGTAAAGGTTTGTGTGTGATTCTGACAGCATGCAGCAGAGGGTAGATCAGTGAATGGGTGTGAGTGTAATTCTGAGAGCATCCAGTAGAGGGTAGGTCAGTGAAGATATGTGTGAGTGTAATTCTGAGAGCACCTAGCAGAGGGTAGATCATTAAAGGTGAGTGTGTGATACTGAGAGCATCCAGCAGAGGGTAAATCAGTGAAGCGGTGTGTGTGTAATTCTGAGAGCATCCAGCAGAGGGTAGGTCAGTAAAGTTGTGCGTGTAATTCTGAGAGCATCCAGCAGAGGGTAGATAAGTAAAGGTTTGTGTGTAATTCTGACAGCATCCAGCAGAGAGTAAATAAGTGAATGGGTGTGTGTGTAATTCTGATAGTATCCAGCAGAGGGTAGGTGAGTAAAGATGTGTGTGAGTGTAATTGTGAGAGCATCTAGCAGAGGGTATATCAGTAAAGGTGAGTGTGTGATTCTGAGAGCATCCAGCTGAGGGTAGATCAGTTAAAGTTTGTGTGTGATTCTGACAGCGTCCAGCAGAGGGTAGATCAGTAAACGTATGCGTGTGTTTCTGAGAGCATCCAGCAGGGGGTAGCTCAGTGAAGGAGTGTGTGTGTGTAATTCTGAGAGCACCCAGCAGGGGGCAGGTGAGTGAAGATGAGTGTGAGTGTAATTGTGAGAGCATCTAGCAGAGGGTAAATCAGTAAAGGTGAGCGTGTGATTCTGAGAGCATCCAGCAGAGGGTAGATCAGTGAAGGGGTGTGTGTGTAATTCTGAGAGCATCCAGCGGAGGGTTGGTCAGTGAAGATATCTGTGAGTGTCATTCTGAGAGCATATAGCAGAGGGTAGATCAGTGAAGGGGTGTGTGTGTAATTCTGAGAGCATCCAGCAGAGGGTGGATCAGTAAAGTTATGTATGTAATTCAGAGAGCACCCAGCAGAGGGTAGATAAGTAAAGGTTTGTGTGTGTTTCTGACAGAATCCAGCAGAGGGTATATCAGTGAAGGGGTGTGTGTGTAATTATGATAGCATCCAGCAGAGGGTCGGTGAGTGAAGATGTGTGTGAGTGTAATTGTGAGAGCATCTAGCAGAGGGTAGATCAGTAAAGGTGAGTGTTTGATTCTGAGAGCATCCAGCAGAGGGTAGATCAGTGAATGGGTGTGTTTGTAATTCTGGGAGCATCAAGCAGAGGGTAGATCAGTAAAGGTGTGTGTGTAATTCTGAGAGCATCCAGCAGAGGGTACATCAGTGAAGGGGTGTGTGCGTGATTCTGACAGCATCCAGCAGAGGGTAGATCAGTCAAGTTGTGCGTGTGATGCTGAAAGCATCCAGTAGAGGGTAGGTCAGTGAAGATGTGTGTGTGTGTGTTATTGTGAGAGCATCCAGCAGAGGGTAGATCAGTGAAGGGGTGTGTGTGTAATTCTGACGGCATCCAGCAGAGGGTAGATCAGTGAAGGCGTGTATGTGTAATTCTCAGAGCATCCAGCAGAGGGTGGATCAGTAAAGGTGAGTGTGTGATTCTGACAGCTTCCAGCAGAGGGTAGTTCAGTAAAAGTGCGTGTGTCTGTGTGTGTGTGTAATTCTGACAGCATCCAGCAGAGGGTAGATCAGTCAAGTTGTGTGTGTGATTCTGAGAGAGTCCAGCAGAGGGTAGATCAGTGAAGGGGTGTGTGTGTAATTCTGAGAGCATCCAGCGGAGGGTTGGTCAGTGAAGATATCTGTGAGTGTCATTCTGAGAGCATCTAGCAGAGGGTAGATCAGTGAAGGGGTGTGTGTGTAATTCTGAGAGCATCCAGCAGAGGGTGGATCAGTAAAGGTATGTATGTAATTCAGAGAGCACCCAGCAGAGGGTAGATAAGTAAAGGTTTGTGTGTGTTTCTGACAGAATCCAGCAGAGGGTATATCAGTGAAGGGGTGTGTGTGTAATTATGATAGCATCCAGCAGAGGGTCGGTGAGTGAAGATGTGTGTGAGTGTAATTGTGAGAGCATCTAGCAGAGGGTAGATCAGTAAAGGTGAGTGTTTGATTCTGAGAGCATCCAGCAGAGGGTAGATCAGTGAATGGGTGTGTTTGTAATTCTGGGAGCATCAAGCAGAGGGTAGATCAGTAAAGGTGTGTGTGTAATTCTGAGAGCATCCAGCAGAGGGTACATCAGTGAAGGGGTGTGTGCGTGATTCTGACAGCATCCAGCAGAGGGTAGATCAGTCAAGTTGTGTGTATGATGCTGAGAGCATCCAGCAGAGGGTAGGTCAGTGAAGATGTGTGTGTGTGTGTAATTGTGAGAGCATGCAGCAGAGGGTAGATCAGTGAATGGGTGTGTGTGTAATTCTGGGAGCATCCAGCAGAGGGTAGATCAGTGAAGGGGTGTGTGTGTAATTCTGACAGCATCCAGCAGAGGGTAGATCAGTGAAGGGGTGTATGTGTACTTCTCAGAGCATCCAGCAGAGGGTAAATCAGTGAAGGTGTGTGTGTAATTCTGAGAGCATCCAACAGAGTGTAGATAAGTAAAGTTTTGTGTGTGATTCTGACAGCATCCAGCAGAGGGTTGATCAATCAAGTTGTGTGTTTGAGGCTGAGAGCATCCAGCAGAGGGTAGATCAGTGAATGGGTGTGAGTGTAATTCTGAGAGCATCCAGTAGAGGGTAGGTCAGTGAAGATATGTGTGAGTGTAATTCTGAGAGCACCTAGCAGAGGGTAGATCATTAAAGGTGAGTGTGTGATACTGAGAGCATCCAGCAGAGGGTAAATCAGTGAAGCGGTGTGTGTGTAATTCTGAGAGCATCCAGCAGAGGGTAGGTCAGTAAAGTTGTGCGTGTAATTCTGAGAGCATCCAGCAGAGGGTAGATAAGTAAAGGTTTGTGTGTAATTCTGACAGCATCCAGCAGAGAGTAAATAAGTGAATGGGTGTGTGTGTAATTCTGATAGTATCCAGCAGAGGGTAGGTGAGTAAAGATGTGTGTGAGTGTAATTGTGAGAGCATCTAGCAGAGGGTATATCAGTAAAGGTGAGTGTGTGATTCTGAGAGCATCCAGCTGAGGGTAGATCAGTTAAAGTTTGTGTGTGATTCTGACAGCGTCCAGCAGAGGGTAGATCAGTAAACGTATGCGTGTGTTTCTGAGAGCATCCAGCAGGGGGTAGCTCAGTGAAGGAGTGTGTGTGTGTAATTCTGAGAGCACCCAGCAGGGGGCAGGTGAGTGAAGATGAGTGTGAGTGTAATTGTGAGAGCATCTAGCAGAGGGTAAATCAGTAAAGGTGAGCGTGTGATTCTGAGAGCATCCAGCAGAGGGTAGATCAGTAAAGGTTTGTGTGTGATTCTGACAGCGTCCAGCTGAGGGCAGATCAGTAAGGGTATGTGTGTGATTCTGAGAGCATCCAGCAGAGGGTAGCTCAGTGAAGAGGTGTGTGTGTGTAATTCTGAGAGCATCCAGCAGTGGGTGGTTCAGTAAAGGTGAGTGTGCATGATTCTGAGAGCATCCAGCAGAGGGTAGCTAGGAAAGGTGTGTGTATGATTCTGACAGCATCCAGCCGAGGGTAGATCAGTCAAGTTGTGTGTGTGATTCTGAGAGAGTCCAGCAGAGGGTAGATCAGTGAAGGGGTGTGTGTGTAATTCTGAGAGCATCCTGCAGAGGGTAGATAAGTAAAGGTTTGTGTGTGATTCCGACTGCATCCAGCAGAGGGTAGATCAGTGAATGGGTCTGTGTGTAATTCTGAGTGCATCCAGCGGAGGGTTGGTCAGTGAAGATATCTGTGAGTGTCATTCTGAGAGCATCTAGCAGAGGGTAGATCAGTGAAGGGGTGTGTGTGTAATTCTGAGAGCATCCAGCAGAGGGTGGATCAGTAAAGGTATGTATGTAATTCAGAGAGCATCCAGCAGAGGGTAGATAAGTAAAGGTTTGTGTGTGTTTCTGACAGAATCCAGCAGAGGGTATATCAGTGAAGGGGTGTGTGTGTAATTCTGATAGCATCCAGCAGAGGGTCGGTGAGTGAAGATGTGTGTGAGTGTAATTGTGAGAGCATCTAGCAGAGGGTAGATCAGTAAAGGTGAGTGTTTGATTCTGAGAGCATCCAGCAGAGGGTAGATCAGTGAATGGGTGTGTTTGTAATTCTGGGAGCATCAAGCAGAGGGTAGATCAGTAAAGGTGTGTGTGTAATTCTGAGAGCATCCAGCAGAGGGTACATCAGTGAAGGGGTGTGTGCGTGATTCTGACAGCATCCAGCAGAGGGTAGATCAGTCAAGTTGTGTGTATGATGCTGAGAGCATCCAGCAGAGGGTAGGTCAGTGAAGATGTGTGTGTGTGTAATTGTGAGAGCATGCAGCAGAGGGTAGATCAGTGAATGGGTGTGTGTGTAATTCTGGGAGCATCCAGCAGAGGGTAGATCAGTGAAGGGGTGTGTGTGTAATTCTGACAGCATCCAGCAGAGGGTAGATCAGTGAAGGGGTGTATGTGTACTTCTCAGAGCATCCAGCAGAGGGTAAATCAGTGAAGGTGTGTGTGTAATTCTGAGAGCATCCAACAGAGTGTAGATAAGTAAAGTTTTGTGTGTGATTCTGACAGCATCCAGCAGAGGGTTGATCAATCAAGTTGTGTGTTTGAGGCTGAGAGCATCCAGCAGAGGGTAGATCAGTGAATGGGTGTGCGTGTAATTCTGAGAGCATCCAGTAGAGGGTAGGTCAGTGAAGATATGTGTGAGTGTAATTCTGAGAGCACCTAGCAGAGGGTAGATCATTAAAGGTGAGTGTGTGATACTGAGAGCATCCAGCAGAGGGTAAATCAGTGAAGCGGTGTGTGTGTAATTCTGAGAGCATCCAGCAGAGGGTAGGTCAGTAAAGTTGTGCGTGTAATTCTGAGAGCATCCAGCAGAGGGTAGATAAGTAAAGGTTTGTGTGTAATTCTGACAGCATCCAGCAGAGAGTAAATAAGTGAATGGGTGTGTGTGTAATTCTGATAGTATCCAGCAGAGGGTAGGTGAGTAAAGATGTGTGTGAGTGTAATTGTGAGAGCATCTAGCAGAGGGTATATCAGTAAAGGTGAGTGTGTGATTCTGAGAGCATCCAGCAGAGGGTAGATCAGTAAAGGTTTGTGTGAGATTCTGACAGCGTCCAGCAGTGGGTAGATCAGTAAACGTTTGTGTGTGATTCTGAGATCATCCAGCAGAGGGTAGCTCAGTGAAGGGGTGTGTGTGTGTAATTCTGAGAGCATCCAGCAGAGGGTACGTGAGTGAAGATGTGTGTGAGTGTAATAGTGAGAGCATCTTGCAGAGGGTAAATCAGTAAAGGTGAGCGTGTGATTCTGAGAGCATCCAACAGAGGGTAGATCAGTATGTGTGTGATTCTGAGGGCATCCAGCAGAGGGTAGCTCAGTGAAGAAGTGTGTGTGTGTAATTCTGAGAGCATCCAGCAGTGGGTGGTTCAGTAAAGCTGAGTGTGCGTTATTCTGAGAGCATCCAGCAGAGGGTAGCTAGGAAAGGTGTGTGTATGATTCTGACAGCATCCAGCAGAGGGTAGATCAGTCAAGTTGTGTGTGTGATTCTGAGAGAGTCCAGCAGAGGGTAGATCAGTGAAGGGGTGTGTGTGTAATTCAGAGAGCATCCTGCAGAGGGTAGATAAGTAAAGATTTGTGTGTGATTCTGACAGCATCCAGCAGAGGGCAGATCAGTGAATGGGTCTGTGTGTAATTCTGAGAGCATCCAGTGGAGGGTTGGTCAGTGAAGATATCTGTGAGTGTCATTCTGAGAGCATCTAGCAGAGGGTAGATCAGTGAAGGGGTGTGGGTGTAATTCTGAGAGCAACCGGCAGAGGGTAGATCAGTAAAGGTATGTATGTAATTCAGAGAGCATCCAGCAGAGGGTAGATAAGTAAAGGTTTGTGTGTATTTCTGACAGCATCCAGCATAGCGTACATCAGTGTAGGGGTGTGTGTGTAATTCTGATAGCATCCAGCAGAGGGTAGGTGAGTGAAGATGTGTGTGAGTGTAATTGTGAGAGCATCTTGCAGAGGTTAGATCAGCAAAGGTGAGTGTGTGAATCTGAGAGTATCCAGCAGAGGGTAGATCAGTGAATGGGTGTGTTTGTAATTCTGGGAGCATCAAGCAGAGGGTAGATCAGTAAAGGTGTGTGTGTAATTCTGAGAGTATCCAGCAGAGGGTAGATAAGTAAAGGTTTGTGTGTGATTCTGACAGCGTCCAGCAGAGGGTCGGTCAGTAAATGTATGTGTGTGATTCTGAGAGCATCCAGCAGAGGGTATCTCAGTGAAAGGGTTTGCGTGTGTAATACTGAGAGCATCCAGCGGAGGGTAGATCAGTACAGGTGAATGGATGTAATTCTGAGATTATCCAGCAGAGCATAGATCAATAATGGTGTGTGTGTGTAATTCTGAGAGCATCCAGCAGAGGGTAGATAAGTAAAGGCATGTGTGTGATTCTGACAGCATCCAGAAGAGGGTAGATCAGTGAAATTTTGTGTGTGATTCTGACTGCATCCAGCAGAGGGTAGATCACTAAAGGTGAGTGTGTAATTCTGACAGCATCCAGCAGAGCTAGATCAGTCAAGTTGTGTGTGTGATTCTGAGACCCTCCAGCAGAGGGTAAATCAGTGAAGCCGTGTGTGTGTGTGTGTAATTCTGAGTTATCCAGCAGAGGGTAGATCAATAAAGGTGTGTGCGCGTAATTCTGAGAGCATCCAGCAGAGGGTGGTTGAGTAAAGGTGAGTGTGCATGATTCTGAGAGCATCCTGCAGATGGTAGCTAGTAAAGGTGTGCGTTTGACTCTGACAGCATCCAGCAGAGGGTAGACCAGTCAAGTTGTGTGTGTAATTCTGAGAGCATCCAGCAGAGGGTAGATCAGTGAAGGGGCGTGTGTGTGATTCTGAGGGCATCCAGCAGAGGTTAGAAAAGTAATGGTTTGTGTGTGATTCTGACAGCATCCAGCAGAGGGTCGATCAGTGAATGGGTGTGTGCGTAATTCTGATAGCATCCAGCAGAGGGTAGGTCAGTGAAGTTATGTGTGAGTGTAATTCTGAGAGCATCTAGCAGAGGGTAGGTAAGTAAAGGTGAGTGTGTGATTCTGAGAGCATCCAACAGAAGGTAGATCAGTGACGGGGTGTGTGTGTAATTTTGGGAGCATCAAGTAGAGGGTAGATCAGTAAAGGTGTGTGTGTAATTCTGAGAGGATCCAGCAGAGGGTAGATAAGTAAAGATTTGTGTGTGATTCTGACAGCATCCAGCAGAGGGTAGATCAGTGAATGTGTGTGTGTGTAATTCTGATAGCATCCAGCAGAGGGTAGATCAGTAAACGTGCGTGTAATTCTGAGAGCATCCAGGAGAGGATAGATCAGTAAAGGTGTGTGTGTGATTCTGACAGCATCGAGCAGAGGGTAGATCAGTCAAGTTGTGTGTGTGATGCTAAGAGCATCCAGCAGAGGGTAGGTCAGTGAAGATGTGTGTTTGTGTGATTCTGAGAGCATCCAGTAGAGGGTAGATCAGTGAAGGGGTGTGTGTGTAATTCTGAGAGCATCCAGCAGAGGGTAGATCAGTGAAGGGGTGTGTGTGTAATTCGGAGAGCATCCAGCAGAGGGTGGGTTATTAATGATGTGTGTGTGTAATTCTGACAGCATCCAGCAGAGGGTAGATCAGTCAAGTTGTGCGTGTGATGCTGAGAGTATCCAGCAGAGGGTAGGGCAGTGAACATGTGTGTGCGTGTAATTCTAAGAGCATCCAGCAGAGGGTAGATCAGTAAAGGGGTGTGTGTGTAATTCTGAGAGCATCCAGCAGAGGGTAGATCAGTGAAGGGGTGTGTGTGTAATTCTGAGAGCATCCAGCAGAGGGTAGATCAGTCAAGTTGTGCGTGTGATGCTGAGAGCATCTAGCAGAGGGTAGGTCACTGAAGATATGTGTGTGTGTAATCCTGAGAGCATCCAGCAGCGGGGAGATCAGTGAAGGGGTGTGTGTGTAATTCTGAGAGCATCCAGCAGAGGGTAGATCAGTGAAGGGGTGTGTGTGTAATTCTGAGAGCATCCAGCAGAGGGTAGATCAGTCATGTTGTGCGTGTGATGCTGAGAGCATCTAGCAGAGGGTAGGTCACTGAAGATGTGTGCGTGTGTAATCCTGAGAGCATCCAGCAGCGGGGAGATCAGTGAAGGGGTGTGTGTGTAGTTCTGAGAGCATCCAGCAGAGGGTAGATCAGTAAAGGTGTGTGTGTAATTCTGAGAGCATCCAGCAGAGGGTACATCAGTGAAGGGGTGTGTGCGTGATTCTGACAGCATCCAGCAGAGGGTAGATCAGTAAAGTTGTGTGTGTGATGCTGAGAGCATCCAGCAGAGGGTAGGTCAGTGAAGATGTGTGTGTGTGTAATTGTGAGAGCATGCAGCAGAGGGTAGATCAGTGAATGGGTGTGTGTGTAATTCTGGGAGCATCCAGCAGAGGGTGGATCAGTAAAGGTATGTATGTAATTCAGAGAGCATCCAGCAGAGGGTAGATAAGTAAAGGTTTGTGTGTGTTTCTGACAGAATCCAGCAGAGGGTATATCAGTGAAGGGGTGTGTGTGTAATTCTGATAGCATCCAGCAGAGGGTCGGTGAGTGAAGATGTGTGTGAGTGTAATTGTGAGAGCATCTAGCAGAGGGTAGATCAGTAAAGGTGAGTGTTTGATTCTGAGAGCATCCAGCAGAGGGTAGATCAGTGAAAGGGTGTGTTTGTAATTCTGGGAGCATCAAGCAGAGGGTAGATCAGTAAAGGTGTGTGTGTAATTCTGAGAGCATCCAGCAGAGGGTACATCAGTGAAGGGGTGTGTGCGTGATTCTGACAGCATCCAGCAGAGGGTAGATCAGTCAAGTTGTGTGTGTGATGCTGAGAGCATCCAGCAGAGGGTAGGTCAGTGAAGATGTGTGTGTGTGTAATTGTGAGAGCATGCAGCAGAGGGTAGATCAGTGAATGGGTGTGTGTGTAATTCTGGGAGCATCCAGCAGAGGGTAGATCAGTGAAGGGGTGTGTGTGTAATTCTGACAGCATCCAGCAGAGGGTAGATCAGTGAAGGGGTGTATGTGTACTTCTCAGAGCATCCAGCAGAGGGTAAATCAGTGAAGGTGTGTGTGTAATTCTGAGAGCATCCAACAGAGTGTAGATAAGTAAAGTTTTGTGTGTGATTCTGACAGCATCCAGCAGAGGGTTGATCAATCAAGTTGTGTGTTTGATGCTGAGAGCATCCAGCAGAGGGTAGATCAGTGAATGGGTGTGAGTGTAATTCTGAGAGCATCCAATAGAGGGTAGGTCAGTGAAGACATGTGTGAGTGTAATTCTGAGAGCACCTAGCAGAGGGTAGATCATTAAAGGTGAGTGTGTGATACTGAGAGCATCCAGCAGAGGGTAAATCAGTGAAGCGGTGTGTGTGTAATTCTGAGAGCATCCAGCAGAGGGTAGGTCAGTAAAGTTGTGCGTGTAATTCTGAGAGCATCCAGCAGTGGGTAGATAAGTAAAGGTTTGTGTGTGATTCTGACAGCATCCAGCAGAGAGTAAATAAGTGAATGGGTGTGTGTGTAATTCTGATAGTATCCAGCAGAGGGTAGGTGAGTAAAGATGTGTGTGAGTGTAATTGTCAGAGCATCTAGCAGAGGGTATATCAGTAAAGGTGAGTGTGTGATTCTGAGAGCATCCAGCTGAGGGTAGATCAGTTAAAGTTTGTGTGTGATTCTGACAGCGTCCAGCAGAGGGTAGATCAGTAAACGTATGCGTGTGTTTCTGAGAGCATCCAGCAGAGGGTAGCTCAGTGAAGGGGTGTGTGTGTGTAATTCTGAGAGCACCCAGCAGGGGGCAGGTGAGTGAAGATGAGTGTGAGTGTAATTGTGAGAGCATCTAGCAGAGGGTAGATCAGTAAAGGTTTGTGTGTGATTCTGACAGCGTCCAGCTGAGGGCAGATCATTAAGGGTATGTGTGTGATTCTGAGAGCATCCAGCATAGGGTAGCTCAGTGAAGAGGTGTGTGTGTGTAATTCTGAGAGCATCCAGCAGTGGGTGGTTCAGTAAAGGTGAGTGAGCATGATTCTGAGAGCATCCAGCAGAGGGTAGCTAGGAAAGGTGTGTGTATGATTCTGACAGCATCCAGCCGAGGGTAGATCAGTCAAGTTGTGTGTGTGATTCTGAGAGAGTCCAGCAGAGGGTAGATCAGTGAATGGGTCTGTGTGTAATTCTGAGAGCATCCAGCGGAGGGTTGGTCAGTGAAGATATCTGTGAGTGTCATTCTGAGAGCATCTAGCAGAGGGTAGATCAGTGAAGGGGTGTGTGTGTAATTCTGAGAGCATCCAGCAGAGGGTGGATCAGTAAAGGTATGTATGTAATTCAGAGAGCATCCAGCAGAGGGTAGATAAGTAAAGGTTTGTGTGTGTTTCTGACAGAATCCAGCAGAGGGTATATCAGTGAAGGGGTGTGTGTGTAATTCTGATAGCATCCAGCAGAGGGTCGGTGAGTGAAGATGTGTGTGAGTGTAATTGTGAGAGCATCTAGCAGAGGGTAGATCAGTAAAGGTGAGTGTTTGATTCTGAGAGCATCCAGCAGAGGGTAGATCAGTGAATGGGTGTGTTTGTAATTCTGGGAGCATCAAGCAGAGGGTAGATCAGTAAAGGTGTGTGTGTAATTCTGAGAGCATCCAGCAGAGGGTACATCAGTGAAGGGGTGTGTGCGTGATTCTGACAGCATCCAGCAGAGGGTAGATCAGTCAAGTTGTGTGTGTGATGCTGAGAGCATCCAGCAGAGGGTAGGTCAGTGAAGATGTGTGTGTGTGTAATTGTGAGAGCATGCAGCAGAGGGTAGATCAGTGAATGGGTGTGTGTGTAATTCTGGGAGCATCCAGCAGAGGGTAGATCAGTGAAGGGGTGTGTGTGTAATTCTGACAGCATCCAGCAGAGGGTAGATCAGTGAAGGGGTGTATGTGTACTTCTCAGAGCATCCAGCAGAGGGTAAATCAGTGAAGGTGTGTGTGTAATTCTGAGAGCATCCAACAGAGTGTAGATAAGTAAAGTTTTGTGTGTGATTCTGACAGCATCCAGCAGAGGGTTGATCAATCAAGTTGTGTGTTTGATGCTGAGAGCATCCAGCAGAGGGTAGATCAGTGAATGGGTGTGAGTGTAATTCTGAGAGCATCCAGCAGAGGGTAGATCAGTGAATGGGTGTGAGTGTAATTCTGAGAGCATCCTGTAGAGGGTAGGTCAGTGAAGATATGTGTGAGTGTAATTCTGAGAGCATCTAGCAGAGGGTATATCAGTAAAGGTGAGTGTGTGATTCTGAGAGCATCCAGCAGAGGGTAGATCAGTAAAGGTTTGTGTGAGATTCTGACAGCGTCCAGCAGTGGGTAGATCAGTAAAGGTTTGTGTGAGATTCTGACAGCGTCCAGCAGTGGGTAGATCAGTAAACGTTTGTGTGTGATTCTGAGATCATCCAGCAGAGGGTAGCTCAGTGAAGGGGTGTGTGTGTGTAATTCTGAGAGCATCCAGCAGAGGGTACGTGAGTGAAGATGTGTGTGAGTGTAATTGTGAGAGCATCTTGCAGAGGGTAAATCAGTAAAGGTGAGCGTGTGATTCTGAGAGCATCCAGCAGAGGGTAGATCAGTATGTGTGTGATTCTGAGGGCATCCAGCAGAGGGTAGCTCAGTGAAGAAGTGTGTGTGTGTAATTCTGTGAGCATCCAGCAGTGGGTGGTTCAGTAAAGCTGAGTGTGCGTTATTCTGAGAGCATCCAGCAGAGGGTAGCTAGGAAAGGTGTGTGTATGATTCTGACAGCATCCAGCAGAGGGTAGATCAGTCAAGTTGTGTGTGTGATTCTGAGAGAGTCCAGCAGAGGGTAGATCAGTGAAGGGGTGTGTGTGTAATTCAGAGAGCATCCTGCAGAGGGTAGATAAGTAAAGATTTGTGTGTGATTCTGACAGCATCCAGCAGAGGGCAGATCAGTGAATGGGTCTGTGTGTAATTCTGAGAGCATCCAGTGGAGGGTTGGTCAGTGAAGATATCTGTGAGTGTCATTCTGAGAGCATCTAGCAGAGGGTAGATCAGTGAAGGGGTGTGGGTGTAATTCTGAGAGCAACCGGCAGAGGGTAGATCAGTAAAGGTGTGTATGTAATTCAGAGAGCATCCAGCAGAGGGTAGATAAGTAAAGGTTTGTGTGTGTTTCTGACAGCATCCAGCATAGCGTACATCAGTGTAGGGGTGTGTGTGTAATTCTGATAGCATCCAGCAGAGGGTAGGTGAGTGAAGATGTGTGTGAGTGTAATTGTGAGAGCATCTTGCAGAGGTTAGATCAGCAATGGTGAGTGTGTGAATCTGAGAGTATCCAGCAGAGGGTAGATCAGTGAATGGGTGTGTTTGTAATTCTGGGAGCATCAAGCAGAGGGTAGATCAGTAAAGGTGTGTGTGTAATTCTGAGAGTATCCAGCAGAGGGTAGATAAGTAAAGGTTTGTGTGTGATTCTGACAGCGTCCAGCAGAGGGTCGGTCAGTAAATGTATGTGTGTGATTCTGAGAGCATCCAGCAGAGGGTATCTCAGTGAAAGGGTTTGCGTGTGTAATACTGAGAGCATCCAGCGGAGGGTAGATCAGTACAGGTGAATGGATGTAATTCTGAGATTATCCAGCAGAGCATAGATCAATAATGGTGTGTGTGTGTAATTCTGAGAGCATCCAGCAGAGGGTAGATAAGTAAAGGCATGTGTGTGATTCTGACAGCATCCAGAAGAGGGTAGATCAGTGAAATTTTGTGTGTGATTCTGACTGCATCCAGCAGAGGGTAGATCACTAAAGGTGAGTGTGTAATTCTGACAGCATCCAGCAGAGCTAGATCAGTCAAGTTGTGTGTGTGATTCTGAGACCCTCCAGCAGAGGGTAAATCAGTGAAGCCGTGTGTGTGTGTGTGTAATTCTGAGTTATCCAGCAGAGGGTAGATCAATAAAGGTGTGTGCGCGTAATTCTGAGAGCATCCAGCAGAGGGTGGTTGAGTAAAGGTGAGTGTGCATGATTCTGAGAGCATCCTGCAGATGGTAGCTAGTAAAGGTGTGCGTTTGACTCTGACAGCATCCAGCAGAGGGTAGACCAGTCAAGTTGTGTGTGTAATTCTGAGAGCATCCAGCAGAGGGTAGATCAGTGAAGGGGCGTGTGTGTGATTCTGAGGGCATCCAGCAGAGGTTAGAAAAGAAATGGTTTGTGTGTGATTCTGACAGCATCCAGCAGAGGGTCGATCAGTGAATGGGTGTGTGCGTAATTCTGATAGCATCCAGCAGAGGGTAGGTCAGTGAAGTTATGTGTGAGTGTAATTCTGAGAGCATCTAGCAGAGGGTAGATAAGTAAAGGTGAGTGTGTGATTCTGAGAGCATCCAACAGAAGGTAGATCAGTGACGGGGTGTGTGTGTAATTTTGGGAGCATCAAGTAGAGGGTAGATCAGTAAAGGTGTGTGTGTAATTCTGAGAGGATCCAGCAGAGGGTAGATAAGTAAAGATTTGTGTGTGATTCTGACAGCATCCAGCAGAGGGTAGATCAGTGAATGTGTGTGTGTGTAATTCTGATAGCATCCAGCAGAGGGTAGATCAGTAAACGTGCGTGTAATTCTGAGAGCATCCAGGAGAGGATAGATCAGTAAAGGTGTGTGTGTGATTCTGACAGCATCGAGCAGAGGGTAGATCAGTCAAGTTGTGTGTGTGATGCTAAGAGCATCCAGCAGAGGGTAGGTCAGTGAAGATGTGTGTTTGTGTGATTCTGAGAGCATCCAGTAGAGGGTAGATCAGTGAAGGGGTGTGTGTGTAATTCTGAGAGCATCCAGCAGAGGGTAGATCAGTGAAGGGGTGTGTGTGTAATTCGGAGAGCATCCAGCAGAGGGTGGGTCAGTAATGATGTGTGTGTGTAATTCTGACAGCATCCAGCAGAGGGTAGATCAGTCAAGTTGTGCGTGTGACGCTGAGAGTATCCAGCAGAGGGTAGGGCAGTGAAGATGTGTATGCGTGTAATTCTAAGAGCATCCAGCAGAGGGTAGATAAGTAAAGATTTGTGTGTGATTCTGACAGCATCCAGCAGAGGGTAGATCAGTGAATGTGTGTGTGTGTAATTCTGATAGCATCCAGCAGAGGGTAGATCAGTAAACGTGCGTGTAATTCTGAGAGCATCCAGGAGAGGATAGATCAGTAAAGGTGTGTGTGTGTAATTCTGAGAGCATCCAGCAGAGGGTAGATCAGTGAAGGGGTGTGTGTGTAGTTCTGAGAGCATCCAGCAGAGGGTAGATCAGTGAAGGAGATTGTATGTAATTCTGAGAGCATCCAGCAGAGGGTTGATCAGTGAAGGGGTAATGTGTGTAATTCTGAGAGCATCGAGCAGAGGGTAGTTCAGTGAAGGGGTGTGTGTGTAACTCTGAGAACATCCATCAGAGGGTAGATAAGTAAAGTTTCGTGTGTGATTCTGACAGCATCCGGCAGAGGGTAGATCAGTAAAGGTGAGTGTGTGTGTGTGTGTGTGTGTTATTCTGACAGCATCCTGCAGAGTTTAGATCAGTGAAGTTGTGTGTTTGATGCTGAGAGCATCCAGCAAAGGGTTGGTCAGTGAAGATGTGTGTGTGTGTAATTCTGAGAGCATCCAGCAGAGGGTAGATCAGTGAACGGGTGTGTGTGTAATGCTGAGAACATCCAGCAGAAGGTAGCTAGTAAAGGTGTGTGTGTGATTCTGACAGCATCCAGCAGAGGGTAGATCAGTCAAGTTGTGTGTGTGATGCTGAGAGCATTCAACAGAGGGCAGATCAGTCAAGTTGTGCATGTGATGCCGAAAGCATTCGGCAGAGGGTAGATCAGTGAAGGGGAGTGCTTGTAATTCTGAGAGCATCCAGCAGAGGATAGATAAGTAAAGGTTTGTGTGTGATTCTGACAGCATGCAGCAGAGGGTAGATCAGTGAATGGGTGTGCATGTAATTCGGAGAGCATCCAGCAGAGGGTAGCTAGTGAAGATATGTGTGAGTGTAATTTGAAGAGCATCTAGCAGAGGGTAGATCAGTAAAGGTGAGTGTGTGATTCTGAGAGCATCCCGCAGAGGGTAGATCAGTGAAGGGGTGTGTGTGTAATTCTGAGAGCATCCAGCAGAGGGTAGATCAGTAAAGGTATGTGTGTAATTCTGATAGCATCCAGCAGAGGGTAGATAAGTATAGGTTTGTGTGTGATTCTGACAGAATCCAGCAGAGGGTAAATCAGTGAAGTGGTGTGTGAATAATTCTGAGAACATCCAGCGAAGGTAACTAGTAAAGGTGTGCGTGTGATTCTGCCAGCATCCAGCAGAGGGTAGATCAGTCAAGTTGTGTGTGTGATGCCGAGAGCATCCAGCAGAGGAACGTCAGTGAAGTTGTGTGTGTGTGTGATTCTGAGAGCGTCCAGCAGAGGGTAGATCAGTGAATGGGTGTGTGTGTAATTCTGAGAGCTTCTAGCAGAGGGTAGATCAGTAAAGGTGAATGTGTGATTCTGACAGCATCCAGCAGAGGGTACATCAGTGAAGGGGTGTGTGCGTGATTCTGACAGCATCCAGCAGAGGGTAGATCAGTCAAGTTGTGCGTGTGATGCTGAAAGCATCCAGCAGAGGGTAGGTCAGTGAAGATGTGTGTGTGTGTGTTATTGTGAGAGCATCCAGCAGAGGGTAGATCAGTGAAGGGGTGTGTGTGTAATTCTGACGGCATCCAGCAGAGGGTAGATCAGTGAAGGGGTGTATGTGTAATTCTCAGAGCATCCAGCAGAGGGTGGATCAGTAAAGGTGAGTGTGTGATTCTGACAGCTTCCAGCAGAGGGTAGTTCAGTAAAGGTGAGTGTGTCTGTGTGTGTGTGTAATTCTGACAGCATCCAGCAGAGGGTAGATCAGTCAAGTTGTGTGTGTGATTCTCACACACTCCAGCAGAGGGTAGATCAGTGGAGCGGTGTGTGTGTGTGTGTAATTCTGTGTTATCGAGCAGAGGGTGGTACAGTAAAGGTGAGTGTGCGTAATTCTGAGAGCTTCCAGCAGAGGGTAGCTAGTAAAGGTGTATGTGTGATTCTGACAGCATCCAGCAGAGGGTTGATGAATCAAGTGGTGTGTTTGATGCTGAGAGCATCCAGCAGAGGGTAGATCAGTTAATGGGTGTGTGTGTAATTCTGAGAGCATCCAGCAGAGGGTAGGTCAGTGTAGATACGTGTGAGTGTAATTCTGAGAGCATCCAGCAGAGCGTAGATCAGTAAAGGTGTGCGTGTAATTCTGAGAGCATCCAGCAGGGGGTTGATAAGTAAAGGTTTGTGTGTGATTCTGACAGCATCCAGCAGAGAGTAAATAAATGAATGGGTGTGTTTGTAATTCTGATAGAATCCAGCAGAGGGTAGGTGAGTGAAGATGTGTGTGAGTGTAATTGTCAGAGCATCTAGCAGAGGGTATATCAGTAAAGTTGAGTGTGTGATTCTGAGAGCATCCAGCTGAGGGTAGATCAGTTAAAGTTTGTGTGTGATTCTGACAGCGTCCAGCAGAGGGTAGATCAGTAAACGTATGCGTGTGTTTCTGAGAGCATCCAGCAGAGGGTAGTTCAGTGAAGGGGTGTGTGTGTGTAATTCTGAGAGCACCCAGCAGGGGGCAGGTGAGTGAAGATGTGTGTGAGTGTAATTGTGAGAGCATCTAGCAGAGGGTAAATCAGTAAAGGTGAGCGTGTGATTCTGGGAGCATCCAGCAGAGGGTAGATCAGTAAAGGTTTGTGTGTGATTCTGACAGCGTCCAGCTGAGGGTAGATCAGTAAGGGTATGTGTGTGATTCTGAGAGCATCCAGCATAGGGTAGCTCAGTGAAGAGGTGTGTGTGTGTAATTCTGAGAGCATCCAGCAGTGGGTGGTTCAGTAAAGGTGAGTGTGCATGATTCTGAGAGCATCCAGCAGAGGGTAGCTAGGAAAGGTGTGTGTATGATTCTGACAGCATCCAGCCGAGGGTAGATCAGTCAAGTTGTGTGTGTGATTCTGAGAGAGTCCAGCAGAGGGTAGATCAGTGAAGGGGTGTGTGTGTAATTCTGAGAGCATCCTGCAGAGGGTAGATAAGTAAAGGGTTGTGTGTGATTCCGACTGCATCCAGCAGAGGGTAGATCAGTGAATGGGTCTGTGTGTAATTCTGAGAGCATCCAGCGGAGGGTTGGTCAGTGAAGATATCTGTGAGTGTCATTCTGAGAGCATCTAGCAGAGGGTAGATCAGTGAAGGGGTGTGTGTGTAATTCTGAGAGCATCCAGCAGAGGGTGGATCAGTAAAGGTATGTATGTAATTCAGAGAGCATCCAGCAGAGGGTAGATAAGTAAAGGTTTGTGTGTGTTTCTGACAGAATCCAGCAGAGGGTATATCAGTGAAGGGGTGTGTGTGTAATTCTGATAGCATCTAGCAGAGGGTCGGTGAGTGAAGATGTGTGTGAGTGTAATTGTGAGAGCATCTAGCAGAGGGTAGATCAGTAAAGGTGAGTGTTTGATTCTGAGAGCATCCAGCAGAGGGTAGATCAGTGAATGGGTGTGTTTGTAATTCTGGGAGCATCAAGCAGAGGGTAGATCAGTAAAGGTGTGTGTGTAATTCTGAGAGTATCCAGCAGAGGGTAGATAAGTAAAGGTTTGGTGTGATTCTGACAGCGTCCAGCAGAGGGTCGGGCAGTAAAGCTATGCGTGTGATTCTGAGACCATCCAGCAGAGGGTATCTCAGTGAAAGGGTGTGTGTGTGTAATAATGAGAGCATCCAGCGGAGGGTAGATCAGTACAGGTGAATGGATGTAATTCTGAGATTATCCAGCAGAGCATAGATCAATAATGGTGTGTGTGTGTAATTCTGAGAGCATCGAGCAGAGGGTGGTTCAGTAAAGGTGAGTGTGCGTGATTCTGAGAGCATCCAGCAGAAGGCAGCTAGTAAAGGTGTGTGTGTGATTCTGACAGCATCCAGCAGAGGGTAGATCAGTCAAGTTGTGTGTGTGATGCCGAGAGCATTCAGCAGAAGGTAGGTCAGTGAAGATGTGTGTGTGTGTGATTCTGAGAGCATCCAGTAGAGGGTAGATCAGTGAAGGGGTGTGTGTGTAATTGTGAGAGCATCCAGCAGAGGGTGGGTCAGTAAAGATGTGTGTGTGTAATTCAGAGAGTATCCAGCAGAAGGTAGCTAGTAAAGGTGTGTGTGTAATTCTGACAGCATCCAGCAGAGGGTAGATCAGTCAAGTTGTGCGTGTGATGCTGACAGCATCCAGCAGATGGTAGGTCAGTGAAGATGTGTGTGTGTGTAATTCTGAGAGCATCCAGCAGAGGGCAGATCAGTAAACGTATGTGTGTGATTCTGAGAGCATCCAGCAGAGGGTAGCTCAGTGAAGGGGTGTGTGTGTGTAATTCTGAGAGCATCCAGCAGAGGGCAGGTGAGTGAAGATGTGTGTGAGTGTAATTGTGAGAGCATCTAGCAGAGGGTAAATCAGTAAAGGTGAGCATGTGATTCTGAGAGCATCCAGCAGAGGGTAGATCAGTAAATGTTTGTGTGTGATTCTGACAGCGTCCAGCAGAGTGTAGATCAGTAAGGGTATGTGTGTGATTCTGAGAGCATCCAGCAGAGGGTAGCTCAGTGAAGAGGTGTGTGTGTTTAATTCTGAGAGGATCCAGCAGTGGGTGGTTCAGTAAAGGTGAGTGTGCGTGATTGTGAGAGCATCCAGCAGAGGGTAGCTAGGAAAGGTGCGTGTATGATTCTGACAACATCCAGCAGAGGGTAGATCAGTCAAGTTGTGTGTGTGATTCTGAGAGAGTCCAGCAGAGGGTAGATCAGTGAAGGGGTGTGTGTGTAATTCTGAGAGCATCCTGCAGAGGGCAGATAAGTAAATGTTTGTGTGTGATTCTGACAGCATCCAGCAGAGGGTAGATCAGTGAATGGGTCTGTCTGTAATTCTGAGTTATCCAGCAGAGGGTAGATCAATAAAGGTGTGTTCGCGTAATTCTGAGAGCATCCAGCACAGGGTGGTTGAGTAAAGGTGAGTGTGCGTGATTCTGAGAGCATCCAGCAGATGGTAGCTAGTAAAGGTATGCGTTTGATTCTAACAGCATCCAGCAGAGGGTAGACCAGTCAAGTTGTGTGTGCGATGCCGAGAGCATCCAGCAGATGGTAGGTCAGTGAAGATGTGTGTGTGTGTGTGATTCTGAGAGCGTCCAGCAGAGGGTAGATCAGTGAAGGGGAGTGTGTGTAATTCTGAGAGCATCCAGCAGAGTGTAGATCAGTGAAGGGGCGTGTATGTAATTCTGAGGGCATCCAGCAGAGGGTAGATAAGTAAAGGTTTGTGTGTAATTCTGACAGCATCCAGCAGAGGGTAGATCAGTGAATGGGTGTGTGTGTAATTCTGATAGCATCCAGCAGAGGGTAGGTCAGTGAAGTTATGTGTGAGTGTAATTCTGAGAGCATCTAGCAGAGTGTAGATAAGTAAAGGTGAGAGTGTGATTCTGAGAGCATCCAGCAGAGGGTAGATCAGTGAAGCGGTGTGTATGTAATTCTGAGAGCATCCAGCAGAGGGTAGTTCAGTAAAGTTGTGTGTGTAATTCTGAGAGCATCCAGCAGAGGGTAGATAAGTAAAGGTATGTGTGTGATTCTGACAGCATCCAGAAGAGGGTAGATCAGTGAATGTGTGTGTGTGTAATTCTGATAGCATCCAGCAGAGGGTAGGTGAGTGAAAATGTGTGTGAGTCTAATTGTGAGAGCATCGAGCAGAGGGTATTTCAGTAAAGGTGAGTGTCTGATTCTGAGAGCATCCAACAGAGGGTAGATCAGTGACGGGGTGTGTGTGTAATTTTGGGAGCATCAAGCAGAGTGTAGATCAGTAAAGGTGTGTGTGCAATTCTGAGAGCATCCAGCAGAGGGTAAATCAGTGAAGGTGTGTGTGTATTTCTGAGAACATCCAGCAGAGGGTAGATAAGTAAAGTTTTGGGTGTGATTCTGACTGCATCCAGCAGAGGGTAGATCACTAAAGGTGAGTGTGTAATTCTGACGGCATCCAGCAGAGGGTAGATCAGTCAAGTTGTGTGTGTGATTCTGAGACCCTCCAGCAGAGGGTAAATCAGTGAAGCTGTTTGTATGTGTGTGTAATTCTGAGTTATCCAGCAGAGGGTAGATCAATAAAGGTGTGTGCGCGTAATTCTGAGAGCATCCAGCAGAGGGTGGTTGAGTAAAGGTGTGTGTGCGTGATTCTGAGAGCATCCAGCAGATGGTAGCTAGTAAAGGTGTGCGTTTGATTCTGACAGCATCCAGCAGAGGGTAGACCAGTCAAGTTGTGTGTGTGATGCCGAGAGCATCCAGCAGATGGTAGGTCAGTGAAGATGTGTGTGTGTGTGATTCTGAGAGCGTCCAGCAGAGGGTAGATCAGTGAAGGGGTGTGTGCGTAATTCTATTAGCATCCAGCAGAGGATAGGTCAATGAAGTTATGTGTGACTGTAATTCTGAGAGCATCTAGTAGAGTGTAGATAACTAAAGGTGAGAGTGTGATTCTGACAACATCCAGCAGAGGGTAGATTAGTGAAGCGGTGTGTATGTAATTCTGAGAGCATCCAGCAGAGGGTAGTTCAGTAAAGGTGTGTGTGTAATTCTGAGAGCATCCAGCAGAGGGTAGATAAGTAAAGGTATGTGTGTGATTCTGACAGCATCCAGCAGAGGGTAGATCAGTGAAGGGGTGTGTGTGTAATTCTGATAGCATCCAGCAGAGGGTAGGTGAGTGAAGATGTGTGTGAGTGTAATTGTGAGAGCATCGAGCTGAGGGTAGATCAGTAAAGGTGAGTGTGTGATTCTGAGATCATCCAGCAGAAGGTAGATCAGTGATGGGGTGTGTGTGTAATTTTGGGAGCATCAAGTAGAGGGTAGATTAGTAAAGGTGTGTGTGTAATTCTGAGAGCATCCAGCAGAGGGTAGATAAGTAAAGATTTGTGTGTGATTCTGACAGCATCCAGCAGAGGGTAGATCAGTGAATGGGTGTGTGTGTAATTCTGATAGCATCCAGCAGAGGGTAGCTCAGTGAAGGGGTGTGTGTGTGTAATTCTGAGAGAATCCAGCAGAGGGTAGATCAGTAAACGTGCGTGTAATTCTGAGAGCATCCAGCAGAGGATAGATCAGTAAAGGTGTGTGTGTGATTCTGAGAGCATCCAGCAGAGGGTAGATCAGTGAAGGGGTGTGTGTGTGTGTGTGTGTATGTGTGTTTGTGTGTATGTAATTCTGAGTCCATCCAGCAGAGGGTAGATCAGTAATGTTGTGTGTGTGTGTAATTCTGAGAGCATCCAGCAGAGGGTAGATCAGTACAGGTGAATGGATGTAATTCTGAGATTATCCAGTAGAGCATAGATCAATAAAGGTGTACGTGTGTAATTCTGAGAGCATCCAGCAGAGGGTGGTTCAGTAAAGGTGAGTGTGCGTGATTGTGAGAGCATCCAGCAGAGGGTAGATCAGTGAAGGGGTGTGTGTTTAATTCTGACAACATCCAGCAGAAGGTAGGTAGTAAAGGTGTGTGTGTGATTCTGACAGCATCCAGCAAATGTTAGAACAGTCAAGTTGAGTGTGTGATGCTGAGAGCATCCAGCTGAGGGTAGGTCAGTGAAGATGTGTGTTTGTGTGATTCTGAGAGCATCCAGTAGAGGGTAGATCAGTGAAGGGGTGTGTGTGTAATTCTGAGAGCATCCAGCAGAGGGTAAATCAGTGAAGCGGTGTCTGTGTAATTGTGAGAGCATCCTGCAGAGGGTGAGTCAGTAAAGATGTATGTGTGTGATTCTGAGAGTATCCAGCAGAAGGTAGATCAGTCAAGTTGTGCGTGTGACGCTGAGAGTATCCAGCAGAGGGTAGGGCAGTGAAGATGTGTGTGCGTGTAATTCTGAAAGCATCCAGCAGAGGGTAGGTCAGTGAAGATACGTGTGAGTGTAATTCTGAGAGCATCTAGCAGAGCGTAGATCAGTAAAGGTGTGCGTGTAATTCTGAGAGCATCCAGCAGAGGGTAGATAAGTAAAGGTTTGTGTGTTATTCTGACAGCATCCAGCAGAGAGTAAATAAATGAATGGGTGTGTTTGTAATTCTGATAGTATCCAGCAGAGGGTAGGTGAGTGAAGATGTGTGTGACTGTAATTGTGAGAGCATCTAGCAGAGGGTATATCAGTAAAGGTGAGTGTGTGATTCTGAGAGCATCCAGCTGAGGGTAGATCAGAAAAGGTTTGTGTGTGATTCTGACAGCGTCCAGCAGAGGGTAGATCAGTAAACGTATGTGTGTGTTTCTGAGAGCATCCAGCAGAGGGTAGATCAGTGAAGGGGTGTGTGTGTGTAATTCTGAGAGCACCCAGCAGAGGGCAGGTGAGTGAAGATGTGTGTGAGTGTAATTGTGAGAGCATCTAGCAGAGGGTAAATCAGTAAAGGTGAGCGTGTGATTCTGAGAGCATCCAGCAGAGGGTAGATCAGTAAAGGTTTGTGTGTGATTCTGACAGCGTCCAGCTGAGGGTAGATCAGTAAGGGTATGTGTGTGATTCTGAGAGCATCCAGTAGAGGGTAGCTCAGTGAAGAGGTGTTTGTGTGTAATTCTGAGAGCATCCAGCAGTGGGTGGTTCAGTAAAGGTGAGTGTGCATGATTGTGAGAGCATCCAGCAGAGGGTAGCTAGGAAAGGTGTGTGTATGATTCTGACAGCATCCAGCCGAGGGTAGATCAGTCAAGTTGTGTGTGTGATTCTGAGAGAGTCCAGCAGAGGGTAGATCAGTGAAGGGATGTGTGTGTAATTCTGAGAGCATCCTGCAGAGGGTAGATAAGTAAAGGTTTGTGTGTGATTCCGACAGCATCCAGCAGAGGGTAGATCAGTGAAGGTGTGTGTGTGTAATTGTGAGAGCATCCAGCAGAGGGTGGGTCAGTAAAGATGTGTGTGTGTAATTCAGAGAGTATCCAGCAGAAGGTAGCTAGTAAAGGTGTGTGTGTGATTCTGACAGCATCCAACAGAGGGTAGATCAGTCAAGTTGTGCGTGTGATGCTGAGAGCATCCAGCAGAGGGTAGCTCAGTGAAGAGGTGTGTGTGTGTAATTCTGAGAGCATCCAGCAGTGGGTGGTTCAGTAAAGGTGAGTGTGCGTGGTTCTGAGAGCATCCAGCAGAGGGTAGATCAGTCAAGTTGTGTGTGTGATTCTGAGAGCATCCAGCAGAGGGTAGATCAGTAAAGGTTTGTGTGTGATTCTGGCAGCGTCCAGCAGAGTGTAGATCAGTAAGGGTATGTGTGTGATTCTGAGAGCATCCAGCAGAGGGTAGCTCAGTGAAGAGGTGTGTGTGTGTAATTCTGAGAGCATCCAGCAGTGGGTGGTTCAGTAAAGGTGAGTGTGCGTGATTCTGAGAGCATCCAGCAGAGGGTAGATCAGTCAAGTTGTGTGTGTGATTCTGAGAGAGTCCAGCAGAGGGTAGAACAGTGAAGGGGTGTGTGTGTAATTCTGAGAGCATCCTGCAGAGGGTAGATAAGTAAAGGTTTGTGTGTGATTCTGACAGCATCCAGCAGAGGGTAGATCAGTGAATGGGTCTGTGTGTAATTCTGAGTTATCCAGCAGAGGGTAGATCAATAAAGGTGTGTGCGCGTAATTCTGAGAGCATCCAGCAGAGGGTGGTTGAGTAAAGGTGAGTGTGCATGATTCTGAGAGCATCCAGCAGATGGTAGCTAGTAAAGGTGTGCGTTTGATTCTGACAGCATCCAGCAGAGGGTAGACCAGTCAAGTTGTGCGTGTGATGCCGAGAGCATCCAGCAGATGGTAGGTCAGTGAAGATGTGTGTGTGCGTGTGATTCTAAGAGCGTCCAGCAGAGGGTAGATCAGTGAAGGGGTGTGTGTGTAATTCTGAGAGCATCCAGCAGAGTGTAGATCAGTGAAGGGGCGTGTGTGTAATTCTGAGGGCATCCTGCAGAGGGTAGATAAGTAAAGGTTTATGTGTGATTCTGACAGCATCCAGCAGAGGGTAGATCAGTGAATGGGTGTGTGTGTAATTCTGATAGCATCCAGCAGAGGGAAGGTCAGTGAAGTTATGTGTGAGTGTAATTCTGAGAGCATCTAGCAGAGTGTAGATAAGTAAAGGTGAGAGTGTGATTCTGAGAGCATCCAGCAGAGGGTAGATCAGTGAAGCGGTGTGTATGTAATTCTGAGAGCATCCAGCAGAGGGTAGGTGAGTGAAGATGTGTGTGAGTGTAATTGTGAGAGCATCGAGCTGAGGGTAGATCAGTAAAGGTGAGTGTGTGATTCAGAGATCATCCAGCAGAAGGTAGATCAGTGACGGGGTGTGTGTGTAATTTTGGGAGCATCAAGTAGAGGGTAGATCAGTAAAGGTGTGTGTGTAATTCTGAGAGCATCCAGCAGAGGGTAGATAAGTAAAGATTTGTGTGTGATTCTGACAGCATCCAGCAGAGGGTAGATCAGTGAATGGGTGTGTGTGTAATTCTGATAGCATCCAGCAGAGGGTAGCTCAGTGAAGGGGTGTGTGTGTGTAATTCTGAGAGCATCCAGCAGAGGGTAGATCAGTAAACGTGCGTGTAATTCTGAGAGCATCCAGCAGAGGATAGATCAGTAAAGGTGTTTGTGTGATTCTGAGAGCCTCCAGCAGAGGGTAGATCAGTGAAGGGGTGTGTGTGTAATTCTGAGAGCATCCAGCAGACGGTTGATCAGTAAAGGTATGTGTGTTATTCTGGGAGCATCCAGCAGAGGGTTGATAAGTAAAGGTTTGTGTGTGATTCTGACAGCATCCTGCAGAGGGTAGATCAGTAAAGGTGTGTGTGTGTGTGTGTGTGTGTATGTGTGTTTGTGTGTATGTAATTCTGAGTCCATCCAGCAGAGGGTAGATCAGTAAAGTTGTGTGTGTGTGTAATTCTGAGAGCATCCAGCAGAGGGTAGATCAGTAAAGCTGTGTGTGTGTGTAATTCTGAGATTATCCAGCAGAGCGTAGGTCAATAAAGGTGTGTGTGTGTAATTCTGCGAGCATCCAGCAGAGGGTGGTTCAGTAAAGGTGAGTGTGCGTGATTGTGAGAGCATCCAGCAGAGGGTAGATCAGTGAAGGGGTGTGTGTGTAATTCTGAGAGCATCCAGTAGAGGGTAGATCAGTGAAGGGGTGTCTGTGTAATTGTGAGAGCATCCTGCAGAGGGTGGGTCAGTAAAGATGTGTGTGTGTAATTCTGAGAGTATCCAGCAGAAGGTAGCTAGTAAAGTTGTGTGTGTGATTCTGACAGCATCCAGCAGATGGTAGAACAGTCAAGTTGAGTGTGTGATGCTGAGAGCATCCAGCAGAGGGTAGGTCAGTGAAGATGTGTGTTTGTGTGATTCTGAGAGCATCCAGTAGAGGGTAGATCAGTGAAGGGGTGTGTGTGTAATTCTGAGAGCATCCAGCAGAAGGTAGATCAGTGAAGGGGTGTCTGTGTAATTGTGAGAGCATCCTGCAGAGGGTGGGTCAGTAAAGATGTGTGTGTGTAATTCTGAGAGTATCCAGCAGAAGGTAGCTGGTAAAGTTGTGTGTGTGATTCTGACAGCATCCAGCAGTGGGTAGATCAGTCAAGTTGTGCGTGTGATGTTGAGAGTATCCAGCAGAGGGTAGTGCAGTGAAGATGTGTGTGCATG
Organism: Cetorhinus maximus; assembly: GCF_964194155.1. Classification (NCBI taxonomy): domain Eukaryota; kingdom Metazoa; phylum Chordata; class Chondrichthyes; order Lamniformes; family Cetorhinidae; genus Cetorhinus; species Cetorhinus maximus. Next base: position 34,355,064 of record NC_135901.1, on the reverse strand, counting down.
TAATTCTGAGAGCATCCAGCAGAGGGTAGATCAGTGAAGGGGTGTGTGTGTAATTCTGAGAGCATCCAGCAGAGGGTAGATCAGTGAATGGGTGTCTGTGTAATTCTGAGAGCATCCAGCAGAGGGTAGATCAGTCAAGTTGTGCATGTGATGCTGAGAGCATCCAGCAGAGGGTAGGTCAGTGAAGATGTGTGTGTGTGTATTTCTGAGAGCATCCAGCAGAGGGGAGATCAGTGAAGGGGTGTGTGTGTAGTTCTGAGAGCATCCAGCAGAGGGTACATCAGTGAAGGAGTGGGTGTGTAATTCTGAGAGCATCCAGCAGAGGGTTGATCTGTGAAGGGGTAATGTGTGTAATTCTGAGAGCATCGAGCAGAGGGTAGATCAGTGAAGGGATGTGTGTGTGACTCTGAGAGCATCCAGCAGAGGGTAGACAAGTAAAGTTTTGGGTGTGATTCTGACAGCATCCAGCAGAGGGTAGATCAGTAAAGGTGACTGTGTGATTCTGAGAGCATCCAGCAGAGGGTAGATCAGTCAAGTTGTGTGTTTGATGCTGAGAGCATCCAGCAAAGGGTTGGTCAGTGAAGATGTGTGTGTGTGTAATTGTGAGAGCATCTAGCAGAGAGATGATCAGTAAAGGTGAGTGTGTGATTCTGAGAGCATCCAGCAGAGGGTAGATCACTGAAGGGGTGTGTGTGTAATTCTGAGAGCATCCAGCAGAGGGTAGATAAGTAAAGGTTTGTGTGTGATTCTGACAGCATCCAGCAGAGTGTAGATCAGTGAAGGGGTGTGTGTGTAATTCTGAGAGCATCCAGCACATGGTTGATCAGTGAAGGGGTGTGTGTGCAATTCTGAGAGCATCCAGCAGTGGGTAGATCTGTAAAGGTGTGTGTGTAATTCTGACAGCACCCAGCAGTGGGTAGATAAGTAAAGGTTTGTGTTTGATTCTGAGAGCATCCTGCAGAGGGTAGATCAGTGAAGGGGTGTGTGTGTAATTCTGAAAGCATTTAGCAGAGGGTAGTTGAGTGAAGATGTGTGTGAGTGTAATTGTGAGAGCATCTAGCAGAGGGTAGATCAGTAAAGGTGAGTGTGTGATTCTGAGAGCATCCAGCAGAGGGTAGATCAGTGAAGGGGTGTGTGTGTAATTCTGAGAGCATCCAGCAGAGGGTAGATCAGTAAAGGTGTGTGTGTAATTCTGAGAGCATCCAGCAGAGGGTAGAAAAGTAAAGGTTTGTGTGTGATTCTGACAGCATCCAGCAGAGGGTAGATCAGTAAAGGTGAGTGTGTGATTCTGAGAGCATCCAGCAGAGGGTAGATCAGTGAAGGTGTGTGTGTGTAATTGTGAGAGCATACAGCAGAGGGTGGGTCAGTAAAGATGTGTGTGTTTAATTCAGAGCGTATCCAGCATAAGGTAGCTAGTAAAGGTGTGTGTGTGATTCTGACAGCATCCAACAGAGGGTAGATCAGTCAAATTGTGCGTGTGATGCTGAGAGCATCCAGCAGAGGGTAGGTCAGTGAAGATGTGTGTGTGTGTGATTCTGAGAGCATCCAGCAGAGGGTAGATCAGTGAAGTGGTGTGTGTGTAATTCTGAGAGCATCCAGCAGAGGGTAGATCAGTGATGGTGTGTGTGTAATTCTGAGAGCATCCAGCAGAGGGTAGATGTGTGAAGGGGTGTGTGTGTAATTCTGAGAGCATCCAGCAGAGGATAGATAAGTAAAGTTTTGTGTGTGATTCTGACAGCATCCAGCAGAGGGTAGATCAGTAAAGGTGTGTGTGTGTGTGTGTGTGTACTTCTGTCAGCATCCAGCAGAGGGTAGATCAGTCAAGTTGTGTGTCTGATGCTGAGAGCATCCAGAAGAGGGTAGATCAGTGAAGGGGTGTGTGTGTGTGTGTGTGTGTAATTCTGAGAGCATCCAGCAGAGGGTGAATCAGTAAAGCTGTGTGTGTGTGTAATTCTGAGAGCATCCAGCAGCGGGTAGATCAGTACCGGTGAATGGATGTAATTCTGAGATGATCCAGCAGAGCATAGATCAATAAAGGTGTGTGTGTGTAATTCTGAGACCATCCAGCAGAGGGTAGATCTGTGAAGCTGTGTATGTGTGTGTGTAATTCTGAGAGCATCCAGCAGAGGATAGATCAGTAAAGGTGAATGGATGTAATTCTGAGATTATCCAGCAGAGGGTAGATCATTAAAGGTGTGTGTGTGTAATTCTCAGAGCATCCAGCAGAGGGTGGTTCAGTGAAGGGTTGTGTGTGTGTAATTCTGAGAGTATCCAGCAGAGGGTAGATCAGTAAAGGGGAGTGTGTGTATTTCTGAGAGTATCCAGCAGAGGGTGGGTCAGTAAAGGTGAGTGGTTGAACCAGAACTGCATTGCAGATTGATATATCTCTGCGTTTTAGCTCTTTACCTGGGGAAATTTGCACCAGTGCCTCCTTTCTTGTGCCCTGTCCTTGTTAACCTGATTACTATTGAAAGTGATGTGTTAACCTGCTCCCGTTGAATACTTTACCAATGATGTCCAACTTTATATTTTAAATGCTTTAAGTGCCTGATGAATGGAATCACTGATTGTCTTAACATGCAGCGCTCCCTCAGTGCTGACCCTCCGACAGTACAGCGCTCCCTCAGTACTGACCCTCCGACAATGTGGCGCTCCCTCAGTACTGACCCTCCGACAGTGCGGCTCTCCCTCAGTACTGACCCTCCAACAGCGCGGCGCTCCCTCAGTGCTGACCCTCCAACAGTGCGGCGCTCTCTCAGTACTTACCCTGCGACAGGGCGGCGCTCTCTCAGTGCTGACCCTGCGACAGGGCGGCACTCTCTCAGTACTGACCCTGCAACAGGGCAGCGCTCCCTCAGTACTGACCCTGTGACAGGGCGGCGCTCTCTCAGTACTGACCCTCCGACTGTGCTCAGGCAGGAAAGAACTGTAAAACACTTCGATGGAATGAATGCACATTCTTAATGAAACCAAGTAACACATGAAGAAAATGGTGACAGTCCCCACAGCTCCACGCCGCTTAAACCTTCTGATGAAAGAACTCTCTGTTGACACAATAAAGCCATGATCAGAAACACAAAATCCTGAAACCTCATCCGAGGGGAGCCGAGATTTCAAACTACGTGGTCCAGTTCCTATGTATTGGAGAGGGTGGCATTTGGTAGGGCAGTGGGGGGCAGCGGGTGTGGGGGGGGGAGGTGAGGTGGTGGTTGGTTGGGGAAGGCTGCTTGGAATTTTCCTTGGCCTCATGGACAGGACATTGTGACTGTTCCTCAGGGAATGATGGCCGGAGTCTGCCCTTCTTTCATACCCATGAGGTTGTCCTTTGAGAGCCAACGATCGGGTCTGAAAGCATCGACCAATCGGGTCGTGGGAGGCTGGGGTTCCAGACAAATGACTCCAATTGGCTGTCAATATCAAGTCAATTATATTGTTAAATTTTGTTAATCTCATGTCAATTACATCGTTACAAACACGTGGGTTTGGTGCTGGTTATTAATTTTCATTGTGTAGGTATAAATAGAGAAAACATCATTTCAATTTAATTAGATAAGTTCTCTTGAAAGTTGTGTCTTTTGTTTCTGTGCCCATTGCAGAGGCTGTCAATTTGTTAATTAGTTTGCCTTATTTGATTGGCTAACTCCAAAGAGTATAAATAGGGGATAGCTGGGGCACTGGTTGTGTGGGAGGAAAGCTGAGAGACTGAGCAAGTCAATGGACTTCCTCACTGAAGAAAAGCTCTGTTCTCGGTTTCTAGTCCACAAGCCAGATTGGAAGCTGTCAACTACTGATGCCACGAACAATCGCAGGGCCCCATAGAGACGGAGGCCTTCTGACACCCCTCTGCATTTCGGGGAAGCCCAGCACCCCGGCCCACTCCTGAAAACACAAACAAACACAACAACAGGTATAGAAAAGTTTGCCATTGTTTTGCCTCCCCAGCCCCCACACTGATAAAGGACAATGGCAGGAATGATGGAGCAGAGACCAGCCCAGCGCTCCCTCAGTGGCTCTGCACCATTCACTGGAAGATCAGGTGGAGACGGATGGTGTTCTTCTCACAGACGGCCGGGAACTTCGCCCCGCAGGCCTCGTCGTACCACCGCCTCATCCTCATGAGGCCGCAGATTTCCCTCATCCTGTACGTCCTGTTGAAGGCGTTGTCCGGCTGTCCCGGTCCCCAGGACCTTCCGAGGGCACAGTGAAAGCAAAAAAATAAAGCAGAAAATGGTCAGTGCTCGCCTGGCGGGATTGAGATCCTTTACCTCATCCGAGCAGAAACAGCCATAACCAACCTGCCCCATTCAAATCAAACAATTTGACCCCTGACCCTCTGCTTAACCCAGTCTGACTCCTGATCCCCTGACCCTCATATAACCTGTGGCCGTCAGGTGTACTCTGTTCTCTTGACCCAGCCTGACCTCTGCTCCCTTGATCCAGCGCATAACTCTGATTGCTCCTGACCCTCTGCCTAACACCATGACCCTCTGCCTAAACCCTCTCACGGCTGCCTAATTCCTGACATTCATCTTAAACCCTGACCCTCCCTCACCCTCTGTTTCACCCCCACCCTTTGCTTAACCCCTGACCCCCGGCCTAACCCTTGAACCTCTGCTCAACCAATGAGTCTGTGTCTATCTTCTGGCCCTCTGTCTCACCCCTGACCCTCTGCCTAATCCCTGATCCTTTGTCAGCCCCCAACCCCCTGCATAACCCCTGACATTCTGCCTAACCCCTGACCCTCTGCCTAACCCCCAACCCCCTGCGTAACCCCTGACCTTCTGCCAAATCCCTGACCCTCTGCCTAACCCCTAACCCAGATTAACCCAACCCCCTGACCCTCATAACCTATGACCTTCAAGCTAGCTTTTGTTCTCCTGACCCATTCTGACCTCTGCTCCCTCGACCGTGCATCTCACCATGATTCCCATGACCCTCTGCCTCACCCATCACCCTCTACTAGGCCTTTCTCCTCCGACCCACAGAGTAGCCTCAGACCCTCAGTCTATCTCCATCCCGGTCACCCCTCGGTCAATCCCATCTCCAACCACCCCCACATCCCACCGCAAACCTGGGGCTGACCCTTTGCCACCCTGACCCCTGATGCTCTCTATTACTCAGGTTATCCCATCCATGACCTTCGTCCCATCCACCCAGATCCAGCTCCCTTTGGTTACCGAGTCCATCATTCCGATAAATAGGAGGCTTCTTTAGCTTGCTCAAGGAGGAAACTCTGTGGAAGTGGAACGGCTTCATTAGTGGGCAGCAGGGTAAACAGGAAATGTGGAAAAAGGAAAATGGGGTAAAGGGGAAACTGGGGAAAGATGGGTATGGGGGAAAGAGTGCGGACAACACATTCAAGAGTTTCATCGAAAAATGAGCTTGGAGACGGGATAGTCACTCACAAGGACAGAGCGGGTGGGGAAAGGCAAGGATTTTTTTTAAGGAGAGGGCTGATGACCACAGATTTGAAGGAGAGAAGGACAGCGCCTGAAGAGAGATGGCTGCTTGTAATATTGGCTAAAATAGAGGGGCCAGGAGGGGGAAGTTCGGTTTGGTAAACATTCGTGATTTTGTGGGGGTGCGTATTACATTTAATATGGACAGTCCCTTTTGGAACTAGGATCTGATTCCTGGTTTGAAAGAGAAAACAGCTGGGCCCTGGGAAATGATCACATGACCAGGCTGCCTGGAAAAAAAAAATTCTTTCGAGTTACCAACAGTCACAGATTGCAACTTCTTTCGAGTACAATCACAGTTCTTGGTTTTCCAGGAGTGGGACATGAACCCACAACCCTCTGATTCAAAGGGGAGGGTGCTATGGACTGAGCCACTGGCTGCCTGGAAGATGAACAATAGGAAAACAAAAGTCAACAAGGGTGATTAGGATGAGAGCTCAGGGCTTGGGCGGTGTTGGGAGTGGGGAGGCGGTCTTAGAGAAAGTTTGGCCAGGTGGGCTAGTGGAAGGGAAGATGGACTCGGCAGATGCAACTGATTGGATAGTCTCAATCTTAGTCACAAGGGAGTGCGAGAGGCCCAGGCACTTCCGTTTGGAAATAAGGGCAGAGGGGAGACATCCTACCTGCATCTGGTCGTGGTTGGCGATGGCCAGGTCTCCCTGCTGCTCGAGCACAGGTCCCTGTTCTGCTCCCAGCTAAGTCTGGTGTTGGTTAACAGGAAGCAGCTTCTTGAGTATTGGAGCCAGCCAGGATCACAGATCCTTCAGGGACATTCTGCATTGAGGGAGGGAGAAAGTGGAAACGTTCAGGAAGCAGTGCTCAGCTAGCAACGTTCAGAGTGCTCTCTAAATGGTGGGGCTCCTCACCCATTCCCACCCCCCCAAACCATGGGGTTCCTCACCCATTCCCACCCCCCCAAACCGTGGGGCTCCTCACCCATTCCCACCCCCCCAAACCGTGGGGCTCCTCACCCATTCCCACCCCCCCAAACCGTGGGACTCCTCACCCATTCCCACCCACCCAAACCGTGGGACTCCTCAACTCTCCCTAACCAAAACTGTGGAACTCCTGGCCCCTCCCCCAGCAAATTGTGGAACTCCTCAGCACCTCACCCCCACTAAACTGTGGGATTCCTCACCCCCTCCCTAAACGTTGGGACACATCACACCCCCGCCCCTCCTGAAAATATTGGACTCCTCTGCAGCCACCACTGCCACCTCCACCCAAACAGTCGGACTTCTCATTTTTCCAAACAGACTCGAGGGGTTGATTGAGCCTCCTCCTGTTCCTGTGTAACATGCTCGAGGAGCAGGTTGAATGGACCTCCTCCTGTTCCTGTCTAACAGGCTCACCAGTGCGTGGTGGTGAGCTGAACAAGCCTCATCCTCTCTCTCACCAAACTCGTCAGAGGCGACTGGGGCACATGCTCACCATACTCCTCGCAGAACAGGTGTAGCCAGTGCTCAGTAGTGGTTTGGAAGCATGTACAATCCAGTTGCTCTTTCAGCTTGGCCTGCTGTTGGAGTTTGAGTAAGCTCTCAGTGGTGTTCTGCAGACTGTCCCAGACAATGTGTAAATCCTCTGAGGCACCCGCGTCTTGTGGAGGCAAGTGAGAGAAAAAGAGAGAGATGTGTCAGTGGTCAGTCCTACACCGCACTGGGATCTGGCCCTCCCCACACATACTGGGCCTAGGACCAGGGATTGACAACCTCTTTTCCCCAAGAACATGCTTCACAATTTCTGAATCAATCCCGGATTGTCAAGTGTCTCTGGTCGACAGGGGAGAAGATTTGTTATGACACAGCTGGTGACAAATCCCAGAGGGAGTCCTGAAGCAACTCTCATAACCCATTTTTGCAATTTGTATGTTTCAAGAGGCAGGCTTTGAAATTAGCAGTAATAAGACCACCGAGTCTCAAGTGTTTTTTTTAATAAAACTAAATTAAACGCCATTTCTGCCAACTCCAGCATGACGCCACCACCAAACACATCTTCCCTTCACCCCCCCAGGTGGCATTCCGTAGGGATCGTTTCCTCCGTGACACCCTGGTCCACTCCTCCATCACCCCCTACTCTTCAACCCCCACCTACGGTACCTCCCCATGCAAACGCAAAATATGCAACACCTGCCCCTTCACATCCTCTCTCCTCACCGTCCAAGGGCCCAAACACTCCTTTCAAACAAAGCAGCATTTCACTTGCATTTCCCCCAACTTAGTCTACTGCATTCGTTGCTCTCAATGCGGTTTCCTCTACAATGGAGAGACCAAACACTGACTGGGCGACCACTTTGCAGAACACCTTCGGTCTGTCCGCAAGAATGACCCAGACCTCCCTGTCGCTTGCCATTTTAACATTCCACCCTGCTCTCTTGCCCACATGTCTGTCCTTGGCTTGCTGCATTGTTCCAGTAAAGCTCAATGCAAACTGAAGGAACAGCACCTCATCTTCCGACTAGGCACTTTACAGCCTTCCGGACTGAATATTGAGTTCAACAACTTTAGATCTTGAACTCCCTCCTCCATCCCCACCCCCTTTCCGTTTCTTCCCCCTCCCTTTTGTTTTTTCCAATAATTTATATAGATTTTTCTTTTCCCACCTATTTCCATTATTTTTAAATGTATTCCACCCATGGTTTATTTCTCCCCCCACTAGAGCTACCTTGCTCGTCCTGCTCTCCAATCTTAATTAGCACATTCTTTTAGATAATATCACCACCTTCAACACCTCTTTGTTCTTTTGTCTGTGACATCTCTTGGTTATCTCCACCTATCACTGCTTGCTTGTCCCAACAACCCCCCCACCCCTTCTCCCCCCACCTTAAACCAGATTATATTTCACCTCTTTCCTATTTCTACTTAGTTCTTCTGTTGAAGGGTCATGAGGACTCGAAACGTCAACTTTGTTCTTCTCTGCCAATGCTGCCAGACCTGTTGAGTTTTTCCAGGTATTTCTGTTTTTGGATTGGATGATCCATCTCAGCCTCCTCCAGAGGTCCCTAGCATCACAGATGCCAGTCTTCAGCCAATTCGATTCACTCCACATGATATCAAGAAATGGCTGAAGGCACTGAATACTGCAAAGACTATGTGCAATATTGTGGCAATAGTACTGAAGACTTGTGCTCCAGAACTTGCTGCACCCCTAGCCAAGCTGTCCCTGTACAGCTATAACACTGGTATCTACCCGGCTATGTGGAAAAAATGCCCAGATGTTTCCTGTACACAAAAATCAGGACAAATACAACCTGGCCAATTACCACCCCATCAGTCTACTATCCATCATCAGTAAAGTGATGGAAGGGGTCATCAACTGTGCTTTCAAGCAGCACTTGCTTAACCTTCTCACTGACATTCAGTTTGGTTTCCGCCAAGGTCACTCAGCTCCTGACCTCATTACAGCTTGGTTCAAACAAGGACCCAAGGGTTGAACTCCAGAGGTGAGGTGAGAGTGACTGCCCTTGACATCAAGGCAGTATTTGAGTGTGGCATCAAGGAGTCCTTGCAAAACTGGAGTCAACTGGAATCGGGGGCAAACTCTGCGCTGTTTGGAGTCATACCTACCACAAAGGAAAATGGTTGTGGTTGTTGGAGGTCAGTCATCTCAGTTCCATGACATCACTGCTGGAGTACCTCAGGGTAGTGTCCTCGGACCAGCTATCTTCGGCTGCTTCATCAATGACCTTCCTCCATCATAAGGTCAGAAGAGGGGATGTTCGCTGAAGATTGCACAATGTTCAGCACCATTCGCGACTCCTCAGATAATGAAGCAGTCCATGTCCAAATGCAGCAAGAACTGGACAATATCCAGGCTTGAGCTGACAAATGGCAAGAAACATTCATGCCACACAAGTGCCAGGCAATGACCATCTCCAACAAGAGGGAAAACCATCGCCCCTTATCTTCAGCTGCATTAACATTGCTGAATCCCCACAATCAACATCCTGGGGGTTTTCATTGACCAGTAACTGAACTGGAACAGCCATATAAATACTGTGCCGAAAAGAGGTCAGAGGCTAGGAATCCTGTGGTGATTAACTCACCTTCTGACTCCCCAAAGCCTGTCCACCATCTACAAGGCACAAGTCAGGAGTGTGATGGAATACTCCCCACTTGCCTGGATGAGTGCAGCTCCAACAACACTTAAGAAGCTGGACACCATCCAGGACAAAGCAGCCCGCTTGATCGGCATGCCATCCACAAATATTGACTCCCTCCACCAACGACACATAGGAGCAGCCAGTGTGCACCATCTACAAGATGCACTGCAGAAACTCACCAAAGCTCCTTAGACAGCACCTTCCAAACCCACGGCCATCCAGAAGGACAAGGGCAGCAGATACATGGGAACACCAACTACTGAAGTTCCCCTCCAAGCCACTCAGCATCCTGACTTGGAAATATATCGGCCGTTCCTTCACTGTTGCTGGGTCAAAATCCTGGAATTCCCTCCCTAACAGCACTGTGGGTGTACCTACACCACATGCACTTCAGCGGTTCAACAAGGCAGCTCACAACCACATTATCAAGGGCAATTAGAGACGGGCAATAAATTCTGGACCTTGCCAGCGATGCCCACATCCCATAAATGTATTAAAAATAAAATCTCTCCACAGCTTTCTCTCTCTCTCTCTCTCTCTCCGTGTCCCGCTCGCTCAATCTGTATCTCTGACCCATTCATTCACCATATCTGTCCCGTTTGCTCTCTGTCCTGCCCACTTACTGTATTTCTGCCCTGTTCTCTCTCCCTGTCCAGCTCACTGTGTCTGCCTGTGCCTCATGCGCCCTCGCTCCACCCTGCGCACTCAGATCACCTCAGTGATATAGTTGGCCTTACCTTCACTGTACAAGGTAATGGCGGTGATTGCACAGACAGCAGCGATAGTTAGTAAGCCAATTGCAAGCATCTTCCACCTGCTCCCACAGTGCACCCGCCAGGATGTCTCTGCAAAGACACAGTCAAAGAAAAGCTCAGCTGCAGGGAAGGGGAAAGGGAGCAGCACTGATGGATGTGGCAGGGTTGGAATTCCAACTGCTTCATGGAATTAATAAATACAGTGCTAACAGCGCTCCACACTGTTCCCATCAAACACTCCCAGGACAGGTACAGCACGGGGTTAGATACAGAGTAAAGCTCCCTCCACACTGTCCCCATCAAACACTCCCAGGTCAGGTACAGCACGGGGTTAGATACAGAGTAAAGCTCCCTCTACACTGTCCCCATCAAACACTCCCAGTGCAGGTACAGCACGGGGTTAGATACAGAGTAAAACTCCCTCCACAGTGTCCCCATCAAACACTCCCAGGACAGGTACAGCACTGGGTTAGATACAGATCAAAGCTCCCTCCACACTGTCCCCATCAAACACTCCCAGGACAGGTACAGCACTGGATTAGATACAGAGTAAAGCTCCCTCTACACTGTCCCCATCAAACACTCCCAGTGCAGGTACAGCACGGGGTCAGATACAGAGTAAAGCTCCCTCCACACTGTCCCCATCAAACACTCCCAGGACAGGTACAGCACAGGGTTAGATACAGAGTAAAGCTCCCTCTACACTGTCCCCATCAAACACTCCCAGGACAGGTACAGCACGGGGTTAGATACAGAGTAAAGCTCCCTCTACACTGTCCCCATCAAACACTCCCAGGACAGGTACAGCACGGGGTTAGATACAGAGTAAAGCCCCACGACCTCTCCTGGTGTCCAGACCTTCCTGGGTCTCGGTCGGCGAGGGACTGCTCTCCTCCGCACTCATCCCAGTCCAGCCACCTGATCCTCTTGCTGCACCTCAACCTGCCTTTCGGCTGACCCTGTGAGCGCTCCTCCCGCGAGTTGTCGTCCTCCTGCTGCCTCCGTCTCATCATCATCCGCCATGTAGGGGGAACTCTCCTCCTCTTCAGCACCCCCCTGGCTGATTTACCAAGCAGTTCAGTCTGATGGTCCCACCGCTCCCTTTACAACTGGCTTCACACTCTTCACACCAGTACTCTCTGCCTCACTCACACTCCCTGTTCCTCATAAATATGAATTCTTACAAATCAAAGGAGGAGATTATTGTTCGATATCAGCAATCGCCGAGACAAAATCGCGTTTCGAATGAACCAAGCCCTGTGCCTTTGCAATGAAGGATTATGCCAATGGACTTGAGATGAATTTCAGACGATTGGTGAACGATGAAGTTTCATTCTCAACTTCGCTTGAAGTGCAGCTTTTGAAATTAATCATTCGCTCAATAACTGTCTTTACAATTCATGAATTATTTGTAAACATTGAAAGCCAATGTCTCTGAATTGATGATTTAATGAGTTTCTTAACGAATCAGAATAACAAATTTTAATTACATTTTGGTGGAATGACACTCATTGGAGGCTCGCTATTTAGTTTAACCATTGATTACTAACGGCCAATTCAAGCTAATCTCCCAAAATACTTGGGTTATTTACTGATTATCCTGTAATTGGAATTAATAATGAATAGTTACAATCATGATTTGATTGGATTTAGTTTGCCGATATATGTGAAAGCATAATTATTTATTTCCGAATTAACCAGGCGAAGTAAATGCAGATTAACTATTCCACATATTTGCCGGATTATTAAGAGATTTTTTTTAACATACCTTAACAAAGGTTGAGGTTATTTTTAAACATTTCGATAAATTATTAAATGTTCACCGAAATCATAAAGTATTTAGTTTGTTGGATAATTATTACTGATCGATTCAGAATAATTTATTGAACACCCAGATTACGCGAAAGGATCATTAATTATTAAGTATTTAGCCAAAACGTTCAATGGGCCAACCATGGATTATTTGGATAGCGCGGGTGATGATCAATGAATTAACTATTCTTAAGTAATCAATCTGGGAGATAAATAATTTGCATCTGTTAATGTATTAAAGGAACACAAGTTTAAAGAAATTAACGATGATTATTAAATCACAAATAAAGTTAATATTTAGACTGCACAAACGTTTACAGATTTAGTAATTAGCACAGGTCAATGCAGAATAATAAATATTTCCTGAAGGAAAAGGTTAAAAATGATTAATGTTCAATAAAATTCTTAAGAATGTACATAGTATTAAATATTTGTATTGTTGATTAACTATTGATAATTATAGACTGAGAAAGAGCAATGATGGATTATTTAATGAACGTGTTGATTTAGAGAACAAACGCAAATTTTGATAAATTAATTATAATTACCAAATACCTGACAAATGTATTATTCAGACAGGAAAAAGGGAAGTTTAGATCAGTTATATTATGATTATTAGGTATTAAGATGATTTAGTCCATGGATTGTGCAAATGCTTACTGATTATTACAGATTTAACCAGGCTAATAAACAGAAACTTGTGCTAATTTATTGGAACAACAAAAATTTACATAACTACGGTCATTAAATATGTAGCCGAGTTATTATTAGGCTATGCTAATTCTTACAAACCATTACAATCTTATCAAGACGAATAGATCAGTCATTTATTGAAAATTTGCGATTGATAGAACAAATAGAAGTTTAGAAAAATTAAATGCTTTTAAATATGAAACCAAGTTGTTATTAAATGCAAGTATTTTTTAAAATTTAGAACGAGCTGTTGTTTACTGATTAATATAGATCAATTACGAGAAAGTACTGGATTATTTACTAAATATTCCTTAATTATTTGACAAATGTAAGGTTAGGAAAACCAACTATGATTATTTAAATGTTACTTGGTAGGGAATAAAGACACGTTTAAACAAAATTAAATATTTTTTTTTGCAAAAATATACTTTATTCACAAAATATCTTCAAACAACATTCCAAAACATTTCAAAATCACCAACGCAAAAATACAAACAGGTTCAAACTTTTACAACACGTATCACGAAATCCATTGATACATACAATGAATATTACATTCATTTTGAGCTGTACAGCCCGAGGGGATTTAAACAGTTTCCAGTCCCTCGGTGCACTATGGCAGAAAGGTCTGAGGCAGCGACCCTTCCCCATTGCGCCTTTGTGGTGGCTGCCCCAAGCTTTAGTGCGTCCCTCAGCACGTAGTGCTGGACTTTCACCGAGTTGATGATCCTCCAGCTGCAGTTGATGTTTGTCTTGGTGTGTGTCCCTGGGAACAGCCCGTTAGCGCACAGATGCCTGTGTCACAGAACTGCTCGGGACAAACCTCGACAGAAACCACTGCATCTCTCTCCAGACCTTCTTTGCAAAGGCACAATCCACCAGGAGGTGAACAACGGTCTCTTCCCCACCATAGCCACCTCGAGGGCAACGTGCAGAGGGGGTGAGACTCCTGGCATGTAGGAAGGATCTGACAGGGAGGGCGTTTCTCACCACCAGTCAAGCTATGTCTTGGTGCTTGTTGGAAAGTTCTGGTGATGAGGCATTCTGCCAAATGACTTTGACAGTCTGCTCGGGGAACCACCCCACAGGATCCACCCTCTCCTTTTCCCACAGGGCCTCGAAGATGTTACGTGCTGACCACTGCCTGATGGACGTGTGGTCAAAGGTGTTCTTATGCATAAATTTTTCCACGAGGGACAGGTAGTACGGCACAGTCCAACTACTTGGAGTGTTCCGCGGCAGCGTGGCCAGACCCATCCTTCGCAACACCGGGGACAGGTAGAACCTCAGCACGTAGTGACACTTGGTGTTTGCATACTGAGGGTCTACACATCGCTTGATGCAGCCGCACACAAAGGTGGCCATCAGTATGAGGGCGATGTTGGGCACGTTTTTTCCCCCTTTATCTAGAGGCTTGTACATCGTGTCCCTGCAGACCGGATCCATTTTCGACCTCCAGATAAAGCGGAAGATGACTCGGGTGATCGCCACCACGCAGGAGTGTGGAATGGGCCAGACCTGCGCCACGTACAGCAACAGCGAGAGTGCCTCACACCTGATGACCAGGTTCTTACCCGCAATGGAGAGGGAGCGTCGCTCCCAAATGCCCAGTTTCCTTTTCACCATAGACACTCGCTCATTCCAGTTTCTAATGCATGCTATGGTCCTTCTGAACCATATACCCAGCACTTTCAGGCCGTCAGCCCTGACGGTGAAGGGGACAAAGGATCGGTCAGCTCAGTTCCCAAAGAACATGGCCTCGCTCTTCCCACGATTTACCTTGGCTCCCGAGGCCAGTTCAAACTGGTCGCGGATGTGGATCAGTCTGCGCACCGACAGCAGATCTGAGCAGAAAACGGCAACATCGTCCATGTACAGGGAGGCTTTGACCTGAGTGCCTCCACTGCCTGGGATCGTCACTCCTCTTATGCCCGGATCCTTCCTGATGGACTCAGCAAAGGGTTCTATGCAACACACAAACAGAACAGGTGAGAGAGGACAGCCCTGCCTGACTCCAGATTTAATAGGAAAGCTATCTGTTTCCCACCCATTGATTGAGACTGTGCTACTGATGTTAGTGTAGAGCAGTTGGATCCAATTGCGAATTCCCTCCCCAAACCCCATTTTGGAGAGCACATCCCCCACGTAGGTGTGCGATATTCTGTCAAAGGCCTTCTCCTGATCCAGGCTGATGAGGCAGGTATCCACACCCCTGTCCTGTACATAGGCAATCGTATCCCTGAGCAGCGCGAAGTTGTCAGAGATCTTCGTGCCCGGCACAGTGCAGTTCTGGTCAGGGTGGATCACCAATTCCAGAGCAGATTTGACCCAATTGGCGATGACCTTGGACAGAATCTTATAGTCCACATTTAACAGTGAAATGGGTCGCCAATTTCTAATTTCCTCCCTTTCCCCCTTGTGCTTGTAGATGAGGGTGATGATGCCTTTCCTCATTGATTCTGACATACTGCCGGCCAGGAGCATACTCTCGTACACTTCTAGCAGGTCTGGGCCGATCAAGTCCCACAGAGCCGAATACAACTCCGCCGGCAAGCCATCGCTTCCGGGAGTTTTACTCTTCTCGAAGGACTCAAGGGCCTTTGTCAGTTCGTCAGGAGTTAGCGGTTTGTCCAGGCTCTCCCGCGTACTGTCGCCTAAGACCTCCGTGATAGAGGACAGGAAGGACTGGGAGGCCGTGCTGTCTGTGGGCTTCACGTCATTCAATCCGACATAAAAGGATTTGCTGATCCTCAAGATGTCGGACTGTGATGACTTTACTCAGCCGTCTTCTTCCTGCAGGCTGCTGAACACAGAGCTCTCTCTGTGTACCTTTTGGAGGAAGAAACGTGAGCACGTCTCATCCTGCTCCACGGAGCGGACTCTGGAACGGAAGATGATCTTGGAGGCCTCCGAGGCAAAGAGCGAGGCTTGCTGGCTCTTCACCTCTTGGAGTTCCTCCTTGACATCGACCCCCATCGACTGCAGCCAGAGCAGATTCTGCATGTTTTTCTGGAGTCGGGACATTTCCCTCTGTTCCTTTCTAGCTTTCTGGGTGCCTTTGAGGATGAAAACCTCTTGATGTTTCCGTTGATCGCTTCCCACCAGTGTGTCAGGGACTCAAAGAGGGGTTTCAAGGATCTCCAACCTTTGTAATCCCTCTTGAGCTCCTCAATGTTCTCCGGGGTCAGCATTTGCACGTTTAGCTTCCATATCCCCCTGCCCACCCTCTGGTCTTCCTTTAAGTGACAGTCCGCCAGTAGGAGGCAGTGGTCAGAGAAGAACACCGGCTTGATGTCGGTGGATCTGACTGTGAATGCACGGGACACAAACAGGAAGTCTATCCTGGAATGGATGGACCCGTCTGGCCGTGACCAGGTGTATCTACGCTGCGCTCCGTCTGCAGGGTTGCTGAAGATGTCGTGCAGCTTGGCATCCTTAACTGTTTCCATCAGGGATCTGGATGAAGCGTCCAATCTGCTGTCGGCCCTGCTGGATCATCCAGCTGCATCGATGATGCAGTTGAAGTCACCGCCCAGAATGACCGGCCTGGAGGTCGTCAGCAGCAGTGGGAGCTGCTGAAAAACCTCCAGCCGCTCGGCCCCTTGTGACGGGGCGTACACGTTAATTAACCGGAGCGGAGCATTCTTGTACATTACGTCTGCTATGAGGAGGCGCCTGCCCACCACCTCCTTAACCTCAGAGACGGTGAATTTGCCTCCCCGCAGCAGAATACCCAAGCCGGAGGAACGAGAGTCATTTCCGCCCGACCAAATCGATGGCCCATGGGACCACCATCGTGACCATTGCCTATAGGAGCTGAGGTGTGGAATCGCACACTCCTGCAGAAACAACAGGTCAGCTTTAACCATGGCAAGGTAGTCCAAGTTCGCAACACAGCGCGTAGTAGATTTAATGCTACGCACATTTATGGATACAATCTTTACACCCATTTTAAAGCGTTTATTTTCTTACCAAACCTATTGTCTCTGAGGGCCCCAGACCTTCAGTCTGCTCCTTCATACCCGTAGTGAGCTCCAATTGCTTCACTTTGGACGGGCTGAGGAAACGGTCCTGAAACTCCCCATTGGAGATGTTCCGCTCAGGTGGCATCTGGGTGTTCGTGTAGAGAACGGGATATGAACTGTCCTCTGTTGGAGAAGCTTCTCCAATCCTCACCCCCTCTGGGGCGTTGCTGCTCCTGGCTTCCCGGAGCTGGGGTGCGCCGAGCGCCTCACCGCTCCCAGATTCCTGGGGCTGGGGTGCGCTGAGCACTCCATCGCTCCTGGCTTCCCGGAGCTGGGGTGTGCTGAGCGCCTCACCGCTCCCAGATTCCTGGGGCTGGGGTGCGCTGGCCTCTTCGGGTTGTGGACAAAATTGGGGAGCGCTGGTCTCCTCTTTGTCTCCAATGTTCTGGAGCTCGGGTGTCTCGTCCTCCAACTCCCTAGAGCTTTGCCGCTTCTTCTGTGGGTGCTGCCCTGGCCCTTCTTCGTCCGAAGAGCTGCTTCCTTTGTCATCCATGTCGGATGGGAGACGCCTCTTGCCACTTGTCTGGGAAATAGCTTGGTTCCTTCTTAGCCCCTTCTTCCGTTTGGCTCTTTTCACCAGCCGCCACTCCCCCTGCTGCTTTTCCACTGCTGCCTCCTCCTCCTCCATTGATTCACTCTCCTGAGGAGTGGGAGATTCAGGGGGCAGTGCTGTTGATAGAGGCAAATCTGTTGCCTCACTCTTTTCCTCCACCTTGTCTCTCTCTGTGTCTTCCTTGTTCCTGATGCTCTCACTGGGGGCCTTGGTGGTTGGAGTGACACGAAGCATTTCTTTTGCTTCCCCCTCGTTGGCTTTGGCTGCCTGTGTGTAAGTACGGCAGCGTTTGGGGCAGGTCCTGTAGAGGTGATCTGCCTCGCCACACAGGTTGCAGCACTTAGCCTGTTTGCAGTCTTTGGTCTGGTGCCCTTCCTGTTTGCAGTTCTTGCAGAGGACGGAGCTGCAGTTGGCCGCCACATGACCAGACTTGCCGCATGAGCAACAAAGTTTGGGTTGCCCAGCGTAGACAAGGTAGCCACGGCTTCCCCCGATAGCGAATCTGGATGCAGGGTGGAAGGTGGCTCCTTTACCGTCGGTCTTGAGCGTGACCTTCACCTGGCGTTTGCATGTCCAGATCCCCAAATCGTCTCTAACCGCGGTGCAGCTTCCCACCTTATCAAAGTGCCTGGTGAGGAAGGTGACCACGTCAGCGACAGGGACGAAGGGGTTGTATAGATGCACCGTCACCACACGGTCCCGTTGCAAAGGCAGAGCAAAGAGCGGCTCCGCTGTCAGGATTTTCATCTCTGGCAGGTCACTCTTCTCCTTGAAAACCTTCAGGAGCTTGACGCAGTCTGCCACTCGCTGGAATGTCACGTCGAAGTATCCAACGCTGGGGAAATCCTGCAGGCAGTAGATATCCGCAGCCTCGAAGCCGCACACCTTCAGCAGGATCCTCCTGGTGAAAAGAGCCCGGTCCATAGCTGCTCCTCCTTCTTCACGACCCTTCACTGTGACTCGGACAGTGTTAGGTACCCCATGATATGGGGTTTGATCGGTTATAGCCATTTTACCTTTCCCTGGCAGAATTTGTGATCAAGGTCTCTCCCCTGCCAGGTAACAAACGCAAGTGTAAATCAAATATTATTAAATCTGTCAAATGACACAAACACGTTTAGATAAATTAAATATTAACATTAAATACATCAACTGACAGAACAAATACACGTTTAAGTGTGATTAGTAAATGTGTGAATCAATAGAAAAAACACAACTTTATATTTAATATTAGTGCTGAGTATATTAATTGGCAGAAGACTCAAGTTTAGGCAATTTGAATACGAATATTAAATAGATTCACTGACAGAACAAATGCCAGTTTAGATAAATTAAATCTAATTATCAAATATGTTAATTGACAGAACAAACTCAAGTTTAGGTTGAATGTGTCAAATGATATGAGGCAGTTTTAGACGAAGTAAATATTAACATTAAAAATGTCAATTGACAGATAAAACGAACATGTTTAAAGGTGATGATTAAATGTGTTAAATCGACAGAGGAAAAAGAAAGTTTGGACAAACTGATTAATGAGACTTAAATGTTGCAGTTAAATCCGTCAATAGGTTAATTCACAGAACGAACACAAATTTAAACTGAATATGATGATTAAATTGTTCAATTGATGTAAATGTAAGTTTAATATAAATATTAACATTAAATGTGTTTACATTTGATTGAAATTAACTTGATATTGAATTGATGTGAATTTAAAGCTGAAATTGAAGCTGCCAAATGATGAACTGAAGCTTTGAATTGTAATTATCAGAGAGAAAGATTCAGGATTCCTCAGTTAAATTGCTGCATTTTGGATTATGTTAATATTTGGGGGAATTAATGAGAATTTTTGATCATTTATGAGTTTAGGGGATGTTAAAGGTTAATTGACGATTGTCCATTGCCCTCCGGCTAATTTCTATCACTTCCTGGATAATCCTCCCTCTGAGACCCCGACAGAAGCTGCCTCCGGGACCAGGGCCGCAAACAGAGCCTGGGCCTCTCCCCGCGGTGCCAGGGGGAGATAGGCCGCGCCCTGCCCGTGCCGCCCGGCTGCTGGGCGGATCACAGCCACCGCCGCCATTTTGGGTAAGGGAAGGACCGGAAGCGGAGGTCTCCAGGGGAGACGGAAAGAAAGAGCGGGTCTTGGGGCGGACGTGACGCCACAGCGAGCGTCTCCCGCGTCTGACGTCTGAACTGCGCGCGCATCCAGTATTCCCATGGACACCAGAGGGTGAGAACAACCCAGAGTAAAAACAGGAAATTAATTAATAAACTAGAGAGAGAGAGAAACCCAGAGTGGAAATAGAGAATTAATGTCATTAGTAAATTAGAGAGAGAGCAACAGTTTGAAAATAGAGGAGGAATGTAATTAATAAACTAGACAGAGAGAGCTCCCAGTGTGAGACAAGTCAGGTACCTGATTCTGATGACGCGACTGTGACAAAGGATGACGCCGATTGGAGTCTCGACTCCATTGATCCTCGAATCCCTCGTGTGACGTCACCGGGTCTGTGATAGTAACAGGGAGTGTTACTCACAATAAGTGCTTGTTGAACCCCCAAACCCCAATAACACTGAATGTCCAGACCCCCAAACACTGAACCCCCAAACGCCAAACACTGAGTCCCGAAACTCCGAATCACCGAACCCCCAAACACTGAACCCCCAGTCGATGCAATGGCTAAATAATGTCAACTCAGGTTATTGAATTGGTGACACCCACACCTCGAGAATGACTTCAGGACATTAAGTAACACTGAACCCCCCAAACCCCACTAACACTGAACCTCCAAGCCCCACTAACACTGAACCCCCAAGCCCCACTAACACTGAACCTCCAAGCCCCACTAACACTGAACCTCCAAGCCCCACTAACACTGAACCCCCAAGCCCCACTAACACTGAACCCCCAAGCCCCACTAACACTGAACCTCCAAGCCCCACTAACACTGAACCTCCAAGCCCCACTAACACTGAACCCCCAAGCCCCACTAACACTGAACCCCCAAGCCCCACTAACACTGAACCCCCAAGCCCCACTAACACTGAACCCCCAAGCCCCACTAACACTGAACCTCCAAGCCCCACTAACACTGAACCACCAAACCCCATTATTATTGAACCCCAAACTCCACAATCACCGAACCCCCAAACCCCACTAACACCGAACCCCCAAATTCCACTGACATTGAAACCCCCAAACCCCTCTAACACTGAACCCCCAAACACCACTAACCCTGAAAGCCAAAGCTCCACTAACACTGAACCCCAAACCCCACTAACACTGAACCCCAAACCCCACTAACACTGAACCCCAAACCCCACTAACACTGAACCCCAAACCCCACTAACACCAAACCCCCAAATTCCACTGACATTGAAACCCCCAAGCCCCTCTAACACTGAACCCCCAAACACCACTAACACTGAAAGCCAAAGCTCCACTAACACTGAACCCCAAACCCCACTAACACTGAACCCCAAACCCCACTAACACTGAACCGCAAACCCCACTAACACTGAACCCCAAACCCCACCACCACTGAACCCCAAACCCCACTAACACTGAACCCCAAACCCCACTAACACTGAACCCCAAACCCCACTAACACTGAACCCCAAACTCCACAAACACTGAACCCCCAAACACCACTAACACTGAAAGCCAAAGCTCCACCAACACTGAACCCCAAACCCCACTAACAGTGAACCCGAAACCCCACTAACACTGAACCCCAAACCCCACTAACACTGAACCCCAAACTCCACAAACACTGAACCCCCAAACTCCACTAACGGTGAACCCCCAAACGCTGAAACCCCAAACCCAATGAAACATTGAACACTCTTTCAAGTTAAATTTAGAGTGATAGTCAGATTCTGAGATGGAACAAGCAGCCTTAGTGGTAGTTAACTGTGAATCATCATTGCCTGAATAGTTTTTGATGACTGTAGCAAGAAGCTGAGATGGAGAGTGACTCGTCACAGCTCAATATACGACAGGCACTTATAAAATGAACAGTCAATAATGGACACACATTCAGTGAGAGGAGACATTGGCCTGAGTGATACAGTGACTGAATATTTGTGAATTTGGAATTTGGTTTAAAGTGAGAATTCGAATGGTTCAAGTTCAGTTTTAGAGTAAGAGTCTGACTCTGATCAAGAAGTATCCAGTTAAACAGGCAGCTGCCTTAAGAAGTAAGAGCGGAGATTTCTGAGACAGAACCAAGAGTGAGTATGTTTGGCAATTTGGTTCATTGTGAGAATTTGCATGGTAAATATGTTTCAAGTTCAGATTTAGAGTAGGAGTCAGATTCTGGCTGAGAACTAGCAGATTTGTTTGTAAGTTAAATAGTTATACAAACAACTCTCTCTGGTTTAAATCACCTTTGTCTGAATAGTTTTTGAAGACTGTAGCAGGAAGCGGAGGTAGACAGAGCTTCATCACAGCTCAATATAAGACACGGGCTTTTACAGTGTGCAGTCAGTGATGGACACAGTCAGTGAGAGGAGACGGAGTGAGTATATTTCTGAATTAGGTTTAAAGTGAGAATTGAAATGGTAAATGTGTTTCAAGTTCAGTTGTGGAGTATGAGTCAGATTCCGGCCTAGAACTAACAGATGTTTAAGTGAGTTAAATAGTTACAGCAAATGTCTCTGGTTTAAATCACCTCAAGAGATCATTTAATTGGTAGGAAAGTTTAGAAAATGATTCATTTTATCATTTATACAGTCTGAAACCCACCAATGTCACCCTGCTCTGTCACTCCTGACTGTGCACCACTCACTACATCCCACACCCCTAACTCACTGCATCCCATTCCCCTCAGTCGCTGCATCCGACTCCCCGCACTCACTACATCCCACTCCCCTCGGTCGCTACGTCCCACTCCCCTCAGTCACTATATCCCACTCCCCTGAGTCAGGAGATTCCTCTCCCCTCAGCCTCTCCATCCAACTCTCCTCGGTATGAGATTACAGTGATCATATTGTGTGAAGATTTTCTGTAGTTTATCCCTCCAGACTGATACCTGTTGTTTCAGATCCTGTTGGGCTCGATAATGCAGGGAATGTGGATTCTCGAGTCGAGTGTTCCTCAGATTCCGGAGTTATTGATGTCCCTGGCTCTGCAATGAAGCAAAGAGACATGGGAGATTGCAGAGTGCGGATCACCTCAAGAGAGCATTTACTTGGTAGGAAAGTTTAGAAAATGATTCACTTCATCTTTTGTACAGTCTGAACCCCACCAATGTTATCCTGTTCTGTCACTTCTGACTGAACACGAGTCAATAACTTCCACTCCCCTCACTCACGACATCCCACTCCCCTCAGTCACTGCATCCCAGCCCCCACTGTCACTGCATCACAGCCCCCTCTGTCACTGCATCCCAGCCCCTCTGTCACTGCATCCCAACCCCCTCTGTCACTGCATCCCAACCCCCTCTGTCACTGCATTCCACCCCCCTCTGTCACTGCATTCCACCCCCCTCTGTCACTGCATTACAGCCCTCTCTGTCATTGCATCCCACCCACTCTGTTACTGCATCACACCTCCTTCTGTCACTGCATCCCAAGCCCCTCTGTCACTGTATCCCACCCCCCTCTGTGACTGCATCACTCCCCCCTCTATCACTGCATCACATCCGCCTCTGTCAATGTATCCCACCCCCCTCTGTCACTTCATCCCACCCCCTTCTGTCACTGCATCCCAGTACCCTCAGTCACTGCATCCCAGCCCCCTCTGTCACTGCATCCCAGCCCCCTCTGTCACTGCATCCCAGCCCCTCTGTCACTGCATCCCATCGCCCTTCTGTATCTGTATCCCACACCCTTCTGTCACTGCATCCCACACACTTCTGTCACTGCATCCCACACACTTCTGTCACTGCATCCCACACACTTCTGTCACTGCATCCCTCCCACCTCTGTCATTGCATCCCATCCCCCTCTGTCACTGCATCTCAATCCGCTCAGTCTCTGCACCCTAACCCCTGTGTCACTGCATCCAACCCCCTCCATCACTGCAACATCACACCCCTCTGTCACTGCATCCCACCACCCTCTGTCACTTCATCCTACCCCCCTCTGTCACTGCATCCCACCCCCTTTGGTAATGCGTCACACACCCCTCTGTCACTGCATCCCACCCCCTCTGTCACTGCACCCCAGTCCCCTCTGTCACTGCATCCCAACCCGCTCAGTCGCTGCATCCCACACCCCTCTGTCACGGCATCCCACCCCCCTCTATCACTGCAACCCACCCGCTCTCTGTCACTGCTTCGCACCACCCTCTGTCACTGCATCCCACTCCCCTCTGTCACTCTATCCCACCCCCCATCTGTCACTGCATCCCACTCCCCTCTGTCACCGCATCCCAACCTGCTCAGTCTCTGCATCCCGCACCCCCTTATCACTGCATCCCACCCACCTCTGTCACTGCATCCCACCCCGCTCTGATACTGCATCACACACCCCCTCTGTCACTGCATCCCAACCCCCTCTGTCACTGCATCCCAACCCCCTCTGTCACTGCATCCCAACACCCCCTGTCACTGCATCCCACCCCCTCTGTCACTGAATCCCACCCCCTCTGATACTGCATCACACACCCCCTCTGTCACTGCATCCCAACCCCCTCTGTCACTGCATCCCAACCCCCTCTGTCACTGCATCCCAACACCCCCTGTCACTGCATCCCACCCCCTCTGTCATTGCATGCCACCCCCCTCTGTCAATGCATCCCACGCCCCTCGGTCACTGCATCCCACCCACCTCTGTCACTGCATGCCGCCCCCTCTGTCAATGCATCCCACCCCACTCTGTCACTGCATCCCACCCCCTCTGTCACTGCATCCCACTTCCCTCTGTCAATGCATCCCATCCCCCTCTGTCACTGCAACCCAGCCCTCTCTGTCACTGCATCCCTGTCCCCCCTCTCACTGCATCCCAGCCCCTCTGTCACTGCATCCCAACCACCTCTGTCACAGCATCCCACCCCCTCTATCACTGCATCCCACACCCTTCTGTCACTGCATCTCACTCCACTCTGTCACTGCATCATTCGCCCCTCAGTAGCTGCATCCCAACCCCCTCTGTCACTGCATCACACCGTCCTCTGTCACTGCATACCACCCCCCTGTCACTGCATCCCAAACCCCTCTGTCACTGTATCTCATCACCCTCTGTCCCTGCATCCCACCCCCCTCTGTCACTGCATAACAACCCCTCTGTTACTGCATCACACCCGCCTATGTCACTGCATCCCAGCCCCCATGTCTCTGCATCCCACCACCTCTGTCACTGCATTTCATCCCCCTCTATCAATGCATCCCACCCCCCTGTGTCACTGCATCCCACCTCCTCTGTCACTGCATTCCACACCCTCTGTCCCTGCATCTCACCCCCGTCTGTCACTGCATCCTACCCCACTCTGTAACTGCATCCCACCACCCTCTGTCACTGCATCGCACCCCCCTCTGTCACTGCATCCCACCCCCTCTGTTACTGCATCACACCCCCTCTGTCACTGCATCCCAACCTCCTCTGTCACTGCATTCCAACCCCCTCTGTCACTGCATCCCTACTCCCTCTGTCAATGCATCCCACCCCCTCTGTCACTGCATCCCAACACCCACTGTCAATGCATCCCAGCCCTATCTTTCACTGCATCCCAGTCCCCTCTGTCACTGCAACCCACTCCCAGTCACTGCATCCCACCGCCCTCTGTCACTGCATCGGACACCCCCCCCCTCTGTCACTGCATCCCACCACCTCTGTAACTGCATCAAACCCCCTCTGTCACTGCATCCCAACCTCCCCTGTCACTGTATCCCACCCCCTCTGTCACTGCATCCCAACGCCCTCTGTCACTGCATTGCAACCCCCTCTGTCACTGCATCACTACTCCCTCTGTCAGTGCATCCCACCCCCCTCTGTCACTGCATCCCAACACCCACTGTCAATGTATCACAGCCCTATCTTTCACTGCATCCCAGCCCTCTCTGTCACTGCAGCCCAACCCCCTCTGTCAGTGCATCCCAGGCCCTCGGTCACTGCATCCCAACCCCCTCTGTCACTGAATCCCACCCAAACCCACTGTCACTGCATCCCACCGACTCTCTCACTGCATCCCACTCCCTTCTGTCAATGCATCCCTCTCCCCTCTGTCACTGCATCTCACCCCTCTCTGCCACTGCATCCCACCCGTCTCTGTCACTGCATCCCACTGCCCCTTGTCACTGCATCCCACCCTTATGTGCCACTGCATCCCATCCCCCTCTGTCACTGCATCCCACCATCCACTGGCACTGCATCCCACCCACCTCTTTCACTGCATCCCACCCCCTCTGATACTGCATCCCACCCCCTCTGTTACTGCATCATAACCCCCTTTGTCACTGCATCCCACCACCACTGTCATTGCATCCCACCCCCTCTGTCACTGCATCCCAGCCCTCTCAGTCACTGCATCCCAGACCCGCTGTCACTGCATCCCAGTCCCCTCTGTCACTGCATCCCAGCCCCTCTGTTACTGCGTCCCAACCCCCTCTGTCACTGCATCCCACCCCGCTCTGTCACTGCATCCCACATCCTTTTGTCACTGCATCCCACCACCCTCTGTCACTGCATCCCACCCCACTCTGTCACTGCATCACATCCCCCCTCTGTCACGGCAAACAAACGCCCTCTGTCACAGCATCCCAATGCCCTCTTTCACTGCATCACACCCGCCCTCTGTCACTGCATCCCACCCCCTCTGTTACTGCATCCCACCCCCCTCTGTCACTGCATCCCACCTCCTCTGACACTGCATCCCTACCCCCTCTGTTACTGTATCCCACCCTCTCTGTCACTGCATCCCACCCCACTCTTTGACTGCAGCCCACCCCCCCTCTGTCTCTACACCCCAGTCCCATCTGTCACTGCATCCCAGGCCCCTCTGTCACTGCATCCCAATCCCCTTTGTCTCTGCCTCCCACCCAACTCTGTCACTGCATCCCACCCCCTCTGTCACTGCACCCCACTTCCCTCTGTCAATGCATCCCACCCCCCTCTGTGACTGCATTCCACCCACCTATGTCACTGCATCTCAACCACCTCTGTCACTGCATCCCACCGACTCACTCACTGCATCACACCCCCTTCTGTCAATGCATCCCTCTCCCCACTGTCACTGCATCCCACCTCTCTCTGCCACTGCATCCCAGCCCCCTCTGTCACTGCAACCCACCCCTCTCTGTCACTGCATCCAACCCCCCTCTGTCACTGCATCCAACCCCCTCTGTCACTGCATCCCATCCCACTCTGTCACTGCATCCCAGCCCCGTTGTCAATGCATCCCACCCCACTCTGTCACTGCATTCCTGCCCCCTCTGTCACTGCATCCCAGCCCCTCTGTTACTGCATCACATCCCCCCTCTGTCACTGCAAACAAACGCCCTCTGTCACAGCATCCAAATGCCCTCTTTCACTGCATCACTCCCGCCCTCTGTCACTGCATCCCACCCCCTCTGTTACTGCATCCCACCCCCCTCTGTCACTGCATCCCACCGGCTCTGTCACTGCATCCCTACACCCTCTGTCACTGCATTCCACCCCATCTGTTCCTGCATCACAGACCCCTCTGTAACTGCATCCCACCCCCCTCTGTCTCTACATCCCAGTCCCATCTGTCACTGCATTCCAGGCCCCTCTGTCACTGCATCCCAACCCCCTCTGTCACTGCAACCCAACCCTCTCTGTCACTGTATCCCGCTCCCCTTTGTCTCTGCATCCCACTCTCTCTGTCACTGCACCCCACTTCCCTCTGTCACTCCATTCCATCCCCTCTGTCACTGCATCCCACCCCCGTCTGACACTACATCCCACCCCCCTCTGTCACTGCATCCCACCTCCTCTGTCACTGCATCCCACCCCCTCTGTCTCTGCATCCCAACCCTCTCTGTCACTGCATCGCAGTCCGATCTGTCACTGCTTCCCCGCGTCCTCAGTCACTGCTTCCCAGACCCTCTGTCTCTGCATCCCACCGCCCTCAATAATTGCATCCCACCACCCTATGTCACTGCATCCCACCATCCTCTGTCACTGCATCCCACCCACTCTGTCACTGCATCCCATCCCCTCTGTTTCAACATCTCACCCCCTTCTGTCACTGCATCCCAACCCCCTCTTTCACTGTATCCCACCCATGCTGTCACTGCATCCCACACCCCACTGTCACTGCATCCCCACCCCCACTGTCACTGCATCCCCGCCCCCTCAGTCTCTGCCTCCCACCTCCCTATGTCACGGCATCCCAACCCCCTGTCACTGCATCCCACCCCACTCTGTCACTGCATCCAACCCCCCTATTTCACTGCATCCTACCCCTTCTGTCACTGCATCCACTGCCCTTTGTCACTGCATCCAACCCTCCTCTGTCACTGCATCCCACCCCACTCTGTCACTGCATCCCACCACCCTCTGTCACTGCATCCCACACCCCTCTGTCACTGCATTCCACCCCCCTCTGTCACTGCATCCCACCCCCCTCTGTCCCTACATTCATCCCGCCCTGTCACCGTGTCCCACCGCCCTCTATAACTGCATCCCACCCCCTCTGTCACTGCATCCCACCCCCGTCTGTCACCACATCCCACCCCCCTCTGTCACTGCATCCCACCACCCTCTGTCACTGCAAACAAACACCCTCTGTCACAGCATCCAAATGCCCTCTTTCACTGCATCACACCCACCCTCTTTCACTGCATCCCACCCCATCTGTCCCTACATCCCAGTCCCATCTGTCACTGCATCCCACCCCCGTCTGTCACTACATCCCAATTCCCTCTGTCACTACATCCCACCTCCTTTGAACTGCATCCCACCCCCTCTGTCTCTGCATCCCAGCCCTCTCTGTCACTGCATCGCAGTCCGATCTGTCACTGCTTCCCCGCGCCCTCTGTCACTGCTTCCCAGACCCTCTGTCACTGCATCCCACCGCCCTCTATAACTGCATCCCACCATCCCCTGTCACTGCATCCCACCCACTCTGTCACTGCATCCCACACCCCCTCTTTCACTGTATCCCACCCCCTCTGTCACTGCATCCCACACCCCACTGTCACTGCATCCCCACCCCCTCTGTCACTGCATCCCACCCACTCTGTCACTGCATCCCACACCCCCTGTTTCACTGTATCCCACCCCCTCTGTCACTGCATCCCACACCCCACTGTCACTGCATCCCCACCCCCTCTGTCACTGCATCCCACCCACTCTGTCACTGCATCCCACACCCCCTGTTTCACTGTATCCCACCCCCTCTGTCACTGCATCCCAACACCCTCTTTCATTGTATCGCATCCCCTCTGTCACTGCATCTCACCCCCCTCTGTCACTGCATCCCACCACCCTCTGTCACTGCATCCCACACCCCTCTGTCACTGCATTCCACTTCCTTCTGTCCATGCATCCCACCCCCCTCTGTGAGTGCATCCCACCCCCCTCTGTCCCTACATTCATCGCGCTCTGTCACTGCATCCCACCCCCCTCTGTCACTGCATACCACCTCCTCTGTCACTGCATCCCACCCGCTCTGTCTCTGCTTCCCCGCGCCCTCTGTCACTGCATCCCGCACCCCACTGTCACTGCATCCCACCATCCTCTGTCACTGCATCCCACCCACTCTGTCACTGCATCCCACACTCCCTCTTTCACTGTATCCCACCCCCTCTGTCACTGCATCCTACACCCCACTGTCACTGCATCCCCACCCCTTCTGTCTCTGCCTCCCACCTCCATATGTCACTGCATCCCAACCCCCTCTGTCACTGCATCCCAGGCCCTCTGTCACTGCATCCAAATCCCCTATTTCACTGCATCCTACCCCTTCTGTCACTGCATCCACTGCCCTCTATCACTGCATCCAACCCGCCTCTGTCACTGCATCCCACCCCCCTCTGTCACTGCATCCCACCACACTCTGTCACTGCATCCCACACCTCTCTGTCACTGCATTCCACCCCCCTCTGTCCCTACATTCATCCCGCCCTGTCACCGTGTCCCACCGCCCTCTATAACTGCATCCCACCCCCTCTGTCACTGCATCCCACCCCCGTCTGTCACTACATCCCACCCCCCTCTGTCACTGCATCCCAACACCCTCTTTCATTGTATCGCACCCCCTCTGTCACTGCATCTCACCCCCCTCTGTCACTGCATCCCACCACCCTCTGTCACTGCATCCCAACCTCCCCTGTCACTGTATCCCTCCCCCTCTGTCACTGCAACCCAACCCCCTCTGTCACGGTATCCCGCCCCCCTTTGTCTCTGCATCCCACCCTCTCTGTCACTGCGCCCCACTTCCCTCTGTCACTGCACCCCACTTCCCTCTGTCACTGCATTCCACCCCCTCTGTCACTGCATCCCACCCCCCTCTGTGAGTGCATCCCACCACCCTCTGTCCCTACATTCATCCCGCTCTGTCACTGCATCCCACCCCCCTCTGTCACTGCATCCCACCTCCTCTGTCACTGCATCCCACCCGCTCTGTCTCTGCATCCCTGCCCTCTCTGTCACTGCTTCCCCGCGTCCTCTGTCACTGCATCCCACCCCCGTCTGTCACCACATCCCACCCCCCTCTGTCACTGCATCCCAACACCCTCTTTCATTGTATCGCATCCCCTCTGTCACTGCATCCCACCACCCTCTGTCACTGCATCCCACACCCCTCTGTCAGTGCATTCCAGTTCCTTCTGTCCATGCATCCCACCCCCCTCTGTGAGTGCATCCCACCCCCCTCTGTCCCTACATTCATCGCGCTCTGTCACTGCATCCCACCCCCCTCTGTCACTGCATACCACCTCCTCTGTCACTGCATCCCACCTGCTCTGTCTCTGCTTCCCCGCGCCCTCTGTCACTGCATCCCACACCCTACTGTCACTGCATCCCACCATCCTCTGTCACTGCATCCCACCCACTCTGTCACTGCATCCCACACTCCCTCTTTCACTGTATCCCACCCCCTCTGTCACTGCATCCTACACCCCACTGTCACTGCATCCCCACCCCCTCTGTCTCTGCCTCCCACCTCCCTATGTCACGGCATCCCAACCCCCTCTGTCACTGCATCCCAGGCCCTCTGCCACTGCATCCAAATCCCCTATTTCACTGCATCCTACCCCTTCTGTCACTGCATCCACTGCCCTCTATCACTGCATCCAACCCCCCTCTGTCACTGCATTCCACCCCCCTCTGTCCCTACATTCATC
Organism: Cetorhinus maximus; assembly: GCF_964194155.1. Lineage (NCBI taxonomy): Eukaryota > Metazoa > Chordata > Chondrichthyes > Lamniformes > Cetorhinidae > Cetorhinus > Cetorhinus maximus. The sequence goes on along the minus strand of NC_135901.1, from coordinate 34,324,412 downwards.
CCGCCCTGTCACCGTGTCCCACCGCCCTCTATAACTGCATCCCACCCCCTCTGTCACTGCATCCCACCCCCGTCTGTCACTACATCCCACCCCCCTCTGTCACTGCATCCCAACACCCTCTTTCATTGTATCGCACCCCCTCTGTCACTGCATCTCACCCCCCTCTGTCACTGCATCCCACCCCCCTCTGTCACTGCATCCCACCCCCATCTGTCCCTACATTCATCCCGCTCTGTCACTGCATCCCACCCCCCTCTGTCACTGCATCCCACCTCCTCTGTCACTGCATCCCACCCGCTCTGTCTCTGCATCCCTGCCCTCTCTGTCACTGCTTCCCCGCACCCTCTGTCACTGCTTCCCAGACCCTCTGTTTCAAAATCTCACAACCCCTCTGTCACTGCATCCCACACCCCACTGTCACTGCATCCCACCCCCCTTTGTCTCTGCTTTCCACCCCCCTATGTCACTGCATCCCTCTCCCCACTGTCACTGCATCCCACCCCTCTCTGTCATTGCATCCAACCCCCCTCTGTCACTGCATCCAACCCCCTCTGTCACTGCATCCCACCCCCCTCTGTCACTGCATCCTAGCCCCTCTGTTACTGCGTACCAAGCCCCTCTGTCACTGGATCCCACCCCCCTCTGTCACTGTATCCCACATCCTTCTGTCACTGTATCCCACCGCCCTCTGTCACTGCATCCCACACCACTCTGTGACTGCATCACATCCCCCCTCTGTCACTGCAAACAAACACCCTCTGTCACAGCATCCAAATGCCCTCTTTCACTGCATCACACCCGCCCTCTGTCACTGCATCCCACCCACTCTGTTACTGCATCCCACCCCCCTCTGTCACTGCATCCCACCGGCTCTGTCACTGCATCCCTACCCCCTCTGTCACTGCAACCCAACCCTCTCTGTCACTGCATCCCACCGGCTCTGTCACTGCATCCCACCGGCTCTGTCACTGCATCCCTACCCCCTCTGTCACTGCATCCCACCCCATCTGTCCCTACATCCCAGTCCCATCTGTCACTGCATCCCACCCCCCTCTGTCACTGCATCCCACCGGCTCTGTCACTGCATCCCAACCCCCTCTGACAATGCAACCCAACCCTCTCTGTCACTGTATCCCGCCCCCCTTTGTCTCTGCCTCCCACCCCCTCTGTCACTGCATTCCACCCCCTCTGTCACTGCATCCCACCCCCTCTGTCACTGCATCGCAGTCATATCTGTCACTGCTTCCCAGGCCCTCTGTCACTGCATCCAAACCCCCTATTTCACTGCATCCTACCCCTTCTGTCACTGCATCCACTGCCCTCTGTCACTGCATCCAACCCCCCTCTGTCACTGCATCCCACCCCCGTCTGTCACTACATCCTACCCCCCTCTGTCACTGCATCCCAACACCCTCTTTCATTGTATCGCACCCCCTGTGTCACTGCATCTCACCCCCCTCTGTCACTGCATCCCACCACCCTCTGTCACTGCATTCCACTTCCCTCTGTCCCTACATTCATCCCGCTCTGTGACTGCATCCCACCTCCTCTGTCACTGCATCCCACCCGCTCTGTCTCTGCATCCCTGCCCTCTTTGTCACTGCACCCCACTTCCCTCTGTCACCGCACCCCACTTCCCTCTGTCACTGCATCCCACCCCCTCTGTCACTGCATCCCACCCCCGTCTGTCACTACATCCCACCGCCTCTGTCACTGCATACCACCCCCTCTGTCTCTGCATCCCAGCCCTCTCTGTCACTGCATCGCAGTCCGCTCTGTCACTGCTTCCCCGCGCCCTCAGTCACTGCTTCCCAGACCCTCTGTCACTGCATCCCACCGCCCTCTATAACTGCATCCCACCATCATCTGTCACTGCATCCGACCCACTCTGTCACTGCATCCCACACCCCCTCTTTCACTGTATCCCACCCCCTCTGTCACTGCATCCCACACCCCACTGTCACTGCATCCCCACCCCCTCTGTCACTGCATCCCACACCCCACTGTCACTGCATCCCCGCCCCCTCTGTCTCTGCCTCCCAACCCCCTCTGTCACTGCATCCCAGGCCCTCTGTCACTGCATTCAAACCCCCTATTTCACTGCATCCTACCCTTTCTGCCACTGCATCCACTGCCCTCTGTCACTGCATCCAACCCCCCTCTGTCACTGCATCCCACCCCCCTCTGTCACTGCATCTCACCACCCTCTGTCACTGCATCCCACCCCTTCTGTCACTGCATCCAAACACCCACTGTCAATGCATCCCAGCCCTATATTTCACTGCATCCCAGTCCCCTCTGTCACTGCAACCCACCCCCAGTCACTGCATCCCACCGCCCTCTGTCACTGCATCGGACACCCCCCCTCTGTCACTGCATCCCACCACCTCTGTAACTGCATCAAACCCCCTCTGTCACTGCATCCCAAACTCCCCTGTCACTGTATACCACCCCCTCTGTCACTGCAACCCAACCCCCTCTGTCACGGTATCCCGCCCCCCTTTGTCTCTGCATCCCACCCTCTCTGTCACTGCGCCCCACTTCCCTCTGTCACTGCATCCCACCCCCGTCTGTCACTACATCCCACCCCACTCTGTCACTACTTCCCACCTCCTCTGTCACTGCATCCCTCCCCCCTCTGTCTCTGCATCCCAGCCCTCTCTGTCACTGCATCGCAGTCCGATCTGTCACTGCTTCCCCGCGCCCTCTGTCACTGCTTCCCACCACCCTATGTCATGGCATCCCAACCCCTCTGTCACTGCATCCCAGGCCCTCTGTCACTGCATCCAAACCCCTATTTCACTGCATCCTACCCCTTCTGTCACTGCATCCACTGCCCTCTGTCACTGCATCCAACCCCCCTCTGTCACTGCATCCCATCACCCTCTTTCATTGTATCGCACCCCCTGTGTCACTGCATCTCACCCCCCTCTGTCACTGCATCCCACCACCCTCTGTCACAGCATCCCACACCCCTCTGTCACTGCATTCCACTTCCCTCTGTCCATGCATCCCACCCCCCTCTGTGACTGCATCCCACCCCCCTCTGTCCCTACATTCATCCCGCTCTGTGACTGCATCCCACCCCCTCTGTCACCGCATCCCACCTCCTCTGTCACTGCATCCCACCCGCTCTGTCTCTGCATCCCTGCCCTCTCTGTCACTGCACCCCACTTCCCTCTGTCACCGCACCCCACTTCCCTCTGTCACTGCATCCCACCCCCTCTGTCACTACATCCTACCGCCTCTGTCACTGCATCCCACCCCCTCTGTCTCTGCATCCCAGCCCTCTCTGTCACTGCATCGCAGTCCTCTCTGTCACTGCTTCCCCACGCCCTCAGTCACTGCTTCCCAGACCCTCTGTCACTGCATCCCACCGCCCTCTATAACTGCATCCCACCACCCTATGTCACTGCATCCGACCCACTCTGTCACTGCATCCCACACCCCCTCTTTCACTGTATCCCACCCCCTCTGTCACTGCATCCCACACTCCACTGTCACTGCATCCCCGCCCCCTCTGTCTCTGCCTCCCACCTCCCTATGTCACGGCATCCCAACCCCCTCTGTCACTGCATCCCAGGCCCTCTGTCAATGCATCCAAACCCCCTATTTCACTGCATCCTACCCTTTCTGCCACTGCATCCACTGCCCTCTGTCACTGCATCCAACCCCCCTCTGTCACTGCATCCACCCCCCTCTGTCACTGCATCTCACCACCCTCTGTCACTGCATCCAAACACCCACTGTCAATGCATCCCAGCCCTATATTTCACTGCATCCCAGTCCCCTCTGTCACTGCAACCCACCCCCAGTCACTGCATCCCACCGCCCTCTGTCACTGCATCGGACACCCCCCCTCTGTCACTGCATCCCACCACCTCTGTAACTGCATCAAACCCCCTCTGTCACTGCATCCCAAACTCCCCTGTCACTGTATACCACCCCCTCTGTCACTGCAACCCAACCCCCTCTGTCACGGTATCCCGCCCCCCTTTGTCTCTGCATCCCACCCTCTCTGTCACTGCGCCCCACTTCCCTCTGTCACTACATCCCACCCCACTCTGTCACTACTTCCCACCTCCTCTGTCACTGCATCCCTCCCCCCTCTGTCTCTGCATCCCAGCCCTCTCTGTCACTGCATCGCAGTCCGATCTGTCACTGCTTCCCCGCGCCCTTTGTCACTGCTTCCCACCACCCTATGTCATGGCATCCCAACCCCCTCTGTCACTGCATCCCAGGCCCTCTGTCACTGCATCCAAACCCCCTATTTCACTGCATCCTACCCCTTCTGTCACTGCATCCCACCCCCGTCTGTCACTACATCCTACCCCCCTCTGTCACTGCATCCCATCACCCTCTTTCATTGTATCGCACCCCCTGTGTCACTGCATCTCACCCCCCTCTGTCACTGCATCCCACCACCCTCTGTGACTGCATCCCACCCCCCTCTGTCCCTACATTCATCCCGCTCTGTGACTGCATCCCACCCCCTCTGTCACCGCATCCCACCTCCTCTGTCACTGCATCCCACCCGCTCTGTCTCTGCATCCCTGCCCTCTCTGTCACTGCACCCCACTTCCCTCTGTCACCGCACCCCACTTCCCTCTGTCACTGCATCCCACCCCATCTGTCACTGCATCCCACCCCGTCTGTCACTACATCCACCCCCCTCTGTCACTACATCCTACCGCCTCTGTCACTGCATCCCACCCCCTCTGTCTCTGCATCCCAGCCCTCTCTGTCACTGCATCGCAGTCCTCTCTGTCACTGCTTCCCCACGCCCTCAGTCACTGCTTCCCAGACCCTCTGTCACTGCATCCCACCGCCCTCTATAACTGCATTCCACCATCCTCTGTCACTGCATCCCACCCACTCTGTCACTGCATCCCACACCCCCTCTTTCACTGTATCCCACCCCCTCTGTCACTGCATCCCACACCCCACTGTCACTGCATCCCCACCCCCTCTGTCACTGCATACCACACCCCACTGTCACTGCATCCCCGCCCCCTCTGTCTCTGCCTCCCACCTCCCAATGTCACGGCATCCCAACCCCCTCTGTCACTGAATCCCAGGCCCTCTGTCACTGCATCCAAACCCCCTATTTCGCTGCATCCTACCCTTTCTGCCACTGCATCCACTTCCCTCTGTCACTGCATCCCACCCCCTCTGTCACTACATCCTACCGCCTCTGTCACTGCATCCCACCCCCTCTGTCTCTGCATCCCAGCCCTCTCTGTCACTGCATCGCAGTCCTCTCTGTCACTGCTTCCCCACGCCCTCAGTCACTGCTTCCCAGACCCTCTGTCACTGCATCCCACCGCCCTCTATAACTGCATCCCACCACCCTATGTCACTGCATCCGACCCACTCTGTCACTGCATCCCACACCCCCTCTTTCACTGTATCCCACCCCTCTGTCACTGCATCCCACACTCCACTGTCACTGCATCCCCGCCCCCTCTGTCTCTGCCTCCCACCTCCCTATGTCACGGCATCCCAACCCCCCTCTGTCACTGCATCCCAGGCCCTCTGTCAATGCATCCAAACCCCCTATTTCACTGCATCCTACCCTTTCTGCCACTGCATCCACTGCCCTCTGTCACTGCATCCAACCCCCCTCTGTCACTGCATCCCACCCCCCTCTGTCACTGCATCTCACCACCCTCTGTCACTGCATCCAAACACCCACTGTCAATGCATCCCAGCCCTATATTTCACTGCATCCCAGTCCCCTCTGTCACTGCAACCCACCCCCAGTCACTGCATCCCACCGCCCTCTGTCACTGCATCGGACACCCCCCCCTCTGTCACTGCATCCCACCACCTCTGTAACTGCATCAAACCCCCTCTGTCACTGCATCCCAAACTCCCCTGTCACTGTATACCACCCCCTCTGTCACTGCAACCCAACCCCTCTGTCACGGT